>NC_053490.1:340424095-341024095 GCF_905171775.1 Rana temporaria
CACACACACACACACACACACACACACACACAATCTTCTGAAATTCGAATTTGGTACAGAATGAATTCGAATAGAAAAGATTAGAATAGAATATATTATATTTTTTTCTATTCTTTTCTATTCTTTTCATTTCTATTGTATTCTAAATCTTTTCTATTGGAATTCGATTTCATTCCATACGAAATTCATATTTCATAAAATATATATATATATATATATATATATATATATATATATATATATATATATATATATATATATATATATATATATATATATATATATATATATATATATATATATATATATATAAATAAAAAAATGTTTTTCTGTTCTGTGCTATTGTTTTTCTATGCTTTTCTTTTCTAGCATTTTCGATTCTATTTTAATATTTTCTATTCAAATTCGATTTCATTCTATACAAATTTCGAATTAGTTTAAATGTGGTAGCATTATTTTGAATTCAATATTTTTTTCCGAATTCGGTAGATTTGTTTTCGAATGCGGTAAAATTATTTCGAATGCGGTAGAGTTTTTTCGAATACGAAATTAATCCTGAAAACGAATGCAACAATGAATTAAATAACGAATCGAAACAAAACAAATTTTTTCATCCTGCACATGTCTAGTCACGAGTGAAGATGTGCTCTGAGGAGCTCCACTGGAGGGATCCATGCTGGATTTAAATAGCCTCCATAAAGACCAGATCCATCCAAAGTGTATTGGGCCAAAGTGGATGGTACTTGGGGCCTCGTATCCGAAGCACAAGGTTTTTGCCTGTAATGCCTCTCTTCGGAGGGCTGGATCCTGGGTTCCAGTACTTTGGTTATAACCACATACCAAAGATTTTCTGGCAGGATGCGGTACAGGTCCAGGGGAGTGGAAACCCTGTCTAGGATCCCGGTCCCTGAAGGTCTGTTAACTCAAACCCCGGTAATGGGTGAAGAGTGGCAAGAAGCCTGGAATGTTTGGGACAATCCCAAAAAGGAGAGTTTTTTGCCTCAGACAAAATCAGAGCTATGAGAAAGCTGGTCTATGTGGTCAAGGCAAGGAACAGTTCCTTACATTTGCCTTTTGCTTAAGTTGCTAGGGAAGATGGTGGCTTCATTCAAAGCGGTTCCCTATGTTCAGTTTCATTCAAGGCTGATATAAAAATTATTCTGTCGGCCTGGGAAGAGTAGATCCTATAAAAAATGTGAAAATTCAGCGCTGGGAAATACAAATAAGAGATATATGCTAGCCAGCACTAAGAATGAATTCATCAAAAAATTCCCAAAGCATAAGTGAAAAAAGAAAAGTGCGGCGCAAAAGAAAAAATTAAAAAATTAACACATAAGTAAATATAAATAAAAATATGCCAATGAATAAATGTCCAAGTGTCCACTTCTCTAGAGCCGTCAACAATTGTTCCTGGGAGAATGACCTCTACACCCCCTACTTTTTTCTGACCAAATGCCAGAGAAAGGGTACCCTGTACATAAAATGTATTGGCGTCCAGGTTCAACAAGAAGTTGAACAGCTTTGTGTCAAGGACAAAGGATCCACTCGCATGCGGGACCAATTGTCACTGGTTTATGCGCTCTCTCCGCCCAGTGCCGCAACTTCTGTGGCTTCTATGCAACATCAGAGGGGAACGGAAGCCAGCCTAATTGCTCTGGCATAACCCAGATGACCTTACTGTGCAGGGGTGGTAATAGAGGACCCAGGGTCCCTTACATTTTGTCCAGGCCTACTTCACAAGGGGGTATTCCATCCCATCTTGCAAACATGGGAATTAATGGTCTAGCTGCTATAGCCCACATTCTTGAGGATCGGGCCTTTCAGAATCAGCGGCAAATTACCTTGATTCATACAGGAGATCTGGCCTCCAGGACCATATATCATGTTCCTGGTGTGAAACCAAGGGGTGGCATCCTAGGAAGTATGTCATGGGTAAAATTCTTGCCTTCCTACATTAGGAAAAGAGATGGAGCTAGCCTTAAGTTCCATCAAGGATCCGATCTCGGCCTGGTCAGTGTTTTCAAAGGTCGCTTGCTTCGCACTCTTTGATCCGGGCCTTTATACAAGGGGTAACGCGTATAAGTCAGCCAGTTAGGTCACCCTTGTGCTCGGGGATTGGGTCTAGTTTTGTCGGCTTACAAGGTCAGCACCTAGGGCCGATGCACCATATTTCTCTTCATCCTTCGAACAAAAGATATAGGAAACTGACGTTTTGTTGTGCTGTCAGAAGACCCTAGAAATGGGCAGGTAGTGTACAGATCAGCTATTAAAATGGTTACCCTCTTTCGTTGGAGTAAGAAATGTCAAGGCCTATCTGAAGCAGCTGCGCAGATACGGAAAACTTATGTTGTTGCGCTACCAGGAGGCCCCAGAAAAGGGCAGGCAGTGTCTAAATTAAATGTTTTCAATGTTGATTCATCAGGTTATTATTCAGGCTTGTGGTTTAAAGAGAGGGTTTCCCTTTGTTTCTTTTAGAGTGCACCCTACCAGGATAGTAAGTGCTTCATGCGTGGTGCATTACCAAGCCTTTATGACTCAGATTTGCAAGGCCGCAACTTGGTCATCGGTGCTTACATTCACTAATTTCTATCAGGTGAATGTAAGACAGCAAGAGGATGCCGCAGTATAGGTCCTCACGTCTGATGGCGGTCTGTGTTATTTGTGTCTTCCTCCCCTCAGTAGGCATTGCTTTGGGACGTCCCACTTAGTAATTCCTAGGCTCTGTGTCCCGTGATGTACGATAAAGAAAATAGGATTTTTATAACAGCTTACCTGTAAAATCATTTTCTTGGAGTACATCACGGGCACAGAGCTCCCGCCCCTCTTGTTTGGGGATATTGGGACACTTATTGCTTTGCTACAAAAACTGAGGTGCTCCCAGTATCGGACGGGTTATATAGGGAGGAAACTTCCTGTCTGATTACACCAGTGTCCAGCACCTGAAGGTGGAATATAACCCACTTAGTAATTACTAGGCTCTGTGTCCCGTGATGTACTCCAAGAAAAGGATTTTACAGGTAAGCTGTAAAAAAAAAAAAAAAAAAAATTTCCCTTTCAGTGGGAATCACAATCCCTCAAATATTTAAGAGTGAATATCACTTCTCAAGAGGAAAAATTGAATGAGTAGAATTATCTCCCCTTAATTCTACAATTAATAAATTGCAGCTCCTGGCTAAAAGGAAGCACACATGGTTTTGGAGAATGGCAATATACAAGATGGATACCCTACTGTGTTTCCTATACCTATATCAAACATTGCCTATAGCTCTGCCACAGACTTTTTTTCGATCACTAAGATCGAGTTTACTTTGCTATATCTGGCGGAATTTATCTGCAAGATTGTGATATGATATTTTGCTAAAGCGGAAGACTGAGGGGGAGCATGATTACTGCAGATGGAACAATATTATATAGCTTCAGTATTGGCTAGAATACTGGATTGGTTCCATTCTGGGAGCACAACATTTTGGGTAACAATAGAACAGCAAATAACAGAGCTTCCTTTTGTCTCTCTTCTGTGGACTCTACCGAAACTGCGTCTATCAGGTCAAACACTTCCACCCCTGACCCAGTCCTTATTAAAAGTTTGGGATAAGACGGTAAAAAAAAGATGGGGTGTGTCCTCAATACCAGGCCCGCTAACCCCGATAATGGGTAACCCCGACTTCCCACATGGTATGGAACCAGATAGGTTTCCAAGATGGACAAGGCAGACTCCTTCTCCGATTATACAAGCTCTCTCATCAAAAGGACTCCAGTCTCTTAACATGATAATTAACAATGAACACAAATATGCTGGTCAGTGGTTTCATTATCTTCAGCTCCAACACTATTGCAGACTATTTGAGTCCCTATGTAACAGGGCTACAGGTTTTTCCAGCACCATTTCTTACAATATATGATATACTTCCATCATACGCCTCCACATCTAGCCCGTATTACATTAGAGACCGGGAGAGAGAATTGGGTTATCCAATCTCTGGATAAGAATATAAGAAAGCGTTTTGATTAACTTTTAAATCTAGCCCTGCGACTTTCATTGCGAGGGGTCACAAAAGGACTGCTTCCTCATCAAATTTCTGCCATGCGAATAATTATACCTAGACATTGGAATACAATAGTCGTTCCCACTATTCAAGAGTGGGTAGTTGAAATTAATCAAATAAAAAGAATGAAGGAAATAATGGCAAATAATCAGGGATATTATCTTAAGTTTATGGAAGTGTGGTCACCTTGGATCGAGTTCCTGAACTGACATCTTGAGAGTTGTCATTTGTGATTTGACGGAGCTTGGTAGGTGTGGCGGGGTGTGGTAGAAGGTTGGGAGGGGGCTTTCCCAGGGGAATTATTAGGTCTGTATAGGTCAGTGTTTTTTTTTCTCTCCTTTTGTGTTGTGTTCTGCGCTTGGCCAGATGTGTTTCAGGGACACTCGATAGTATTAAGAAATCAATATGGAAGATTAGGTAAAAATTCCTAGTACTTAATATTTTGTCATTTTTAATGGGCTTTCTCTTTCTTTTATCCTTGTTCATCTCTCTACCCAGCGGTCATGTTTTAGAGAGTAAGATTTTGAGTTTTGTTGTGGGAATAATCCAATCTTAGAATGACTATACAGGATTGGGCTATTGTCTATGCTATGAGTGGAACCTGTGTATACATTTTTTAAATATTTAATAAAATCTGATTAAAAAAAAAAAAAAAATGTATTGAGCTTTATATTCACATGCAAGATTTAACTGACAATGAAGTATTTTTAAAACATTTTCTATTCATTGTTATAAAGAGAAAATCTGTACAAATTCACCCAAGAAATTCACTATCACACTTAAACAGCAGAGTAAAGTCTAGGTAATTACTAAACAAATCTTACCCATAACTTCTGCAACATTGTTCTCTAAAAGACATAAAACAAATGAAAGATTTATGAAGATGAATTACAAAATAAAGATAAATTGATTCCTTACATAGCTCTACAAAACTCCAAAGAAATTCAGTAAACAAAATTTCAAAATATAAAAAGGCACATAAACAGGATGTTTGACTTGGGTCTCCAAAGCAAGCACAGTCCTTTCTTGTATTAAGAGAGTGCTTAACAATGGTCAGCTTTTATGTAAACCTTTAGCCCAAAACAAAATTATTTTTTTGCTGTAACGGTGTAAAGAAAAAAAACGTTAGCTTTTTACCTTTAATTTGTTAGTCAAGTCCTTGTAAATGTACTACTGTATCTTAAAGTGGATGTAAACCTAATTCATGAAATTCAATCTAGGCACTTATCTCTCTCCAAAGCCCTAAGCCCTGTTTCTTTCTGCTGCTTTGTTTCTATGTTATCATAACTCCTGAAAAGTTCTCCAACCTGTCAGGAGATGAAAGCAGCTGAACATTTTTGTGTCAAGGTGGGTGCTATACATAGATTACCAGAGAGCTGGTCTATTCACAACACAGCAAGTATCTTTGTTACTCTGCCTATGTGGAGGGGGGTGAGCGCGTGCCTTTCCTCCAATCAGTTGTCACACAGTGTATGCCAAGACTCCAATCCCAGTGCTGGGACAAGAAGTAAAAATTCTAACATGATGTTCACTTTCTAAAGAATATAGAAAGCTGAAGTATATATACACACACACACACACACACACACACACACACACACGTAAAAAACTTATGTAGGGAGATTTGTTTCATCCCTGTGTATCATTGGAGGCTAGGTATAGAAGAGGGTTTACATCCACTTTAACCTGGTCATACACTTGTAGAATTGTTAAAAAAAAATAATCTTTGTTTTAAGAACATTCATTTGATTATATAAAATGTTAGTGGGGCCATATTGACATTTGCTTTCGACCACAGTGACGAGAAAAGTCAAAGTAATAGGATAGAATTTTTTTATTGAATGGATGAATTAATTTCTAGCAATAAATGAGGTTTCCATTCACGAAAGCCTATTTATTCATTCCAAAATTGACTATTAAAAGCAAACAAAGTTTTGAAGTACTTTCGAACGACATTCGCCAAGTCATTGAATGCACTGAAGTTTTCGCACGAATCCTCATATGAACTTTTAATTCAAAAATCTACTAATGTTTAGCCAACATAACACTACCCTCTTCCCAGGTTGACAATGCTGCAAGTATGAAAGGTCTCTGTTGCTCCTCCATTTAGAGCATTACATTTTTGTATGAGTTTAATGAGTTTAAGTTTTTAGATGTTTTGGTGTCTGCGTTTTCGCAGATTAACAGGAAATTATAGTGCAACTTACCATTACATGTAGGCAACGGAGGATCCCACTGGCTGCTGGCATTGCACTTGACAGAGTTGGAGCCATTCATTGTAAAGCCCGGAAAACACTCAAATGTGACAGTGAAATTAAAATGGTATGAACCAGAAAACCCAGATAATCTAGCTGCATTGGCCACATCTGGACTTGAACATTCAACAGCTGTAAATAAGCAAAATACAAACTTTGGTTAATTTCCAAAAAATCTATTGTACC
The DNA here is from genome assembly GCF_905171775.1 of Rana temporaria. NCBI lineage: Eukaryota > Metazoa > Chordata > Amphibia > Anura > Ranidae > Rana > Rana temporaria. Next base: position 340,430,583 of record NC_053490.1, read on the forward strand.
AGATGAATTGGTAAAATAAGCTCAGGACAAAAGTTATACACTTTAAAAAAAAAAAAAAAAAATGTTTTGGCTGAAATTTTCTTTTGAGTAGGCAAGGTTTGGATCTACTGTTGGGTTTTTATTGTTTGCTGTCCCTCCAACAGCGGCACAACAGCAATGCAAAGATGAATTTTAGTAGAATGGGAGGTTAGCACCTCTGTCAGATAATAATGGCTCTCCATTATCCTCGGATTTGCCCCCATTTCCTGTCCCAATGACAGGAAATGGATGGAAATGGATAGAAAACTGGCTAAAAGACAGAATTCATTGAGTAGTGGTTAATGATTCTTACTCTGAATGGTCCAAGGTTATCAGAGGTTATCAGAGTTATCAAGTCCCAAGGTTCAGTGCTGTGACCCTTAATTTTTAATCGCTTTATAAATGATATTGGGTCTGAGATCAAAAAGTAAAATTTATGTCTTTGCAGATGACACCAAGCTATGCAGTGGAATAACGTCCTTACAGGATGTCGCCAATTTACAAGCTGACCTCAATGCTCTGTCTAATTGGGCAACTATGTGGCAGATGAGGTTTAATGTTGATAAATGTAAAGTTAAGAATATACATGCATCATACATACTAGGGGAAGTACAACTGGGGCGATCCGTAGTGCAGAAGGATCTGGGGGTTTTGGTAGATCATAAGCTCAATAATGGCATGCAATGCCAAGCTGCGGTTTCCAAAGCAAGCAAAGTCTTTTCTTGTATTAAGAGAGGTATGGACTCCAGAGAGAGATAATTTTCCCCCTGTACAAATTAGTAAGCCCTCATCTGGAATATGCAGTTCAGTTTTGGGCCCCAGTTCTCAAAAAGGATATTGGGGAACTGGAGAAAGTGCAGAGAAGGGCAACCAAACTGATAAGAGGCATGGAGGAGCTCAGCTATGAGGAAAGATTGGAGGAACGGAATTTATTCACTCTTGAGAAGGAGCTTAAAGCGGTGGTTCACCCTAAAAACGACTTTCCCCTATTACACTGCCCCCCCGCATTACAATACGATTATGCCTTTCATTTTTTTTTTGCTGCTGTACATACCTGGGTACAGCTATTCACCTGTGTCCTCCGGGTTGCGAGTCCCGCGGGAGTGGGCGTTCCTAACATGGCGGTGATTGACGTTTTGACAAAAAAACGAGCTCCCCCCGTCGCGCAAGCCGCGTCCCGATTGGCGAAAGGAGCCGAACGGCGAGTCGGCGCTATACTGCGCCTGCGCATCGCCGTTCGGCTCCTTTCGCCAGTCGTGACGCGGCTTGCGCGACGGGGGGAGCTCGTTTTTTTGTCAAAACGTCAATCACCGCCATGTTAGGAACGCCCACTCCCGTGGGACTCGCAACCCGGAGGACACGGGTGAATAGCTGTACCCAGGTATGTACAGCAGCAAAAAAAAAATTAAAGGCATAATCGTATTGTAATGCGGGGGGGCAGTGTAATAGGGGAAAGTCGTTTTTAGGGTGAACCACCGCTTTAAGGGGGGATATGATCAACATGTTCAAATATATAAGGGGTCAATATAGTGAACTTTTTTTTATCAAAAAGGTTTTTATTGCTCACAAAACATACAGAATATAAGAATATGACATACCATATACAATTAGCAAACATAATGACAATGCAACTCCCAATCTTGCACAGAACAAATAATGAATATACCCAGCATCATGCCCCCTGCCCCCACCTGCTAATGATTCACAAACTATATCCCAAAGGCCCCATTCCATGTCACCACCGGAAAACCTCCCAGCCATTTATACTAGTGGCCAGCCAGTCCACCCCACTCCACCACCTGCAACACTATACACCCCTCAACAACCTCATACGGACAAGTTCCAGGGGGCTTAAGCCAGGCGTGGCAAGCCATGAATCCCACAGCCTATCAAATTTATCCAAGGAAAAAGAGCTCAAAAGAAGCATGTTAGATGACTCTGGTCATCCTGAGCTTACAGGAAACTGGCTAAATAAATATAGCCATAATTTAGCTCAATAGAGAATCATTGCTGGATTGGACAGAACAGCTGCAGATAACAGGGGCTTTGTTTTCTTTTCCTTTTCCCCCATATGCTGTTTGGAGCCTTCCAGTTCTATTTGTCCTATCCCCCCAAGGGGTTTCATCATCATCCCCCTTCATTCGTTGGTTATGGGGCACAGACATCTTGGGAGATTCGGTTCACCATTCCAGGACATAGTTTATCTACGGACCTCTACTGAAGATCCTTGCATTTGCCGATCCAGTCCGGGGAAGCCAAGCGGATTTTGCCCTGAGAGTTTCTATGCCTACAAGATCTGCTGTCGCTGACAGGCAGATCCACGTGTTCCGGTAAGCGCACTCACATCTTTATTGAGTTCAAAGAAATGATTGTTTGCCCATGAGGATGTACGTGGTCATTTTACCATTCACCCACAAGTTATAGTGATGGACTTTACACTGTTATGTTTGGTTGTGTTTGTTGATTTCATTTGTTTATATACCTCACCCAACATTGGTTGTCACTATTATCACTGTTTCAGTAAAGTGACCATTCATTCACTTATTTACCTAATGAGAAACTATTGTTTCCATTGCATCACTAGCGCTACATTTTTTCTCCATATCAAATTTATCCGCATTTCCCCTGTGTTGGTAAATGTATTTCTCCATTATAAGCGCTTTACCCATGTGCAGCAGCCAAGTTTTAATCGTAGGAGGCGCCTCCGATTTCCAATTCAAAAGAATAGTTTTCCAAGCCTGAAATAGCGCTCGGGCAAACGCCATTCGAGTTAACTCCTCCAGTATCACCCCCTCCAGAACTCCAAGCAGGCAATGTAGTGGGTCAAGAGGGACATTGGTCTGGAACACTAAATTGAGTGTAGCCAAGACCCCCGTCCAGAACCTGTGGAGTTTTGGGCAATGCCAGAGCAGATGAATCAAATCACCAGACATTGCCCTGCATCTGTTACACAAAGGGTCAGGAGCCCTGCCCATTTTGAAAAGCTTAACCGGAGTGTAATGGACTCTCAGCAGAATGTACAGTTGAGACACCTGTGCTACATTAAGCGAACACATGTTAACTGCCTGCAATGCCTCCTCCCACATCTCCCCCGGTATGGGTCCGACGTCCACCTCCCACTGACCCACTGCTCTCATGGGGTGCCCCTCCAAAAATGAAACTAACAACGTGTTGTAACACTGAGATAATGCCCTTAGTCTCAGAAGCAGCCTGTAGGATGCGGAAGACCGGAGTGGGGGACTGAACCCACTCCACCGCATCCCCCTGGGCATTAATTGCATGTTGCAGTTGCAAATAGTAGAACAACATGGTGGGGGGAAGCGCATGGCTGGACTGTAGAGTACTAAACGGAAGTAAAGCGCCGCTATGAAAGACCTGTTTGAGGTGTGTTATGCCCAAGTGGCGCCATTCTAGGGCCCTGTTCAATCTTGGCCAGTTCAGCATATGTATTGTTCCCCCACAGTGGGCTGAACGCAGTGAACCCGTGACCCCCTGGAGCCGTTTCGCCTTATTCCATACTTTTTGAAGGAGTGCATATGTGGGCACTCTTATTAGCCTTTTGGAACCACTGGGCCTCTAGCCCCTCCAGTAACGAATTGGCCATACAGCAGTCTCGCCCACCTCAGGAAGTTGGGCCCAAAACCAAACTTGGCCAGTACAGCCCACAGATACCGCCAGCCGACACTGTCGAAAGCCTTGTTGGCATCAAGAGACAACAGTGCCCTATGGCCGACGGAGTGCGAGGGGGTCTGCATGTTCAAGTACAGGCGTCTAAGGTTTGTTGCGGTTGAATTGCGAGGCATGAACCCCCGCCTGGTCTGGATGGATAATAGACAAAATAACCTCATCAACTAAAGGAGGCAGCTGCCTCCGTTAGCTCTTCCAGAGTGAGCGGGGCCTCCATCTCCACTCGCGCCCACCTACCTAAGGACAGAAGGGCCACAGCACTCATGCAAGTTTGCAGCTCATCAGGGTTATCATCACAGGGTCTATACAGGTTGGTATAAAAGGCTGCCAGTTACGCTATAATCTGCTCAGGTTCATTCACCAGCCGTCCCCGAGAGCACCGGATTGCTCCAATGGCAGGAGACGCCTGTTGAGACCTGGCGATCGTGGCCAAAAGTCGGCCAGTTTTCTCCCCCTCCTCATAAAAAAACGCTTCCTTTCCGCGGCGGAGGCTCTCAACTGGTCCAGAGAATCCTGGCCCGAGATCCACGCCTCCCTCGCGGAATCCGAGGGGTCCACCACAAACTGAAGTTCCAACTGCCTCACCTGATCCTCAACCTGTTCCAAAAAGGACAGACGAGTTGTGTTTGATAGAAGTAATTTTTGCTATAAATGTGCCCCTCAGGCAGGCCTTGAATGCATCCCAGCCCATCGCCTCCCTGACGGTTATCTACAAAATACTGTTCCGACGCACCACCCGCTCATGTGAGGTAAAAAGCTTTAGCCAAAAGGTGTTCATTTTCCCTGGGGCCCTGGGCAAGGAGGAGACCGGATGGGTAACCAGATATGCAGCCAGAGGGGAATGGTCAGACACCCCTCTGGGAAAGTACTCCACCATTAGGGACCATGTGCAGGACCTGGGGGGTCCCTACACAAAGGTCAATGCGGAAAAGTGATCCGTGGGTTTTAGAGAAACAGGAGAACCGTTTAGTCGTCGGGTATCTAGCTCTCCACACATCAATCCAGCCCACCTCCGCCAGCAGGCGGCTCAAAACAGTGCCTCTACCTCCTAACGGCGGCTGGGCTGGCGGATGTCTATCCAGTCTGGGGTCAAGGCAACCATTGAAGTCCCCCATAACAGGTATAACAGGCTTATCTACCAAGTAAGACAGGAGAAGCTTCAGGACCTCCCCAGAAAAGGCAGGGGGTATATACACAAAGGCAAATATCGTCACAGTAAACGCTTTACAGTACAGAAACACATATCTCCCATGGGAGTCCAGTGCCGAGTCTATTTCCTGGTAAGCCAAGGATTTGTGTACCCCCCCCCCCCGAGAGTATGAGGTGTGGGTGGAGTGGTAGGCCTTGCCCACCCAGGAAAACCCCAGACAACCAACCGTATCCGTCGTGAGGTGGGTCTCCTGGAGGCCCACAATGGCAGGGTGAAACTTTTTCAGACATGAGCCAATCATGGTGCGTTTCACGGGATCATGAACACTGCGGATGTTCCAAGTCACAATTGGAGTGGTGGCCATGGTAAGTAGAAAAAAAGTACCATCGCCGCAGGCTATACGCCCCAGTCCTGGGCCAAGGAGGTAGGGCACCTCGCCCGACCAGGGAGCAAGGGTCAGGTGCGAGATGAGCAAGCATGCATAGGTATGGCCACAAATATTGCAGGTAGGGGAGCAAAAAAAAAAAAAACAACAAGCAATGCAGCAAAGTGAGCAAAAAAATCAGGTGGTAACAGTCTCCGTGAATTCATGCCAACCGGGCACCAAACAACTCTTCCCTTCAACTGGGATTTTACACGAACATGGGTTTCGCAGTGGGCCAAAGTCCCCCACTGCAGCTCAGAGTCCATTGTAGGCAAACTTCAACTTCCAAAGCTCTGAACTAGCGCTAACCATGTGAAAAATAGTAATGTCCCACTCTGTAAACAGACAACAAAACCTGTCTGCAGGCAGCATACCGGTTTCGCAAAGTGAGGTCCGGGGCCTCAGTCTTCCACATCCGCATCACTTCGCCTCCGCAGATCCTGCTCATTGCGATCCAGCCAGTCAGCAGCTTCCGCCACGGATTTAAAAAAGGTGGCTTGGCCTCTGGTAGTGACCCTCAACTTGGCCGGGTACAGCATGGCGTAAGACTTGGATCCTTTGTAGGCGTTTCTTCACATCGGCGAATTTGGCTCTCTTGCGTTGTACCTCCGCAGAGAAATCTGGGTAAAACGATATCCTTGTTCCATTAAAGTGTACTGCTCCCTTTTCCCTAGCCAATCTGAGTATAATCTCTGTCCTTGTAGTTCAAGTACTGCCCAGTGGAAGGGGTCTAGGTGGTGTGCGGTGAGCCCTTTCAACCGCGAACAGCGTGGTAAACGCCTCCTTGCCGAATATTTCCTGGAGCCACATCTCTATGAAGGCCGTGGGGTCCCTACCCTCCACCTTCTCTAGGAGCCCCACGATGCGGACGTTGTTTCTCCTCAGACGGTTCTCAATGTTTTTGCGTTTGCCTGGGCTGATTGTTGTAAAGCCGATCTGGTATTTCTAGTAAGGGGGGTAGCTGATCTTCCACCTCGCTAATGCGCCCCTCCACCGCCGTGGTCCTCTCTCTGATTTTCTGGATGTCATGTCTTATGAAAGATACTGTCTCTGTTAGTGCACCAAACTGCAACTTTAGGCCATCCACAGAGGCCATCACAGAAGTTGTGCAGCGCTGCACAGCCTGCAGGATTTCACTCAGTGTGGGCTGCGGTGCATCCTCCGGCTGCTCAAATGTGTCAGACATCTGGTCAGGGGAAACCTCCAGCGGCAGCGTGTCATCCAGGGCGGAGGCGCCATCTTGCTCCCCAGCCTTTGTGTGCTTGCGGCGGTGGGGGAAGAGAGCAGCTTTTGGGCATAGTATATTATGTCTTTGGACTGCTCCTTCCCCTGCTGTTTTAGGGCTTTAGTGGACTTACAGCCGATTTGTGCAGCTTGTCCCCACCGCGCGCCGTTCTCTGAGGGAGAGAGATGCCGGCGCGACTTCTTTCTCGCCTTTGCGGGTCATCCCTGGACCAGGGAAAGCCTCAGTGCCCCCTCCGCCGTGGTAAGGTCAGGCCTCTGGACGAGTGTCATCGCAGGATCGGTGCAGCAAAGGACCAATGGAGGATCATTAGCGGGAGCTTCGTGCAGTGCGACCGCTCACATGCCCGTCCAGGCCACGCCCCACCCATATAGTGAACTTGGTATTGAGTTATTCACTTTACGATCAACACATAGAACAAGGGGGCATTCTTTACGTCTAGAGGAAAAGAGATTTCACCTCCAATTACGGAAAGGTTTCTTCACAGTAAGAGCTGTGAAAATGTGGAATAGACTCCCTGCAGAGGTGGTCCTGGCCAGCTCAGTAGATTGTTTAAATGTACATAATATAACATTTATATGTAAAGTTGAATATTCGGTTGCTTCTCGGGGATCAGGAAGGAATTTTTTCCCCTGCTGTAGCAAATTGGATCGTGCTTTGCAGGGGTTTTTCGCCTTCCTCTGGATCAACTGTGGGTATAGAATTGGGTATATGGGATTGTATGAGATTTTATTTTTTTATGGTTGAACTGGATGGACTTGTGTCTTTTTTCAACCTGACTATAACTATGTAATGACAAAGTTATGATTGACAAGAGAGAAGGAGAGAAGAAACCCTACCCAACTGAGCCATATGGTGCATCTACTGTACTATTCCCCATTCCACTCAAACTAAAACAAGTAATACAGTATATGAAGTTATAATTTACTAATAATTTAGTTCCAGGGAAAACACACATGTATTAACGGATCTCCACAATTAGGGTTGCACCGATACCACTTTTTTTAAAACCGAGTACAAGAACCGATACTTTTTTACTCGCCGATACCAATTACCGATACTTTTTTTTTTTTTTTTTTTAAAACAGTGGTGCTTTATTGAAAAAATACAGATTACAGGTTATACAAGGTATGAAAGTCAATACATCAGCATTGAATAATACAACTGAAATAGAGATGTCGAGAGTATGGGACTCACTGCATACCAAAATTGAAAGTATCTAGGTTCAGGACATGGCACATAACATTAACAGTTTGTCGAGACATCAGTGCTGTCAAGATCACCAATACTTTAATGTCTTATGACAGTGGCACTGATAGGTGGCACTGATGAGGAGGCACTAATACAGCACTGATGGGTGGCACTAAGAGGCGTGGACAGTAGTTATTTATTTATATTTATTTTACAATGTTTTCTAAGTGGACGGGTCAGTGTTTTTTTTTATTATTTTTAACCTTTAAATATTCATGACAATTCACTAAATATATAAAATCAGCCCTGTGGACGGGGGCTTTGGTGAGATATCAGGGGTCTAAACAGACAGAGAAAGGGACTGGGGACACAGATTTCCCAGTTTCTTTCTCTGCAGCATCAGCTTCACTGAAGACGAATGGACAGGAGACAGGGGCTAGTAACAGCAAACACTCTTGCGCATGAGTGTGATGACCGAGTGGTCTATAACTCAAGGGATAGTGTCTCTGGCCTTGCTGCCCTCCAGGATATGGGACATCCTAATAGTCATAAAAAAATAGAGTGTTCATACTCACAAAGCCACTAAAGCATTAATTTTGTGTAGAGTAAAATATACTTGGTTTATCCTGGCTTCAGCTATCCCTCCCATCTTCCCTGTGTCCCCACTGCATGCGGATATTGTGTAAATTAGCTGGTGTCCTCTGCGAAGCATGCTCAACTTCAGTTCCCTTCTAAGCTCTTCATTTGCTCCTTTTTCTTATGTATGCAGTGCCCACATGAGTAGAGAGTCACCAATGTGGGCTTATAAATAGTAGAAAGAAATGTTTGGACAGCCACACTCTGGAAAAACCTTCTTGGTTGCCCTTTATTGATAAAAGTTTTCAAACACCACACATCACAGCAAAGACCGGGGCATACAGCGGACGTTTCGCACTACAATCAGTGCTTACTCATAGCTAGCTTATGTGGGCTTATTCACAGTGCTAAATGACACTCCCCTCCCTCCCTCCATGTCCTCCTATTGCTAAACAATATGGGGGTGGTATATAGTATGCCAATTGACTTTTAACCCCCACAAAAAAAGCTTAATATAAATCAGTATTAATTATATCAAATGTAATTGCCAATATCTGTAAACGGAAAAAAAAAAAAAAAAAAGGAGAAGACGGCTTGGACGCAAGATGTCATCTGAACAAACTGAAAGTTAGTGTCAATCATCTTTGACTCGGTCTACAAGATATTCACAAAAGATATGCACAAAAAGGTAATTTACAGATGCCTCGTTCTAAGGTAAGTATTTCATACCAAGCTAGTATGCAGTGCATTCTAGCTCATTATGCCTTTTGCCTTACAGGTGACAAAAAAAAAAAAAACATTTTATGGAACTATACAACCGCTTTAAGAAATGTATAATCTAATCTAAATTGCTCTTCTGAAACTTTATTTTAGGCACGCGACTAGCACAGCACCATTTAGAGCTGGCTAAACATACTCACACTGTAGAGAGCATACATAACGTATTTTACGGTACACAAGACAACCTTTTACACCGGAATTACACCGCCAAAAACCGTGGGTCGTCTTATACGCCGGGTGAAGCAGCTGCCCGATGGATATCAGCCTGCCTGTAAAGCTGTATGTATTCTGTAAATGCGCCGCTCAGCCAATGCGGGCGATGCACTCTGTTGATGACTAGAGCCTGCTAAGCCTGCTCGGATTGGCAGCGTTTATTACTCCAATCCGAGCAGACTTAGCATGCTCTGTAGTCATCAACAGAGTGCATCGCCCACCGGGATTGGTTGAGCGGCGCATATACTGAATACATACAGCTTTACAAAGCACCCGGAGGGCTGCAGCCTCTTCGTTTTTGAACAATGCATTACTACCGCACAAGGGGGTCTTCTTATACGGTGAGTAGAGCACGAAACCACCGTTTTAAACTGAATATTAGGGGGTCGTCTTATATGGCCATCCGCCTTATACGCCAGGAAATACGGTAAGCAGAGTAATAAAACCCCTTCCAAAGAGCTTTCCCTGCAGATGCCAAAAAGGAAAAGACCATGTGACCACACAACAGGGCTGCAGTAATAAGGTATTTAGAGGATTTAAAAAAAAAAAATCTGTGTATGTGTGAATGAGTTATGACAATTAACACTTCTGTTTAGTATCACTTTAATTAAGGCACTTTTAGAAAAAGAAAAAAAAAAAGTTCGACAGCAAAATTTCAGAAAGTAAAGCTGGTCATAGAGGGATTAAAATTTGGTTAAGCAGGAACCACCCAAATTTTGATCCATCTATGGGCAGGCTGGTTGTACTTTAGTCGATCTATAGACTCAGGTTTCTTTATTTTTGTGCGAGGCGGTTGTCAGGTGCTTTAGCGCTAGAAATAGCCTCTGAAAAGCGCCTCCCATTCATTGGAGTGCGTCTTTTCACACTGGGGCAGTGCACTTGCTGGACGTTACAAAAAGTCCTGCAAACAGCATCTTTGGGGCGGGCTGGGAGTGATGTATTTAGCGTTCCCAAAACGCCCTGCCCATTGCAATGAACGGCAGTACTTCTAAAGCACCTTTAAAAGCGATTTGAAAGCACCGCAAAATTGCACTTTTTATATTTTTTGGGGGGGGGGGGGTAAAAAGCGCCACGCTAGCGACCGAAAAGCGTTGCTAAAGGGCCACAAAAACAAGCGGCGCTTTAGTGCTAAAGGCCGGGCACCTCAGTGTGAAAGTAGCCTAATAATTGCATCCTGATGTCAGGGAAACCTACTGCTGTCAGAATACAATACAGCAGTGGGAGGGATTCCCCCCATCAACACTGTATGTGAAAAGGGGCATTTAAGGGTGAATATGATCATCTTGTATATATAAATGGTCCATATTGTGAATTGATGTAAATCGGTCACTAAGTTCATTGCAAATGACAAGGGGGGTATGGATTACACTTTTAGAAATGCGGTTTAACCTATGCATATGGTAAGGCTTCTTTATAAGTAGGCTTTGGAAATGTGGAATAGCCACCCCAGTAGATTATTATTATTTATTTTTGTTTAACACAAATGACGGGTTTCTAACAGCAAAGAAATATTTACTATATAAAATTAAAAAAATTGATTGCTGATCCATGGAATATCTGAGCTAGGGGTTTTGGGACCTGTACATTTTCAAATGATTTATTAATTTTTCATTGGTTTTCAGCCTATGTAAACAAAGACATGGAAGTGGAAAGCAAGAGCATGGAAGATTGTAAAGAACTAATGGAGCAGGTGTGGTAAAGAGAAAATAGCAGGTAGAATGCAGAAAGGTTTTTTTTTTTTTAACCAAAAAAACAACGATGACTGAAAATCCCATTAAAGCTCACCACACACACACACACACTACAATCCATGTGTACACTCACCTTTTTATCTACCACCAGCTATGTAGTGCCAGGGCCTGCCTAACTGGATACAAATTAATGAAATAGATTAGCTAGGTCCCCCTATTTTACATAGTCTTGGTAAATGTAAAGCTGATTGTACAAAGATTCAATGGTCTGACATCACCTTTGAAAAAGTCACATGACGAAACGCGTCAGGCGACCACATTACCAGCTCATACTTACACCTGTAAGCTATCTGGCAGCACGCCTAATCTCCCAGCTGTGAGCTGCTAGCTTGGACACAAGAGCCGAAGGTATACACACACGGCGGTGTCGGCAGGTCTCTTTTCCTGCACAGCCATTGAGGGACAGGCAGCCAGAATAGCAGTTTTTTCCTTGCTTGGTATGACTTTGTTAGTCATTTGTTTTTAATTATAATCTGCTTTGTATGGAAGTTTACTAGTTGCTTGGGACTTCCTGTGGATTGTATATATTTTTTAAAACACTTTTTTTTACAATAAATTTTGTTTTTGGTTCATCCAAAACATTACATACTACGCTATGGGGATTCCCTTTTTTTCCATTCTTTTTACCCAATGAGTGACACCTGGGCTGGAGCCCGACATCTACATCCAGAGACCCCTGTTCCTGATATTTAAGGATTCGCTGAAGGTTACCAATAGGAGACCACAAACCATCAGACGCCAAGGTACCACCACCTGAAAGGCTTTTTGCCCCCTGGGGGGCGACGACATCTGGTGAGTGGGGATACCAAAGGGGGGAGCACAACTGTCACCATTGCTGGAGTCTAGCAGATCGGCACCAAAGTCACCATTTCCTTAAACGGTTAACCTGGACCCAGGAATTGCTTGAGGAATTTGAACCATAATCAACCTTTTTTTCCAGGGGACACACTGGGATCAATACAATTCCTAGTATTTATATTTTTTAGAACGTTGGTACTTTCTTGGATTGAGTTGTAAAAGATAAACTGTGTATCTATTTAAAGATTGTTGCCACCAATCTTAGTGCTGGGCAAGATCAGATTGGAGCTAATTGCTTACCTGCACAGTATCCTGCCCTGGAATTTTCACTGGGGGCTGGTACCCTTAACACAGACTGCATGTTATTGGGGAGTGTTATTTTATATATACTTTTTCATATTTTTTGGACACATTTCTGATTTTGTTTGGTTTACTACTTCACAACTTATGTCTTTAACACTTTATTCATTTGTTTATGCTCAGCAATTCACTTAAACCTAGAAGGTTATACACTTGTTAGTGGTACAGAAGCGCTCTGACGCTCGTTCCCACCCACCCTATTGAGCATCTAGCACAGTGTATTGCACGCCTGCACAGGATCCTGACCTACACCATTGTTTTTTTATTTTTATTTTATAAAGTTCATTTAATTCCTTGTGGTTTGGCACATTACCACCTCAGGTACGCACCCACATCGTGATAGACTGCCATCCATCTGTGGCAGCGCATCACTATTGGCATTATCAACGGGTAATCTGTCAAGGCCCCCATCCATTTCAGGGGTGTGCCACAGCAAAGGGAATCCATTCCATTGGGTTTACCTTTTATTTGACTACCCAACACCTGTTAACAGGCATACTGATCACCATCCGGTGATCTAGCTATTATTGCAGCGCCACCATCCCACCACTTTATATCTGACTAACGCGAGAAGTAGTTTTAGATTTCGCGAACTAAAAGAAGATAAAGCATACTTTTTTTTATTTAGCGCTGTATACTTACTTTCACACTGTGGAATTGCGGGTACCCACTGACCATCACTGTTGCATGAGATGGAGCTGGATCCCCTCAGAACAAAGCCTTTATCACACTCAAACGATATAACAGAATCCAATGTATATGGGCCAGTTAACCCTGACAGTCTACTTGAATTTTTAACATCTGGATTAGAGCAATTTACAGCTAAAGATTAGGAGAAAAAATAAGGTAGTATATAAAAATGGTAAAATTCTCCCATGCTACATTACAATATTTTCCATTTATTAAAAAAAAAATCAATTTAAGTATCACTAATCATCTTGCATGCAAAAGGATAAAGGCCAAGTCCAGGATTTTGATCAGGTTTCACATGCTGTACTCCTATTTAGGGTGTAACATGAAGCACATACATACACACAATGCCCCACACAGCCCTCCACCTCCCTCTACCTGAGGCTCCATTCACGTTTATCATGAGTAATAGATATAGGGCCGGATTCAGAAAGTGTGGTCAGTCGTATCTATGCACCTGATTCAGTTACGCATAGATATCCCTAAGATCCGACTGGTGTAAGGGTCTTACACCGTTGTATCTTAGGCTGCATAATCACACTGGCCGCTAGGTGGCGCTTCCGTATAGTTAAGCGAGGAATATGCAAATGAGCTAGATACGCAAATTTAGAAACGTACGTCCCACCGGGGGATTTTTTTACGTCGTTTATGTTCGGCGTATAGTTATCCCTGCTATATGAGGCGTAGCTAATGTTAAGTATGGCCGTCGTTCCCGCGCCGAGTTTTGGAATTTTTACGTTGTTTGCGCAAGTCGTTCGCGAATACGGCTGTACGTCATTTACGTTCACGTCGAATCCAATACGTCCTTGCGGCATACTTTGGCGCAATACACACTGGGATATTTTACGGACGGCGCATGCGCCGTTAAAAAAAAAAACTTCAAAAACTCGGGGTCAAGCAAAATTTAAATAAAACACGCCCCCAACATCCCCATTTGAATTAGGCGGGCTTACGCCGCCACACATACGTTACGCCGCCGTAACTAAGGGCGCAAGTTCTTTCTGAATACAGAACTTGCGCCCAAAGTTACAGCGGCGTAACGTATCTCCGATACGTTACGCCGGGCGGATAGATACACCATTGTATCTGAATCCAGCCCATAGTCATTTTTAACCACTTAAGCCCCGGACCAATATGCAGCCTAAAGACCCAAGGGGTTTTTACAGTTCGGGACTGCGTCGCTTTAACAGACAATTGCGCGGTCGTGCGACGTGGCTCCCAAACAAAATTGGCGTCCTTTTTTCCCCACAAATAGAGCTTTCTTTTGGTGGTATTTGATCACATCTGCGGTTTTTAGTTTTTGCGCTATAAACAAAAATAGAGCAACAATTTTGAAAAAAAAGCAATATTTTTTACTTTTTGCTGTAATAAATATCCCCCAAAAACATATATAAAAACATTTTTTTTCCTCAGTTTAGGCCGATACGTATTCTTCTACCTATTTTTAGTAAAAAAAATCGCAATAAGCGTTTATCGATTGGTTTGCGCAAAATTTATAGTGTTTACAAAATAGGGGATAGTTTTATTGCATTTTTATTTTTTTTTATTTTTTTACTACTAATGGCGGCGATCAGCAATTTTTTTCGTGACTGCGACATTATGGCGGACACTTCGGACAATTTTGACACATTTTTGGGACCATTGTCATTTTCACAGCAAAAAATGCATTTAAATTGCATTCTTTATTGTGAAAATGACAGTTGCAGTTTGGGAGTTAACCACAGGCGGCGCTGTAGGAGTTAGGGATCACTGTGTATGTGTTTACAACTGTTTGGGGGTGTGGCTGTAGGAATGACGTCATCGATCGTGTCTTCCCTATAAAGGGAATGACGCGATCGATGCGCCGCCATAGTGAAGGACGGGGAAGCCGTGTTTACACACGGCTCTCCTCGTTCTTCAGCTCCGGGGAGCGATCGCGACGGAGCGGCTATAAACAAATAGCCGCGCCGTGGTCCCGGATCGCTCCCCGAGCGGACCCGACCTCCGCATGTAGCGGGGGGGGTCCCGATCGGACCCCCCACCCGCTAATAGGGGAGGACGTACCCATACGCCCATGTGCCTGTACGTGCCATATTGTGGACGTATATGTACATGGGCTGGTCCTTAAGTGGTTAACAGGGGTTTTCTGAGACCCGTAAGTTATTTTTAAGGGTTTTTCTGTGTTGCAAAGGATGAGAATGTCTGCACTAGAGAAAAAAATATTGGTAGTTCCAATTTTCTTTTTTTTGTCACATATTAGTCCAGCAGTTTAGGAAATACAAAATACAAGGTCAAAATATTTGACCTTGAACAGAGCCACAAACATCCACAATCATGAAGTTGAACGTACTGTTATCCTAAAAAGAGAGGAATTAAGAGATCTCATTGAACAATAAAACAGAGCGGCTTTCCACAGACTTAAGAAAGAGGGGTACCAATGGGGTGACCTGTCGGGAAAATATCTAGCCAAAATGTTAAAAATTAAATCAAGGGGTAACTTTATCGAAAGTATACAAACGGGTAAAGGTGGTAAGGTACACAATCCCTGAAATTGCGAGATTATTTCAAGATTATTATGGGAAGCTGTAGTCGATAACCCAAAGTGACCCTCCAGATATAGTAAATAGGAGATCAGACAACACAAAAAAACTATTAACTGAAATCGGTTAAAAAAAAATCCGACTGATGAAATTAGTTCTCTAGAAGACCCCATAACAGAAGCGGAAATACGGAAACATTTAAAGGAGTCCCCCACAGGGAAAAGCCCAGGCCCGGATGGGCTGACGACCGCATACTATAAGAAGTTTAGCGAAATTCTGGTCCCCAAGATGTGTTCTTACATGAATGGTATTGGCACTAATTAGGAGATCCGCCGCGAGGCATTGGAGGCCACGATAACGATAATCCCCAAGGTAGGCAAGGACCCCTCTTTGTTTTCCAGTTACAGACCCATCTCCCTACTGAATGCAGACGTGAAGCCGTTTGTCTTCATTCTGCCGGCTAATATTTTAGCAATCATGCAGGATCTGGTACATACCGATCAAGTGGGTTTTATCCCAGGAAGGGAAAGCAGGGATAACCGCATTATAACACTACTACTGATACAGAAAATAAAATAAAAGTAATTCCCTAGGTCCACTTCTGTCAATAGAGGCTGAAAAAGCATTTGACAGAGTAGATTGGGGATTTCTTCAGAACACATTAGAGGTTTATGGGGTGGGACCCAAGATTCTGGGGCGGATAAAGGCTCTGTACAATCACCCAACCGCTAGAGTCAAAGTAAACGGGACGTATCGGGGCCATTTGAGATGTTCAACGGGACCCGACAGGGGTGTCAGCTGTCCCCCTTACCGTTTATTCTATCTTTAGAACCATTGCTGGCAGGGATTAGAAATAACCCTGACATCAGGGGGATACAGATAGAGGAAGAGGAACACAAACTTGCGGCATACGCCGATGACATTTTGCTTTACATAATGAACCCAACGATAACTCTCTCTAACTTATTAAAAACTCTTAAAAAACATATGGGGAGGTATCAAACTTTAAAATTAACCCATTCCTTAATATAAGCCTCAAAGCACAGGATGAATGCAGATAGATACAAACAAGACTTCCCAATTATCTGGAGAGATACTGAGTTAAAATATTTAGAAGTTAATATAACATAAGTTAATTTACTTACATCATTTTATTCCACTACACTACACTATGCTAACTCTCCCCAAGATTTTATACAAAATACAAATGTTACCGATTTCACTTTCGGAAGCATACTTTAAAAAACATTAAAAAAGTTATTAGGCAGGTTTATATGGCGGAATAAAAAAACGTGCATAAGTATGGCAATACTAACAAGAGATAAGGCACACGGAGGTCTGGGGGTACCGGACATCAACACATATTATATGGCTATTCATATGGCACGGGTGGTTGATTGGGTGAAAAATAGGATTTTTGTACTCACCGTAAAATCCATTTCTCTGAGTTCATGGACGGACAAAGCAGAATTGACCTTAGGGTTATATATCCTTCCTTTCAGGAGAGACTAGGCAGAAAAAAAACAGCACTTCAAGTGTTAAAACACCTCTCAGTACAGCACCTTCCAGGGGGCGGGTCCCCCGGGTACATCCCACTCTCTACATCATGCAGCCCCAGTTCGTAAACAAGCAGTACAAACAAAGGAGGGGTGGGTGCTGTGTCCGTCCATGAACTCAGAGAAATGGATTTTACGGCGAGTACAAAAATCCTATTTTCTCTTCCGTTCATGGACGGACACAGCAGCATTGACCTTAGGGACGTCCAAGCAGTGTCAAAAGAATTTCAAGGGGTGGGAAAAAACACAGCAAACCAAGCTTCACCCCAAACAAGCCAGAGTACCTCAACGGAGGAACTTAACCTTAAACAGCCACCTGTAAAACCTTGCGGCCAAAAAAGGCATCCGAAGATGCACTCACATCCACCTTGTAAAACTTTGAGAAGGTGTGGATTGACGACCAGGTCGCTGCCTTACACACCTGTAAAACAGACGCTTGATGGTGGAAAGCCCAAGAGGCCCCTATCGCCCTGGTCGAATGCGCCGTAACCTGAAAGGGGGCGCCCGCCCCTTTAGGGCATAGACCTGGAGCACGACCTGTCTGATCCACCTACAAATGGTGGCCGACGAGACCGTCAGACCTTTCTTAGGACCAGTCACCGACATGAACAGTGAGTCCGACTTCCAAAACGGAGACGTAGCAGACAAGTACACCCGTAGGGCCCGAACCACGTCCAAGGAATGCAAAGTGGCCTCCTTCGGGTTTTTCGGCCGAGGACATAAGGATGGCAAAACAATGTCCTTATTAATGTGAAAAGTCGAAACAACCTTTGGAAGGAATGACGGCTGCGGCCGCAGCACCACCTTATCCTTATGGATGATCAAGTAAGGAGCCCTGCAAGACAAGGCCGCCAGTTCAGATACCCGTCTGACCAAGGTAATTGCCACCAGGAAAACCACCTTCTGGGACAGAGTCAACAAGGGAATCTTTCGAATGTCCTCAAACGGAGCCCCTTGAAGCACCGAAAGGACTAAATTCAAGTCCCATGGAGGCAGTGGAAGACGCACAGGAGGGGCCACATGCCGAACCCCCTGCACAAACGTACGCACCAGGGAGTACGCCGCCAAGGGTTGCTGAAAGTAGACGGCTAAAGCCGAAATCTGACTCTTAACCGTACTTAAGGCGAGAGCCTGATCCACTCCACGCTGTAAGAACAGCAGAATCCGGGACAGCACGTATGTACGGGGGTGCCAGTTCATCTCTTCACACAGAGATGTAGGCCTTCCACGTACGATAGTAAATCTGTCGTGAAGTAGACTTCCGTGCTCGTAGCATGGTAGAGATCACCGAGCCCGACAGGACCTGGCTCTCAACAGCCACGCCGTTAAAGCCAGCGACTGTAAAGCAGGGTGAAAGATAGGACCCTGCGACAGAAGATCTTCTCTCAGGGGTAGACGCCAAGGGACGTCTGCCAACAGACACACCAGGTCCGCGTACCAGGGAATGCGTGGCCAATCCGGAGCGATCAGGATTGTTGGTATCCCCTCGGCTTCCACTCTGCGCAGCAGCTAAGGAAGAAGCTTCAGAGGAGGGAAGGCGTAGATTAGGAGATAGTGACCCCATGGTGCCACCAACGCGTCTGACGCGTCCGCCCACGGGTCTCTTGACCTGGCCACAAACCGTGACACCTTACGATTGAGACGGGACGCCAGAAGATCCACGTCCGGAGTGCCCCACTTGTGGCACAAACTCCGGGAACACTTCCGGGTGTAGCGACCATTCTCCTTGGTCTAGCGCTTGATGACTTAGGTAGTCTGCTTGCCAGTTCAGCACCCCTGGAATGTACACGGCCGACAGAGCCGGAACGTACCTTTCGGCCCACCGGAGGATGTGTGCGACTTCCGTCGCTGCACCCAAGCTCCGTGTCCCCCCTGATGATCGACGTATGCCACGGCCGAGGCGTTGACGGACTGGATCCTGACCGGTCGATCCTGCAGACCCAGAGACCACTTGAAAAGACACAACTTGATCGCTCGGAGCTCCAGAACATTGATCGGTAGGCGGGACTCCTCCCGAGTCCAGCGCCCCTGGGCTGACTGGACACCCCAGACACCCCCCCAGCTGGAGAGGCTGTCATCAGTCGTGACGACTGTCCAATGGCACGGCAGAAACGATTTTGTGGTTCGAAGTACCGGAGATGTCAGCCACCACACTAGGGAGGACCTGACCAGTCGATTCACCCGAATCTGGTAATCCAGAGACAAGGGAAGCTTGTCCCAACGTGACAGAAGCTCTTTCTGCAACACTCGAGTGTGAAATTGAGCATACGGGACCGCCTCGAAAGAGGCCACCATCAGACCCAGCACTCTCAAGCAAAAGCAAAGCGACGCCCACTGCTGGGTCGCCAAACGCTGCATTGGGAGGAAAAACCCTCGCCTCTGAGGAGTCCAAGACTAACCCCCGGTATTCCAGCCGCTGGGACGTACCAGTACTGACTTCTGGGTATTCAATAGCCAAACAAATTCTCGGAAGGTCCGACAGGTGATAGACACATCCTCTTCTAACTCTGATCTTGAAGAAGCTCTCAGAAGGTCGTCCAGGTATCCTACGATAGCGTTCCTGGCCACAAACCGTGACGCCTTACGATTGAGACGGGACGCCAGAAGATCCACGTCCGGAGTGCCCCACTTGTGGCACAAACTCCGGAACACTTCCGGGTGTAGCGACCATTCTCCTTGGTCTAGCGCTTGATGACTTAGGTAGTCTGCTTGCCAGTTCAGCACCCCTGGAATGTACACGGCCGACAGAGCCGGAACGTACCTTTCGGCCCACCGGAGGATGTGTGCGACTTCCGTCGCTGCACCCGAGCTCCGTGTCCCCCCCTGATGATCGACGTATGCCACGGCCGAGGCGTTGACTGGACTGGATCCTGACCGGTCAATCCTGCAGACCCAGAGACCACTTGGAGAGACAACTTGATCGCTCGGAGCTCCAGTACATTGATCGGTAGGCGGGACTCCTCCTGATCACTACGATAGCGATCCTGCGCTGCCTCAGCAGGGCCAGAATCAGAGCGAGCACCTTGGTGAAAGCCTGTGGTGCCGAGGCCAGGCGGAACGGGAGGGCCACAAATTGAAAGTGGTCCTCTCCGACCCCAAAACGCAGAAATCTCTGGTATTTTGCGCATATAGGGATATGCAGGTACGCATCCCTGATATCCAAGGATGCTAGAAAATCCCCCTGATGGAGCGCTGCCACTACTGAATGAATCGACTCCATCCTGAATTTTTGCACTTTGACAAAACAATTGAGGGCCTTGAGGTCCAGGATTGGACGGACCCCTTCCTTCTTGGGGACTACAAACAGATTGGAGTAAAACCCCTGAAACCGTTTCGTAGAGGGAACCGGCACAATCACTCCCCTGACCAGCAGATCCTGGACAGCCCCTGACAGAGCCTTCCGGAGGAAGCTGGAGGATGGAAAGAAAAAATCTGTTTGGTGGACAAGAGAGAAACGTTATCTTGTACCCCAAGGAAACTACTTCGCGAACCCAGCGGTACCAAGTGCGCTTTTGCCCTTTAGCGGGCGCCTTAGCACTCTGAAAACGTTTTTCCTGCCGCACTTGGTGGGCGAAAAAACACTTGGGTAGTAAAGGAGGGCCCTTGCTTACGGCGAGGCTCCTTACCCTTCCCAGACTGCGGGAGCAGAGTGCTCTTACCGCCTGCGGCATCTTTTATGATGTATTCCAGGGACGCCCCAAAAAGCCGTTCACCCTTAAAGGGCAAGTCCACCAAGGCCTTTTTAGAAGACTGGTCCGCAGACCAACACTTCAGCCACACAAGGCGGCGTAGCACCACCGCGTAGGTGGAAGCCCTGGAGAGCAAGGGAAGCTTATCCAGGGCCGACTCACAGACAAACTTTAGGCCCTGCACCAACTGGTCGGCCAGGTCCACACAGGTCTCAGGAGCATTATGCGACTCCAGTTCCTGCAGCAAGGACTCTGCCCATTCGGTAAGTGTCTGCGACACCAGAGCCCCGGCCAAGACCGGTCTCGCCGCCGACCTCACCACTGTGAACATGGAGCGGGCCACAGCCTCAGCTCCCCTATCTGCGGGGTCCTTAAAAGTGGGAGCCCCCTCCACAGGTAACGTGGTAGCCTTGTTCAGTCTGGACACAGGGGGGGGTCCACTGACGGAGGAGATACCTGTTTGAGGAGGATTTCCTAAAAAAGTGGGTAACGGACCGCAAAGTATTTTGGAACAGCAAAAACCTTCTGCGGCCGATCCCATTCCTTGTACAACAGTTTGTCCAGATATGGAACACAAGTTAACACTTTTGCGGTACGGGGTGGCTTGCGGAACCCAAAAGGGACCGGCGTCTCTGGTGCCCCCGCCGAATCCTCAAGTTTGAGTATCCCGCACCGCAGTGATAAGAGCTCCAACAAACGCCTTATCATGCTCTGACCCTGAAGCAGAGTCACCCTCACTGTCCATGTGGGCTAGGCCTGCATCATCTGATATGACGGAACCAGGGCCAGACACAGTAGCAGGGCCTGATTTTGTGTCAGAGACATCCCCAGAGGAAGGCGTAGGGAGGGGGCGCTTTTTACCCCCCTTCTGGCCACACGCAGCTTCAACCCTGGCAACAAACGACTCAAGGACTGCAGTCATAGCATCCACTGATGCCGCAGGAACAGGGGCACTAAGGGTTAACTCTGGCATGCTTGGGGTAGAAGCCTCCTGTTCGGACGCCATGCTGACCCATCATAAATGCCGCCCTTGTACTGCAAGGCAAGACCCACAGGCCACCCTCCCGGCCGCAACAGAGAGCAGGGGATCCCCCAGAGGACTCACCACCCCACCAGGCTGTAGCGCCGCTGAGAAGCTGAAAACACTGTCCGTGCTGTCTTGTCCCTCAGGAAGTGTGCTGAGAGCATTGGCGCCTTTATTCTAGTCACTAGAGGCCAAAACCTTTCCAAGATGACCGCCGATATGCAGGAAAAACAGCATGCGGGCTACAAGAAAATGGCCGCCGATACAATAGGAGCGTGTCACCGGCAAAATGGCGGCCATACACTTGTTTTAAAACATAGTGTGAGAAAAAACAGCAGTACACAGCAAATGCACCCGACCCTGCAGGACCCCCCCAACACACGCACATCATAAAAGACAAAAAACAGCACCCCACAGCAGCGCAGCCCCCGGTAGTAACGGAGCCCCTCAGGAGGACCCCCCACCTCACGGCCGCCACCCAGAATGTGGGAAAGGAGGAAGAGGAAGGGAGTGAGGAAAGCAGGGCGGACCCTCGATGGACCTCCCCAGGAATGCACCAGCCGAACCACCATGCCAAGGCAAGGGGGATACTACTTACCCATCCTGCGACCACCGGCTGGAGGTATTCCAGACAGACTCAACGTCCGCAGCAGATACGGCATGGCTGTCGGCCCGGCACACTGACTCAGCCATAGAGATGGTCATATGTGTGCCCTGCAGCATATAGCTCACCAGCCACCCCTGGAGCAACGGGGCATGTCGTGGACGGCCCAGCGCGTAGCTAAATGCCGGCACACACTCGATGGCCGAACATGGGGGGACTACAAGGATCGAAGATCCAGCCTGTCACCCAGTCGGCAGTTGATTGTAGATCCCAGGATCCAAAAAGGCAGGAAAAACCAAATAAAAGCGACAAAAAAAAATAAAAAATAAAAATCGCAGAAAAAAACCTCCAGAGCACATGGGCCCAGAGGAGCCATGTCTTCCAACGCTAGGCAGAAAAAAACTGGGGCTGGATGATGCAGAGAGTGGGATGTACCCGGGGGACCCGCCCCCTGGGAGGTGCTGTACTGAGAGAAGTGTTTTAACACTTGAAGTGCTGTTTTTTCGGCCTAGTCTCTCCTGAAAGGAAGGATATATAACCCTAAGGTGAATGCTGCTGTGTCCGTCCATGGAAGAGAAAATAATAAACAGAAAAGTTGGGTTAAGTTGGAAAGTAGTATAAATAAGTCAAAAGAGATTTGGATCCCAGCACAGTTTAGACAGCAAAAAGAGCACATGCACATGATTACACTGACATCAATGTCAATTTGGGATAGGGTACACAAAAAAGAAAAATGGAGATTATTTTGCACCGGGGAAGGCAAGTTTGTTTGGTAATTGGATAAAAAAAAACAGACGCACAACTAAAGGACATATTAAGACGGTAAAATTTGCACTTGTCATGAATTAAGTATAAAAAAATAAATATTGGAGCGAAACAGGTGACGATATGCACAGCTGAAACATTTCGTGGAATCCCTCCCTTATCCGATTAGGCCGGAGGGTAATCTGCTCCCATTAGAGCGTTTGTGCTCAGGGCCGAACGGAAGGAGTGGGATTTCCCCGATCTATAAAATATTGATAGGGTTAAAAAATCCGGGGCCACCTTCGTATATTAAAAAATGGGAAGAGGAGTTGGAAATAGGTGAAACTGAGATAGATGTTGGGAAAATGTTACAGGTGACGCATATTACAACAACCAATTGTGGGCTGATAGAAATTAATTTCAAATGCCTAGCACGCTGGTATATAACCCCGGACATAGCAGGGGGACAGGGGGACCACTTCACTACCACCTACACCAGCTCCTTCAGGCATAAAAGTGTATTTAAATTTAACCGCAAGTTCGGCTGCTCTTGGAGACAAGATGGTGTTGGATCCTTCAGGGTGCACCAAGCAGAGGCACCCTCCCCCAGCTGAGAGACGATTCACTCAGCCTGGAGACCGCCCTGATGAATCTTCTGATCCCAACCAAACTCCAACACACACTCCCTCCAAAGACAAACGCTGGCATGATGGGGAGATCCCATTCAGACACCCCATTCCACCCCAGACTACAGTAGAAGACCCTACTCTGCAGCTATGTATATATTCATTTTTATATTTGTATATATTCATTTTTTGGAAATCCGGATGTATCAGAGTTCCTGAATTACAATAGTACCAAAGGTAAACTAATCCGAAAACTACCAAAAAAAAAAAAAAAGCGTTTTTGAATAGTTTTTTTGGTGCTTATCTAATAGTTTTTTTTGTAATTAAATAAATAGATGCTCCCCGCTGAAAACATTGCCGGTGGAAAAGAATTCCACCTCCTAACGGCTCTTACAGTAAAAGAACCCTCTACGCAGTTTAATGTTAAACCAATTTCTTTTAATTTTAGTGAATGGTCGCGTGCCTTATTAAATTCCCTTTCGCAGAAAAGTTTTATCCCTATTGTGGGGTCACCAGTACGGTATTTGTACATTGAAATCATATCCCCACTCAATCTCTTCTTCAGAGAGAACAAGTTCAGTGCTTGTAACCTTTCTTCACAACCAAGGTCCTCTAGTCTCCTTATTAGTTTTGTTGCCCTTCTCTAAACTCTTTTTAGTTCCAGCATATCTCTGCATCCAGAACTGGACGGCATACTCCAGGTGCGGCCGGACAAGGGTCTTGTAGAGTGGGAGAATTATCGTTCCATCTCTGGAGTTAATCCCCTTTTTAATGCATGCCAATATTATGTTTGCTTTGTTAGCAGCAGCTTGGCATTGCATGCCATTGCTGAGCCTGTCATCTACGACCCCCAGGTCCTTTTCCATCCTAGATTCCCCACAGAGGTTCTCCCCCCAATGAGTAGAGTGAAACAATGAAAGTGAAATTCCTTTAAATTTCGTACCTGGGGGGTGTATATAGTATGCCTGTAAAGTAGCGCATGTTTTCCGTGTTTAGAACTGTCCCTGCACAAAATGCAATTTCTAAAAAGAAAAAAAAGTAATTTAAAAAACTATTCGCGGCCATTCATGAATTGTCGGGTCCGGGCAATACAGAGCAAAGTCATTGAAAAATAAATAAATAAATAAACGGCAGGGGTGGTGACCCCCCCCCCCCCCATTACCAGGTCCTTTGGGTCTGGTATGAATATTAAGGGGAACCCTGCAAAAAAAATGGCATGGGCCCCCCCCCAAGAATCCATACCAGACCCTTATACGAACATGCAACCTGGCAGGCCGCAGGAAAAGAGGGGGGGACGAGAGAGAGCCCCTCCCCTCCTGAACCGTACCAGGCCACATGCCCTCAACATGGGGAGGATGTCCCCATGTTGATGGAGACAAGGGCCTCATCCCCACAACCCTTGCCCAGTGGTTGTGGGGGTCTGCGGGCAGGGGGGGCTTATCGAAATCTGGAAGCCCCCTTTAACAAAGGGGAACTCCAGATCCCGGCCCCCCGATGTGAATTGGTAACTGGGTACATTGTACCCCTACCATTTCACAAAGAAAGTGTAAAAAAATTGTAAAAAACACGGACACAACTGAACAAGTCCTTTATTTAAAAAAATAAAATTACAGCGATGTAATCCCATCTCCCCGATGTCCAACGATGATCCATTCTCCAGCGACGCTGCAGTCTCCACTCATTCTCCAGCGAGGAACAAAACCATGATGCTGGAAATTAATTTTTTATTTTTAAATTAAGGACTTGTCCAGCTGTGTCTGTATGTTTATTTTATTTTTACACTTTCTTTGTAAAATGGTGGGGGCACGTGGCCTGGTACGGTTCAAAAAGGGGGAGCGCTCTCACCCCCCCCCCTCTTTTCCTGCGGCTTGCCAGGTTGCCTGCTTGGATAAGGGTCTGGTATGGATTTTTGAGGGGAACCCTCACACCATTTTTTTTTTATTTTGGTGCGGGGTTCCCCTTAAAATCCATACCAGGCCTGAAGGGTCTGGTATGGATTTTTGGGGGAACCCTGCACCATTTAAAAGGTTCCCCTCAATATCCATTCCAGGAGGTTCCCCTTAATATTTATACATGACCCAATGGGCCTGGTAATGGACTGGGGGGACCCCTGCCACTTTTTTCAATGACTTTAATCTGTATTGCCGGTGTCTTGCCGAAAAAGGTCCCCGGCGGATTATGCCCCCCCCCCCCGTAATGAGAAGGCACGGCGCTGGTCTCCGAAAATTGCTAAAACATGTAGCTCTAGACGGCGCCTGAGCACGCTTCTGACATACAGGCTCATTCCTTAACATTCCTGTGGACATGGAGGATGTTAAAAAAGAGCCAGGAGGCTGAGAGAGTGAAGCGAGGACGGGGGGGCCCCCGACTGGCCACTTACAGCGAGGTCCACGCAGGCGCCGCATGTTCAGCTATTTTCGGAGGCATGTGCAGTACAGGGGGGGCATAATCCGCCGGGGGGGACACTTATCGGCAGAACACCGGGACCCAACAATTCATGAATGAGTAGTTTTAAATGACTTGTTTTCCTTTAGAAAATTACATTTTGTGCAGGGACAGTTCTAAACACTGAAAACATGCACTACTTTACAGGCATACTATAGACACCCCCCCCCCCCCCAGGTATGAAATTTAAAGGAATAGTTCACCTTTATTGTTTTACTTTAAGCATTATTAAAATCACTGCAGTTTTTAAAACTTATTTTGCATTGATACATGTCCCTTGGGGCAGGACCCAGGTCCCCAAACACTTTTTATGACAATAACTTGCATATTAACCTTTAAAATTAGCACTTTTGATTTTTCATGTTCGTGTCCCATAGACTTTAAACGGTGTTTGAACAAATTTTTTGCCTGTTCCCATGTTTTGGTGCGAACCGAACCTGGGGGTGTTCGGCCCATCCCTATACTGTAGATTATATACTCCTGAATATACATGCATAGACAGGTAGCAGTCCCTTTTAGATACAATTGGCAGACTCTTATCTAATAGTTTTTTTGAAATTATCGAGGCCCCCCACTGATACCACCGCCTGTTGAAGGGAATTTCACATCCTAACCGCTCTTACAGTAAATAACCCTCTACGTCATTAATTTTGATGAGTGGCCATGTGTCTTGTTAAACTCCCTTCCACAAAAAAGTTTCATCCCTATTGTCGGGTCACCAGTATGGTATTTGTTAATTGAAATCATATCCCCTCTCAAGCATCTCTTCTCCAGAGAGAATAAGCTCAGTGCTCGCAACCTTTCTTCATATCCAATGTCCTCCAGACCCTATATAAGCTTTGTTGGCCATCTGTGTACTCACTCCACTTCCAGTACATACTTTGAGGACTGGTGCCCAGAACTGGACAGCATACTCTAGGTGCAGCCGGACCTGGACTGCTGGACCATATTCTTTGTGTCCCCATTGCAGGCAGAGATTGTTTAGACCAGCTGGTGTCCTCCATTGAGCATGCTCAACTTCAGATCCCTTCGAAACTCATTTGCTCCTTTTTCTTTATGTGCAGCCCACATTTGTCACACATGGGCATACATACACAGTGGTAAATGACAATCATTTACTATTATCCTTAATAAAAGTGATTACCTATTAGAAATGAATAAAATATTAGGAGATTAGGATACTTACACCTGCCCCCCAGATCTCAACATTAAATATAAAACTGAATTGGAAAATTTGGTATATATAGAGGTTTCCAACAAGGTATTCTCAATAGAAAAGAAAGATTTTTTGGTACCTATAGCACCACGTACTCCGGTAATTTATTGCCTGCCAAAAATACATAAACATCCTACTTGCCCCCCGGGATGCCCTATTAGTGGTATAGACTCCACTACGTCCTGGGTGGGCAAATAGATTGATTTCCATTTACAACCATTAATCAATAAGATGCCATCATATATAAAAGATTCCCACCATGTTATTAACATACTGGCAGGCCTCACCCCTACAGCGGGGATGTGGCTAGTGACAGCGGATGCCACATCTCTATATATGGTGATCCCACATACCTTAGGCCTGTGTGCGGTGGAATACTTTTTAAAGTGGAGTTCCACCCATTTTTTTATGTTTGTCTGTGCTGCATGCTCTAATCTCATAGTGTTCAGAATGGACAATTTTTATTTAATTTGTTGCTTGTAAATACCTTGATTTTGTAGTCCTTCATTACTTCCTCCTCCTTATTTGCCTAGGCTATTTGCAAGGGTTTCTGGGATAGGCATCATGTTTCCCAGTAGTCCTTGCAAACCTGACTGAAACCTATTACATTGCTTGAGCACTGAGCATGTGCGAGATATGCAAAGCTGAAATCCAGGAAGTCATACAGTCTGGCTTCATGATGCCCACACTTAAGATGGCCATGGTCTATTTCTAGATTATAAACTATTTAAATGCTGTAACAACCTAACAAAACGGATCTTAGTTTACAGACTAACTTTACTAGAATACATTAAGCTTGTGTATTACAGGGGTTTTTATATTTAAAAAGTGAAATTGTGGCCGGAACTCCCCTTTAAGGCGGGATTCAGTTCTCTATGATGAGAAAAACCTACGTTAGACTTACCGGTAACGGTATTTCTACGAACCTTCCAGGACGGCACCTGAGAGATGATGGCTCCTCCCTGCAGGAAACACAATCACATGACAGATTAAAAGGCCCCACCCATCTCATTGTTCCCCAGTATGTATTAGAGTAATCCTAAACTGGTTCACATGGGACGTAGTTCCTTTTAGGTACTTACCTTTTCCCTCCACTTAGGGCGGGAAGTATGCCTGCCGTCCTGGAAGGTTCATAGAAATACCGTTACCGGTAAGTCTAACGTAGGTTTTCTCCCTTCACCTTCCAGGATGGCACCTGAGAGGATGATCAAGGAAACACAGGCCTACCTTCAGGGTGGGACCACAGCTTGTAGAACCTTTCGACCAAAGGCTAAGTCTTGCTGTGACAACATTTCCACACGATAGTGCTTCAGGAAAGTATGACGGCTGGACCAGGTGGCCGCACTGCGGATTTGTTCCCAGGAGGCCCCTGCTTTCTCAGCCCAGGAAGTTGCTAAGGATCTGGTAGAATGAGCCTTGATATTAGTAGGGGCTGCCATTTCCGTGCCTACATAAGCCCCTGCTATAGCTTTTCTAACCTGGAGACTGAGGCTTTTGAAGCCTGCAGTCCCTTCCTGGGCCCAGCATGTAGAACTAAAAGACCTCCTAAAGCTCTTAGTTCTCTCCAGATAAGTGAGAAGACACCTTCTAACATCTAGACAGTGAAACTTTCTTTTATGTTCTTTGGTTCAGAACAAAAGGACGGCAATATTATGTCTTGCGTCCTATGAAATAAGGATGCCACTTTTGGTAGGTACAGGGGGTCTGCTCTAAGTGTGATCCTATCTGCCTGTACCCTCAGGAAGGGTTCTTTCATGGACAGCGCCTACAAGTCCCCTACCCTCCTGGCCGAAGTAATGGCTAACAAAAAGGTCAACTTTAGGGTTAGAGATTTAAGTGAAACCTCTTCAATGGGTTCAAATGTGTAAATAGATAACGCCTCTAACACCCTTGTTAAGTCCCAAGGCGGAAAACAAAATTTTTGGACTGGAGAGACTCTCTCTCTTGCTAACAAAAACGTTTAACAAGGTCCTCTTTAGCCAATCTTCGATCGAGATAGACTGAGAGGGCCGCTACCTGAACCCACAGGGTACTAACTTTCAACCCCAGGTCTACCCCCTCCTGGAGGAAGTCCAGGATAACTGGGATATAAGTTGAATCGACCTGTCTATCCTTAACCCAGGAATAGAAGGTCTTCCAAACTTTTGAATAAATTTTTCTAGTTACCGGTTTTCTGCTCAGGAGAAGCATACTAATGACCTTCTCTGAACAACCCTTACGTTTCAAGATCTGGCGCTCAGTAACCAAGCTGCCAGCTGAAAGAATTCCGGCTTCGGATGAAGTACTGGGCCCTGTCTGAGGAGATCTGCCCTGTACGGAAGTTTTTGTGGTTTTACCACCGCCATGGATCTTAGGTTTGCAAACCAAGTTCTTCTTGGCCACCATGGGGCTATCAGAAGAATTTTGCCGAGAGACCTGCTGAGCTTCTGCAGGACCCGCGGAATAAGCGTCACAGGTGAAGGCGTAAGCCAGCCCGAAGTGCCAGGTCTGGGATAGCGCATCCAGAACCTCCGACTGAGGTTCCTGGGAAATCGAGAAATACCTCTTTACCTTCCTGTTTTGCCGGTTGGCAAATAAGTCTATTTCTGGATTTCCGAAGCACTGTACCAGGGTTAGAAACACCTCCTGGTTCAGTTCCCATTCCTCCTGCCTCAGCTGCTGACAGCTGAGGAAGTCTGCTTCTATATTGCTTGTCCCTTTTATGTGTATGGCTGAGATGGAGAGGACTCTCCCTTCTGCCCACTCCAAGATTTCCTTGGATAATTCTAGTAGAGGGCTGGACCTGGTCCCTCCCTGGTGACCCAAGTATGCTACCTTGATATCCTCCTGGAAGGCTATTAAGGCTTCCCCCACCGCTCTGAGCTCCCTGTAATTGGATGACCTGCGAGCTAGTGAGCTTTCCCATTGACAATGAGCTTTCTTCTTTTCTAGGTGGGCACCCCACCCCCAAGAGCTGGCATCCATGGTAATCTTTACTGGATTCCACTGAGTCCATGGTCGCCCTTCTTTCAGATTTTGGTGACAAGTCCACCATTCCAGGGAAACCAGGACCTGGGGGGTGAGTAGAATTTTTTGGTCCAATGACTCTCTCTGTCTGTCCCAAGAGGACAGGAAGAAGAAATGAAGTGTCCTGGCATGAAGTTGGGCCCAGATTACCGCTGGTATGCTTGCAGACATGAGACCTAAAACTCTCAGAACATCCCTTCTGGAGAGCCAAGGATTTTTTATTAGGTCCCCTGCTGCTGAGGCTAGTTTTGCCACTTTGTCCTCTGGCAAAAAGAGCCTCTGCTGTCTGGTGTCCACTATGTACCCCAGAAAGGCCTTGACCTGTTCTGGTTGGAGGGAGGATTTTTGTGTTTTTTTTAATCCACCCTTGACTCTTCAGGACTGACACTACTTTGTTGGCATCCTTCGTGACCTGGATGGCCGACTGACCTGAGATCAGCAGATCGTCCAGATAGGGTATAAGAGATATACCCTGAAGGTGCAGAAAGGCCACTGCTTCCGCTAGGATTTTGTAAATATCCTTGGGCTGGAAGTTAGCCCGAACGGGAGCGCCCTGAACTGCCAATGGAGGGTTTCCCCTTCCATCACTATCGCAAACCTTAGGAAAGCTTGATGATCTATGTGAATCGGCACATGAAGGTAGGCATCTTTGAGATCCAGAGTCACCAAGAAGGCCCCTTTTATGAGGTTTTTCCTTACCGAATAGATACTTTCCATAGTAAACTTTTTGTATGTCAGAAATTTGTTCAGATTTCTAAAGTTTACTATTAGACGGTATTTTCCAGACGGTTTGCGGACTACGAATACATGGGAATAGAATCCCTGGTATTGTTGATTTTTTGGTACTGGTACTATCACTAGCTGTTCGGCTAGCTCCTGTATCCCTTCCAAAAGGGCAGATCTTTTTAGGGTCTCCCCGGGAAGATGTGTGAGGGTGATCATAGAGGGGGGTGTTGCCATAAATTCTAGACGGAAGCCCTCTTGGATAATTTGGCAAATGTAAGGGCTGTTCGAGATCTTTACCCACTGAGGTAAGAACTGGGACAGCCGACCCCCACTCTGATCTGGGCGTCACTTAGACTGTTTTTCGCTGGCTTTAGAAGGGAAAAGCAAGTTGTTCTTTTTACTCCCTTTCCCAAAGTTCCAACGCCTGAAGGGTTCCTTTTTATTTTTCTGTTTAGCTTGCCCCTGGGGGCCTCGAAAAAACTTCCTGAAACCTTTTTTTAGGTTTAACCGGAAATTTTTTGCCTTACTCTGATGATCTCGCCAAGACATCATCAAGGTATTTTCCAAACAGAAGGGAGCCCTGAAAGGGAATGCCACAAAGTTTACCTTTTGATGTTGCATCCCCCTCCCAGGCCTTGATCCAAATAGCTCTCCTAGCTGAGTTAACCAAGGCCGCTGTTTTAGCTGAAGCTTTTGCAGATTCAATTGCTGCATCCGCTAGGTAGGCAATAGCCTTCCTGATAACTTGTAGGGACTCTACTACCTCCTCGGCGTCCGAGTTCTGGGTCAGATGCTCAGAGAGCTACACATGTCGCTGCTAAGGCTGGGCCTAAGGCTGCTGCATTAGCTTCCCAAGCCTTCCTAAGGAGAGATTCTGCTTTGCGGTCCATCAAGTCTTTGATACTACCTGCATCCTCAAATGAGAGATCAGACAATTTTGCGACTTGTGATAACGCTGCATCAAGTCTAGGAAGCTTAAAAAAAAAAAAAAAAAAAAAAGACTTCCTCGTCCTCCTGGGAAAAGGGAAACCTTCTTTTCCAGGTCTTTTGTTTGACAATTCTCCTTTCAGGATCTCTCCATTCCTGTAGGACTAATTCCTTAAGGGACTGGTGTAGAGGGAATACCCTAGACTGGGTGTCACCCAAACCCCTATAGACCTTATCCTGTACCGAGGTAGGCTTAGGGGGTCTCAGGAATTTCCTCTGTGGCATAAATGGTCTGGAGGAGACTCTCAAGGTCTTCTACAGCAAAGAGGTGTTTAAGACGTAAGTCTTCCTGGGACTGACTAGCTGAGTCTCCATCTGCCTCCCCTGAGCTGTGTCTAGACCTGGTCAGACTCACTATGTCACTTTCTTCATCCTCTGCCTGACCCCGAGGGGGTACCGGCGTGGATGAGAAGAAGGCACTAGGACCCTTAGTAAACAAACTATCCTGGGAAGAAGTGCCCTCCCTGGGGGTAGGTTCCTCTGTATCAGGTTGTACTGATTGCCCAGCTGCCTCTCGGAAAGCTTTAACTGTTGCAAGCATTTCTGATTGCATGGATGCAAGAAAACTCTTCATCAGGTTTGCAGCGTCTTTTCCTGCCAAATTGTTAATGCATTTGTAGCAGAGGGGTTTAGTATAGGATTTAGGGAGTTTTTCCCTACAATTCCCAAATTTTTTAGAGGAACTATGCCCTGAAGCGGAAGGAGACTGATTAGAGGCCTCCTGGGCTCCGCTGGGGGATTCTGAAAAGACATGAAAAAATGCACACCATTACATATTCTTTTTCCCCTAAGACTGCTGGATTGTATTGGGGAGGAAGGAAGCAGCAAGAGGGTGGTCAGATCCTGCTCTGACCGTTTCCCTGGAAAGTCGGGAACTCTCACTGCTAACCTTCTCCCTTTCCAGAGGGATAAGTACTCACCGACCCCCGACCTGGATCTGCCAGCAGTTGCATCCGTCTTCCCATCCTCTTCCATGATGGGGGTTGACAGGGCCTTGGCTGCCGGAACCTTCACACAGGCTTTCCCTAAGCCGACCCACCGCCGCCAACGCTGCTCCACGCTCAGAACGAGGCTTGGAGCACGGCGTTCTCCCGGGTGATTTGAAAATGGCGGCAGTCTCGAGCAATCAGCGATGGCTTGCCTCCCCGCAGCACAGAGCGCTGATGCTCCCTTGGGGCGACCTGCTAGTGGGACCGAAGGCCTACAGGTTAGTTCAGCCCTCCCCGGCCTCCCTAGACCTGTCTCACAGGGGTACCTTCGACCCTCCCTGGTCTCTAGGTTTTAGAAAAAAACAAACATGTCGTTGTGTTGGAGAAACACAATCAATACTGGGGAACAAGGGGATGGGTGGGGCCTTTTAATCTGTCATGTGATTGTGTTTCCTGCAGGGAGGAGCCATCATCTCTCAGGTCCATCCTGGAAGGTGATGGGAGAAATTATGTTCATTATGAAACTGCTTTCTTTTGCGGCCTCACGGAGCTAAATATGCCCCCAGCCTGACGAACCTTTTTATGGCCCTATGGGAGGAGGATGTCGTCTATGCCCAGCGACAAACAGAGGTGGTGTTGTGGGGCAGATACATTGACGACATCCTCCTCCTATGGGATGGTGACTGTGATGCACTAGATCATTTTATTTCAGATCTAAACATTAACAACAGGGGTATAATTTTGAACTTTGAGGCCAGTCAAACCGAGATTAATTTCTTGGATCTAAAAATTAAGATAAAAAAAAATGCCTTTACCACATCTACTTTCTTCAAAAGTACAGATAGGAACTCCTTTATCCCTATTGAGAGTTGCCACCATACATCTTGGCTGAGGTCTGTACCCAAAAGCCAGTTCATTAGGCTAAAAAGGAACTGTTCTAACGATTTATAATTTCGAGATCAGGCCAATGTATTATTCAAGCGTTTTGTAGATAAGGGGTACTCTGAGGACTCCCTTAGACACACATTGGATGAAGTTATTCTAATAGGAGGGACTTGCTTACAGAAAAGCCACCGAGAACCAAT
The DNA here is from genome assembly GCF_905171775.1 of Rana temporaria. Classification (NCBI taxonomy): domain Eukaryota; kingdom Metazoa; phylum Chordata; class Amphibia; order Anura; family Ranidae; genus Rana; species Rana temporaria. The sequence continues at coordinate 340,464,620 of NC_053490.1, forward strand.
AGGGCACCTATTGTCCCTTTTACAACCACCTATTCGGTGCAACACTTCAGTGTCAAGAAACTCATGGGGAAACATTGGCACATTCTTACTAATGACCCAGTACTTAAACCTGCTCTTCCAGACGACAGGCCACAGGTCATTTTTAAGGGAGCTCCATCACTAAGAAATAAAGTGGCACCAAACATTTTGGATCCCCCCTATCAAGAGCGGTTTCTTTGAGTATATCACTGGGTTTTACCAGTGTAGAAAATGTAGAGTATGCACATTAAGTAGATGCAACCATAGACATACTCATAAATTCATCTCCTCCAGCACTGGACTCGAGTTTGAAATAAAATCTTTTATAACATGCTCGACTGAAAGTTGTCTATCTGCTCCAATACCCATGCAGGCTTCAATACGTGGGCAGAACTAAACGACCCTTACGTGTGCTAAATGAGCACATAACTAACATCCTCACAGGTTTTCCAAAACACCCAGTCTCTCGGCACATTTTGGAGGCCCATGACAAAAACCCAGATTTTTTTGTTAATTTCCTAGGGATAGACAGATATGCTTCACAATGGAGAGGCGATTCAATGGTGCGTAGTATATCCAGGCTAGAAATGTCCTGGATCCACAAAATTAAGTGTTATACTCCATTTGGCTTAAATGTTGAGGTTGACCTTAATGCATTTATTGATAACTCGTGATTGCTCTTTTTATTTATTGCTAATGTAATAATTATAATATTTTTGTCCTTGTATCTTTCTTCTCATTGATGTACACTTGGTGTGACTTTGAGACTCCGCTATACATTTTTTGGTTTATATATAATTATGCATGGACTGCATGCCGTTTTTGTATATATATTTTCTATTTTTAAGTATTCCATGTTTCATGTTTTTTATTATAACATCTCATGAATTACAGTACTAGAAAATGTTTCCAGTATCTTTTTTATATGTATATACATTATTCTCATAAGATTTTGTATTTACATCTAATTGTATTCTATTTTTTAACCAGTGGATGTGCAATATTTTTCTATTTATGAGTATCACATGTTGGTTTGTTCCAGCCTGTGTAACCATATTTTAGTTAGTAACTTCATATTCTCTAGTCCTCATTTATGCCAATATATTTTTTATTAAAAAATTCCTTATATCTCACAGCTCTTCATTATGGTTATTTCCATTTGGAGATTCTGTTTGATCGCTGTCGTTGGTTCCGTCGTCTCAAAGTCACATTGAGGCGTGGTTCCCGTCGCTTCCTTTATATGCGATGCCTCAGTGCCCATCCCCCACAGTTAGAATCACGCTCTAGGACACACTTAATTACTTGATAGCCCCCTAGTGTTTAACCCCTTCCCTGCCAGTGTAATTTACACAGTAACTGATCGCTGAGCACTGATCGCTGTGTAAATGACAATGTTCCCAAAATAGTGTCAAAAGTGTCCACCATAATGTTGCAGTCACGATAAAAAAATAAAAAAATAAAAACACACAAGGTGATCGCATTACTAAATTTAACTTTTTTTTTTTGTAGATGCCATTCATTTTGTGCAAACCAATCAATATACGCTTATGGTGATTTTTCTTTTTAACCAAAAATTTGTAGAATACATATCGGCCTAAACTGAGAATTTTTTTTTTTTTATATTTTTTTTATTATAGCAAAAAGCTAAAAATATTGCCTTTTTTTTTTCAAAATTGTCGTCCCTTTTTTTGTTTATAGTGCAAAAAAAAACAAAAAACACAGAGGTGATCAAATACCAACAGAAAGCTCTATTGTGGGAAAAAAGGACGTAAAATTTTTTTTGGGTACAATGTCGCACGTGAAATTGGCAGTTAAAGCGACGCAGTGCCGAATCTCAAAAAGTGCTCTGGTCAGGAAGGGTGTAAAATCTTCCGGGGCTGAAGTGGTTAAAAGGGGTTGTAAATGTTTGTTTCTTATTTTCTAAATAGGTTACTTTAAAAGCTAGTGCATTTTTGGTTCACTTACCTTTTCCTTCAATTTCCCTTCTAAATGTTATTTTTTTCTTTTTTTTTTCCTTTGTCTGAATTTCTCACTTCCTGTTCCTCCTCAGTAAGCTGTTCTAAATGACCTTCCACCGCTCGGATGATGGTAGAAAGCTTATTGAGGAGAAACAGGAAGTGAGAAATTCAAAGAAAAAAAACATTTCAAAGGGAAATCAAAAGGAAAAGATAAGTGAACCAACAATGCACTAGCTTAAAGGAATTAATTTTGAAAATAAAAGATGAACCTTTACAACCCCTTTAAATAGCTTTTGGAACCTTTTTTTTTTTAGGCATGTGACTGGCACAGCACCAATCAGGGCAGGCCAGACACAAACTCACACTGTAGAGAGCATACATAAGCAGAGTAATAGAAGCACCTTCCCAAAGATCTTCCCCTGCACATGCCAAAGAACAGGGAAAGATCATGTGACCACAGAAGAGCGCTGTAGGAATAAAAGGTATTTAGGGGATTAAAAAAATAAAATAAAAACACAGTGGGGTGTTATTGCATTTTAAAGTGTGTGTGTGTGTGTGGGGGGGGGGGTGCCAGATATAAGTTCCGCCCCGAGTGCCAAATGCTCTAGGTACGCCCATGCACAGAAGAGCGCTGCAGGAATAAGGTATTTAAGGGATTGAAAAAAAAAAAAAACAACAAACACAGTGTATGTATGTGCATGAGTTATGACTATTAACACTTCTCTGTTGTTTAGTATCAATTTAACCGGTTAACGCCCGCCGCATGTACATGTACATCCACAGAATGGCATGTACAGGCATATGGGCGTACATGTACGTCCCCACCTTTCCGGGGGTCCAATCAGGACCCCACCACCCGGTACATGCGGCGGTCGGTAACCCGCGGGGAGCGATCTGGGACGACGGCGCGGCTATTCGTTTATAGCCGCCCCATCACGATCGCTCCCTGGAGCTGAATAACGGGGAGAGCCGGATGTAAACACAGCTTCCCCGTGCTTCACTGTGGCGGCTGCATCGATCGAGTGATCCCTTTTATAGGGAGACTCGATCGATGACGTCAGTCCTACAGCCACACCCCCCATCAGTTGTAAACACACACTAGGTGAACCCTAACTCCTACAGCACCCCCTGTGGTTAACTCCCAAACTGCAACTGTCATTTTCACAATAAACAATGCAATTTAAATGCATTTTTTGCTGTGAAAATGACAATGGTCCCAAAAATGTGTTAAAATTGTCCGAAGTGTCCGCCATGTCGTCGCAGTCACGAAAAATTAGTAGTAAAAAAAAAAAAAAAAAAAAAAAAAAATGCAATAAAACCATCCCCTATTTTGTAAACGCTATAAATTTTGCGCAAACCAATCGATAAACACTTATTGCGATTTTTTTACCAAAAATAGGTAGAAGAATACGTATCGGCCTAAACTGAGGAAAAAAATAATTATATATGTTTTTGGGGGATATTTATTATAGCAAAAAGTAAAAAATATTGTTTTTTTTTCAAAATTGTCGCTCTATTTTTGTTTATAGCGCAAAAAATTAAAACCGCAGAGGTGGTCAAATACCACCAAAAGAAAGCTCTATTTGTGGGGAAAAAAAAGGACGCCAATTTTGTTTGGGAGCCACGTCGCATGACCGCGCAATTGTCTGTTAAAGCGACGCAGTGCCGAATCGCAAAACCTGGCCTGGGCATTTAGCAACAAAATGATCCGGGGCTTAAGTGGTTAATGAAGGAATTTTAAGTGCATTTTTTTTTTTGATAGCAACATTTCAGAAAGTAATGTAACCAGCCAAAAGTACATCCATCTATGAGCAGGCTGGTTGTAATGAAGTTGATCCATCGATCAACATCAGTACTGCCGCCGACAACAGCAGCAATAATTATATTCTGACAGCGGGGAAATCTCATGCTGTCAGAATAGAGGAAAGGAGGTTTCCCCTTCAATACTGAATGTGAGAAGAAGAGGCATTTAAAGAGGAACTGCAGTCTGCTCGCATAATCTATATATATATAAAACTCAATGTGTATATGTATGTATGTTCCAGCATCACGTCCAAACGGCTAAAGATATTAACATGAAACTTGGAACACATGTTACTTATATGTCAGCAACAAACATAGGATAGGTGGTTTAACCCTTACCCACCCCCATTTGCCATGGTCGGGGTTTTCCTTTAAAGTCCCATTCAACTCTATGGGAAATACATGTTACTTCATAACTTCCAAACGGATGTAGATATTTCCATAACACTTGGTCACGTTACTTACATGTCCACTTAAACTATAGGATAGTTAATTTATCCCTCAACTACCCCCATTTGTGAGGGTCAGGGTTTTTGTTTAAAGTCCCATGCAAATCAATGGGAAATGTATGTTCCCACATAACTTCTGTATGCCTGGAGATATTTCAATAATACCTGGTACACATATTACTTATATGCCAAATAAAAATATATGAGTTAAATTAACCCTTACCTACACCCTTATATAAAAGATGGGCATATTTATATTACTATGATTTTCCTCCCCAAAAGGTTAAGATAGGAAGACCGGGCAACGCCGGGTATTCAGCTAGTTTGTAATAAAAAACATCTTTGCCATTCTGAAGCTTCCCTCCAACCACTTTGCATATTATTTTATATATACTGTGATTCTGTACTTGCCAAATATGCTACAGAAATCTCCCATCACAAAGTCTGGCTGCCTGTTCACTTCCTGGATTTACACAGACATACAGAGGCACACATCCAGCTCTGCAGCTCTCATTGTCAGTTTTGTGATTCACCCCCCCCCCCCCTTCCTGGCAAACTGTCACAAGAGTGAGAGAGGGCAATGCATGATGTCGTAAGCCTAGGCCAATGACCAGACAAGAAACAGGATGTGGGCTGTATAAGGTATTTACAGGCAGAAAAAAAAAATGTTTTACTATCCAAAGTTAAAATTGCAAGAGCAGAAGATTTAATAGAGGGGAAGTTGAAAAAAAACTTCTAAAAGGTCCACTTTAAGGGAGAATATGATACTATATATACACACACACACACACATACATACACACATACATACACACACATACACACACACACATACCATAGTTGCCAACATTTTAAAAAAAATTCCAGGGACACTTTGCAGCACAGCTATTAATTAATTACCACACTGACTTCTCCGAAGCTCCACCCACTCCGCATAATCTTCGCTTGGCGAAGATTATGCGTAGTGGGTGGAGCTTTGGGGAAGTGAGTGTGGTAATTAATAGCTGTGCTGCAAAGTGTCCCTGGACAAATGTTGGCAACTATGACATACACACACACATACACAGAGAGAGAATATATTATATATATATATATATATATATATATATATATATATATATATATATATATATATATATATATATATATATCTATCCATCCATACAGTGAACTGATGTATGGTAATGGTAGGACTTCTTTATAAGTAAGCTTTGGAAATGTGGAATAGCCAGCCCAGTAGATTATTATTTATCACAAAAGGACGGGTTTTTAACTGCAAATAAATATTTACTATATAACATTTTTAAATATAGATTGCTGATCCATGGAATATGGCATCAGGATTTTTTTTTCTCTGTCCAAACCAAGTGGACCATACTGTACAAGCCAAGATCCTCTGGCTCAGCTGGGGGTTTAGGTTCTATACACCGTATTTTCAACTTATTAATTTTTCATTGTTTTTCAGCCTCTGTAACAGACATGAAAGAGGGCAGCAAGAGTATGGAAGAATGTGAAAAACACATGGAGCAGGTTTGGTAAAGCAAAAATAGCAGGTAGAATGGAGACTGATATACTGTATAAAGGAATGTTTTTTGTTTGGTTTAAGCGTATGCGCATAAGTGGCCTCGGCTTTAAGGTGTTATACTGGGATGATGCATGCATCTTCCCTGTACCGTTTTTTAGAGCAGGTGGTCGGCTCTTCAGGGATAATAATCGATGCGACTAAGAGACGTCACTCCTGGTTTACTCGGCTGCCAATGGCGCCGTTTAAACAAAAAAAAAAAAAAAAAGACAGTATTTAGAATCGCAGTTTTTGGTGATCTGAATACTTTGAAGTGCAAAGGAGGTATTTGAGGTCTTTTAGACCCCCGGTCCCTCCATAAAAAGAGTACCTGTCACCACCTATTACTGTCACAAGGGACACTTACTTTCCTTGTGACAGCAATAAAAGTGATTACATTTTTATTTTTTTAAAGTGACAAATGTAAAAAAAAAAAAAAAAAATTATTAAAGGGCCCCTGTCCCCATGCAGCAAAGAAAATGCACCCGCAAGTCACGCCTGCATATGTAAACGGTGTTCACATCACACATTTGAGGTATCGCTGCGATCATCAGAGCGAGAGAAATAATTCTAGCACTAGACCTCCTCTAACTCTAACCTGTGACTGAAAATCCGATTAAAGCTCACACCACACACACACACACATTATAATCCATGTGTATAATTACCTTTTAATCTACAAACAATGTAGTGCCAGGGCCTGCCTAACTGGATACAAATTGATGGAATAGATTAGCTAGGCCCCACCATTTTACATAGCCTTGGTAAATCTAAAGTTAATTTTACAAAGATTGAATAGTCTAACTTACGTGACCCTTATAAGTAATTTTAGATTTCACTTACTAAAAGAAAGTCATAAAGCATACTTTTTAACCCTGTATACTTACTTTCACACTGTGGAATTGCGGGTACCCATTGACCATCACTGTTGCATGAGATTGAGCTGGATCCCCTCAGAACAAAGCCTTTATCACACTCAAACGATATAACAGAATCCAATGTATATGGGCCAGTTAACCCTGACAGTCTTGTTGAATTTTTAACGTCTGGATTAGAGCAATTTACAACTAAAGATTAGAAGAAAAAATTCAAGTTAGTCTTAACGGTAACTTGTTTTCCGGAAGTCTTTCAGGACAGCACCTTGAGAGATAGCAACTCCTCCCTCTCCTTCAGGAAACACCTTCTTCCCAATTCTTTAAAGGGAGGCCCCTCCCCAGAACACTTCAGTTGTCACAGACAAACCTCCGGCCCCAGCTGGAACAAACACATACGTTAGTCACAGCATGGCACATCAAAACCAATAGGGCGGGTCGTTGCTGTCCTGAAAGACTTCTGGAAAACAAGTTACCGGTAAGACCAACTTGAATTTCCCAGGGCGTCTTTCAGGACAGCACCTTGAGAGGATACCAGAGACTTGCCACCTTAAGGCGGGACGACAGCTTGAAGGACCTTTCTGCCAAACCCTTGGTCACTGGCAGAAATGAGGTCCAACCTGTAATGCCGCACAAACGTGCTGAAGCTTGACCACGTAGCTGTTTTGCAGATCTGCTCTGGGGTGGCACCAGCTCTCTCTGCCCATGAGGCTGCAAGCGCTTGTGTTGAATGAGCACAGATCCTTTCTGGCGGGACCACACCTGCATGTAAATAGGCATCCCGAATAGCTAACTTCAGCCATCTAGCCAAGGTACCCTTTGCGGCTGGGCGTCCTTTTCTGTTACCCCCAAACAAAACAAATAAAGAATCTGTACGTCTGAAGCACTTTGTTATTTCAAGGTAGCATAACAAAGCCCTTCTCACATCTAGCATGTGAAAAAAGTCTCCTTTTCCCCTGAGGGATTTAAACAAAAAGTAGGCAGCACAATATCTTGAGAGCGATGGACCGCTGAAGCTACTTTAGGCAAAAACTTTGGGTCTGTTCTAAGCACAACCCTATCCAAAAATAAAGATAAGTAAGGTTCCCTTATTGACAGGGCATGTAATTCGCTAATCCTGCGTGCTGAGGTTATGGCGACCAGGAATAGAACCTTCAAAGTAACTCAAAGGGCTTTCCAGCTAAAAACTTTAACACCACTGAGAGATCCCATTTCGGGAATCCCTTAACCTGGGAGGGCCTAGCCCTCGAGAGGGCTCTGAAAAAACCTAGCTACCAAAAAGTTCTGAAGCTACGGACCTTTCTAGGAAGACTGCCAAGGCAGATACTTGCACTTTTCAAGTGCTGAGCGTCAAACCCTTATCTGCTCCGTCCTGTAAGAACGCCAAAATGGCTTTAAGGTTGTTGGGGTCCAAGGCCGAGGAGTTACATCAGGTCGTATACACCCTCCGAACCTTTGCGTAAATGGCTCGTTACTTTCTTCCTACTGTTTAACAGGGTAGAAACCAAACGGTCCGAGAAACCTTTTTCTTTTAAGAGCCGCCTTTCAGAAACCAGGCTGCAAGCGAGAGACTGGACACGTCCGGGTGAAACACTCGGCCCTGCCTCAGAAGGTCTAATCTGGGAGGTAGATGCCAGCATGGTCTGGCAGCCATACCTAGGACCGTCTAGAACCACGCTCTCTTGGGCCAGTACGGAGTGATCAGAATAACCAGGGCCTTTTCCTTCTGAATCTTCCTCAGAACTAAGGGAATAAACTGGAACTGGGGGGGGAACGCGAAATCTCCAGGGATGCGCCAGAGCATCTATTCCTAGGGACCCGTCCAGTCTGTTTAGGGAAAATAGAGGCAAACAAAAAAAAAGAAAAAACTCTGCGCTAAACCCACCATATGAAAAGAAAAAATACTTAATATTTCTGAAGAGGAGAAAAAGGACATGTATATATATATATATATATATATATATATATATATATATATATATATATATATATATATATATATATATATATATATATATATAAAATATTAGTGTGCGTATGTATAATATATAAATATAAAAAATTTGGATATATAAAAAACAGCCAAGGATCAAACCATATGGGCTGTATGTATGAGTGTGATGGCGTTAGAATTGCTCCACCTGACTAGTTTCCCCAAAACTGGGACTAGTTTCCCCAAAACGGGCTTCAACTGGGAACGGAGGCCCACATACACACATTGTTTTTTTGGGATTTCCTTTGGTTTACAAACTTTTTATGTGTATATCACACGCTCACATTATTTCAATTAGCACTCATCACTTGTAATTGCTTGGAAATTGCGCGCCTATTCTTTGTATGTAAAAGAATAGAGGCACCTGGGAGTTCTCGCTCGAGACAAACAAGTCCACTTCTAGCAGACCCCACCTGTTGGAGATTTCTAGAAAAATCTCCGGGTTCAGAGACCATTCCGATTCCCGTACCTGGTGTCTGCTCAGAAAATCTGCCACCCCGTTCAGGGATCCCTTCAGATGTAACGCTGAAAGGGATCTCAAGTTCTTTTCTGCCCAAAACAAGCTACTCGTGGCAAGAATCTGCAGAGGTCTGCTTCTTGTGCCCCCTTGCCTGTTTAGGTATGCTACGGCCGTAGCATTGTCCGTCAACACCTGAACGTGATGGTTTAGCAGATCCGGAGCAAACTTCCATAGAGCTAAAGCCATCGCCCTTAACTCTCTCCAGTTCGAGGACCGTACTGACTCCTCCTTTGTCCAGGACCCCTGGATGAAGTCCCTTTCTAAGTGGGCTCCCCATCCCCATGCGCTGGCATCTGAAGTTAGTCTTTTTTCCACTGGAAAAGACCAATCCAGACATTTTGAAAAAGAACCTGCTGGTCTTTCCACCAATAAAGGGATCTTTTTACCCGTGACGGGATCTCTACATGAGTGTCCAGGGAGCCGAGACTGTGATCCCAAGACCTTAAGAGAAAGGATTGAAGGCACCTGACCTTGACCTTTTTCTCCTGGGGAAGAAAAATTCTTTGGCTTAACGAATCCACCTGGTAACCCAGGAAAAGAATCTCCTGAGACGGCACTAGGGATGATTTCTGAAGGTTCAGAATCCAGCCCAGTGACTCCAGGTGGACTCGCGCTTTGGACAGGTCTTCCAACAACCTTTCCTTCGAAGGGGCAAAGAACAAAAGGTCATCTAGGTAGGGTATGACCGCCACCTACTGTAGACGAAGTGGTGCCAAGACTTCCGCCATCACCTTGGTGAAAATTCGAGGTGAGGACGACAGCTCGAAAGGGAGGGCCCTGTATTGGAGGTGGTGAAGCACGCCTCCCCTCCTTGTTGCCAACCTAAGGTACCTTTGGGACTGCGGGGAGATTGGGATGTGAAGATAAGCATCCCTCAAATCTAGTGACGCCACATAACAACCTGGCGTCAATAGATTCCCGGAAAGAAAAAATAGAGTCCATCTTGAACTTCCTGTACTTGACAGATTTGTTCAATGGTTTCAGATTTAGGATCATTCTGAACTTTCCGGTAGGTTTCTTTACCAGAAAGACGTAGGAATAGAAACCCAGCCCTTGTTCCGCTTGGGGTACCCCTACTACCACTCCCTGTAGCATCAGCTCTCTTAAAGAGGACTTCATGGCCAGGGATTTTTCAGGATCCTTTGGGGTATTTGTGACTAAAAACCTCTCTGGCGGGGTCTCCGAGAATTTTATGTCGTAACCCTGGGCCAGGGTGGTCAGGATATAACGGCTGGAGGTTACCTCTGACCACTGCGGAAGAAAATTCTGTAACCTTCCGCCGACCCGTAGGGCCAAATCATTGGGATTTATCGGTTTGCGCAGGAGGATTGAAAAGGATTCCCCCTTTTCCCTTGGTTTTCTGCGCTGCCCAATTTCTCCTACCTCGCTGAGGTTTGTTGCCTTTCTCTTGTGTGCTTTGCTGATGAAAAAAACGCCTGGGGGTTGTTTCTTCCTCTTAATTGGAAAGGATTTCTTCCTATCCGCAGTCCTGTCTAGGATACTATCCAATTCAGGCCCAAAAGGAGATCCCCTGAGAAAGGAATCCCACAAAGCTTGTTTTTTGACGCTGCATCCCAAGGCCAGGTCTTTAACCACAATGCCCTTCTTGCAGAATTAGCCAAGGCTGCGGACCTTGCTGACATCTTGATTGCTTCCGCCGAAGCGTCTGCAATATAGGCCACTGCTGCAGGCAAAGTGGAGAAAAAGGAGTCCAGAATCTCGTTTTGGCGAGTCTGCCAAAATATGGGATTTTAACTGGGATTGGTCCAAAATTCCAGATTCCGGGCAACACATGTGGCCATGGCGGGCTTTAAATTGTTCATGATCGACTGCCATGACCTTTTGAGGAGAAGATCCATGCGTTTGTCCATAGGGTCTTTGAGAACACCCATGTCCTCAAAAAGACAGATCCGTAGATCTGGACACTTGTGAAAAAGCTGGATCCAACTTTAGACCAGCATACATGCGGTCATGCAAACTTAAATCCCTTTTTTCCTCGTTCAGGCCTAATGTGACATATATGGCCCCGAGTAAGCCCTCCACATCTTCCAAGGATAACTTAAATTTAGAAGGGGATGCTGCAGATTCCCCCTCGGACTCCTCTGAACCCTCGCTGTAGGGTACATGGGAGCAACCTTCCCTGGACACTGGCTCTTCAGTTAAGGAAACCAGAGCTGGTAACGTAACCGAATCCTGAGAGGACTGAGGTGGAGGCTTGAGTTGTGAAAGGGGAAACTAGTGAGTCACGAAGGGATTGGATCGTGGCAAACAGTTCTTTCTTTGCAGAGGAAATCAACTCTTCCCGCATAGAGGCCGATTCCTCTTGAACCAAAGAAGAAATACATGCATTGCAAAGTGCCTTTTTCCAATTTTCGCTTATCTTATATCTACATGAGGGACATTTCCTTTTAGTGTCAGAAGTCTTGACCTGGAGGAAAAACAGACCTCGTCCCCACATGTGGCCCCCCTAACCAGGTGCACTAGGAAAGAAAGGGTGCATTGCCATGCCCAGACAGGCCCCCAAGCCACTAGGGGGGGAAAGGAAAGGAGACCGGACCTCCACCTAAAAAAAAGGGTAGAGTCCCATTAGGGGAAAAAAAACAGACTTACTGCACTGCTTCCTGCCGGGGTCTTGCTGGTGCCTGTGCCAGTCCGCACCCCTGGGTTTTCTGCTACCTCCATCGCAGAGTGCCAGCGCTTCACTGTGCTTTGCAACACGCTTCCGGACTCCTATAGCGCCGCTGCGCCGGACCGGAAATAGGCACCAGCCTCTGCACTGCTCCTTTCCCCTGCAGATGCGCCGGAAATGACGCATTAATCCGGCGACCACGTGTATAGGATATACGAATGCCTCCATCTAGCTCTCACCAAGCACAACGGGGAGGAAAGGAGAGCCCGGCTACTACCGCCACCGAACGGATAGCACGGGAGGGCGGACGGTCTCGCAGGCTTAACGCCTAAGAAAAAAGAGGTAAGAGGGAAGCCGTCCTCCAGCTCACCTGGATATCGACTCCCCTCACAGAAGATGTTCCCTCCGGGTCGGAGGAAACACAAAAACTGAAGTGTTCTGGGGAGGGGCCTCCCTTTAAAGAATTGGGAAGAAGGTGTTTCCTGAAGGAGAGGGAGGAGTCGCCATCTCTAAAGGTGCTGTCCTGAAAGATGCCCTGGGAAAAACAAGGTAATCTATAAATGGTAAAATTCTCCCGCACTACATGACAATATTTTCCAATTGTCAAAAAAAATCATGTATACAAAACTGTAAAGGCCAAAGTCCAGGTTTTTGATCAGGTTTCATGCTGTACTCCCATTTAGGGTGTAACATGAAGCACATACATACACACAATGCCCCAAACAGCTCTCCACCTCACTCCTCTACCTGAGGCTCCATTCACATTTTTTATATGAGTAATAGATAGTCATTTTTTAACAGGGGTTTCCTGAGACCAGAAAGTTATTTCAAGGGTTCCTCTGTGTTGCAAAGGTTGAGAATGTCTGCACTAGAGAATAAAATATTGGTAGTTCCACGATCACATGATATCAGTCCAACAGTTTAGAAAATACAAAATTTCAGTTAAAAATACACTAAGGTTAATTATAGGGCAAGGAAACAATTACCCAATTTTTTTTTGTCAAAACCTTAAAATTGTGTGCCCCATGAAGCAGTGACAAACATCCATTGGAAATGCTTTAAAAGCCCCAGGTCATCAGTTTAGAGTCAACGGTGAATAAGGGGCCTAGAATTATTGTTTTCACTCAGCTGCGCATGGGGATATGTAACATGTATAGCACAATCAACATTTTCATATGTGTGAGCCCCCCTATTTTTCTGACTTCGGGGGTCTTCTCCGCTCTTCTGCTGTCCGCGCTCCCCGGTTCTTCTCCCGCTCTGATGCCTTCTTCGGGGCTGGCCGCCGCTATCTTCTTTGAAGCTCTTTTACTAGCAGCGGCCAGCCCGGTTTTTCCTCGTCGCCTTCTGACGCCTTTTCTGTTCTTCCGATGTTGACTCGACGTTCCCTCACGCTGTAATGCCGGGTGTGCGGTGCACAACTATTTATATAGGCCTCTTATGACGTCACCACCCGGAGGAGGGGGGGGCTTGCTCGTCCCCACCCCCTTTCCTGACCGGCCTGGTGCTCGGATAAGGGTCTGGTATGGATTTTGGGGGGGACCCCACGCTGTTTTTTCGGTGTAGGGGTTCCCCTTATAATCCATACCAGACGGAAGGGCCAGATATGCTCATGAAGAGGGAACATATGCCGTTTATTTTTTTTCAAAAAAAATTGGCGTTGAGTTCCCCTTCATGCACAAGTCGTGTACAAGTCGCATGCCAAAGTCGGATCTGTTAATACGGAATCAGACTTTGATCTGACTTCAGAAAAAAGGTAATGCAGGAACTACTTTGAAGTCGGCACGACTTAAAGTCGTGCCAGTATGAATGGTAGTCATTGAAAATCATGAAGAATGACTTGTCATACGATTTTGCTGTCCAAAATCGTGCTACAAGTCGTATAAGTGTGAAGGGGGTCTAACCCTTCCTGGGGATTGTCCTGGAAGCATCCTAGTATCTCCCGCATGGTGACGGAGGCGACTGTCGACCCGGTGAACCATACTGTACAAGTGGACCATACTGTACAAGCCAAGATCCTCTGGCTCAGCTGGAGGTTTAGGCCGTATACATCGTATTTTCAACTTATTAATTGTGTTTCAGCCTCTGTAACAGACATGAAAGAGGGCAGCAAGAGTATGGAAGAATGTGAAAAACACATGGAGCAGGTTTGGTAAAGCAAAAATAGCAGGTAGAATGGAGACTGATATACTGTATGAAGAAATGCTTTTTGTTTGGTTTTTAAACCCTTAGCGCCAACCGTATGCGCATAAGTGGCTTCGGCTTTAAGGGGTTATATACTGGGATGATGCATGCATCTTCCCAGTACCTTTTTTTTTTTGAGCGGGTGGTCGGCTCTTCAGGGATAACAATCGATGCGGCTAAGAGACGTCACTCCTGGTTTACTCAGCTACCAATGGCGCCATTTAAAAAAAAAAAAAAAAAAAAAAAAAGAAGGACAGTATTTAGAAACGCAGTTTTTGGTGATCTGAATACTTTGAAGTGCAAAGGAGGTATCTGAGGTCTTTTAGACCCCCGATCCCTCCATAAAGAGTACCTGTCACCACCTATTACTGTCACAAGGGACACTTACTTTCCTTGTGACAGCAATAAAAGTGATTACATTTTTATTTTTCTAAAGTGACAAATGTAAAAAAAAAAAAAAAAAAAAAAAAATTAAAGGGCCCCTGTCCCCATGCAGCAAAGAAAATGCACCCGCAAGTCACGCCTGCATATGTAAACTGTGTTCACATCACACATTTGAGGTATCGCTGCGATCAGAGCGAGAGCAATAATTCTAGCACTAGACCTCCTCTGTAACTCTAACCTGTGACTGAAAATCCGATTAAAGCTCACACCACACACACACATTATAATCCATGTGTATATTTACCTTTTAATCTACAAACAACAATGGATACAAATTGATGGAATAGATTAGCTAGGCCCCACAATTTTACATAGCCTTGGTAAATCTAAAGTTAATTTTACAAAGATTGAATAGTCTAACTTACGTGACCCTTATAAGTAATTTTAGATTTCACTTACTAAAAGAAAGTCATAAAGCATACTTTTTAACCCTATATACTTACTTTCACACTGTGGAATTGCGGGTACCCATTGACCATCACTGTTGCATGAGATTGAGCTGGATCCCCTCAGAACAAAGCCTTTATCACACTCAAACGATATAACAGAATCCAATGTATATGGGCCAGTTAACCCTGACAGTCTTGTTGAATTTTTAACGTCTGGATTAGAGCAATTTACAACTAAAGATTAGAAGAAAAAATTAAAGTTAGTCTTACCGTTAAGGTGCTGTCCTGAAAGACTTCTGGAAAACAAGTTGAGAGATAGCGACTCCTCCCTTTCCTTCAGGAAACACCTTCTTCCCAATTCTTTAAAGGGAGGCCCCTCCCCAGAACACTTAAGTTTTCCACGGAGAAACCTCCGGCCCCGTCTGGAACACAAACGCATACGTTAGTCACAGCATGGCACATCAAAACCAATAGGGCGGGTCGTTGCTGTCCTGAATAACTTCTGGAAAACAAGTTACCGGTAAGACCAACTTGAATTTCCCAGGGCGTCTTTCAGGACAGCACCTTGAGAGGATACCAGAGACTTACCACCTTAGGGCGGGACGACAGCTTGTAGGACTTTCCTGCCAAATGCTTGGTCACTGGCAGAAATGAGATCCAACCTGTAATGCCGCACAAACGTGCTGAAGCTTGACAACGTAGCCGCTTTGCAGATCTGCTCTGGGGTGGCACCAGCTCTCTCTGCCCATGAGGCTGCAAGCGCTCATATTGAATGAGCACAGATCCCTTCTGGCGGGACCACACCTGCATGTAAATAGGCCTCCCGAATAGCTAACTTCAGCCATCTAGCCAAGGTACCCTTTGAGGCTGGGCGTCCTTTTCTGTTACCCCCAAACAAATAAAGAATCTGTACGTCTGAAGCACTTTGTTATTTCAAGGTAGCATAACAAAGCTCTTCTCACATCTAGCATGTGAAAAAAGTCTCCTTTTCCCCTGAGGGATTTGAACAAAAAGTAGGCAGCACAATATCCTGAGAGCGATTGACCGCTGAAGCTACCTTAGGCAAAAACTTTGGGTCTGTTCTAAGCACAACCCTATCCGAAAATAAAGATAAGTAAGGTTCCCTTATTGACAGGGCATGTAATTCGCTAATCCTGCGTGCTGAGGTTATGGCGACCAGGAATAGAACCTTCAAAGTAACATCTCAGAGAAGCATCCTTTAAGGGCTCAAAGGGCTTTCCAGCTAAAGACTTTAACACCACTGAGAGATCCCATTTCGAGAATCCCTTAACCTGGGACAGTCTAGCCCTCGAGAGGGCTCTGAAAAACCTAGCTACCAAAAAGTTCTGAAGCTACGGACCTTTCTAGGAAGACTGCCAAGGCAGATACTTGCACTTTTAAAGTGCTGACCGTCAACCCCTTATCTGCTCCGTCCTGTAAGAACTCCAAAATGGCTTTAAGGTTGTTGGGGTCCAGGGCCGAGGAGTTACATCAGGTCGTATACACCCTCCAAACCATTGCGTAAATGGCTCTTGTTACTTTCTTCCTACTGTTTAACAGGGTAGAAACCAAACGGTCCGAGAAACTTTTCTTTTAAGAGCCGCCTTTCAGAAACCAGGCTGCAAGGGAGAGACTGGACACGTCCGGGTGAAACACTGGGCCCTGCCTCAGAAGGTCTAATCTGGGAGGTAGACGCCAGCATGGTCTGGCAGCCATACCTAGGACCGTCTAGAACCACGCTCTCTTGGGCCAGTATGGAGTGATCAGAATGACCAGGGCCTTTTCCCTCTGAATCTTCCTCAGAACTAGGGGAATAAACTGGAACGGGGGGAATGCGAAGCACAGGCGAAATCTCCAGGGATGCGCCAGAGCATCTATTCCTAGGGACCCGTCCAGTCTGTTTAGGGAAAAGAATAGAGGCAAACAAAAAAAGAAGAAGAAAAAACTCTGCACTAAACCCACCATATGAAAAG
Organism: Rana temporaria; assembly: GCF_905171775.1. Taxonomy (NCBI): domain Eukaryota; kingdom Metazoa; phylum Chordata; class Amphibia; order Anura; family Ranidae; genus Rana; species Rana temporaria. Next base: position 340,481,410 of record NC_053490.1, read on the forward strand.
AAAAAATACTTAATAACAAAGTATCATAAAAAGTGAAAAATTGTGTGATAAGAGAAAGGGAATGCTGCAGCCTATATAAAAGTTTAAATACCTAAAACTCCAAAACACATACATACCAAGAATAGGCGCGCAATTCCCAAGCAATTACAAGTACAAGTGATGAGTGCTAATTGAAATAATGTGAGCGTGTGATATACACATAAAAAGTTTGTAAACCAAAGGAAATCCCCCAAAAAAAAACAATGTGGGCCTCCGTTCCCAGTTGAAGCCAGTTTTGGGGAAACTAGTCGGGTGGAGCAATTCTAACGCCATCACACTCATACATACAGCCCATATGGTTTGATCCTTGGCTGTTTTTTTATATATCTGAAATATATATATATATATACATATATATATACACACACACACACACGCATACATATATAAAAAATATATATATATTTTCCTCATCAGAAATATTGTTGCTGTGGATTGTTTGACCTGCTCTGAGATATTTTCTTGATTTTTATCTGCTGTGACTTTTTTATGAATTTTAATAAATGACTTTTTTTGGACATACTGCACGATGAGGATTTGTCCCCTTTTTTCTTTCCATTGAATGAACTGAATCAGTATCATCCCAAGTGAATTTGATTACAGTTTGTCTGCATGACCCAGCCTGAAGAGATAGCTGAAGGCCTCCTCTTCCTTTGCAAGATTGAAGCACCCCTCCCTGAGTTGAGTGGAATTCATACCGGGGCCGGCAGGCTGATGCATACGCTGTTTTGACCTCCTTAAAACCAGGGTCCAACTTTTGCGGTAAGAGTCAGTATTTTCATTCCCTTTGGGCTGAGAAATAAGAATCAAACTTCTTCCAGATACCGTGCTGAAATGTGCAGTGATCATTGAACTGATTTCTGGATATTATTCTGTCAGGACCCATTTATATTATCTCACACGGATATATGTTATGGGACTTTTATCACTTGATTAATATATATTCATTTATGAGAGCGTACATATTGTTCTTTTGGGATTTCCTTTTGTTTACAAACTTTTTATGTGTATATCACACGCTCACATTATTTCAATTAGCACTCATCACTTGTAATTGCTTGGAAATTGCGCGCCTATTCTTTGTATGTAAAAGAATACAGGCACCTGGGAGTTCTCTCTCGAGGCAAACAAGTCCACTTCTGGCAGACCCCACCTGTTGGAGATTTCTATAAAAATCTCCGGGTTCAGAGACCATTCCGATTCCCGTACCTGGTGTCTACTCAGGAAATCTGCCACCCCATTCAGGGATCCCTTCAGATGCAACGCTGAAAGGAATCTCAAGTTCTTTTCTGCCCAAAGCAAGATACTTGTGGCAAGAATCTTCAGAGGTCTGCTTCTTGTGCCCCCTTGCCTGTTTAGGTATGCTACGGCCGTAGCATTGTCCGTCAACACCTGAACAAGATTGGTTTAGCAGATCCGGAGCAAACTTCCATAGAGCAAAAGCCCTCAACTCTCTCCAGTTCGAGGATCGTACTGACTCCTCCTTTGTCCAGGACCCCTGGATGAAGTCCCTTTCTAAGTGGGCTCCCCATCCCTATGTGCTGGCATCTGTAGTTCGTCTTTTTTCCACTGGAAAAGACCAATCCAGACATTTTGAAAGAACCTGCTGGTCTTTCCACCAATAAAGGGATCTTTTTACCCGTGATGGGATATTAACGTGAGTGTCCAGGGAGCCGAGACTGTGATCCCAAGACCTTAAAGCGGGGGTTCACCCTAAAAAAAAAATATAGACTGTTATATCCAGCATACTGCTGACATGAACAGTATGCTGGATTTTTTTTTTTTTTCGATCTTACCTTTTTCCGTCGTTTTCACCCGGCTTCCGGGTTCTCGCTCCCCCGGGGAGTAGGCGTTCCTAAGCTCTGCATAGAGGAACGACGTACGCGTCATCGCCTTCCGAAAATATCCGAGTGGGACTCGGCACTTTACGCCTGCGCAGTCAGCTCTACACGGCAGGCGCCGTAAAGAGTCGAGTCCCCGGCGGATATTTTCGGAAGGAGATGACGCGCACGTCAATTATCTATGCAGAGCTCCCCGTCGGGGAAAAGGAGTGACACGCCCACTCCCCGCAAAGAAGAAGACCCGGAAGTGCGGCTGAAGACAAGTGTACACATAAAAAAAAAATGACAACGCTACAAGCCTTTATTAAGGCTAGAGATGGGTTAGGCAAAAAGTTTATTTTAGGGTGAACCCCCGCTTTAAGAGAAAGGTTTGAAGGCACCTGAAATGCAGTGTCGCCCACTGAATAGCCGGCATGGTCGAAGTCAAAACTCCCAATGCCGACATTATCTGCCTTATGGTTATAGTCTGGTTGGACTGGAGCCGCAACACAGCCTCCTGGACCTTGACCTTTTTCTCCTGGGGAAGAAAAATTCTTTGGCTTAACGAATCCACCTGGTAACCCAGGAAAAGAATCTCCTGAGCCGGCACTAGGGATGACTTCTGAAGGTTCAGAATCCAGCCCAGTGACTCCAGGTGGACTCGCGCTTTGAACAGGTCTTCCAACAACCTTGCCTTCGAAGGGGCAAAGAACAAAAGGTCGTCTAGGTAGGGTATGACCGCCACCTACTGTAGACGAAGCGGTGCCAAGACTTCCGCCATCACCTTGGTGAAAATTCGAGGCGAGGACGACAGCTCGAAAAGGAGGGCCCTGTATTGGAGGTGGTGAACCACGCCTCCCCTCCTTCTTGCCAACCTAAGGTACCTTTGGGACTGCGGGGAGATTGGGATGTGAAGATAAGCATCCCTCAAATCTATTGACGCCATATAACAACCTGACGTCAATAGATTCCAGACAGAAAAAATAGAGTCCATCTTGAACTTCCTGTACTTGACAGATTTGTTCAATGGTTTCAGATTTAGGATCATTCTAAACTTTAAGTCAGGTTTCTTTACCAGAAAGACGTGGGAATAGAAACCCAGCCCTTGTTCCGCTTGGGGTCCCCCTACTACCACTCCCTGTAGTATCAGCTCTCTTAAAGCGGAGCTCCACCCTAAAGTGGAACTCGCGCTGATCGGAACCCGCCCCCCCCCCCTCCGGTGTCACATTTGACACCTTTCAGGGGGGAGGGGGGTGCAGATACCTGTCTAAAGACAGGTATTTGCACCCACTTCCGGCCACACGTCTCAGGCAAAGACGGGTTTTTCCCGACTTCCCGTCTGTCCCCCGTTGTGTGCTGGGAACACTCGGCTCCTCGGCGCATGCGCCGTAGGGAACCGGGTAGTGAAGCCGGAGCGCTTTACTTCCTGGTTCCATCACCAAGGATGGCGGGGGGAGCAGCAGAGAGACGAGCGATCGCTCATCCTCTGCTGCCGACGGCGCTGGACTCCAGGACAGGTAAGTGTCCTAATATTAAAAGTCAGCAGCTGCAGTATTTGTAGCTGCTGGCTTTTAATATTTTTTTTTTAATGGCACATCCACTTTAAAAAGGACTTCTAGCCAGGGATTTTTCGGGATCCTTTGGGGTATTTGTGACTAAAAACCTCTGGCGGGGTCTCCGAGAATTTTATGTCGTAACCCTGGGCCAGGGTGGTCAGGCTATAACGGCTGGAGGTTACCTCTGACCACTGCGGAAGAAAATTCTGTAACCTTCCGCCGACCCGTAGGGCCGAGTCATTGGGATTTATCAGTTTCCGCAGGAGGATTGAAAAGGATTCCCCCTTTTCCCTTGGTTTTCTGCGCTGCCCAATTTCTCCTACCTCGCTGAGGTTTGTTACCCTTCTCTTGTGTGCTTTGCTAATGAAAAATGCCTGGGGGGTTGTTTCTTCCTCTTAATTGGAAAGGATTTCTTCCTATCCGCAGTCCTGTCTAGGATACTATCCAATTCAGGCCCAAAAAGGAGATCCCCCGAGAAAGGAATCCCACAAAGCTTGTTTTTTGACGCTGCATCCCCAGGCCAGGTCTTTAACCACAACGCCCTTCTTGCAGAATTAGCCAAGGCTGCGGACCTTGCTGACATCTTGATTCTCCGCAGCAGTGGCCTATATTGCAGACGCTTCGGCGGAAGCAAAGTGGAGAAAGAATCCAGAATCTCTTGTTTTGGCGAGTCTGCCAAAATATGGGATTTTAACTGGATTGGTCCAAAATTCCAGATTCCGGGCAACACATGTTGTGGCCATGGCGGGCTTTAAATTGTTCATGATCGACTGCCATGACCTTTTGAGGAGAAGATCCATGCGTTTGTCCATAGGGTCTTTGAGAACACCCATGTCCTCAAAAAGACAGATCCGTAGATCTGGACACTTGCGAAAAAGCTGCATCCAGCTTTAGACCAGCATACATGCGGTCATGCAAACTTAAATCCCTTTTTTCCTCGTTCAGGCCTAATGCGACATATATGGCCCTGAGTAAGTCCTCCACATCTTCCAAGGATAACTTAAATTTAGAAGGGGATGTTGCAGATTCCCCCTCGGACTCCTCTGAACCCTCGCTGTAGGGTACATGGGAGCAACCTTCCCTGGACACTGGCTCTTCAGTTAAGGAAACCAGAGCTGGTAACGTAACCGAATCCTGAGAGGACTGAGAGGTGGAGGCTTGAGTTGTGGAAGGGGAAACTAGCGAGTCACGAAGGGATTGGATCGTGGCAAACAGTTCTTGATTTGCAGAGGAAATCAACTCTTCCCGCATAGAGGCCGATTCCTCTTGAAGCAAAGAAGAAATACATGCATTGCAAAGTGCCTTCTTCCAATTTTCGCTCATCTTAGATCTACATGAGGGACATTTCCTTTTAGTGTCAGAAGTCTTGACCTGGAGGAAAAACAGAAGAGAGAAAAAAAACAGACTTACTGCACTGCTTCTCGCCGGGGTCTTGCTGGTGCCTGTGCCCGTCCCCACCGCTGGGTTTTCTGCTACCTCCATCGCAGAGTGCCAGCGCTTCACTGTGGCTTTGCAACACGCTTCCGGACTCCTATAGCGCCGCTGCGCCGGACCAGAAGCGGAAATGGGCACCAGCCTCAGCCCTGCTCCTTCCCCCCTGCAGATGTGCCGGAAATGACGCGTTCAATCCGGCGACCGCGTGTATAGGATATACAAAAAAAATTCGCTAATCGCGTGCACGGTCGCCGAATGCCTCCATCTAGCTCTCACCGAGCACAACGGGGAGGAAAGGAGAGCCCGGCTACTACCGCCACCGAACGGATAGCACGGGAGGGCGGGCTCGCAGGCTTAACGCCTAAGAAAAAAGGAGGTAAGAGGGAAGCTGTCCTCCAGCTCACCTGGATATAGACTCCCCTCACAGAAGATGTTCCCTCCGGGTCGGAGGAAACACAGAAACTGAAGTGTTCTGGGGAGGGGCCTCCCTTTAAAGAATTGGGAAAAAGGTGTTTCCTGAAGGAGAGGGAGGAGTCGCTATCTCTCAAGATCCTCCTGAAAGACGCCCTGGGAAAAACAAGGTAATATATAAATGGTAAAATTCTCCCGCACTACATTACAATATTTTCCAATTGTTAAAAAAAAAAAAATCTATAAGTATCACTAATCATGTATGCAAAACTGTAAAGGCCAAAGTCCAGGTTTTTGACCAGGTTTCATGCTGTACTCCCATTTAGGGTGTAACATGAAGCACATACATACACACAATGCCCCAAACAGCCCTCCACCTCCCTCCTCTACCTGAGGCTCCATTCACATTTTTTATGAGTAATAGATATAGTCATTTTTAACAGGGGTTTCCGGAGACCAGAAAGTTATTTCAAGGGTTCCTCTGTGTTGAAAAAATTGAGAATGTCTGCACTAGAGAATAAAATATTGGTAGTTCCAATATCACATATTAGTCCAACAGTTTAGAAAATATTAAATTTCAGATAAAAATATACTAAGGTTAATTATAGGGCAAACAATTACCCAATTTTTTTTTTGTCAAAACCTTAAAATTGTGTGCCCCATGAAGCAGTGACAAACATCCATTGGAAATGCTTTAAAAGCCCCTATCAGGTCATCAGTTTAGAGTCAACGGTGAATAAGGGGCCTAGAATTATTGTTTTGACTCAGCTGTGCATGGGGATATGTAACATGTATAGCACAATCAACATTTTCATATGTGTGAGCCCCCCTATTTTTCTGACTTCGGGGGTCTTCTCCGCTCTCCGCGCTCCCCGGTTCTTCTCCCGCTCTCCGATGCCTTCTTCGGGGCTGGCCGCCGTTATCTTCTTTGAAGCTCTTTTACTAGCAGTGGCCAGCCCGGTTTTCCTAGTCGCCTTCTGCCACCTTTTCTTCCGATGTTGACTCGACACTCCCTCCCGCTGTAATGCCGGGTGTGCAACGATTTATATAGGCCTTCGGATGACGTCACCACCCAGAGGAGGGGGGGCGCGCTCGCTCGTCCCCACCCCCTTTCTTGACCGGCCTGGTGCTCGGATAAGGGTCTGGTATGGATTTGGGGGGGGACCCCACGCCGGTTTTTCGGCGTAGGAGTTCCCCTTATAATCCATACCAGACCGAAGGGCCAGATATGCTCATGAAGAGGGAACATATGCCGTTTATTTTTTTTGCACAAGTCGTGTACAAGTCGCATGCCAAAGTCGGATCTGTTAATACGGAATCCGACTTTGATCCGACTTCAGAAAAAAGGTAATGCAGGAACTACTTTGAAGTCGGCACGACTTAAAGTCGTGTCAGTATGAATGGTAGTCATTGAAAATCATGAAGAATGACTTGTCATACGATTTTGCCGTCCAAAATCATGCTACAAGTCGTATAAGTGTGAAAGGGGTCTAACCCTTCCTGGGGATTGTCCTGGAAGCATCCTAGTATCTCCCACATGGAGACGGAGGCGACTGTCGGCCCGGCTGCTGCGACTCGGCCCTATAGACAGTCATATGCATGCCCTGGAGTGTATAGCTCCCTGGCCACCCGTAGAGCGACGGGCCTGTTGTGGACGACCCAGTGCGTAGCGATGGTTGGCACACGCTCGATGACCGAAACTGGGGGGGACTACAAGGATCTGGGATACAGCCTGTCGCCCAGTCGGCAGTTGATCGAAGATCAAAGGAAAAAAATCTATTAAAAATAAAACCAAAAATCCAAAAGTGAATTTGAAATAAAGCCTCTCCAGGCCTATGGGCCCGAAGGGAGCCATGTCTTAACTAGGCATAAAAAAATACCAGTTACACTTACGGTAGCCGTTTTTCTGTAAGTCTTACAGGACAGCACCTTGAGAGTAGACTGGCTCCACCTGACAGGAAACACAATCAGAAAGAGGTTTAAAAACCCAGCCCCTCCCCGTGCACCTCAGTTCGTGATAAAGTAACCACCATTAGAGCACGGGAACTAGTATATAAAAATACAAACCATATGAAGTCATCAAGGTGGGAAATAGGTCTGCCGTCCTGTAAGACTTACAGAAAAACAGCTACCGTAAGTGTAACTGGTATTTTCTCAAGTCGTCTTCCAGGACGGCACCTTGAGACATAAGCAAGTAACCCTCAGGCCTACCTTAGGGCGGGACAACTGCCTGCAGGACCCTTCTGCCAAACGTCAAGTCTTGGGGTGACAGAAGTTCCACTCGGTAGTGTTTGAGAAAAGTGTTCTGGCTTGACCACGTTGCTAATCTACAGATCTGTTCCACTGAAACTCCTGCTCTCTCTTCCCAGGAGGTTGCTATAGATCTTGTGGAATGCGCCTTGACTTTAGGTACTGTTTTGCCAGCCTTAATGTATGCTAATGAAATTGCCTGTCTTATCCACCTAGATATAGAGGCTCTAGATGCTTGGCACCCCTTTTTCTGTCCTGAAAAATTAACTAGCAGGTGAGACGAGCATCTGAACTCGCTCACCCTTTCTAAATAAATTAACAAACAGCGTCTTACATCCAAACAATGAAAGGCGTTTTCCCTCTCATTCTGTGGCTTTGCGCAGAAAGAAGGAAGAATAATTTCTTGTGACCTATGAAATTTCGTTGCCACTTTAGGCAGGTACAGGGGGTCCTGGCTTAGGACCACCCTGTCCTCAAAAAGACGAAAATAAGGCTCTTTGATAGAGAGCGCTTGCATGTCTCCTATTCTTTTGGCCGTAGTGATAGCCAGAAGAAAGGAGAATTTAAATGTCAACAGCCTAACCGGAATGCTGTCTAACGGTTCAAACTGGGTTTTAGATAACTGATCTAGCACCAGGGAGAGGTCCCAGGGGGGAATTCTGGAGATTTGTATAGGGGATAACCTATCCCTGGCTGTCAGGAACCTCTTGATCAGAGGATCCAGGGCCAGCCTCTTGTCCAAAAAGTAGGACAAGGCGGCAACCTGTACTCTTAAGGTTCTTGTGGCTAGTCCTAGGTCTACTCCTTCCTGAAGGAACTCCAAGATGACCGATATTTCGGGTGGTGGGGCTTGTCTTGCCGCGCACCAGCGCGAAAAAACTTCAGGTCTACGCATACATTTTCCTAGTGACCTCTTTACGACTAGCCAAGAGGGTGTTTATTACCTTCTCCGAACAACCCCTCCGCTGCAGGTTCCACCTCTCAAGTACCAGGCCGTCAGACTGAAAAAGTCGGGCTCTGGGTGAAAGATCGGTCCCTGCCGCAGAAGGTCTACTCGGACCAGGAGGGAAAGGGGGGGGGGTAGAACTGACCAGCGTTCTAGCATTGGGAACCAAGTTATTTTGGGCCACCAGGGAGCGATCAGGATCAGCTTCTGCAGGACCCTCGGGATCAGACTCAGGGGAGGGAAGGCATAGGCTAGGTGAAATGTGCAGGCCTGGGCCAACGCGTCCACACCCTCCGACCCCCGATCCCGGGAGAGGGAGAAGAATCTTTCCACCTTCCTGTTCTTCCTGTGAGCGTAGAGGTCTATTTCTGGGTTGCCGAAATGTCGAACCCAGTCGAAGACTTCTTGATTTAGCTCCCACTCCCCCTGGAGGATGGGCTGGCGGCTTAAAAAGTCCGCTTCTAGGTTTAGGACTCCCCCGATGTGGACAGCTGAAAGGGAGAGGACTCTGTTCTGCCCAGCCCAGAATTTCTAGGGACAGCATTAGGAGAGAACAGGACCTGGTGCCTCCTTGATTGTTTAGGAACGCCACCGTGGTTGCGTTGTCGGAGAGAATCTGTATTTGTTGGTTCAAGATTCTCTCCTCGAACGCCTCCAAGGCCCTTCCGACCGCTAATAATTTGCGGAAGTTGGAAGAGGACCCCCTTAGCTGTCGATCCCAGGAACCCTGGGCTTGGAGACCCATCATGTGGGCTCCCCATCCCCAGGAGCTGGCATCCGTGGTTATCCTGAGAGGATTTGTCTGGTTCCACGGAAGGCCTCCTTCCAGATTCTGAGGAATGAGCCACCACCCCAGTGTGCATTTTACAGACTTCTGGATGCTGACCCTGGAGTCTAGGGATGTTTCCTTCCCGTCCCAAGAAAAGAGCAGGAAGGCCTGTAGGGGTCTGTAGTGAAGCTGGGCCCACGGGACCGCCGGAATGCATGAGGTCATAAGTCCCAGTAACCTCATGATCTCCCTGAGGGAAATTTCTACTGTTCCCATGACGGATCTGACCACTGACATGAGTCTCTGGATCTTGTCCTCGGGAAGAACAAGCTTTTTCTCTAAGTAATCTATTAGGAACCGCAGATACATTTTTCTCTGTTCTGGGAGAAGAGAAGATTTTTCTCTGTTTACAATCCAACCTAAGGATTCCAGAGTAGTCAGGACGGTGGCCAGGTCTGTAAGAAGAAGCTCTCGGCTGGGATTGAAAAGTAGTAGGTCGTCCAGGTAGGGGACAAGGGAGATCCCTTTCAGGTGTAGAAAGTCGACCACCTCTGCCAGGACCTTCGTAAAAACTCTTGGGCTGGAGGCCAGACCAAAGGGGAGTGCGGTGAATTGCCAGTGCTGAATCCCCTGAGGGGAGGCAATGGTAAATCTGAGGAACTTCTGATGGTCCCGGAAGATTGGGACATGAAGATAGGCGTCCCTCAGGTCTATGGATATCATAAAAACCCCTTCTAACAAAAGTCCTTTGAGAAATATTCTCCACGCGGAACCTCTTGTAGAGGAGAAAGGTATTCAAGGGTCTTAAGTTGATGATTAATCGAAACTTCCCCGAGGGTTTGGGCACCACAAAAATATGAGTACACCCCCAGACCTTGTTGGTCTACTGGAACTATGACCCCCTGTTGTGCTAGATCTGCCACATTCTCTAGAAGGCTTGCTGCCTTGAGGGGATCCTTGGGTAAATAAGTGAGGAGAAATATTGGGGGAGGAAGATGGCGGAATTCTAATCTGTAACCCTCCTTCACTATCCGCAAGATGCGAGGACGCCGCGTTATACTCTCCCAAGCTGGAAAGAATCGGGAGAGTCTTCCCCCGACTCTCGAGTCACTTGGAGTCCTTCCCTGCGGGCTTAGGATCGGGGGAAAGGATACCCCCTTTTGGTTTATCCTTTCCCGTGATCCACCGCCTATTAAAGGCCGATCTTCGGTCTGAAGGTCGGTTTTTATTCTGGGGGGCCCTCGAAAAAATCTCCTCCTGTTTTGCCTGGGTTTAGGAGGAAAACGTTTGCCCTTTTCTGAAGCCCTAGTTAGAGCTTGGTCAAGACCCGTCCCGAAGAGGAGGGTCCCTTCAAAGGGCAGGGCACACAGACGGGATTTGGAGGCCAGATCTCCTTCCCATGTTTTGAGCCATACCGCCCTTCTAGAGGCGTTGATGAGAGCGCCCGTCTTAGCAGAGGATCGTACAGTTTCAATCGATGCGTCTGCTAGGTAGGCCACATCGCTACCTATGACTAAGGGAATCTCGGAATTCCTTGAACTTGGAAGTTTGAGGGATATGTTCCAGCAGCCTGGTCAGCCAGGTGTCCACATTCCTAGCGACGCAGGACGAGGCCAGTGCGGGCCCAAGGGCTGCCGCATTAGCCTCCCAGGCCCTGCGATGGGAGGTCTCCGCCCGTCTGTCTAGGGAATCTTTTAAATTCCCCGCATCCTCAAAAGAGAGGTCGGATTGTCTAGACGGCTGGGCTAGAGAAGCATCCAGTTTAGGAATTTTAAAAAAATTTGTTCTCTAGTTCTTCCTTAAAGGGACAACGCCTCTTCCAGGTTTTGTACTTTAGCAACTTCTTCTCAGGCTCGGCCAATTCCCTCAGAACTATGTCTTTAAGTGACTGATGTACTGGGATAACTTTTGGCTGGGGTTTGGCTAGACCCTGATACATTCTGTCTTGTGCCGACACCAGTTCGGCTGGCTGCTGAATCCCTTCAGAGGCATAGACAGCAGCCAGAAGACCCCCCATGTCATCAGCGGAAAAAATGTATTTGCCTGACCTGGCGTCTTCATCCTCATTCTCTGTCTGGCTATCAACTAGACCTTCTTCCTGAGCCCCCGAGTCCTCGGAGTCTGAGAGAAGAAGGTCCCTAGCCCTCACAACCTGTGGTCCCGGGATGGATAAGCTCTCCTGTGAGGAGGGGCCGGCTGCCAGGAGATCAGGTTCCCTGTTCTTTAAGGTGTCCTTAAATTCCCTTAGCGTGGAAAGCATTTGAGACTGGACAGTCAGAAACTCCTTCATGATTAGAGAAGTTTCCTTCCCCGTGAGCTTTTGAAAGCATTTAGCACAAAAGGGCTTGGAGTAGTCTGCAGCCAGCTTAATGCTACAATTACCACATCTCTTAGCTTTAGAAGTGTGTTTTGCTGGCATGCTAGAAGCTTCCCCCTGGGCAGAAATCTCTTCCCCTGTAAGGGGAAAAAAAAAAAAAAAAAAACACCAGAAGACAACATAGTGAGACAGGTGAAGGAGGGGGGGTGGAGGGGGGAATAAGGACCCAGTCCAAAGCGCCCCTACGGAGCTCTGAGGCAGACTCACCCCTGGTGGCTTCCTCTGCAGCAGCGGCCGGTGAAACTAGTCGGTCCTTGCGCTCCATAGCGCATTCGATCAGGCGCCACTCTCTCCCCTGCTGCGGCTCAGTGAGTGGTGAGGTGCCGACGCCGATGGCGGCCACCATCTAGGTGACGACCGGAAGCGGAAGTGCGTCATCACCGCACGCCACCATCGACGCGGCGTCGAATGCTGGCTCCATTCGAAATTGCCTCTGGGAGGAACAGCACTCGAGCCCACACTGAGGAGGAGCGTCTTTACCAGTACAGCAGGTAGGAAGACCGCTCGGGAGAGAGGGATTTTGGCCTTCTAGGAGCACTGGGATAGCCACTAACCCAGGAGGCTCCTACCATCTTCCTAGATTTCCTTCAGCTTCCCCCCCCCCCTGCAAAAACAAACATGGGGAGACCCCCCAGGATAGGCATTACACCTTACTGAAACCAAGGTCTCCCAGGACCCACCGCTCAGTACCCGGGAGGGGGACCACCAGCCCCAGGCCTTAGGTCTTTAGCTGAAAATAAAAAAACCTTTCGCTGGGGGAAACACAATCATGAACTGAGGTGCACAGGGAGGGGCGGGGTTTTTAAACCTCTTTCTGATTGTGTTTCCTGTCAGGTGGAGCCAGTCTACTCTCAAGGTGCCATCCTGGAAGACGACTTGAGAAAACGGAGCTGCTTAGTGCAGGCTGAGGATATAGCCGGTGGGGCTGTTCAGCTTTGAAGTTGTTAACACTTTCTGCCTAGTCACTCCTAAAGGAATGCTAAATACCCACTTTGTCAAGATAAAGGCTGTGTCTGTCCATGAACGAAAGAGAAATGACGTATACCAGGCTGTGTGAGAAATGCTTTTTTGTCTGGCTTTGCAGTACTCACAAAGCCAGTTATAAAGGAGTCTTCTATTTACACGATTAAGGTGTTGGTGCATGTTTATCACTATTATTGAAGTTGTTGTCAGAAATTACTTTTTAAAAAGGTCTGTTTCGTGATCGAGAGTGTGAAGTTGACGTTTTATGTAGCTGGCACTCTCAATTTGTTTGAAAAAGTTTTTGCCACGCTATGCTCAAAAGGTTGCCTACCCCTGGTGTACTGTAAGAAAAACCATGAGCCTCAAAATGTTTTTTTTAAAAAATACAATTTTGTAAAAAATTTGTATATAAAATATTTCTCTGCATTTATGCGTTCTTGCACCTGAAAAGTCCCATCTCCCCCCCCCCCCCCCCCTCCATTTTCCTCTAGTTCTTTATAAAGGGATGTTGGAGCCTCTGATTTTTGTTTAAGTTGGTCTTGTCCATGCAATTTCCATAGTCAAAATGAAGTAAACAATTATTCCTTTTTGTAATTATTAGTAATATAGTCAAAATTCTTACAAAGTGTGAAGAGAGAGTGTCAGTTCTGATAAAGTTAGGAGGTGGGTGTTAAAATGTATTACTGCAGTCTGCTCACATAATTTGTAATAAAACCATCTTTGCAATTCTAAAGCTTCCCTCCAACAACTTTGTATTTTTTTTTTTATACTTTGCTTTTTTACTTGTCAAATATGCTGCAGACATCTCACTCCACCAAGTCTGGCTACATCCGTTTTAACTGAGCAGCTGAAGCTGCTGCCTGTTCACTTCCTGGATTTACACAGACACACGTCCAGCTCTCATTGGCCCTCTTATGACTCATCCCCCCTCCTTTCCTGGCAAACTCTCACGAGAGTGAGAGCTGTGCATGGTGTCATAAGCCTAGGCTAATGACCAGACAAGAAACAGGAAGTGGGCTGTGTAAAAGGTATTTACTAGCAGATTTTTTTTTTTTTACTATCCAAAGTTAAAACAGCAAGGGCAGAAGAATAATGAAAAATTACTGAAGGCCCATATTACAAATGGCCCATACAGTGAACTGATGTATGGTAGGGATTCTATATAAGTAAGCTTTGGAAATGTGGAATAGCCAGCCCAGCAGATTTTTTTTTTTGTTTGTTTAACACAAAGGACAGGCTTCTAACTGCAAATAAATATTTACTACATACATTTAAAAATATAGATTCCATGGAATATCTGATCGGGATTTTTTTTTTATCCATGTCCAAACAAATTGGACCATACTGTATATAAGCTAAGAGCCTCTGGATCAGTTGGGGGTTTTGGGACCTGTACGCACAGTATTTTCAAATGATTTATAAATTTTTCATAGTTTTTCAGCCAATGTAACCATAGACATGCAAGAGTATGGAAGAATGTAAAAAAAATACACGGAGCAGGTGTGGTAAAGGGAAAATGGCAGGTAGAATGGAGAGACTGATATATGGAGAAATGTTTTTTTTTTTTTCTTCAAGTAAAACAACGATGACTTAAAATCCCATTAAAGCTCACCACACACACACTACAATCCATGTGTATAATTACCGTTTTATCTACCAACTATGTAGTGCCAGTGTCTACCTAACTGGATACATATTGAAATAGATTAGCGAGGCCCCCCTATTTTACATAGTCTTGGTAAATCTAAAGTTGATTGTACAAAGATTGTATAGTCTGACCAACGTGACCCTTATGCCCTGTACACACGATCGGAAATTCCGATAGCAAAAGTCCAATGTGAGCTTTTGAACGGAAATTCTGACCGTGTGTATGCTCCATCAGACTTTCAGTCGGAATTTCCTGCCAACAAAGGATCAAGAGCTGGTCCTCAAATTTTCAGATGGAAAAAAATCCTATCCGAAAATCTGATCGTCTGTAGCAATTCCGATGTGCAAAATTCCGACGCATGCTCGGAAGCATTGAACTTCATTTTCTCGGCTCGTCGTAGTGTTGTACATCACCGTGTTCTTGACGGACGAAAGTTCAGAGAACTTTTGAGTGACCGGGTGTATACAAGCCAAGCTTGAGCAGAATTCCGTCGGAAAAACCATCCAAGGTTTTTCCGACAGAAAATACAATCGTGTGTATGCGGCATAAGTAGTAGTTTAAATTTCACTTACTAAAAAAAAGTAATAAAAAAAAAAAAAGTATGCTTTAACGCTGTATACTTACTTTCACACTGTGGAATTTTGGGTACCCACTCACTATCACTGTTACATGAGACTGAACTGGATCCCCTCAAAATATATAAATGGTATAAAGAAAATATATAAAGAAAATAAATCAGCGCAAAATGTATAAAACCCAAATATAAGCAGCTGAACACCAGGGTCAAATTTAAAATCCCTTAAATATAATGTACAAAAGAAGGTGCAGCGCTAGAAAAGAAGTCCATATATATACAAAGAATGGTAAAAAAAACACCCTCCATGGATTTCTTCAGTGAATACAAACAGACATGCAGAGATCCTTGAGCTTTGTGAAAACACCTCCACCAGTATATAAAGTGGTCACTGTGCTGCTTTCAAACTGATCTGCAGGGGCAGAGCAGTGCATTTGCGGGTTACCCGCTTTGAGCTATAGACTTTGGTTATTTCCTGCAAGTTTGAACTTTCTGAAAGTGCACCAAACCTGCAGAATATAATAGAAGTCTAATCGCAAAGTGCAGCTAACCTGCAGGAAAAACCGCAGTGTATCAGTGTGAAAGCAGCCTTGAGCACTTTTAGCAAGGTCAGGCCGACCCAATTCGACCCTCCATGCACATCTAAGGTGTGGCAGATGTAATCCAACTTCTGTCCTACCTCCAATCCGATATGCAAAAAAAAAAAAAAAGGAGTATAGTGGGCTGTATCTGTGTGCTCTGCTCACTGTGGCCCGCAACCAGTTACCAAGTTGCTTAAGCGGCCCCCGCTCTTGAAAAGGTTGGGCACCCCTGTATTAGTCCAACAGTTTAGGAAATACAAAATGACAGTTAAAAATACACTAAAGTTGATTATGACAATTAAACACCATTACCCAATTATTTTTTGGACAAAACCTTAAAATTGTGTGCCCCCATGAAACAGCAACAAACATCAGTACCTTATCATTTCCATTGGAAATGCTTTAAAAGCCCCTACAAGTCATCAGTTAAGAGTTAACTGTGAATAAGGGGCCTAGAATTATTGCTTTCACTCAGCTGTGTGTGCAGCGATTTATATAGGCCTCTTATGACGTCACAGTCACAGCATGTTCCGGGTGGGGACGTCATAAGAGGCCTATATTAATCGATGCGCTCCGCGCACCCGGTATTACAGCGGGAGGGAGAGTCGAGTCAACATCAAAGAAGAGAAAAAGGCGACGAGAAAGAAGGCGACAGAGGAAGCCCGGGATGGCCGATGCTGCTAGTAAAAGAGTTACAAAGAAGATAGCGGCGGCGCAGCCCGGCAGAAGGCACCGGAAAACGGGAGAAGAAATGGGGAGCGCGGAGAGCAGAAGAAGAGAGCGGAGAAGATGGAAAAAGACCCCCGAAGACGACTAATAAATGATTTTAAAAAGCAGTGTAGTGTATTTTTTGACACTTTTCCTCCAGGTGAATGGGTAGGGGTACGATGTACCCCATACTCATTAACCTAGGGTGGGGGCCCCCTTGTTAAAGGAGGCTCCCAGATTCCGATAAGCCCCCGCCCGCAGACCCCAACAACCAAACAGCCAGGGTTTTCGGGAAGAGGCCCTGTCCTCATAAAACATGGGGGCAGAGTGCTTTGGGGTGGCCCCCCTGCCCCAGAGCACCTACCTCTCCATGTTGAGGGCATGCGGGCTGGCACGGTTAAGGAGGGGGGGCACTCGCTCGTCCCCACCCCCTTTCCTGACCGGCCGGGCTGCTGCTCGGATATGGGTCTGGTATGGATTTTGGGGGGACCCCCACGCTGTTTTTTCAGCATAGGGGGTTGCCCTTTAAATCAGCACCAGGCCCATGGGCCTGGTATGCTCTTGGAGGGGGAACCCATGCTGTTTTTTTTGTCAACATTTAGCGTTGAGTTCCCCCTCAAGATTCATGTCGAACACAGTGCCTGGTATTGGCAGAGATCCAGGTCGGATCCCTATTCATTGAAAGTCGGATATATGTCAAACTTCAAGTCGCAGGGCAAAGTCGGATCCAAAGTAGGAAGAGTGTCGTGTCGCACCAGTGTGAACCCGGCCTCAGTGTGCACTCAGCAGAGGCACCCTCCCCCAGCTGAGCGACGACTCACTCAGCCAGCCAGGTGAATCTTCTGATCCCAACCACACTCCAGCACACACTCCCTCCAAAGACGAACACTGCTATGTTGGGGAGTTCCCATTCAGACACCCCATGCCACCTACCAGAGAACCAGTTAAAAAAGACCTATGAAAACTGTAGAAGCTGTGCTGTAAATCAAAAGTCTGGTAGTGACTTGGAGTCTGATCTTCAAACCAAATAAGTTTTGAACCCCCAAAACTGTAATCTGGAGATTGGAAAACTGCAGTGGACCGGATAACCTGAATGGTGTACTGTAAGAAAAACACAAGCCTCAAAATATTTTTTTGTAATTAAAAAAATGTTTGTAACAAAATTTTTATACAACATTTCTTGCATTTATGTGTCCATGCACCTGAAAAGTCCCACATTCCCCTGATTTTCCTCTAGTTAATTTATAAAAAGGGATGTTGGTGCCTCCGATTTTGTGTAAACTGGTCTTGTCCATGCAATTTTCATAGTAAAAAACGTAGGAAGTAAACAATTATTCCTTTTTGTAATTATTAGTAATATAGTCAAAATGCTTACGAAGTGTGAAGAGAGTCAGTTCTGAAAAAGTTAGGAGATGGGTGTTAAAATGTATTAAAGAGGAACTGCAGTCTGCTCCCATAATTTGAAAAAAACATCTTTGCCATACTGAAGCTTCCCTCCAACCACTTTGCATATTTTATATATACTGTGATTCTTTACTTGCCAAATATGCTGCAGAAATCTCCCTCCACTAAGTCTGGCTGCATCCATTTTAACTGTGGGCAGTTGAAGCTGCTGCCTGTTCACTTCTTTGTAAATCCAGGGAGGCACATATCCAGCTCTGCAGCTCATTGGCCCTCTTATGACTCAACCCCCCTCCCTTTCTGGCAAACTCTCACAAGAGTGAGAGAGCACTGTGCATGTTGTCATACGCCTAGGCTAACAACCAGAAAAGAAACAGGAAGTGGGGTGTATAAAAGTATTTACTAGCATAAAAAATAAAAAAAATGTTCGTCATCTGCTTCGATTGCCAGAGGATCTCTTGAACCCGGGATGCCAGTAGGTCGACCTCTGACCATGCCCAACATTGGCAAATTTCCTGGAACACCCACGGGTGTAGGGACCATCCCCCGGGCATATTTTCTGGCGGCTGAGATAATCGGCCTTTCAGTTCTCTACTCCCAGGATATGGACTGCCAATATAATTGCCACATTTTCCTCTGCCCAGGCTAGTATGTGGTTCATCTCCTTCAGAGTTTAACGACTTCTGGTACCGCCTTGGTGATTTATATAGGTCACTGCAGTGGCATTGTCGGACGGAACCCCCCCGATAGGGCAGTCCTGAAGCGCCACCATCCAGTACCATAGGGCCAGACGTACTCCCCACAATTCCAGGACATTAATGGGCAGGATCTGTTCTGTCCCTGACCATTTCCCCTGAGCTGTGAAGCCCTTCTAGGGTTGCTCCCTAGCCTGAGAGACTGGCATTTGTAGTCGGTACTCTCCAAGTTACTGGGAGAAAGGAAAGGATTGTTCCCTTTTGTAGGTTCTGATCCTGCAACCACCAGTTTAGGCTTAAGCGTGCCTGAGGAGATAAGCATATTGGATAATCCAGGGCTTTTCCTCTTCTGTTCCAAGCCAACAAGATGCCTTGTTGTAAAGGCCTGTGATGGAACTGGGCATAGGACACTGCCTCGAATGAGGGTGCCATCCTCCCTAGCAGACTCAGAGAGCTGAATTAAAGGTTGTCGGGTGCCCCTCATCTGATGCATCTGAACCTTCAAGGCACAGATCCTTACAGCTGGCAATACTCTTGCTTGAACCGTGAATAGGATCAGACCTAAATACTTTAGACTTTGAGCTGGTTTCAAGGCTGACTTTTCGGTATTTATTATCCATCCTAAGCTTTTCAAATATTGCACTGTGTATATTATGCTCTGTTTTAGAGCCTGTAAAAAGTGATCTTTGAGCAGGTCATCCAGATACCCGAGCACCAGGATCCATTGGGCCCTAAAAGACAGTACTGGTGCTAGGACCTTTGTGAACACCCGGGGAGCTGCAGCAAGCCCGAAGGGTAGAACCAAACTGAAAACAACGTTCCTCTACTGCAAAACGTAGGAATCTCCGATAAGGCTGTAAGATAGGTATGTGTAAATACATGTCTTTTATATCAATGGAGGCTAGAAATTCTCCCCTCTTTAGTGCGGTTACTACTAAGCGGACAGACTCCATCTGAAAGGACTTCATCAATAGATACTTATTCAGGAATCTTGGATCCAAAATGGGCCTTGTATCCCCATTTAGTTTGAGACCTGTAAACAGGTTTGAGTAAAACCCTGTGCCCCTTTCGAATACAGGAACCTCTACAATCACTCCTTGTTGCATTAGGTGATATAGTGCCTGAAGCAATAAAGTTTCTTTTTGAAAAACGCTGGATCTTAAAAACCTCTGAGGGGGAACCCCCTGCAACTCCAGCTTGTAACCGCGAGATATAATTGAGGTGACCCACTCGTCCTGAATTGTTGTTCTCCAAATGCCCACAGAGTGCAGCAGCCTTCCCCCCATCAGATGGAGTGGGGGCATCCCCTCAAAAGGAGGGCTTTGTGCTGGGTTTAGAATATTGGACCCAGGGCTTTTTCTGGCCCTGGCCTTGCCCCTGGCCCTAGCGCCCTGTTGGCGGCGGAACCACTTTGACGCTGAGACATTTGAGGAATCAGTCCCAGGAGGTTTTAAACTAGGGACGTCTGGTGCTTTTCTTTACAGGAAGTAGGACTCTTCCCTCTGGAAATCTTTTGGATATATTTGTCCAAATGAACATCAAATAAACATTCCTCATGAAAAGGGAAACCTGCCAATAACTTTTTACAAAGAAGCTCAGCCGACCTGTTAAGCCATAAAAATCTGCACATATTTACAGCCTACCTGGTAGCCCCCCCCCCCCCTCCCCTCAAATATATATTAAAAAAAAAAAAAAAAAACACAATAAATATACTAAAATCATTCTTAGACACACAGATAACAGATGAGCTGTGTGACTTAGCCCTTTTTAAAATAGTTTAACATTTTTGAACAAAAACATTTTTATAATTTTTTTTAAAAAAAATTATTTTATTTTACAATTTTTACAAATAATTTTTACACAATTTTTTATTTTTTTTACAAGGGATTAAAACAATACAGGGTTAAAAAATATATATTTAACAGGATAAGGAAGCCGGCAGTTGCGTCTGTCTCTCCCTGCAACAGCTAAAAGTTGGTGGGAGGGTTTTTCAGCTGTTGCCGAGAACCACACAGGGCATCCTGTAATTGCCCTCCTTCCCTCTGGTGTTTGGGCCCCCCAGTGTGCCCGGGCCCCCTACAAGAGGACTGGTGGTCCCCCCCTATCAGCTGCTCTGTTTACAGACAAGAGAGCCAAACTAGAAACCTGCTGTATTTAATCCTTTAAAAGGTGTCAACAGCAAAACACAGCGCTCAAGGAATATCGGTCTTACTTTCAGGCAGATCATCCTCCTGGTTAGACCTGATCCTTTACTGACTGGCAAATATCAATCGCTGCAACAGCTGGCTGAATAGCTGAACTGGCCAAATAAAAATAAGCCTAATAGTAACTCCAAATTCTTGTCAACAGGGTCTTTTAAGCCTTGTGCATTTTCTACCCGTCAAGTTAAGTTCTTGTTTAAAGAAGAGAATGCTGTATCTACGGCTGGCATGCTCCATTTTTTAACAAACTTTTAATCCATGGGATATAAAAGGGAAAACCTTTTGAGGAGGAACAAAAATTCTGTCAGGATATTCCCAATCAGCATACCCCATCTGTTCCAACAGGGGGTGTAGGGGGAAAGCCTGTGCGGCCTGAAGAGGCCTCAGGGATCCCAAAGAGGACCAGGGGGACTCCGTCACCTCTGCAAGTGGCAACTTAAAAGGCAGAACAAACCATTTCGGTCAGAGTCGAGATCAAAGGCCTCTGCGACGGTGAGGCAGACATCAACTGGATATCTTTTTATATAGAAAAAGATATGCATATGCCCCTGTTAATGGCTGTTTGAGCCGAGGCGCGTCGAGTTTTTGCATTGTAGCGCTCCGTGATGCTTTTGTTCATGTGGTCACTTTCATTTTTAATCTTTGTCATTTATTGTGACTTTTTAAATAAAACCGGTCAGGGTTTGTTTTGACCTGCACCATTGGAGCACTCTTTTTTCCATTTTCGAGTTCATTTGAACCACCTGTTTCCTGTGTCCCTGCAATTCAAACCCGGGTGGTTTGGTTCCTGTCATTTGTACCGTTCCTGGTTCCATCCAACATTCGGGAAATCCTGGTTGCAGCGACCAAATTCCTGAGAGACCAACAAGCGCTTTAGACTCACTGCTGTAAAACAGCTGGAGTCCACCATACATGGTAAGAGTACCCCATCTTACATGTTAGATGCTTTAAGATCCCTGCAGACAACTAATTATTTGACAGTCCATACCAGCGCCTGGAGAGTCTTTACACCTGTTTTCACAGACTATTTCCACAATAGTGGATTCTCACTTTGTATCACCTCTATATCTAGTTTTCACATATGGACTTCATCATATTTATTTATTATTTTTAATACTGTTTGTGTGATATTTTCTTTTTTTTGTTTACAAAAGTTTATTGAGTAGCATATTGTAGTACAAGCATAGGTAAAAATATAAAGTACAACATTTTTCGGAGGTATACAAATATTAAAGCAACATGTGAACAATCTTGCATTGAATATTCCTGAGTACATTCAAAATGATCATGATAACATTATTTTAGAAATTGAGGGTATATCACAATATTGGAAGCAACCACAGAGAATTACCAGTACGACCACTTGTCTTCAAAGATGTGAAGGCTATCGTTAATTGTGTGAAATATTCTCTCTGAAAGCTTCAATAGCTCCATTCTATCAAGAACCTGTGACCATACTAATTCCTCAGACCTCCAGTTAAGAGCTATCATCCATTGCACTGAGCTACAAAGTGAGTGGAGGAGTCTGGTGCATGGGGGTGGGATGTTTGGGGCATTACCATATAGGAGGCAGATTTGTGGCGTGAGGGCAATCTTGTGTTTGGAAGAGGTTTCAATTCTGCGAGCTGCTTCCAGCCATATATGTGAGAGACGTGGGCAGCTCCAGAATGTGTGGAGTAAAGTACCGTCTGTTTGGCAGCCCCTGAAGCAATTAGGGGATACTGATGGGTAGAAGGTATGGATTTTTGATGGTGTGAGATACCACCTTGTAAATAGCTTTGTGGGTGTCTCTCTAAAGGATACCGATTGTGTGATATTTTCATCACTGTGTTGAGTTATATCTCATAGCGCCGCAATTTCTATACATTTTTCTTTGGCTTTGTTTGTTTGTTTGTGTGCCGGAAGCTTCATATTCATTTTGGTTTAGCGCAGTTTTTTCCCCCACATATTTGGACAATCTTTTTGTCCAGATAGGTTCATCAGGAACTACTGACGACATAGGTGTGCCCTTCCCTGTAGTGCTAGTCCCACTCTCTTTTTTGAAGATTTACTATCCACAAAAAGAGTACTTGGGTGTAGTATAAAACACGTCAGAAGAGTTTGCCTGTAAAGTAGCGCATGTCTCCCGTGCTTAAAAAAAATTCCTGCACAAAATGACATTTCTAAAAGAAAAAAAAAAAAGTAATGTAAAACTACTCACGGCTATAATGAATTGTCGGGTCCCGGCGATACAGATAACAGGTAATTTAAAAAAACATGGGTCCCCCCCCCCCCCAAGACCATTACCAGGCCCTTTGGGTCTGGTATGAATATTAAGGGAAACACCAAACCAAAAAAAATATATATTTTTTAAAATGTGTAGGGGTCCCCTCAAATTCCATTACCAGGCCCTTCAGGTCTGGTATGGATATTAAGGGGAACCCTGCGCCAAAATAAAAAGAAATGGTGTGGAACCCCCTAAAAGCCCATACCAGACCCTTATTCAAGCACACAACCTGGCAGACTGCAGGAAAAGAGGGGGGCGAGAGATGGCCCCCCTCCTGAACTGTACCAGGCCACATGCCTTCAACATGTAGAGGATGTCCCTATGTTGATGGGGACAAGGGTCTCATCCCCCACAACCCTTGCCCAGTGGTGGTGGGAGTCTTCAGGCGGGGGACTTATCAGAATCTGGAAGCCCCCTTTACCAAAGGGGACTGCCGGATCCCGCCCCCCATGTGAATTGGTAACGGGGTACATTGTACCCTTACCATTTTACCCAAAAAAGTGACAAGGTAATAAAAACACACAGCTTGGGACAAGTCCTTTAATAAAAAAAATAATTTCCAGTGCTGTAATCCTTCTACGACCCGCCGTCATGAACAATAGTCTCCTCCATAGGAGGCGCCCGGCCGAATGACACGCGATCCGTCTGACAGCTCTTAAATAACCGAAGGCGGGGCCGCCCGTGACATGGACGGGTGACCCCACCCGCCTCTGGCACGTTTGTTCAGGAGGGGGGGCCGCTCTCACTTCCCTCCCCTCTTTTGCTGTGGCCTGCCAGGTTGCATGCTCAGATAAGGGTCTGGTATGGATATTGAGGGGGACCCCTACGCCATTTTTTTTTTAAATTTGGCTCAGGGTTCCCTTTAATATCTACACCAGACCCGAAGGGCCTGATAATGGAATTTGGGGGGGAAAGAGCAATTCAAATGAATTAAAATGTTGGACAGTCAAAGATGATTTATACTGGGAATAAGCTGAACACCCCCCGGTTTGGTTTGCAGTCTATGGGACATGAACATGAAAAATCAAAAGTGCTAATTTTTAATGGTTAATATGCAAGTTATCGCCATAAAAAGTATTTGGGGACCTGGGTCCTGCCCCAGGGGACATGCATCAATGCAAAAAAAAAAAAAAAGTTTTAAAAACTGCAGTTTTTTTTCCGGGAGCAGTGATTTTAATAATGCTTAAAGTGAAACAATAAAAGTGAAACATTCCTTTAAATTTCGTATCTGAGGGGTGTCTATAGTATGCCTGTATAGTAGCGCATGTTTCCCCGTGCTTAGAAAAGTCCCTGCACAAAATGACATTTCTAAAGGGAAAAGTCATTTAAAACTAGTGATGGCTATAATGAATTGTCGGGTCCCGACAATACAGATAAGTCATTGAAAAAAAAACGACATTGGTCCCCGCCCCAGTCCATTACCATGCCCTTTGGGTCTGGTATGAATATTGAGGGGAATCCCGAAACCCCCAAATAAATGCGTGGGGGTCCCCCCCGAATTCCATTATCAGGCCCTTCGGGTTTGGTATAGATATTAAGGGGAAACCTGAGCCTATTTTTTTTTTTTTAAATGGCGTAGGGGTCCCCCTCAATATCCATACCCTTATCAGTTATTTAAGAGATGTCAGACGGATCGTGTGTCATTCGGCCGAGCACCTCCTATGGAGGAGACTATTGTTCGTGGCGGCGGGTCGTAGAAGGATTACAGCGCTGGAATTTTATTTATTTTTTTATTAAAGGACTTGTCCCAAGCTGTGTGTGTTTTTATTACCTTGTCACTTTTTTGGGTAAAATGGTAGGGGTACAATGTACCCCGTTACCAATTCACATGGGGGGGGATCTGGGAGTCCCCTTTGGTAAAGGGGGCTTCCAGATTCTGATAAGCCCCCCGCCTGAAGACTCCCACAACCACCGGGCAAGGGTTGTGGGGGATGAGACCCTTGTCCCCATCAACAAAGGGACATCCTCTACATTTTGAAGGCATGTGGCCTGGTACAGTTCAGGAGGGGGGCGATCTCTCGCCCCCCTCTTTTCCTGCAGCCTGCCAGGTTGCGTGCTTGGATAAGGGTCTTACCTGCAGACCTCCTTCCCCTGCCTCGGCTCAGGGGAAGGAGAGCTCCAATCCAGCCTCCTCCTCTGGTGGAGTAAACACAAAGACTGTATTGTGGTTGTTTGGCTGGTACACGGAAGATTGCCCCCTACGGGTACGGTTAAGTGTCCCCTCCACTGGCCCTGCACCCTCCCCCCTTAGCTTAGTCTAAGTGGATGGAGTCTCTTCTCTGAGATGTGCTGCGTGCCCTCCTGCGGGTGCCTGCTGAGTGACTCCGCTCTGGCAGGTGAGGTGTGTGAATGTCTAGCACTGAGCCCCGGCTCCCCCTCTGCCCACCTTTAAAAACTTTCCCTGGGTGTCCCCAGCAGCTGCAGAACTTCTTGAAGGGGGGACAGTGGGGATGCTGCGTGTTGTAGTGCGGGGCAGTGACTGGCTGCTGTGGGATTCCCAAACCCTGAATTAGGGCCGAAACAACTAATCGATTAATCGACAACTAATCTATTATGAAATTAATCAATTACAATTTTTATAATCAATTAATTGGCCAGTAACATAATGGGGTTAAAAAAACAAAAATTTGCCCTGTATAGTACAAAAAAGCAAATCGCTACTGTAAATATTACTTTCACTGTCCCACAGTAAAAAATGACCCCCTTACAGTAGCGATTATTTGCTCTTTTTGTACTTATTTTTGTTTTCTTAACCCCATTATGTTACTAAACATCTCGGGCCTGGGATCACACCTCTGTGTTTTTTGCAGAAACACACTACAGTTAATTTTCATGTTTTCCTATGAGACACGTTCACATCCATGATTTTTTTTCAGCTGCTGTGTATTTGGAAAGGGGCGGGGACTTTAACGTAAAACTGTGCTATTTTTTTTTTTTTTGTTCAATATACTTCAATGGAGAAGCTCCAGAAAAGCATGTAATGTGTCTTTGCGGCAATTTGTGTTTTGTAATTTGCCCAACAACAAATTGGCCCCAAAAAATGTAAAAAAAAAAAAAATAATTTTTTTAAAGGCCATTATCCGATTAATCGAAACAATAAAATCGGCCAACTAATCGATTATGAAAATAATCGTTAGTTGCAGCCCTACCCTGAATACCCCCTCTGACCCATCCCTTCCTGCATTTCCAAGCCATTTCTTCATAGCAGAAAATGGAGGAAAAGCGGTGCTTGTCAAGTCTCCTGGCAGCCAGGATTGACTGTCCACCAAGTCTCCCTCAACAAAAAGCACCTGCTACATACAGGGAGTGTTTTTTTTTTTTTTTAAGCAGGCAGATAAAAAAAAAAAAAAAGTTATTCTGATTGCTTGAATTTTTTTATGAAAACCATACGCAGTAATTGTGATGCATCGCAAAATCTAATCGTTGACAGGATAATTGTAATCGAATCATGAGACCAGTGAAGATGCGCACCTGTAGTTTTGAGTCCTGCATATACAGTATTTTAACTTTTTTTTTTACTCATTTTCATTGGTTTAACACGAGACATTGTATATTTTTTGGAGACATGGAAGTGGGAAGCGAGAGTATGGGAGAAGAATGTAAAAAAAACATGAAAACAGTTGAAAGGGAAAATAGCAGAAAAAATAAAAGTAGGTGTTAAAGAGAAGAGAGGTAGAATGAAGACTGATATATGTAGAAAGGTTGTGATGGAAAAAAATAAAACTGGTGAGTGAAAATCCCATTAAAGCTCACCACACACACACACACACACACACACACATTACAATCCATGTGTATAATTACCTTTTGATCTACCAACAACTATGTAGTGGCAGGGACTGCCTGATTGGATACAAATTAACGTAAAAGAGTAGCTGACAGAAGCCCCCTATTTCACATAATTATAGTCTTAGTAAATGGAAAATTGATAAGGTGATTGTACAAAGATCATATGGTCTGACTGTAACATGACCCTTAAAGTAGTTTTTAGGTTTCACTTATTAAAGAAGGTAATGAAGCATACTTTTTTTATATTTTTTTTCAAATGCTGTATACTTACTGTCACACTGTGGAATTGCGGGTACCCACTCACTATCAATGTTGCATGAGATTGAACTGGACCCCCTCAGAACGAAGCCTTTATTACACTCAAACAATATAGCAGAATTCAATGTATATGGCCCAGTGAACCCCGACAGTCTTCTTGAATTTTTAACATCTGGATTAGGGCAATTTACAGCTAAAGATTAGGAGAAAATAGAATATAAAGATTAATAACTGGACGTGGCATACCAATGGTGACATTCTGTTGCACTACATTTACAATATTTTCCAACTATCACAAAACATTTTTTTTTTATAAGTATCACTAATCATTATGTATGCAAAACCTGGAAAGGCCACATAAATAATGCTCCAATGCTGCAATTCCACCTGCAATCTCAAATTGCATATTCAGGTGCCATTCATTTTCAATGCAGCATCGTTTTGCCACGATTATTGTGTGATAAATCGTGAATATGGTTACAGTCATCTTAACTTTTTTCTTGCTGAAACTAATACACCTCTAAAATTCTAGATCCTGTGTACATTGATACAAGCACAAAAAGGCCATATTTCTAACCTTTGCATGTAGGAGAATTGGAACTCCACTCCCCGGTTCCTGTACAGGATATAGAAGCATTGCCAGCGACTTCTAAAGGTTTCTGGCATGAAAATGTTACAGAATTCAAATATTCGTACTCATCTTTTTGTGGATTAAATTCTCCATTAGCTGGTGATTGTGGTGGAGCACATATTACAGCTAGAAGAAAAATAAAATGACAGAATATACACATTTAGAGCAAAAAGGTTCTTCATAAATTTTAAACTGAAAGATACAACAGATTTGTGCAAGAATGGCTCGTCGAAACTTAAAACAGTAGAGTTAATGTCTATAAAATTAAAGAGTATGGATACAGTTGTGTTATTGTACTCAACCCTGTGGCCCAATGTATAGTTTTAAAGTAGTAGTAAAGGTTGTTTTGTTTATGTTTTACCTACAGATAAGCCTATAATAAAAGGCTCACCTGTAGGTACTGTAAATATCTGCATATGCACCGTTTAGGAGATTTTTACTTGTGTAGCCATCAGCGACGTCACAGGTACATGCTTTCTGATGGATCGACATAGCCGCGCCGTTCCTTCAGAGCCCTGTGCTGTAAACAGTGAAGTTATCGTGGCTCAGCCAGTGAAAGGACCAAAGCCTACAAACCAGGAAGGAAGACTGGGTGAAGATGGAAGTCTGTGATACATACTAGCACATTATAACATTGCTTTGCAGGGGAAAAAAGTTGTATTTTTTTTTAGTTAACTACCAATTTAAGATTTGGAGCTGTACCTAGGCCTGTGGTTTTAGGTGATTAAAAAAAAAAAAAAAAAAAAATAGATTTACAAACAAATATGTTATATATTATATTTTTTTATAAATCTTCCATACAAAATATAAAACCATACATATATATTTTCCATTTGCATTCATCTGCTCTCCTCTAGAGCCTCCATACACTTTAACTTCATCCCTTTATCTCACTCAATACCTTTGCCTTTCCCTTTCTCCCTTCATTCAATGGTGTGGTTAACCTCCCCTTATTCCTCATTTATCCTGATGCTGTCCCATTATCAAAGTCTAAAGGGGTTTCCATTTCTTTTCATGCCTCGTTTACGCCAGATGTCTTAGATTCATATATAGATACAGCTGGAAGATTTTTTTTTTTTTAAAACTGTCTTATAAGAAAGCGATTTATACTGTGATTAATGTGTATTCTCCTAACCAGGACCAATTGCAATTTTTCACCACCATGCTCCCGCCTGAGGAAGTTTAGCGTGACCAACATGATCCTCGGAGGCGACTTCAACGATGCTTTAATACCGCGCCTTGACACATCGACTGGTAAGTCCTCGCTTTCTTTAGCTACCACGACCAGGCTGCGTACTCTCTTTGCTGATATTTCCCTGGTGGACGTGTGGAGAGTACTCCATCCTTCTACCAGGGACTATACATATTTTTCCCCTGCACATTCATCCTATAGCAGACTGGATTATATATTGATTTCCCAGTCGCTGCTGGACTTTTCTCCTAACACTTCGATCAGCCTAATATTGTGGTCAGACCATGCACCCATCCATATGTGCCTGGGGAAACTTCCCTCCTATAAATACAGAGCCTCGTGGAGGCTTAATGATAACCTATTGTCTGATCCGTCTTGTTCTGCTGACATCACCCAGACCATCACAGACTTCATCACTGATCATATACACGATGAGACCAATCCACTCACGAAATGGGAAGCCCTTAAATGTGTCCTACGAGGCACGTTCATTAAACATGGTTGCATCCAAAATGGTGGATCTGGTCAATGCCCGACGGAGACCTCCTACAGATTTTTGCCGAGCGATCACTGGTGGCTAGAGACAAGGGGCGGTTTTCACACTACTCTCAGGCCAACAAGTGCGGTAAACGATTGGCAAACACACTCAATCCGCGCCAGACTAGGAAACGTATTCCTTTTATTTCTTCCCCCAGTAAGGGTAAATTGATGGTCAACTCCGCCATCGCAGAGGAATTCCGTCAATATTACTCGGACCTCTATAATCTTCCACCCCAGACTCCCTTATCTCCGTCTGGTCTAAGCAGCGCGTCATTTGATGTATCTGCTTATATCACCGAAACTGCTCTTCCACCTATCGCAACAATTGACTCTGATGAACTAGAAAAACCTCTGACTGATTTTGACTTCCTATCAGCCATTAAAAAACTTAAAAATGTCAAAAGCCCTGGCCCGGATGGCTTTACCCCCCGTTTTTATAAGATATTTTTTTTTAAGATATTTGGTACAAAACTGGCCCCCTTTTTAGCGAAAGCCTTCAATGCCATCAATGAAGAATGTTCTCTATCTCCCTCTCTTCTGTTAGCACAGATAGTGGTCATTCCTAAACCTGGCAAGGACCATTCTCAGTGTTCCAACTTCAGGCCGATATCTCTTCTGAATATCGACCTGAAGTTATTTACAAAAATTCTCTCGGATCGCCTTGCGCCACTCTTGCAAAATACTGTACACAGGGACAAGGTGGGGTTTGTCCCTGGCCGCGAGGCTCGGGACAATACCACTAAGACTCTCCACCTGATAGCTTATGCCCATAAACATCGGATACCGACATGCCTTCTCTCCTGTGATGCAGAGAAGGCTTTTGATCGGGTCAGCTGGCCATTTTTGCAAGCCACTCTTACCCAGATTGGGTTGGGACCTGTCTTTATACACCTCCCCCTCTGCCACTGTATTGGTGAATGGTGTTCAGTCAGATACGGTGTTGATTGGGAATGGTACCAGGCAAGGCTGCCCTCTATCCCCTCTTTTGTTTGTGCTTGTCATAGAACACCTGGCCCAGGCACTTAGAGTAAACCCTAGTATAAGAGGTATACAAACACCATCCTCTCTATTCATTGGGCTCTGGGTGCACTTTATACACTCTACTGGACCTTGCTGTTCACTCTTTACCTCATGTAACTTTCGGCTATCTGTGCGCACACTGCCTTGTTCTCAGTCACTTAGCCTAGTGTCATTAGTATTATATATTTTTTCACTTTATTTATTTATACGGACATGCCTCTCAGAGACTACTGTCTTGTTGGCTATGTTGTTGGTGTTCACTCAATGCCCAGGCCATTATAGGTTAGTTTTTTTGTTACCTGGCCCTTTCTCAACCATCCACTTTGGTGTCACTTTTTTCCCTTTGTCACCATATACTGGTATTTCCCCAGGGATTCCCTTCTCTTGTACACAATCACCATTGTTTTCTACTCTATAATGGCTACATGTCATATTATTTATACCATATTATTATCTAACTTGTCCACAGGAACCTTATGGGTTACCACCCAATCTACACCCCAACCACGTCTACCGATCGGGGGTTCCCTCTCTATCATGCCCAGCTACCAGTGTCCTCGGCCATGGTGCTGCCCCAGTACCACAACCTCAGCTCCCCCCGGGGATCATGTTTCCCACAATACTCCTAGATGCCAACAGCGTTGGCCACAATCTATCTAATGGTGAACCTACACATAGGTAAGAGGATCGGGACTTTATGTTACGTCCCTTCCTTGGATTATATATGTACTAAATTACCATTTAGCACATTTTATTTTATATTCATAGATATACCCAGGTCATACTCGCTCCTGATGAGTGGAAGTTTATCCACGAAATGCGTCAAGCTTCATACCGATGTTTGGTCACAGCAACCATATTATACCACATGTGGTCTATCTTTGTGAATTATGAATCAATGAATTTCTACCCCGACAATCAGTATCATGTTTATCATGTTTCTAGACATTTATGTCTTTATAGGTCGCTTTGTTTTATTATGTACTACTTGGGTATAGCAATGTATATCACGTTTCATCATGGGTACAATCAGGTTTTAAGTTATTTACTTTATGATTTACCAATCATGCCTGTCAATATATGTATAGTATCTATTGTTAGAAATATTAATTGCTTGGTATACTCTGATGTACTCAATAAATGTTATTTTAATTCACCAATTGATTCATTATATTCCGGTGGTGTGTTTCATTTTAAAGTCCCACAATCCCGATCACCCCGCTTTTCCTACCTCCCCCCCCTTCCCCCCTTTATCCCTTCCTCAGGTATCATACTTACAAGTATTGGGACTAGAGACCATGGCTTAATTCACTGGCCGCTGTCTCATCCATAGTCCCTTAGTTACCTTGCTACTTTATTTTTTACATATTCTTACCCTACCCCTCCATGTTGCCCGCTTCCCTTCCCTCTATATACAATTATTAGGGATGGAGACATTGGCCGCCTATAGCCATTATCTCACTCAAAGTCCCAAATACCACTATCTCTCTTTTATTTCTTTGTATGCAGATGATCTGCTTCTTTATGTTACCCAACCTCACATCAGCATTCCATTCATCCTGCAAGAACTTACTAGATTTGGCAGATTCAGTAACTATAAATTAAATCTATCCAAAACAGAAGCCTTAAATGTATCCCTATCACAATTAACCCTTAATACTCTAAATCGAATTTTTCGTTCCAATGGCAGGAGAGGTCCATTTCCTACCTAGGAACTGCCATTCCTGCACAGTCGTCAGAGGTTTATATGTTGAATTATGGCCCTTTATTAACTAAACTTAGACGTTTCATGGAGGATCGTATAGACCTTCCTATTTTGTGGTTTGGGCGTATGAATGCGTTAAAAATGGATGTTCTGCCTAAGGCATTATATATATTCCAGGCACTTCTGATAGCCCTCCCGTCCGCCTTTTTTCGCTCACTTCGCTCGATGGCCATTCGGTTTGTTTGGAAGGGAAACCGCCCAAGATTAAAACACAAACTTCTATGCTCCCCCGTTACTAGTGGGGGAACGGGCCTTCCCGATTTTCACTATACCACACTTCAGCGGTACTCTCTCGAGTCCTGGAGTGGTTTTCTCATCCACTGCGTAAAATCTCTACCATGGTGGAGCAGGATTTGTCTCCGGTAGACATCCGGGCTCTCCCATGGGGATACGCCAACACATATCGGTCCCTTACAGAGCTGTCCCCTCTGACAAAGAATGCCTTGGCCATTTGGTATCGGAAGAGGGAGGTATATGCTCTCTCTACCGATCCGGGGCCTTTAACTCCGTTGTTTGACAACCCTGCTCTCCCGGAAAGTAGATCGATTTTGTCCATAGATAACTATGAGAGAACCTCTTGGCCCACGGCTCACCGTTTTGTTAATGCTTCCTCTGGGACCTTTATTTCATCCAAACCCTCCACTCTCTCCCGGGTAACTTGGCTTAACCGATTACATTTCTCAACGTATTGTAAATCACTCCATGACACTGGTCAGGTCCATAGACCTTTGACTGATTTTGAACAACTCTGCTTGCTCTCGGACATTCCGTCACATATCCTTTCTCATATTTACAAAATGATCTTGGATTCCACACATGTTTCTCTACCCAGGTTTACTGCAGCTTGGTCGGAGGATCTTGGCAGAGATATTAGCGAGGCGGATTGGCATAAATCTTTTTTTTATACACATAAGTCCTCTATCTCGAGCTATGCTCAAGAAAAGAATTGTAAAGTATTGTCAAGGTGGTATCGTGTTCCAGTCACCATCAGGACCATGTTCCCATCTGCCCCTGACTCTTGCTGGAGATGTGATAAGGCCATAGGTACGTACTGTCATATATGGTGGGAGTGTGAATTGATTCGCCCTTTTTGGGACATGATCTTTCAGATTTATGCAGACCTATACGATAAAACACTTCTTCCCTCCCCTTTTATAGCTCTCCTTTCTATCCTCCCAGGTTCGTTTAAGTTCGAAAAAAATACGCTTTTGAAATTTTGCTTAAGCGCCGGCAGACAATTGATCTCTAGACATTGTAAATCTCCTATTCCCCCGACCTTGGCTGAATGGGTATGTGAGATGAACAATATTATGCTTATGGAGGAACTACAGGCCAAATCCATTGACACCCATGCCAAATTCTCCTCCATTTGGAGTATATGGAAGTATTACTCCATCTCAGATAAGGTGAAATCCAGACTGACCTCACCCTAATGTGTTGCTAAGCATTAGGCATAGGTTTATTCCGCTCTATAAATGTGGATGACTGCCCCGAAAAGGAACACATTGCTCTTCCCAATCCCCCCTCCCTTTTCCCTGTCCCCTCTCTACTTCTTTTCTAACTGAACTTTACTATTTATGTCTATTTTTTTTTTCCCCCCTCTTCTTCTTTTCTCTTTTTCTTTTCTATTTATTGTTACGTAGCCCTTCTCTAGGGCAAACCAAACAAACCATACTATGCTTAAATTCGTCTTCTGTGGGTTCGGTGTCTCTACCGAGCTCACAGACTATAGTGCATTCTCAAAGCTGGTTGGTGGTTCTCCGTACCCTAGCCCAGATTATATAAACATCACCGATGCTGCCGCCTTAGCTCCTAGAGGGGCAGCCGAGACAGAGGGTTTCTATCCGTTGTTGGGCTACATTGTTTATACATGGTTACACGAGCAATATGCCCACTCAACACCTATTTGTATTCTTCTCAAAGCATTTGACATGGTAACCTAAATGTTTTCTATTTTATTTGTAACACTTTTCTGCTCTAATTTTTATCGCCCGGGTCACCCTTTGCTGGGTTCATGACACGGTTGATGCTGATATGCTTGTCTAAAAAAATGTTTTCATAATAAAAACTTATTGAACCATATCCTGATGCTGTCATGGAATTCTTTATCCAGCTTGCCCATACTCTCTCAGATTTCTCTCCATGTCCTCTATTCCGATATGCCTCTATACAATGTCAAATTACTGTTTACCAAGTTTTTCCAGTGTACTACCGAGGGAGCTTCTGTGTTTTTCCAGTTCAGTACTATTGTCTTTCTGGCATAGAACCGTAATAAACCTGTGTTCTCCTTCCCACCGACATACTGTTTTCCCCTACCAATCCTACTTACTTGCTTTGTGCGATGGTTTTGCACAGAACAGCCCCGATTCCTGCTCTTCTGGGGTCCCCGCCTGAGCTCTTTGCTCCGCCCTATTGCCAAGTGCCCCCATAGCAAGCTGCTTGCTATGGTGGTACTCATGAGGGCTCGATTCTGAGCTGCACTCAGTGTCCATTAAACGCAGAATATGACAGTCCTGGTTGCGATTGACAGCAGCAGAAGCCAATGGCTTTCGCTGCTGCCTCTGTCCAGTGAGGCGAGAAACGCTGCTCTCGGGCACAGCACTGAATCAAGATCAGGCTCAGGTAAGTATTAAGGGAGGTTAGCTGCATACAGGATTGCATGGTATGCAATAAGGTAAAAAAAAAATATGGAGTTACTTACCGGTAACGTCCTTTTCCAGGAGTCTTTCAGGACAGCCACCTTAGAGAGATCACGGCTCCTCCCCTCTCAGTAAACACCACCTTAAATAAAGTATTTAATCCTCATCCTCCCACTGGCCCTTCAGTTCTTCATGAGCACCTCCGGCCAACTGGGGAGACACAAGAACACGTCATACAAAAACACATTTAGTCTTACTTGACGGTCTTATGTGAGGAGTGCTCAGACGTCCAGTACCTGGGTGGGTACCGGTGCTGTCCTGAAAGACTCCTGGAAAAGGACGTTACCGGTAAGTAACTCAATTTTTCCCTGGATCGTCTTTCAGGACAGCCACCTTAGAGAGGATAAGCGAGCACCTTACCTTAGGGTGGGACTACTGCTTGCAGAACTTTACGACCAAAGGCCTGGTCTTTGGCTGACAGCAGGTCCAATCTGTAGTGCTTGACAAACATGTTGAAGCTGGACCACGTTGCAGCCCTACAAATTTTCTCCGGAGAAGCACCAGCCCATTCCGCCTGTGAAGCTGCCGCTGCTCTAGTGGAATGTGCCCTGATCCCATCCAGGGGCTCTGACCCCCCTATCACAAGCTTTAACAATAGCTGATTTAAGCCATCTGGCTATAGTTCGTCTGGAGGCTCTGGATCCCTTCCTAGACCCCGAAAAGAACACAAAAAGGGAATCAGACTTCCTAAATTGTCTAGTGCACTCTAAATACTGAAGGATGCACCTCCTAACATCCAAATTATTATTATCCAAACGTTCCTGTTTCCTCACAGGATTCGAACAGAAGCTAGGTAAGATGATTTCTTGGCCTCTATGACATTTTGAAGCCACCTTTGGCGAGAAGGCCGGATCTGTTTTAAAAATCACACGATCCGGAAAAATTTGAAAATAAGCAGCCCTAATAGAAAAGGGCTTCGAGTTCACTTACTCGCCTTGCCGTAGTAATTGCCACCAATAACGCCGTTTGAGGGTGATTCATTTTAAGGTACAGGACCCGAACGGCTCGAAAGGTTCCTTTGTAAGGGCCTGAAAAACTAAAGAAAGGTCCCACACTGGAAGAGAGGAGGTTCTAACTGGCCTCTGTCTGCTTAGGCCTTTAAAGAACCTCGCTATCCATGGGTCTATCGCTAGCTGTTTTTCTAAAAAAACGCTCAAAGCTGAAACCTGTCCTTTCAATGTGCTAAGAGCTAAACCTTTGTCTGCTCCAGACTGTAGGAATTCTAGCACTGCCACTGAACTGCTTACGTCAAAGGAGCCTTCTGAGCACCAGCTATTAAAACGTTTCCATACTTTACAATAGATGGTTTGCGTCTCCACTTTCCTACAATTTAGGAGAGTCGTAATCAGACGATCAGAAAAGCCCCTCAACAATGCCTCCTCAGAAGCCAAACCGCCAGGTTCCACCTGTCCACGTGAGGGCAGCAGATTGGACCTTGAGTGAGAAGGTTGCTCTGGACCTGAAGAATCCACGGAGGTTCTATGGCCAGGTTTTTTAGAATGGAGAACCACGGTCTCCTGGGCCAATAAGGGGCAATCAAAATGAGGATCGTATTCTCCCCTTGAAACTTCCTCAACACTGCAGGGATCAGCACCGGAGGGGGAAAGACATAGCACCTCGAAAATGCCCATGTCTGAGCCAGTGCATCTATTCCCAGCGCCCCGTCCCATCTGTTCAGGGAAAAGAAGAGATCCGATTGGGTATTTTGCTTTGAGGCAAAGAGGTCTACGCATGGCACCCCCCATCTCTGGCTTACCATGTTGAATACCTCCTGGTTTAAGACCCAGTCGCCTTCCCTCAGAGTTCTGCTGAGGAAGTCCACTGCCTGGTTCTGATCCCCCTTCAAGTGAGTTGCAGACAGACAGCACGTTGAGCTTGGCCCATCTGAGGATGGCTTCCGCCAGAAGCCACAGGGAGCAACTTTTTGTACCCCCCTGCCTGTTGATGTAAGCTACCGCAGGGGAGTTGTCCGACCGGACTCGCACATGTTGCCCCTGAAGTTCCCCCTGAAAGGATCTGAGTGCTAGTTCTACTGCCTTCAGCTCCCTCCAGTTGGAGGACCTTTGTGCGTCTTCCCTCCTCCAGGTACCCTGTACCCATCTGGGACCCAAGTGTGCTCCCCAACCTGATCCGCTGGCATCGGTTGTGACCATCTTGGCTACTGGCAGAATCCACTCGAGACCCTGCGACAGATTTGCTCCCTTCCTCCACCACCAGAGGGACCGTTTGACCTGAATTGGGATGGAGATCAAGGCATCCAAAGAGCTCTGACTGCGGTCCCAGACCTTCAGAATGAATAGCTGAAGAGGACGAAAGTGTAGTCCCGCCCAATGAACTGCTGGAAGCGTGGATGTCAGAAATCCCAAACCTGACATGGCCTCCCTGACCGAAACCTGACGGCTGCCCTGCAAACGCAACATGGCCTTGTCTACCTTTAGGACCTTCTCCGAGGGAAGAAAGACCCTTTGGTTCGTTGAGTCCAACATGTAGCCCAGGAAGGAGACCCACTGGGATGGGACTAAACTGGACTTCTCCAGGTTTAAGAGCCATCCTAAATTTTCCAGGATGTCTCTTGCTACCTGAAGGTCCCGAACCAATTGTTTCGCAGAAGGTGCAAACAGGAAAAGATCGTCTAGGTATGCGACTATTGAGAGTCCCCTGAGTCGCAGGAATGCCAGGACTTCTACCATCACCTTGGTGAAGATGCGGGGGGGAAGATGATAGACCGAAAGGGAGCGTTTTGAACTGCAAATGAAGTACCCTTTTCCCAGTCCCTACGGCTAGCCTTAGGAACTTCTGATGGTCCTCTGCTACGGGAATGTGTAGGTATGCATCTTTTAAACCGATCGATGCCATGAAGCAGTTTGGCAGAAGGAGCGCTCTGACCGAATAGATCGAGTCCATTCTGAATCTCCTGTAAGTGACGGAGACATTCAGAGGCTTCAGATTCAGGATGAGGCTGAATTTTCCAGACGGCTTGCGGACCACAAAAATGTGGGAGTAAAAGCCTCTGCCTGTCTCTGGAGTTGGAACCTGGACAATCACTTCCTGTTCTTCCAACTCCTGTAGGGAGGAAAGGAGAGCGGAGGCTTTTTCTGCACACACTGGTAGGTTGGTGACTAAGAGCCTGAGTGGTGAGGGATTTGAAAACTCCAGCCTGTAACCCCGTCTGATGATCCCCAAAACAAGTTGATTGGAGGTGATCATCTCCCACTGTGGAAGGAAGGCCCCCAACCTTCCTCCCACCGTTGAATGAATGAATGAATGAATGAATGAAAAACTTATAAAGCGCGGCGCATGCGAACTGAATCGCTTCTGGGCGCTAGTTGTTCGTGTCTGACATCAAAAGAGCAGAGTTTTGATCTGTCTTCTGAAAGTCAGGTGGTTTTCCTCCAACCGAATGCTGGTTGGTAAAGCGTTCCATAGTCTAGGACCCTGAAAAGCAAACCTTCTTTCTCCTTTGGACTTGTATTTGGTTTTTGGTACCCTGACCAGATTTTGGTCGGTGGATCGCAGAACGCGATTTGAATTGTGAGGTTCTATCTTGTCGCAAAGATATTGCGGAGCCTTCCCATGGATGCACTTATGTGTCAGGCAGAGTGCTTTAAATGCAATTCTGTCTTTTACTGGCAGCCAGTGAAGGGTTCTCAACGAAGGTGAGATTGATTCCCATGGTTTTTTCCCAGTCACCAGTCTGGCGGCCGTATTCTGAACGACTTGCAGACGGGAGATTTGGTACTTTGGGAGTCCGAGGTACAGGGCGTTAGCATAGTCCAGTCTGGAATTCACGATTGTTCCCACCACGACCGCTACGTCTTCTTTGGGGATAAATGGAATAAGTCTGCGTAGTAGGCGCAACAGATGGTGCGCTCCGCTGACTACTGACCCTATTTGTGCGTCCATTGTCATGAAGGTGTCGAAGATGACCCCGAGACTTTTGACTTTGGAGCTAGGGGTGATGATTTGGCCCAGAATGGGCGGGGGTGTCCAGGTTGTTGCCAGTTGACTCTTTCGGCTGGCGTGAAACATAAGGAGTTCTGTTTTTGAACTGTTGAGTTTAAGATAACTCTTTGTCATCCAGTTTTCTATCAAAGAGAGACATTTCTCTAAACTGGGATGATGATCCTTTTTGTTGCAGATGCGAAAATACAGTTGCGTATCGTCTGCATAAGAGTGATAGAGTAGTTCTTGGCTACTGATAATATCAAAGAGAGGGCGAAGATAGATGTTGAAAAGCACCGGTGACAGGGGGGATCCTTGGGGGACTCCACATGACACAGTGCGCTTTTCCGACGTGAAAGAACCCAATTTAACTGTTTGTGATCGGTTTTCAAGAAAGGAAGAAAACCATGGTAAATCACCTTCTGCGACTTCTGCTACCTTGGCTAGTCGCATCAGTAACAGTTTGTGGTCTACCGTGTCAAAGGCTGCGCTTAGGTCCAGCAGAACCAGGAGACAAGATTCTCCTTCGTCTGCGGCCTCGAGGGAATCGTCCCATATTTTGAGTAAGGTCGTTTCTGTCCCGTGTCCGGGACGGAAGCCTGATTGTAATGGATCCAGTAGATTGTGGGTATCTAGATGCTGTTGCAGCTGTTGTACCACTACTTTCTCCATTATCTTGGAGAGAACATTTAGGCCTGTTATGGGACGGCGGTGAGTTGGGTCCTTGGGATCCAGGTTAGGTTTTTTCAAGATGGGCTGGATTGTGCCCTCTTTCAACAGGGATGGCACTGTGCCTTCCTTAAATGACTGGTTTATAAGCTGTGTGATGGGTGGTGCCAGGATGTCGGCACATTCCTTCAGCAGTTTGGTGGGGATGATATCATTGGGCGATGTGCTGCTCCGCAAAGCACCAATGATATTTTTTGTGGTATCGATGGAGATCGGTTGCAGAGTGAAATTAAAACGTATTTTTTGCCTGTTGCCCAAATTTCTTTTCAACGGGAAAGGCCTTCTTTTTGTCGGCCGTCCGATCCAGGACGGCTTCCAGGCCAGGCCCAAATAATAAGTCTCCTGTGAGAGGTATACCACAGAGCTTTATCTTGGACGCACTGTCCCCCTGCCACGTTTTAAGCCACACGGCTCTCCTTGCTGAGTTGGTCAGGGCTGAAGATCTTGCGGACATAAGCACTGATTCTGCCGAGGCGTCTGCCAGGTAGGCCACCCCCTTAAGTAGCGTGGGAAAAGAAGCGAGAATAGTCTCCTTCGCTGTTCCTGCTTCAATATGTGCCTTTGAGTGAGCCAGAACTCCATATTGCGAGCCACCACTGTGGCCGCCATGGCGGGCTTAAGGTTCCCCTGTGACGAGCCCCAGGACTTCTTCAAAAGAGAATCCATCCTTTTGTCCATGGGGTCAGAGAGCACCCCCATATCCTCGAACGCCAGATCTGTATGTCTGGACACCTGAGAAAAGGCTGCATCTAGTTTGGGAGTTTTATTCCAGACTAAATTATCCTCCACCGCAAAAGGAAATCTTCTTTTCAGCGCATTCGAGAAAAAAGGTTTCCTTTCCAGATCCTGCCATTCTTTTTTAATGGCATTGACCAACACGTCATGGACTGGAAAAACTTTTTTTTTCTGTTCCTCCAAGCCCCTGTACATCTGATCATGCAGTGACAACACCTTATTTTCCTCCTGGATACCTAGAGTGGTGTGGATGGCACCCAAGAGCTCTTCCACCTCCTCTAGTGAAAGTTTGTACCTTGAGGTTTTTGTGGACTCCCCGTCCACCCCCTCTGTATCCGATTCTCCCTGAGAATCTGAAATGGTGCTGCCAGCTTCTTCCTCAATGTCCTCTGCCAGACCCTCCGGCTTCTCACCACTACTAGGGAGAATATCCGTAAAGTCAGGTGAAACCTCCTGCTGTGATGGTGGGGGATTGCTCTGGGGCTGGGGCAACTTAAAAGAGGGAAATAGAGCTTGAAAAGACTGGAAAGTGCTTGAAAGCTCCTTAACTGACGCCGCCAGATCCACCCCCTGTTCTGCTGTCTGCCCTCTTATTAGTCCCTCAATACAACACCTACAGAGTGTTTTTGACCAGGATTTCCCTAGTGTTCTGCACACAGGGCACTTCCTCTTAAAGCCATTGGCCGATTTACTTGTGGCTTTCTGAAAGAGAAGCGAGAGAGACAAGCAGCACATTAACTAGGGCCCACCAGCGTTATTCACAGGGATCACCAGGAGTGCCATCCCCAGGATCAACCACCACTAGGGTCCCAGATACTCCTCTCCCCACCGACCACCAGGAAGGGAACAACACCCGTGGAGCCATCGGGGAACAGGCAGGTGAACACCACCCCAGGGTTCCGCTTACCTGCGACTGGCTGGTGCTTTCATCTGACGGAGCTGTCTTTGAGGCCTCTGCCTCCAACATCGCTGCTTAGAGGAACGGTGATCCGTGGTCTCGCTGACACGTCAGACAGAGACTGCACCAGCCAAAGTGCCTGGACCGCTTTCTTAGGCCGCGTCCGGAACCGGAAGATGCGGCCTCGTGCAACTGTCCCGCCCCCAACCGGAACAGACGTCGCCCGTCATCCGGTCCAGCAAGCTCCACGCTGGCTGCAATGCAGGAGGGACCTGGGACAGCCCACAGCACCACCCTAGGCAGAAGAAAGATGGACCTCCCAGCTTACTCTTTCTATAGAGACGCTGGAACACACACACGGCGCTACAGGTAACCGACCACCTAGCCGACCTGAGCGCCGAATTTAAACAAATAGTTTTAAGGAAGAGAGATCCCCATCTCCACAATTACCCATACACTGCCTTAGCTTCCCCAGCCATCAGCTCCTGGTTCCACAGTGGTGTCTCCCCACCGGAGGAAACACCATAACTGAAGGGCCAGTGGGAGGATGAGGATTAAATACTTTTATTGAAGGCGGTGTTTCCTGAGAGGGGAGGAGCCGGGATCTCTCCAAGGTGGCTGTCCTGAAAGACGATCCAGGGAAAAAAACCTTCTGTCTTTAGAACCACTTTAAGCCCCGGACCATTTGGCTGGCCAAAGACCAGCACTTTTTGCGATTTGGCACTTTGTCGCTTTTACTGACAATTGC
Organism: Rana temporaria; assembly: GCF_905171775.1. NCBI lineage: Eukaryota > Metazoa > Chordata > Amphibia > Anura > Ranidae > Rana > Rana temporaria. The sequence continues at coordinate 340,522,995 of NC_053490.1, forward strand.
GTGGTCGGAGCTCCCAAACAAAATTGACTGGGGAAGCGGAGTGGAACCAGACATACCTCCTATAGAGGTGATGCTCGAAGCAGGTGCCTGCACAGAGACAGCAGGGATGGCCTGCAACACCGGAGCAGCCACAGTGGGAGAATCCCGGTGAGCAGTCCATAACGCTATGGCAAACTGATCAATGCAGCGATCCTGCTCATTCAATCTAGAAAAAATATTACCATTAGGTGGATTGCCTGCATCTTGTGAATTCATGGCCTTAGCCTACTGTAGGGAACCATGAAACAGACGGAGACAGAAAATGCAGTAAAAAAAAAAAAACCTTTTAATAAAATGGTACAACTGGTAAACAAAGTCTAAATATAGCCAGGGTTCGGTAGCCAGATCGGGTAGTCAGAAAAATACAGGAAATCAGGGAGCCAGAGATCAGCGTAGTCAGCGGCAGCAGAAAGGAACAGGAACCAGAAGGGAAGTCAGCCAGGCAAGTCTTGAACAGGAACACAGCAGAGTGTCTAGATATGCTGACCAAGGAAAAAGGCACAGGAGATCTGATTCAGGAAATTTAAATAGCTAGCAGACGACCAGGAAATGAAGACCAGGTGAATCACTGTGGAATGAAGAGTGCTGGCAACCCGACAGCTGAGTACAGAGATCTGAGAATGAAGGGCCGAGCCCAGCCTTGACCCAACTGACATCTGCAAGCTGTACAGTATATATTTTAACCACTTAAGGACCGCCTCCTGCACATATACGTCGGCAGAATGGCACGGCTGGGCACATGCACGCAACTGTACGTGCTGTTGTCCAGTCGCGGACGCGCGCCCGTGACCTGGTCCGAAGCTCCAGGACCCGATCGCCGCTGGAGTCCCGCGATCGGTCCCCGGAGCTGAAGAACGGGGAGAGCCGTGTGTAAACACGGCTTCCCTCTTCTTCACTGTGGCAGCGTCATCGATTATGTATTCCTATAAAAGGGATCACACAATCGATGATGTCACACCTACAGCCACACCCCCCTACAGTTGTAAACACACATGAGGTCACACAACCCCTACAGCGCCCCCTGTGGTTAACTCCCAAACTGCAACTGTCATTTTCACAACAATGCATTTTAAATGCATTTTTTGCTGTGAAAATGACAATGGTCCCAAAAATGTGTCAAAATTGGGCGAAGCGTCCGCCATAATGTCGTAGTCACGAAAAAAAAACAAAAAAAAAAAACGCAATAAAACTATCCCCTATTTTGTAAACGCTATAATTTTTGCGCAAACCAACCGATAAACGATTATTGTGATTTGTTTTACCAAAAATAGGTAGAAGAATACGTATAGGCCTAAACTGAGTTGTTTTTTTATATATTTTTGGGGGATATTTATTATAGCAAAAAGTAAAAAATATTGAATTTTTTTCAAACTTGTCGCTCTATTTTTGTTTATAGTGTAAAAAATAAAAACCGCAGAGGTGAGCAAATACCACCAAAAGAAAGCTATTTGTGGGAAAAAAAAGGACGCCAATTTTGTTTGGGAGCCACGTCGCACGACCGTGCAATTGTCTGTTAAAGCGACGCAGTTCCAAATCGCAAAACCTGGCCGGGTCCTTTAACAGCATTTTGGTCCGGGTCTTAAGTGGTTAACCACTTAACTGGGCACTTAAACCCCCTTAATAACCAGACCAATTTTCAGCTTTCGGTGCTCTCACATTTTGAATGACAATTACCCAGTCATACAACACTGTACCCATATGACATTTTTGTCCTTATTTTCACAAAAATAGAGCTTTCTTTTGGTGGTATTTCATTTCTAGCACAAAAAAAAAAAAAAGACTGAAAATTCTGTTAAAAAAAAAATAAAAAAAATAAAACGTTTTTTTCGTTTCCGTTATAAAATTTAGTAAATTAGTAATTTTTCTTCATAAATTTTGGCCAAAATGTATACTGCTACATATTTTTGGTAAAAAGAAGTACAAATTGGTGCATATTTGGTCTTTGTGAGAGTCCACAAGCTATGGTGCCAATATCTTAAAATTGATCACACCTAAAGTACCGACTGCCTATCTAATTTGAGACCCTAACATGCCAGAAAAGTACAAATACCCCCCAAATGACCCCTTTCTGGAAAGAAGACATTCCAAGGTATTTAGAAAAAGGCAGTTTTTTGAAGTTGTAATTTTTTTGCCACAATTCTTTGTTTTTTTCTTTTATATTTTTTTCACAAAATTGTCATATTAGCAGGTTATTTCTCACACACAGCATATGCATACCACAAATTACACCCCCAAACACATTCTGCTATTCCTCCTGAGTATGGCGATACCACGTGTGAGACTTTTACACAGCGTGGCCACATACAGAGGCCCAACATGCGTTCTGGAGCACCCAGGCCAATTCTGACATTTCTCTCCTAGATGTAAAAATCATCATTTATTTGCTAAAAAATTACATAGAACCCCAAAACATTATATATGTTTTTTTAGCAAAGACCTTAGAGAATACAATGGTGGTAATTTTTATCTCGCATAGAATTTGCTTAGCAATTTTTCTAATGTGTTTTTTTACGAAAAAAAAGTTTTGTGCTAAAAAAAAAAAAAAAAAAAAAAAAAAAAAACAGTAAAGTTAGCCCAATGTTTTTACATAATGTGAAAGATGAAAGTTGCGCTGAGTAAATAGATACCCAATATGTCACCCTTCAAAATTGCACACGCTCGTGGAATGGCGCCAAACTTCGCTACTAAAAATCTGCATTGGCAACGTTTTAAATTTTTTTTTGATCACTTTTTAAACATCCCTTGTAATAGGAATATGACAGGTCCTCTTTACAGTGAGATATGGGGTCAGTAAGACCCCACATCTCGCCACTAGGCTGGGAAGCCAGAAATAAAAAAAAACATCCTGGCTTTGATCGTATCTGAGTTGGTAGAAGCACCAGAGGACGCTGGGAGGGGGGGGGGGGGGCGATCGTTCTTATGCCTCCCATAAGAACGATCAAACAGCGGAACAGCCACTGGGATTGTTCATATGGTGTAGGAAATCGCCATCTGAAAAAGCGGATATCTGAATGATGCCTGTAGCTGCACCCATCATTCAGATATCTCCTCACAAAGTCAGGGACGTCATATGATGGCCGGCGGGCGTGAAGTGGTTATTACAGAGTATTGCACGGTATGGGCAGGGTATTGCTGAGTATTGCGGAGTACAGGCATGGTATTGTGGAGTATGGGCAGAGTATTGGTAGGGATGGCTGAGCATGGAGGGATGGCTGGCTGGATCTGTGACTACAATTGTCACAGATCTTGCTGCTACCATCTGCCCTCTCCCCCTCTCCTCTCACACTGTACCGATCGGTACAGAGAGGGGAGGGAGGAACACATGATGCCGGCTTGTTCACAAGTGATCGCTCCGTCATTGGACGTAGCGATCACGTGGTAAACGAACGCCATCAGCGACCATTTTTGATCCGTGATGCACCGGGTCCAGAGGACCCAGCGGTCACGGACACTCCCATGTGCACGCCCCAGGGGGAGCGCGACTCTGGGAGGACATCAATGTACGCCCTCCCAGAGTTAAGCAACCGCCCTGTAGCCATCATTCGGCTATGTGCCGGTTGCCAAGTAGTTAAGAACATGGTTATAATATAATACCATACTGTCACCAGTCAGTGTCCCTGATCACTGCCACACCAGTTATACGATGATACAGTACTGCACTACTGACAAATTATTTTTTTACATAAAGTGGGGGGGGGGGGGAACACCCCAGTTTTTTTTACATTTCTTCATCCTCTAAAAAATTGAGACAAAAAAATATTTTTCTCCGAGTTCATGGATGGACACAGCCTTAATCTTGACAAAGTGGGTATTAGCCTTCCTTTAGGAGTGACTAGGCAGAAAGTGTTAACAACTTCAAAGCTGAACAGCCACACCGGCTATATCCCCCCAGCCTGTAAAATGTTTAACACATCATACACACCCTACAGCCCCACCCAGGGGGCAGAACCTCTCTCTGCATCTCGCAGATCAGTTTGTCAAAAAGCAGTACAAACATAAAAAGGAGGGGTGGGTGCTGTGTCCGTCCATGAACTCAGAGAAAAAGATTTTACGGTGAGTATAAAATCCTATTTTCTCTTTCGTTCATGGACGGCCCAAAACAGTATCAACAAACGAGGGGTGGGAACAGCATAAAATTACACACTTCACCCAAAAACAATAACAGAGCTCCTCAACTGAGGAGATGCAACTCTAAACAGCCGCCTGCAAAACTTTGCGGCTGAAAGAAGCATCCGAAGATGCACCCTGGTCGCCGCCTTACACACCTGGGACGCCTGATGTCGGAAAGCCCAAGAGGCATCTATTGCCCTGGTCGAATGCGCCGAAAGAGGAAAGGGGGGCGCCCGAGCCTTTATGGCGTAAGCCTGAATCACTATCTGTCGGATCCACCTTGAGATGGTGGCCAACGAGACCGCTAGGCCCTTCTTGGGACCAGCCACCGAAACAAACGGTGAGTCTGACCTCCGGAACGGAGCAGTAGCAGATAAGTATACTCTCAGAGCTCGGACAACGTCCAAGGAATGTAATGCCGCCTCTCTAGGATGCGACGGATGAGGACACAAGGATGGAAGTACAATGTCTTCATTGAGATGGAAGGCTGAGACGACCTTAGGTAGAAAAGAAAGTTGCGGGCGCAGCACCACCTTATCCTTGGAAGATCAGATAAGGAACCTTGCATGACAAGACTGCCAGCTCGGAAACTCGTCTAACTGATTTAACAGCCACCAAAAAGACCACCTTCTGAGAAAGTGTCATCTCCCTAATCTCTTCGAACGGTGGTTTCTGAAGCACTGAGAGAACCAGATTAAAGTCCCACGGAGGTAGCAGAGGGCGGACCACATGCTGAACACCCTGTACAAATGTTCTCACTAGAGAGTGAGCCGCTAGGGGTCGCTGAAAAAAAAAAAAGTCAGGGCAGATATCTCGCGTGATCGTCTCAGCCTGGTGGTTAGCTTGTTTAGTCTGGGACACAGGAGGGTTCACCATCGGTGGCGAGGTCCATTTCTTCAAGACACTCTCCTCAAGAGGGTAACGCACCGCCAGATTTGTAGGTACTGAAAAAAAAGTCTTCTGTGGTTTGTCCCACTCCTTGTCCCACTCCTTGTATAAAAGTTTGTCCAAGTAAGACGCACAAGGGAACACCTTAGCAGTGCGGGTCGCATTACGGAACCCAAAAGGGACAGGCGTTTCTGTTGCTTCTGCAGACCCCTCTATTTTTAGAGTATCTTGCACTGCAGTGATAAGGTCACTTAACAGAGCCCTATCGCTTGCTGACCTGGGCCTGGAGTCATCCTCACTGTCTGGCCGATCTAGGTCAGCATCCTTAGATACCTCAGAGCCAGGGTCCTGGCTCCATATCTGAGTAGTCCCCAGAAGATGAGAGAGAGAGATGGAGATAGGGGAGGGGCGCTTTCTAGCCCCACCGTTTTCCCACGCGCTGCTTCCACCTTGGCAACAAAGGCATCAAGGATTGCCGACATATCGTCCGATACATCGGGCGCAGGGGCATCAATTGCCAGCTCAGGTATCTCAGGGGAAAAAAATGTCTGCTTCTGACGCCATGCTGCTCACACGTCTGACACAGGGACTCCCAAGCAAGGTACAGTAACCCACCCTCCTAGCTGCAGCAGAGATAAGGGGTTCCCCCCCAGAGGACTCACCACCCAGGAACTTAGTAGTACGGTGCCGTTTTGTAGCAGAGCTGCTTCTTGTCCACTGAACACTAGTGCGTCTGTCGGTCTGTCCAGTTTTAAAAGCTATGATAGCTGCAATAGCTGGCTACTTAATAGGGCTGCTGCTTTTGTCAGCTCTTCAGATTGACTAATCAGCAGCGTGTCTGTCAAATGTGTAGTTTAAATGGATGATCGATGGAAAAAATGGCCGCCGATCTGCCACTATAGGCCAACCGCGCTGCGGCCACAGAAACATGGCCGCCAACCTCGTGGATTACCAAGACAAAGGCCGCACGCGGCCACAGAACCGAACAATGCCCGGGCAACAGCGCTGTATCTGGAGCACACTGCTAGACGCAGTGCGGCCCTAAAACCATGGCCGCCGAGCGTGGATATAAATACCACCTAGATCCTATGAAAAATTATCGCTGAGGTGGCCGCTAGAGGCAAAATACAGTGCGGCCACAAGAACATGGCCGCCAGTGCAAGATGTAACACCCCAGGAAATAAACATAGCAGGGTGTGCATGATGTGTTTAACATTTATTATACGTTTCTGCCTAGTCACGCCTAAAAAAAAGGCTAATACCCACTTTGTCAAGATTTTACGGTGAGTATAAAAACTTACGTTAGATCTACCGGTAACGGTATTTCTACGAACCTTCCAGGACGGCACACCAGAGAGATGAGGGCTCCTCCCCACAGGAAACACAATCAATTGACAGTTTGTTATAAGTCCCCACCCATCCCCTTGCTCCTCAGTATGTATTAAAGTAATCTTGAACTGGTTCACAAGGGACATTGCTCCGTATAGGTACTTACCACCTAGCGTATAGCTTATTTTTTCCCCTTCCACATAGGGCGGGTAGTAGGCCTGCCGTCCTGGAAGGTTCGTAGAAATACCGTTACCGGTAGATCTAACGTAAGTTTTCTCCTATCACCTTCCAGGACGGCACACCAGAGAGGATATTAAAGAACCACAGGCCTACTTTAGGGTGGGACCCTTGCCTGCAAGGTCTTTCTGCTAAATGTCAGAATCTGACTTTGTTTCACCACCTCCACTCCCTAGTGTGTGATGAAGGTATCCTAGCTGGATCATGTAATTGACCTGCAGGTCTGCTCCACCTATGTCCCTGTCTCCTTTTCGGATGCAGGACCTAGGTGGCATGTGCTCTCAAAGAAAAAATCTGAGAGCCTGTGAATATTTTAAGATATTCTAGCAATCGTGGTCAATAATGTCTTCAATTGCTGCATAGGACCATCAAAAGTTAAATCAGAGATTTGTTCTGTGAAACAAGGAACTACTTTGATCAACCCAGAAAAAACATCTGTTTTTAAGCCACTAGTCTGTTCAGGAGAATGGTTTAGAATAAAAAAGGTCTCCTGACGGACCCTCCTTGTGGGTCCCCTTCTTGTCCGCCATAGTCATGGTGAAACAAGGAAGTCAACCCACTCAAGGATACTAGATTACGGAAAGCTTATTCCCTGGACTCAAATGACTGGGCAGGTATGTAACCAAGCAGGGCGTTTGGTGTGTTCCTGCACCTTCAAGGAGGGGTGGTTCCCCTTCAGTTCACCTGCCCCCCTCCATACATCAGAATGCATGTGCCTCTATAGCGAGGACACCTATTGGTCAGTGTCAGGTCCACAGGATGCCTTGGTGTGGCTCACTCATGCGCCCGCCAACGTGTGCGGACCAACCCCCTGTCTCCAACGCACACTGCTAGAGAGGTCAAAACGGCTGCTATGCAAGCCTGTTGGCAAGTAAGTCCAATCTTCCCCTGGGCATTCCCAACTTCTCGATCTCTTCCCATCTGAATGCTGGCATGTCAGATGTGAATGTGTTCTATATCCCCCAGCTCCTTATAGCCCTGCGGGCCGATGCGTTAAATTACGCAAAAAGGAGCCTGGTAAGAACTGCGAGTAACCACTGCATTTTTTGGCATATAAAACAAAAGTGTCGGGGGAAGAAATTCTCCACAGCACCCCTGCGTATAACACGCAGGCACAGTTTGCCCTATATTCTCAGGGCAAAATACGTGAGTGCCACACGCCAACAAAATACAATATTTTGTAAATACACGGCGTTTGAGTGCATAATCTACTGCAGGCACCAAAGAGTGCCAAGTTAAGCAGATCCCTACCATAAGTGATTAATTCTATAGTAGGAGTAAGAAACGAATATTGGTTAGTCACATCCAGTTCGTCCAATGGGGTGACCTGAAGGATACATACCGAGCTGTAAATGTATCGGATTGGGTGAACTAGTCAGATAAGCTCTGATGCTGTATCTTCAAGCAACCAATTCCTAAAAGCGTAACCCCTTTTTTACAAAAAAATCATGATAGGTGATTTTATGACCTTCTTCCAGTGTCCTATAACCCTACTGGGTTCCGGTCTAGGGCATGTCTCTGGCATGCCTAGATGTAAAGGACTGAATCTTTTGCCATCAGAAATCCTGTTCCTTCCATGTGCATGGAAAATAAGGTCTGAAATAAAGTGACAGATATATAATCAATATCACAGATATACAGGTCATAAATCTTGTATTTCTGAAGGGTAGCAAGCTCAGGTTTAATATGGAACATTAAAACAGGAAGACACACCCAGCCTTCACTGTTATATTTTCTGATATACAGTCACCTGTAGGACATAGAAGACACAAATCAAACTTAAAATGTTGTGTATTTCTAATATGTAATAAGATACCATGTAACCTAAGCAAAGGGAAAGGACAGAGGCTCCAATGTGTGCTTCTGATGCTTAATAAGTTAGGGTCCTTCATCCAACTGAAAGGACAATAGCAATTATGGTGTTTTTCTGAGTAATTAAACACAGAAGACACGGGCACCTTCCAATGCTGTGTTTTTCTGATGTACAGCAAACTAAGGTAATAGGTTCAAAAACAGGAGGACAAGGACAGCTTCAGTGTTGTGTATTCCTGATACCGACCGCAGTACGGTCATATAACCAACAGAAAAAATACTAACACCTCTTGCGTATTTTTGATGATCACGAAAATGCAGTCGCATAGCCAGTATGACAACAAAAAATATGTGACCCCAACTGTGTATTGCTGGTGCTAGACTACCTGCAATCATAACCAGAGAGTGGCACCAACACACTTCAAATAATTAACAGGGTATAGGACATAAGACAGAAACGTTACCAACAATAACATTGTGCATTTCTGTTTAACAACACAACCCCGTCATATACCCGGCAGAAATGTCACTAGTAAAAACTCAATGCTGTGCGTTTCTGCCAGTAATGCTGTGCATTTTTTGATTAGAGCACCTGCACAGCTATACCACAGAATGTTGCCGGCAACTCAACAGAAAAGTCACTAGCCAAAAGCTCAACGCTGTGCGTTTCTGAATAGCAACAGTATACCGTTACTGAACCCACAGAAGTGTCATTCCCAGCAATACAATGTTATGCATATTTTTTGATTAGAAACGTGTACAGTTATATGACCAACAGAATGTTGCTGACCATTTAATGTGTTACTTAATGCAACCTTGTAGCGTCATCTAATCAACAGAAATGTCACTAGCAACTAAAAGCTTAATTCAGTTCATATCTGAATAGCCACCGCGTACAGTCACTTAACCTACATAAATATCCAATACAGTATTGTGCGTTTCTGATTAGCAAAATTGTACAGTCATATAACCAGCAGAAATGTCGCTATCGGTCACTCAAAGACATGTGTTTCTGATAAGCAAGCAGTAGTGTAACATTACATAGTCAATATTATGCATTTCTGATGAACCATAGGATATTTATATAACAGAAAAGACACAAGATAAACTTCCAATGCTGTGCGTTTCTGACTAGCAACCTTGTAAAGTCGCATAAACCACAGAAATGTTACTATCAGTAAACTATGTTGAGCATTTCTGAATAGCAATAGTGTATGGTTATATAATAGAAGTGTTACCAACATTTCAATGTTATGCGTTTGGTAGGCAACTGTGTGCCGTTACATAATCAACATTATGCATTTCTAGTGAGCCATAGGATAGCATTTCTGATGCGGTCAGGCCAACAATCTATCCTAGGCAAAGCCTGAACTCCAGATACTAATCCTTCCCTCAGTGGAGGAATATGGTAGTTCCAATAATGGAAGTCTGAGGTGTGTGACCATACCACAATAGTGGTAGCTGCTATTCTACCATTGCATAAGTCTGAGTAGGTGTAGCTGATCCATACGCACAGGTGGGAACGAGTCCAGGCCTTAACGAGCACAGACCCAGTGATCAATTAGATCTCTCAAGCAGAGGTGATCACAATCTTAGGCTGGAGGCAATCAGACACCTGTAGGGCTTCATACTAAATACAGGCTAATTTTCATAGCTTTAGCATAGAGGTTTGCAGAGAAAAAACTCTCAATTAAGGGTTGCAGGCTCACATTTTCTGCTTCTCATACAGCCCTAAGTGGTTTTGTTGCCTAAGCCACAAGAGGTTTTTGATTAACTCTTACACACTGATAGATATAGTAGCAGTGTAAGGAGGAGATGATAGGTTAGAACTTGGGAAGATGTTGCCACTAATAAGCAACCCCCTCAAGGGTAATATATATACATTAAGATGTCCCCTATGAGTGCCCTGTCCCCCCCCCTTTAAGAGTTTAGGAGGTAGGTTTTGCGGGGCTAAAAACCTCTAACAGCACCATTGTAAGCTGTCAGATTCATGGCAGTTGGCTCTAATCCTTTAGGGATTAATGGAGTGGAAAACCACCCCCCTGGATTGAGCCTTGCTCAGGCCCCTATATGAAATTATTCTAGGGACTTCTACAAGGTCCCCAGAGGCCGATTTTCCCTGCAGAAGTCCCCCCAGATCCTCTAGGGCGTCCTATTCTGCTCGGCTCCCCCTTATCCTCCCTGTCTTCCTTAGTTTCCTCTACTGGACTAGAGGGAATGACTGTGAAAGCGGGGGAAGGGCACTAGATCCCATTCAGACAATGCCTTCCTGGGAGGATGTGTCCTCTCTAGGGATAAGCTCCTCTATGTCAGACCTTAAGTTACTGGCTGCCTGGTGGCTTCAGGGAAAGTTTTGACTGTTGCTGGCCTTTCCGTCTGCATAGGTGAGATATACCTTATTATTGCAGGAGCCCCCTCTTCTAAGTTATTAATGTATTCTTAGCAAAAGGGCTTTGAGTGGGAGTTTATCCTTACAGTACCCACACATTTATTTTTTAGAGGAGCTATGCCCTGTAGCGGCAGGAGATTGTTTATTTGGGGCCTCCTGGGTTCCGCTGGGTGGGATTAAAGACAAGAGATATACACTTTACTCTGTCCTCCCCTAGGACAGCAGGTTTGTACTGGGGAGGGGAAAGGGTGTTGAGAAGTAAAATCCAGCCTGTTCTGGCTGGCTCCGGGATCTCAGACCCCTGAAAGCCAGGAGCTCTCACTCCCTTTCCAAGGGGGATTTGTACTCACCACACCCCGACCTGGATCTGCCTGCAGTCACATTTGCCTTCCTCTCCTCCTGTTCCATGAGGAGGTTGGCTGGGTCCTTGGCTTGTCGGTACCTGTGTTAGGGTTTATCCGCCGCCGACCTCCACGCCGATGCGTCACTTCCGGGTTGCGCTGTAAGGAACCGCCCACGCTCCGGTGGCGCGGTTCCCGTTTCTCTCAGAGAGAGGCTTGGAGCGCAATGCTCCTTAGTGGCAACCCCCCCAGGAAGGAGAGAGCAGTATCGTGGCGGCGTTTTTGCAGAGGGACGATGGCTTTTTCACCATAGCTCAGAGCGCCCATGCACACCTTTGGGGCGACCTGTGAGCGGGCCGAAGCCTACAGGTTAGTTCAGCTCTCCCCGGCCTCCCTGAACCTGCCTCAACAGGGGTACCTTTCGACCTCACCGTCTCCAGGTTTAACAAAAAAAAGAAAAATACATGTCGCTGTGTTCGGGAGAAACACAATCAATACTGAGGAGCAAGGGGATGGGTGGGGACTTATAATAAACTGTCAATTGATTGTGTTTCCTGTGGGGAGGAGCCCTCATCTCTCTGGTGTGCCGTCCTGGAAGGTGATAGGAAAAATCTTTTTTTTTAAGTAATTTTTTTGTCACAATTTTTTGGAGAATGAAGAATTGTAAAAAAAAAAAAAAAAACGTGGGGTGTTGTGTTTTTCTTCCCCCACTTTATGTAAAAATATTTTTTTTTAAGTCAGCAGTGCAGTACTGCATCATCGTATAACTGGTGTGGCAGTGATCATGGACATGGACTGGTGACATTATGGTATTATATTATAACAATGTTCTTAAAATATATACTGTATGTAATGCATTGAACAGCTTGCAGATGTCAGTTGGGTCAAGGCTGGGCTCAGCCCTTCCTTCTCAGAGCTCTGTACTCAGCTGTCGGCTAATTGCCAGCACTCTTCATTCCACAGTGATTCACCTGGTCTTCATTTCCTGCTCGTCTGCTAGCTATTTAAATTTCCTGGATCAGATCTCCTGTGCCTTTGCCTTGGTCAATCTAGAGCAGTGTTTCTCAATTCCAGTCCTCAGGCCCCCCCAACAGGTCAGGTTTTCAGGATTTCCCTCAGATGAAAAGGCTGTGGTGATTACTAAGGCAGTGAAACTGATCAAATCACCTGTGCAAAATAATGGAAATCCTGAAAACCTGACCTGTTGGGGGGGCCTGAGGACTGGAATTGAGAAACACTGATCTAGAGACTTTGTCAAGATTAAGGCTGTGTCCGTCCATGAATGAAAGAGAAACTCGTCATGCCTCTTACTAAATACTTTGAACTGTCTACTTTCAAAAAGGGGGAATTTGGGTATATTTGTACGGTCATAGCATTTTTAGCGATCAATACATTAGGGTTGATCGATTTTCAGATATACCATGGTTTGTGGGCTCTATAAAAAAACTTTCCTACAGATTAAATATATACAGATTTTGGTTATTTTCACCAAAAAAAAGGAATTTATTTGCAGATTGCAAAAATGAAGATGAAGGAAAAAAAATAAAAAAAAGTGTTTTTTTTTTCTTAAAAATGTTTTGGCCTTTTGTTGCTTATCCACTTAAGCCCCGGACCATATTGCTGGTCAAAGATCAGGCCACTTTTTGCGATTCGGCACTGCGTCGCTTTAACTGACAATTGCAGCGGGCGACGTGGCTCCCAAACAAAATTGGCGTCTTTTTTTCCCACAAATGGAGCTTTTTTTTGGTGGCATTTGATCACCTATGCGTTTCGTCATGAAAGGACGTCTTCTGGGCCTATCCGCGACGACGTCTGATGACGAAACGCGTAGTGTGGCCCAGCTGATTGGAATGTCATCACGCCTCGTTTACAGAGATACGCAACCATGGAGCCTAGCCGACAGGAGAGGATCAGAGGAGACGCCGCTTTTCCTTCATATTTATACATACCGCACCATTTTATCAACTTAATTGTAAGTGCAACTTTACTTTTCTATTAAACCCACTTTCAAACGGTATTATGCTATGGGGTCTTCCTTTGTTTCTCATTCCATGAGAGTTTGAATCATCAACTTACCTTTTGGAGCGAGTGTACTTTGGAATTGTCACTTTATCATACATGCCTGGAGTCAGTCTATTTGGGAAGACTATAAACATCCCTGTGCCCAAATCAGACCGCTGTAACGACGGTCACCTATATGTGGTAAGAAGACTACATCTCACGATTTGGGTGTCTTTGGTGGAAGAAGACTTTCTATTATCAACTTACTTTTGATGCAAATCACAATCCATGGACTTTTTATTCACTTTATTTTGATGTTAACCACTGTTTATGGACTTGTATATTCCTAGATTGGAATTTCTATGTCACAGTTGTTTGTTTTTTCACAATTTTTATTTTCACATATTTTTTGGTTATATCATTGCTCACTTAGCGCTGTACCTTAAATTTTTATATTGTTTGTTTACTTTGGGTATCTTAGGTAATTGGTACTGGCAGCTTATTTCCCACATTAATTTGGGGACTTTTTCACACATTTTTTATTATTTGTTAGCGCAGTGTTTTTTTTCCCCTTCTTGGAAAATATTTTTTTACTTTTAATGAAACTTTACAGTCTACACATCCAGCTTTTGTTGAAAAAACAAAAGAATTGGCTGTCAAAAGCACCGTACTAAAGATCCAAGAATCAATTCAATTATAATATATATATATATATATATATATATATATATATATATATATATATATATATATATATATATATATATATATATATATATATATATATATATAAAAAAATTTGAAGCAGAGGCCCTGGAGAATACAATGGTGGGTTTTGTAAAAAAAAAAAAAAAATCTATGTCACACGATTTTTGTGCAACATTTTTTAGGAAAAATACGATTTTTGTACTCACCATAAAATCCTTTTCTCTGAAGTCCATGGATGGACACATCTCCTTTAGTCTTGACAAGTGGGTTATATTCCGTCTATTAGGAGAGGACTAGGCAGACATGTTAGATATACAAAAACATGCAATTATACCAAAGTTGAAAAGCCCCACCCAGGGGGCGGTCCTTCTGGTCATAGCCTCACCCTGTACTCAGCAGCTCAGTTCGTCAAAAAGCAGTACAAAATTAAAAACAGGAGCAGTGGGTGCTGTGTCCGTCCATGGACTTCAGAGAAAAGGATTTTACAGTGAGTACAAAAATACTATTTTCTCTTTCGTTCATGGACGGACACAGCTCCTTTAGTCTTGACAAGTGGGACGTCCCCAAGCAGTGTCAAAAAAACGAGGGGTGGGAATAGCATGCAAACAAACTTCACCCCAAACAGAGCTCCTCAACAGAGGAGTTGCAACCTTAAAACAGCTGCCTGCAAAACCTTGCGGCCAAAGCAAGCATCCACAGATGCATGCACGTCAACCTTGTAAAGTTTAGTGAAGGTGTGAACCGACGACCAGGTCGCCGCCTTACACACACCTGTGAGACAGACGCTTGATGTCGAAAAGCCCAGGAGGCACCAAATCACCGTGACAGGAAAGGGAGGCCCCCACCCTTTTAGGGCATAAGCCTGAATCACAATCTGTCTGATCCACCGTGAGACAGCCAGGCCTTTCTTTGAACCAGTCACTGACAAACCGTGAGCCTGACCTCCGAAATGGAGCTGTAGCAGACAGATACACCTGCAGAACACATACCATGTCTGAGGAATGTAACGCAACCTCTTTGGGATGCGACGGCCGGCCGAGGATGGAAGTAAAATGTCCTCATCCAGATGAAAAGCAGAAACCACCTTCGGAAGGATCAAGTAGGGGGACTTGCAAGACAAGGCCGCCAACTCAGAAACCCTTTTGACAGATGTAATGGCCACCAGAAAGGCAACTTTCTGAGAGTGTCAAAAGAGGAATCTCTCTGATGTTCTCAAAAGGGAGGTTTCTGAAGTACAGAGAGCACCAGATTCAAAACCCATGGAGGTAGTGGTGGTCGAACCCGGAGGAGCAACATGTTGGAACACTTGCACAAACGTACTCATCAGTGAATGAGCCGCCAGGGGTCGTTGAAAGAAAACAGCCAAGGCTGAATTCTGCCCATTAATGGTGCTTAAGGCAAGTTTCTGATCCACTCCATGCTGAAGAAACAGCAAGATCCTGGAAACTGAACATGCCCGTGGACGCCACTCCATCTCCTCACACAGAGATGTAGGCCTTCCACGTGCGATGGTAGATCTTCCGAGAAGATAACTTCCGTGCCCTCAGCATAGTGCCAATTACTGAATCCGACAGGCCTTAGTCCCTTAGTACCTGGCTTTCAATAGCCATGCCGTTAAAGCCAGCGACTGTAAAGCAGGATGAAGTAAGGGACCTTGCAACAGAAGATCCTCCCGCATTAGTCGCCAAGGGGCATCTGCCACCAGGCGCACCAGGTCGGCGTACCAGGGACACTGTGGCCAATCTGAGGCAATTAGGACTACTGGAATCCCCTTGGTCCCCACTCTGCGGAGCAGATGAGGAAGAAGTTTCAGTGGGGGAAAAGCATAGATCAGCCGATACTGTCCCCACGGGCCACCAACATGTCCGTTGCGTCCACCCAGCGATCTATTGACCTGGCCACAAACCTTGATACCTTCCGATTGAGTCAAGCCAGAAGATCAACGTCTGGCGTGCCCCATTTTAGGCAAAGGAGTTAAAGGACCGGTTGTAGCGACCAGTCTCCTTGGTCCAGCATCTGGCGACTTTTTTCCGCCCGGAATGTATACAGCTGATAGAGCCGGTACGCTCCTTTTTGCCCACCGATGCAAGTGACCTCCGATGCTGCAGCGGAGCTCCTTGTTCCTCCTGCATGGTTGACATACGCCACCGCCGTGGCGTTGTCCAACTGGATCCTGACTGGATGCCCCTGTAGCCTCTGTGACCATGTGGAGAGGCACTGCCTGATCGCTTAAAGTTCCAGTACATTGATCGGCAGGCGGGATTCTTCCTGTGTCCAGTGACCTTGTGTCGACTAAACCCCCCCCCCCCCCAACTGGTCAGGCTGGCGTCTGTCGTGATCACCATCCAGTGAAAGGAAAGTAACGACTTTCCGGACTGAAGGGCCAGAGAGGTCAGCCACCAGACCAGGGAAGTCCTGACTAGTTGGCTCTCCCGGATTTGACAATCCAGGGACAATGGAGACTTGTCCCACTTGGACAGGATCTCCTTCCGCAAGACCCAAGTGTGGAATTGAGCATACTGTACCGCCTCAAAGGCCACCATGAGACCCAGGACTTGCATGCAAAAGAGCGACGACCACCTGCCATCAGCTTCACCACCACCTGAAGAGCCTGTAATTTTTCTAAAAGGGAGAAAAAAAAAAACCTTTGCCTCCGAGGATAAAGCCCAGGTATTCCAGGCGCTGAGTCGGCACCAACACCGACTTCTGGAGGTTCAGTACCCAACAAAATTCTTGAAGGGTCTGACTTGCAGTCGCTACATCCTCCTCTAAATCAGAGTCTGAAGCAGCTCCTAGGTCGTCCAGGTAGCCCACGATAGCGATACCTCGCTGTCTCAGCAAAGCCAGAATCGGGGCGAGCACCTTTGTGAAAAACCCTTGATGCCCTGCCAGGCCAAAAGGGATCAATTGGTAGTGATCATCCCCGACTGCAAAACGCAGAAATCTTTGATGCCTGATGCATATGGGAACATGCAAGTAGGCGTCCTTGATGTCCAAGGACGATAGATAATCCCCCGGGTGGGGTGCAGCAACCACATCCTGAACCTTTGCACCTTTACAAAAAGGTGTTGAGGGCCTTGAGATCCAGGATTGGACGAACCCCGTCCTTCTTTGGGACTACAGATTGGAGTAAAATCCCTGAAACCTTTGCGGCAGTGGAACAGGTACTATCACCCCACGCTTCAGCAGGTCCTGCACTGCCCCAAACAGGGCGTTACGACGAGCTGGAGGAAGATAAAGGTTTGAAGGAAAAAAAAAGAAAAATCTGTTTGGTGGACAAGAAAGAAATTCTATCTTGTACCCTGATGAAACCACTTCGCAAACCCACTGGTCAGAAAGCAGGGAGGTCCACTGAGCTGCAAACTTGTGAAGGCGACCCCCCACCCGAGAGTCAGGCCGGGGCAAACCTTCATGCAGTAGCAGATTTGTTTGTGGGGTTGCAAACCCAGGGATTATTTTGTCCCTCAGCTGGCCCCGTCAGCCTGGGAACGCTTACCTGCGGGCCCGGACTGACGAAAAAAAAAAAACACACTTCCGAGCGGAAAAGGAGGGCTGAGGCCTGCCGCGTGGCTCCTTACCTTTTCTGGATTGTGGGAGCAGTGCGCTTTTACCCCCAGTGACATCCTTGATATTGTCATCCAGCGAGGCTCCAAATAGCCTTCCACCCCGGAAAGGCAAATTAGCCAAAGGCATCTTGGAATTCTGGTCTGCGGACCAGCATTTTAGCCAAATCAGGCGACGCAGTACCACAGCAGATACTAAGGCTCTAGAAAGCAGGGGAACTGTGTCCAGGGCTGCATCGCAGACATATTTGAGGCCATGCACCAACTGGTCAGCCATTTCTACGCAGACCGGAGAAACCGATTGTCTTTCCAACTCCTTGTGCAAAATTGTAGCCCATTCTGCAAGTGTCTGTGACACCAGAGCCCGAGCCAAAACTGTCTGTAATGCAGATCCCAGCATGGTAAACATGAACCGGGCCACCGCCTCAGACCTATCTGCAGGGTCCCCTCAACCGGAATAGTGGTTGCTTTGTTTAACCGGGATACCATGGGGTCCACAACCGGGGGAGATGCCCATTTTTTCAGAAGGCTCTCCTCAAAAGGGTAACGGACCGCCATGTGTTTTGGGACGGAAAAGGTCCTCTGCGGTTACCATTCCTTGTCTATAAGCTTATCAAAATAAGTTACATAAGGAAACACCTTAGTAGTACGGGTCGGCTTGTGGGACCCAAAAGGGAACGACACCTCAGCATTCTCCAGTTTAAAGGTTTTCCGCTCTGCGGCGATAAGTGCTTCAAAAAGCGCCTTGTCCTGCTCTGACCCGGAGTCTTCCTCACTGTCAGAATGGTCCTGGTCTGCATACTCTGACCCTTCAGAACAGGGGTCCTGTTTCACAGTCAGTCATTCAGAGCTTTCCCCAGAAGATGGTGGGGTGGAGGGGGCGTTTAACCCTTCTTGCACCCGCACACCTCTTCCACCCTGGCAACAAATGATTCCAGGACCGCTGACAAAGAGTCCACAGGTACCGCAGGGGCACCAATTGCTACCACCGGAATGTCTGGGGAAGAAATGCCAGCTTCTGATGCCATGCTGACCCACTCACTCGACAGCCACTCAGGGAACAAGTCAAGGTACAAGAAAAGGCCCACCCCCTCCTAGCTGCCCAGACCGAGGGGTATTCCCAGAGGACTCACCGCCCTGACCCAGGCACTGCTTTAGCGCTGCCATCCGCTCTAAACTCATGCACAGTGTGTGCCTGAGGTGATCTGCCGTTCGCATGGTTCAAAATGACAAACCAGCGCTAGAGGTCCAGCCAATGTTCAAATCCCCACAAAGATGGCCGCTGGATACCACAAGAGAAAAAGAGCGCGAGCTACAAGAAAATGGCAGACCGCTGTATTGGCTATAGAAACAGCGCGGCTACAAGAAAATGGCCGCCAGCTGTATTAGCATTAGGAACAGCGTGGCTGAGGCAAAGATAAAAGGCCACGAAAAACACAGGCCCCCCCACAAGGCAGACCACCCACACACTAGAGCGGACACAGACACACCGCACAGCCCCCAGCCAGGACCCGGAGCTCCCCTCAGGGACCCCCCTGGTGAGGTACACAGCAGGCCCAGCAAAGCATGGGGAGGAGGGATGGACAGGGAGAGAGGAGAAGGAGGACAAGAGACCCCCTATTCGACCACCCCAGGAATGCCCAGCCATTTCATCCTGCCAAGACAGGAGGAACCTCTCTTACCCGTCTCTGCAAGGACTGCTGGACGAATTCCTGACAGACCCATCACCAAGCAGTATGGAGTGGCTGTTGGCCACGGCCCACTGTGACAGCAGTAGCCCGGTCATATGTGGGCCCTGGAGCATATAGCTCCCCCTGGAGCAAACGGGTCATGTCCTGGCCGTCCCAGCGCATAGCTAAATGCCTGCTCACGCTCGATGGCCAGACTGAGGAGACTACAAGGATCTATATTATCCAGCCTGTCACCCAGCCGGCAGTTGATAGTAGGTCTCAGGATCCAAAATTGGAAAAAAATAAAATACAATTTCTCCAGGACCAATGGGCCCCTAGGGAGCCAGGTCCTTCTACACTAGGCAGAAAAAAAACTGAGCTGCCCAGTGCAGGGTGAGGGGTTATGACCAGAGGGACCACCCCCTGAGCTTTGGTATAATTACATGTTTTTGTATATCTAACATGTCTGCCTAGTCCACTCCTAATAGACGGAACATACCTACTTGTCCAGACTAAAGGAGCTGTGTCCGTCCATAGACGAAAGAAAAATACACTTTATTAATTTTAATGCACAAAAATATTATAATGCCCATTTGTTTGACAAAATACAAAGTATGGCATTACACCTAGTAGATACTCAACATGTCAAGCTTTACAACTGTGCACAGTCATGGAATGGCACCAAATAGGGATTGTAAGGGGTTAGCTCGGTAGCGGGGTGTGTGACCCCCTGGATGGGTTCACTACACACTGAATTTATACAGACAGGCAGTAGAAGATGGTTGAAAAAGATTTTGGTTTATTCTTCCATCTTGCTGGAAACAAGTGCAAGCATCCAAACAGCATAAACAAAATCAAACATAAAATAAACCCTGGCCACTTTGGGTGTCTGCCTTCCACACAGGAACCCATCTATGGAGTCTGGCTCAGCCTAGTGCTGGGCAGACAGTGCTGGTCATACAGCAGAAAAACAATAGTCTTGATTTTTATCACACAGAAAAATCAATCCTATCCTCACCTCCTCAGAAGACCTTCAGCTACTGCTCTTTCACTCAGAAAGCCTCAGCATGCCGCAAATTAGTGGTAATCCTCTGGACTACTTATAGAGGCCTTAATTGCCTCATTCTGAACAGCTGAAGTTTTCCAACGGCCTTTAGCCTTTTCTGGCTATATTTGCAGCCGACGCCTAACAATTGGTGCATTGTCTAAACAAGGCAGAATAGCATGTCCCGTCTGACAACACCCACAGATTTACCTGACTTCCTGTCACATGATGCAGATATACCCTTCTTTTGAATCGGCAAAACCGAGCACCAATACTTTGGGGTGCGATTTGTGTCCATATAAAATGAATAGGCGCAAATTGCACTGCAAAGATTTGCATGCATTTTGAATAGTACTCATGAAAATACTCATCAGTGCATCCCTAGTGCCAAACTAAGGTATTGAAGAATAAAAGGTCCTTACAGGTTACCAGTTTAGAGTAACATAGGAGGTCTGGTACTAGAATTATTGCTCTTGCTTTAATGTTCACGGCAATACCTCACATGTGGTGCGATCACGGTTTGCGTATGCATGAGGGAGAAATGCGTGTATTCACTTTTGAACGCGAGCACAGAGGCAGAGGGGAGCTTTAAAAAAAAGAAAGGGGGGGGGGTTTATTTTTTTATCACTTTTATGGCTATTACCATCTTTTGTGACAGCAATAGGCCATGTCAGGTACATGAGAGATCTGTCCATAAAAACATCTGGTGTGAGCAGATGCTTCCAAAATGTAAAAATGGAGCAGTTTACATATAGGGAAACCGGAAGTCACGAAATGCTTGTCACTTCTGGTTTCCTATACCATAGAGATAATCTTCCGGTCCTTGATCAGCTCTATGGTAAACTGGCGGAGCCGCTGGCCTCATTTTGGCCTCGCCAGTTTGATGGTAGAGCCTGGAGAGGCACCAGCAAGCGGGGAGCCACCTGTAAAAGTAATCCAGTGGCCAACAAAAAAACCAGTACCAGGATGATGCCTGTAGCTGCAGATATATGTGTGTTAGGTGGTCTCCAATTGGTTAACAAAATAAAGCATGCAGACATGAATGGATAAGTACACGTTAGATATTAAAAATCAAGGCTGGGGTTTCAATTTGTGATGCTCAGGTAGTTAAGTTTCGTTATAACTCACAAAGCTGTCATGTCCAAGTATGTTTTTAATCAAATTTTTTATAAATTTGATACAGAATGATAGTCCATAACATGTAAACATTTTCTCTACACAGCCCTTATTCATGTAAGATCTACCAATTTCAGGGCCAATTACTAAATGCCATGAGTGTACTTGCAGAATAAAAAAAAAAAAACTCATGCAAAACCCACATGCGGCCAGCCGAGGACATTTATCCGGCCCACCGGGTGTTTTTGCCGCCGCTGTGTCTCAGTTACTCCCCCACCCCCCAACATAAGAGACGGATGGTCCGGCAGCCGGCCTATCATTGGTGGAAGAGGCAGAGGGGGCGGCAGCCGCCGATTGGCTGGCCGGCTGAAGCGCTGGATCATGGGAATTGTAGTCCGGCCGCAACCAAGCTCCTGTCGGTGGGAGGAATCGAACAGCGTATCCGGACTACAACTTCCACCTCCCAGAAGTCAGAGGCAGCCAAGGCATGTGGGAGGGGCTGGCTGGACATGACTTGCGCAGTGACTTGTGGGCAGTGAACGTTCGGGCAAGAGATCGTTCGATCAAGGCTGAGGTGAGACAGATCCTGACACACCAGATGACCCCCACATCCCATGGGCACTAATTGGGCTGCGGTGGCGGGCACCGATTGGGCTGCGGTGCTCTCTGAAACATGCATTCAAGTCAAGCAGCCTTCCCAATTTCTATGCATCCCTCCCCTCAGACATATCCTAATCTCAGGAACCATGCACTCAAAATGGTAACCATCTTTGGCAGCACTTATGTCTGTGAACAGACTTTTTCCAGAATGAAACATCTGAAATCTCCAACCAGATCTAGACTAACTGATGCACACTTGCAGTGACAAATATGGAACCGGACATTGACCATCTCATTAGCCAAAAGCAGGCCCATAGTTCCCATTGAAATACTGGCAAGTTTGTTGATTTAACTTTACTTGTTCTTCATTGTAAATATTGTATTTGTTCCCATTTTGTTTTTTCACTTCAAAATAAGACATGTGCAGTGTGCATAGTTTTTTTTTAAACTATAGTCTGGCTCTAACGTTCTGAGGGATAGTGAACTGGCCCCCTGTTTAAAAAGTTTGAGGACCCCTGCTTTAGAACAGCGGTTCTTCTCAAAGGGGCTGCATATCCATTTCAAAGCTTAAAAAAAATAAATAAAAAAAAACTACTTTTGTTGAGAAAAAAAAAAATTAAAAATTCCCTCTGGGAAATCTATGCACATTTCAAGGATTTTAACAACCTTTGTTGCAGATTACTACCTTTTGTTATTCTGAAGAAATAGCTCTGTGTGTCCGAGTGCTAAGTGAATCTATAATGGGAGTGGTTTTGCAATTATCCATCAGCTGCTGCACCTGCAATGCTCTAAATGAGGAAAACTGCAGGGTCTGCATTCCTTTAGATGTGATTTTCTTTGGGAATATCTCAACAAAAATATAATTTTTGTTGCAGGGAATTCACAAAAAAAATTAAAAATAAATAGGTTTTGCACAAATCAGTAAGCCAATCACTAGAGCAGGAAAGGATATACCCGGGGGACGTTCTGTTACACCACTTGTGTACAGAATGCCTCCAGGTAGCCATATTGCATTTTGTAGAGAATTACAGGGCTGCAGTTTGAAAAGGTAATTTATATATATATATATATATATATATATATATATATATATATATATATATATATATATATATATATATATATATATATATATATATATATATATATATATATATTAGGTTTGACTGTAGATTTTGTAGTAGAGAATTCTGTGCTTTCTGACTATACAATGTATCCATGCCATACCTCTGTAAGAGCACAGTGGGCATGGTTATCTTCATGCTTCACAATGCGTTTTCATTTTTGAGTATATGGTTTGTAGGAAACACGTAAATACCTAAAAGGTTTTACATCCGTGAGGTTTAGTCACAACAAAACACAATTAATGATATGGAATAGAAATTTACAGTATAAAACGACACAAAAGTGTGCACACTGATGTTACATTTACCATCACATTGAGGAAGAACATTGCTCCATATTCCATCTGCTAGACATACGCTGAAATTTCGTTTGTTCGATAAAAGATACCTAGAGGCAGAAAAATTGAGATTTTTTTTTTATATTATCACGAATGAAATATACAGCATATTTTTCAGTATTATAATGTTACAGGAAATTAAGTAAAAAAAAAAAAAAAAAAAAAAAAAAGGTAGCATTTTGTAGGCCTGTCTACATACAAGCTTTACTGGATTACTCAAAAGGCCAGGAGCCTCAACATCTGACTTAAGGGGTTGTAAAGGATTGTCTTTTATTTTCTAAATTGGTTCTTTTAAGCTAGTGCATTGTTGACTCACATACCTTTTCCTTCGATTTCCCTTCTAAATGTTTTTTTCTTTGTTTGAATTTCTCACTTCCTGTTTCTCCTCAGTAAGCTTTCCAACATCATCCGAGTGGTGGAAAGTCATTTAGAACAGCTTACTGAACACCTTACTGAGGAGGAACAGGAAGTGAGAAATTCAGACAAAGAAAACAAAGAAAAAAAACATTTAGAAGGGAAATTTAAGAAAAAGTTAAGTGAACCAACAATGCACTAGCTTAAAGTAACTTATTTAAAAAATAAAAAACAAACCTTTACAACCCCTTTAAGATGACTTGCTGCCTGCTTGGACCAATGTTACTATGCAAATACCTTACCTGGCCAATTCCCTGGAATCTGGGGAAATATGGAATTAGCCACTGCAACTCTAGAGATCTCCACTTGCTTCCAGGTCCTGTGTTTCACTGCAATGTGAACATGGGGGCGGGCACTTGGCATGGGCACAATTCAGGAAACACTGCATTTTTTCAGAATGCAAAAAGCCTGATCCAATTTGTTAAAATGGAGAAGCACACTCTCCTCCTCATCCAATCAGAGGATGCTTTGCATTCATTCAGAAAATGCAAAGCATTCTCCGATTGGCGCTTGCACCAAGCAGCCGACTTCCTGTGTTTAGAATGCAGTAGGCACAGCTACTCAGCAAAGAACATGGAAGCAATTGGAGATCAGTGGAGAAGTGGTGTCTACATGGATTTCCAGTTTCCAGGGACACTGGCTAGGTATGGTATACACAACTGAATTTCCTCTAACCATTTAAGGACCCCGTCACGCTAATATACTTCGGCAGAATGGCACGTCTGGGCACAAGCACGTACCTGTACGTCCTCTTTAAGTACCCAGCCGTGGGGTCGCGACCCGCTCCGAAGTTCCGTGACCCGATCGCCGCCAGTGTCCCGCGATCGGTCACCGGAGCTAAAGAACGGGGAGAGGCGTGTGTAAACACACCTTCCTCGTTCTTCATTGTGGCAGTGTCTGATATAGGGAATGACGATCACTGACCTCACACATCCAGCCCCGCCCCCTACAGTTAGAAACACATATGAGGTCACAGTTAACCCCTACAGTGCCCCCTAGTGGTCAACTCCTAAACTGCAATTGTCATTTTCACAGTAATCAGTGCATTTGTATAGCAATTTTTGCTGTGAAAATTACAATGGTCCCAAAAATGTGTCAAAATTGTCCGATGTGTCCGCCATAATGTCGCAGTCACAAAAAAACGCTGATCACCGCCATTTGTAGTAAAAAAATAAATAAATAATAATAATGAATAAAAATGCAATAAAACTATCCCCCATTTTGTAAATGCTATAAATTTTGCGCAAACCAATCGATAAATGCTTATTGCGATTTTTTTTACCAAAAATATGTAGAAGAATATGTATCGGCCTAAACTGAGGAAATATATATATATATAAAAAATATGTTTATATATTTTTGGGGGATATTAATTATAGCAAAAAGTAAAAAATATTGCATTTTTTTTTCAAAATTGTCGCTCTATTTTTGTTTATAGCGCAAAAAATAAAAACCGCAGAGGTAATCAAATACCACCAAAAGAAAGCTCTATTTGTGGGAAAAAAAGGACGCCAATTTTGTTTGGAAGCCACGTCGCACAAACACGCAATTATCAGTTAAAGCGACACAGTGCCGAATCACAAAAAGGGGCAAGGTCCTTAACCTGCATAATGGTCCGGGTCTTAAGTGGTTAATACTTAAGAAAAGTAAGGATTTTAATGCCTTAATGACCAGGCAATTTTTTTTGCGATACGGCACTGCTTTGCGTTAACTGACAATTGGGCGGTTGGGCAACTCTGTACCCAAACAAAATGGACGTCCTTTTTTTCCCCCACAAATAGAGCTTTCTTTTGGTAGTATTTGATCACCTTTGCGTTTTTTTTGCACTGTAAACCAAAAAAAAAAAAGAAGAGCAACAATTTAAAAAATAAATTGAAATAAAATTTCGATTTACTTTTTGCTATAATAAATTTGCGGCTATCTGCCATCTTTAGCGGGATTGCCACATGCGGTGGACAATCACTTTTGACACTTTTTTGGGACCAGTGACATTTATACAGCGATTAGTGCTATAAAAAATGCACTGATTACTGTATCAATGTCACTGGTAGGAATAGGGTTAACACCAGGGGCGATCAAGGGGTTAAATGTGTTCCCTGGGAGGTGTTTCTGTTTCTAACTGTATGGGAACTGGGCTGACTAGAGGAGGAGAGAGATTGCTGTTCCTAATCACTAGGAACAGACAATTACTCTCAGCTCCCCTGTCAGAACAGGGATCCGTCATGTTTATACTGAAGAATCATAAGACAAAAAATAAATAAAAATTACACACACACACGCATCTCAAATTAGAAATCAAAATTTAAATTTCATTCACACACACAGTTGATCAAGAGGAAGGCGAAAAACCCCAGCAAAAGCATGCCTCATTTTTTCTACAGCAGGGGAAAAAAATTCCTTCCTGATCCCCCGAGAGGCAAGCGGATTTTCCCTGGATCAACTTTACCTATAAATGTTAGTACCCAGTTAGATTATGTACATTCAGAAAAGAATCCAGGCCTTTTTTAAAGCAATCTACTGAGCTTGCCAGAACCATCTCTGAAGGGAGGCTATTCCACATTTTCACAGCTCTTACTGTAAAGAAATCTTTCTGTATTTGGAGATTAAATCTTTTTCCCCCCCTTGTCCTTTGTGATGACCTTAAAGTGAATAACTCAAACACCAAGTTCACTATATGGACCACCTATGTATTTGTACATTTTGATCATATCCCCCCTTAATCTCCTCTTTTTAAGAGAGAATAGATTCAGTTCCTCTTATCTTTCCTCATAGCCGAGATCCTCCATGCCTCTTATCAGTTTGGTTGCCCTTCTCTGCACTTTCTCCAGTTGCTCGATATCCTTTGAGAACTGGTGCCCAAAACTGAACTGCATATTCTAGATGAGGTCTTACTAATGATTTGCACAGGGGCAAAATGATCTCTCTCAAGTCCATACCCCTCAACCACTTCAATACAGGGCATTTTCACTCCCTTCCTGCCCAGGCCAATTTTCAGCGCTGTAACCTTTTGAATGACAATTGCGCGGTCATGCAACACTGTACCCAAATTTTCTCCCCCACAAATATAGCTTTCTTCTTCTGGTGGTATTTAATTTTTTTTATTTGCGCTATAAACAAAAGTGTCAAGAAAAAAGAAAAAAAAAAACAAACACACACACACAAAAACACACACTGTTTACTCTTTGCTACAATAAAAAAAAAAAAAATGTAATATTTTAAGAAAAATTCTCAGTTTAGGCCAATATGTACACAGTTTTGGTAAAAAAAATGTTTATTGGTTTGCGCAAAAGTTATAGCGCCTACAAAATAGTGGATAGATTTATGGCATTTTTATTTACATTTTTTTACTAGTCATGACGACGATCTGCAATTTTTATTTTGACATCTTGGCAAACATATCGGACACATTTTGTGACAATTCACATTTATTTAGCGATCAGTGCTAAAAAAAATGCACCGATTACTGTGTAAATGTCACTGGCAGGGAAGGGGTTAACACTAGGGGGCGATCAATGGATTAAATGTGTGTCCTAGAGTGTGTTTCTAACTGTGTGGAGAGGGGACTGACTGGGGAGGCGACTGATCAGTGTTCCTCTAAACTAGAACTCTCCCCTGACAGGACGTGGATCTGTGCGTTTAAATACACACAGATTCACGGTCCTGCTCTGCTACAGGTAGGGAAGAGCGAACGGTTAGGCCGGAGCATAAGTTTGGGCCGAAGTTTCGTAGTTCGATCGTTCGGGAAACAGCCAAACTTTTCGGGACGTTCGACCGTTTGTTCAGCCCCCCGAACTGAACACAATGCATTGTGGTGCTGAACAGTGCATTGCAAGCCCTGGTTGGCTGAAGCATTGGACACTGCCATCATGACTTTATCCAATTATGGCTCATTCCCGCCCCACAGTATAAAAGTTCTCTCAATTGCAGCCATTTCGGCGTGGAGAGAGATAGAACAGGGCTCTGTTCAATGCCATTAGCCAATTAGTGTGCTATACTGTGCCATTTTGCTTCAATTGTCAGTGTAGAATATTAGTTTAGTGTCAGTCTAGGGATAGATACACACACACACACACACACACAGTGCCTTGCAAAAGTATTCGGCCCCCTTGAACTTTGCAACCTTTTGCCACATTTCAGGCTACTAATACTTTGTAGTGCCACCTTTTGCTGCGATTACAGCTGTAAGTCGCTTGGGGTATGTCTCTATCAGTTTTGCACATCAAGAGACTGAAATTTTTGCCCATTCCTCTTTGCAAAACAGCTCAAGCTCAGTGAGGTTGGATGGAGAGCGTTTGTGAACAGCAGTTTGCAGTTCTTTCCACAGATTCTCTTCAGGTCTGGACTTTGACTTGGCCTTTCTAACACCTGGATATGTTTATTTGTGAACCATTCCATTGTAGATTTTGCTTTATGTTTTGGATCATTGTCTTTTGGAAGACAAATCTCCGTCCCAGTCTCAGGTCTTTTGCAGACTCCATCAGGTTTTCTTCCAGAATGGTCCTGTATTTGGCTCCATCCATCTTCCCATAAATTTTAACCATCGTCCCTGTCCCTGCTGAAGAAAAGCAGGCCCAAACCATGATGCTGCCACCACCATGTTTGACAGTGGGGATGGTGTGTTCAGGGTGATAAGCTGTGTTGCTTTTACGCCAAACATAACGTTTTGCATTGTTGCCAAAAAGTTCGATTTTGGTTTCATCTGACCAGAGCACCTTCTTCCACATGTTTGGTGTGTCTCCCAGGTGGCTTGTGGCAAACTTTAAATGACACTTTTTATGGATATCTTTAAGAAATGGCTTTCTTCTTGCCACTCTTCCATAAAGGCCAGATTTGTGCAGTATACAACCGATTGTTGTCCTATGGACATATTCTCCCGACTCAGCTGTAGATCTCTGCAGTTCATCCAGAGTGATCATGGGCCTCTTGGCTTGTGATCATGGGCCTCTTCTCTTTGTATGAGCTAAAAGTTTAGAGGGACGGCCAGGTCTTCGTAGATTTGCAGTGGTCCGATACTCCTTCCATTTCAATATTATCGCTTGCACAGTGCTCCTTGGGATGTTTAAAGCTTGGGAAATCTTTTTGTATCCAAATCCAGCTTTAAACTTCTCCACAACAGTTTCTCGGACCTGCCTGGTATGTTCCTTGTTCTTCATGATGCTCTCTGTGCTTTAAACGGACCTCTGAGACTATCACAGTGCAGGTGCATTTATACGGCGACTTGATTACACACAGGTGGATTCTATTTATCGTCATTTAGGTCAACATTGGATCATTCAGAGATCCTCACTGAACTTCTAGAGAGAGTTTGCTGCACTGAAAGTAAAGGGGCTGAATAATTTTGCACGCAGAATTTTTCAGTTTTTTATTTGTTAAAGTTTGAAATATCCAATAAATTTCATTCCACTTCATGATTGTGTCCCACTTGTTGATTCTGCAAAAAAAATTACAGTTTTATATCTTTATGTTTGAAGCCTGAAATGTGGCAAAAGGTCGCAAATTTCAAGGGGGCCGAATACTTTCGCAAGGCACCGTGTATATATATCACACACACACACACACACACACACACACACGCCCCCATTTAAAAATGATGTTTTTCAAACTTTTTATTGATACATCTCCCCCAGGGCAGGACCCCGAACCCCTATAACCATTGTATGCCCAGTTACTTGCATTTAAGCCTTTAAAATGGGCACTTTTGATATTTGACGTTCGGGTCCCATTGACTTTAATGGGGCTTGTTATTTGGGTGTGAACCGAACAGGGGTCTGTTCGGCCCATCCCTAGTTACAGGCAATTGCACGCATGCCCCCTTGGCGGCCAGGAAGCCGAGGATGTCATACGACGCCCTCCCATGATGGGAGAGCTCTCCTGCAGACGTCAAATGACTATAGGCGGCGCAAAGTGGTTAATACAAGAAAGGACTAGTTCCTTCATATAAAAAAAAAAAAAAGTTAAAAAAGTAAGGGTCCCATCACTGAACCTTGGGGGTACACCACTGATAAATTCAGAGTAGTGGTTAATGAGTCTTACTCTGAATGGTGCAAGGTTGTTTTTTTTAGAAAGTTTTCTATCCAGTATCTTCCCGACTATAGAAGTTAAACCAACACGTCTATAGTTACTTGGTAAAGACTTTGATACCTTTTTAAATATGGGCACCCAATTGGCCCCACGCCAACCCAGTGTTACCATTCCTGTCATTAACGAGTCCCTAAAAATTAGAAACAATGACTTTGAAATGACAGAGCTCAATTCTTTTAGGATCCGTGGGTGGATGCCATCTGGTCCAGGTGCTTCATTCTGGATTCTTCAAATACTTCTGGACCATATCACTTTTGAGCCATTGTGGATCATTTGTCAATACCACCACCATTATGGACATGCTCCTTTGTATACACAAAGCTGAAGAAAATATTTAATACATTTAAATAGAAAGAATATTGCGCCAATCAAAAAAAAAAAAAAAAAAACACACACAAAAAAAAAAAAAGTGTATAAAATAAAAAAAAAAGCGGCTACACTAGAATGTGACTAAAATTCAAAAGTAATGGTAATGTGAATGTAGCGCTAGTGGTACTGAAAAAACCTCACTGAGTGAGTGTGAACGTTGAGTGTACACAATAAAAATAAATAATGAAATAACGTGAATATAAACCAATTTTAACTTCACCCCCAAAACAAGCAGAGCTCCTCAACGGAGGAGGTGCAACTTTAAACAGCCGACGGCAAAAACTAGCGGCCGAAAAAAGCATCAGAAGATGCAATCACAGCAACCATGTAAATTCTGGAAAAAGCGTGAACGTACGAGCAAGTCGCCGCCCCGCACACCTGTGATACCGACGCATGATGTCGAAAAAAAAAAAACAGGAAGCACCAATTGCCCTGGTCGAACGTGCCGTGACCGGAAAGGGCGGCGTAGGCATGTATGACGGCCTGCCTGATCCACCGAGAAATGGTGGTCGACGAGACTGCCAGGCCCTTTTGTGGACCAGACACCGACACAAAAGAGACAGAACTCCAAAACGGAGCCGTAGCAGGCTGGCACACCCGCAAAGCACGTACCATGCCTAAAGTATGAAAGGCAACCTCCGTAGGATGCGCCGGCTGAGGATAGAAGGATGGAAGAACAATGCCCTTATTCCGTGAACATCATCACCTATCCTTATGGAGGATCAAGCATTACGGCTGACAAGACCGCCAACTCAGAAACCCCTCTAACAGAGGTAAAGGCCACTAAAGGGACCACCTTCTAAAATGGTGTCAAGAGAAAATCTCTAATGTTTCCAAAAGGAAGGTTCCTGAAGAACCGAGAGCACCAGAGTCAAAACTCATGGGGGAAGAGATGGGCCAAGAGGGGAAGTATATGACAAACCCCCTGCACACAAAAAGGGACCCACCCGGGAACAGGCCGCAAAAAGGCCACTGAAAGAACACAGCCAAGGCTGAAATCTGCCCCCAAACAGTGCTTTAAGCATTTTTTAGATCCACTCCAAGCTGTAAAAACAGCAGGACCCTGGACACCAAGTACGTCCGTGGACGTCACTCCATCCTTTCGCACAGAGAGATGTAGGCCTGCCAGGTGCGACGGGAGATCCTCCGGAAGAAGACGACCATGCCCTAAGAATTGTTGAGATGACCGAGTCAGACAGACCCCGGTCACATAAAGTCTGGCTTCCAATAGAAATGCAAAAAAAGGGGGTGAATATTGCGCTAACTGAATAAAATTAAAACTAAAGCAGCTACACTACAATATGACAAATATTGAACAGTGATGTAGGTAAAAAGGTGTAGCGCTGTGATACCATAGGAACAATGATTCCTCTTGGTAGGTGCTAAATCAATAGACACTGTACTAAAACAGTGATAAATACCATAACATTGTCCTGTTGAAAGGTCCAACGTCTCCCAAGCCTCAGGTTTGTGACGGACTGCATCACATTATCATCCAATATCTCCTGGTACTGAAGAGAATTCATGGTACCTTGCACACGCTGAAGCTTCCCTGTACCTGCAGAAGCAAAACAGCCCCAAAGCATGATTGACCCCCCGCCATGCTTCACAGTAGGCAAGGTGTTCTTTTCATCATAGGCCTTGTTCTTCCTCCTCCAAACATAGCGTTGATCTATGGGCCCAAACAGTTCTAATTTTGTTTCATCAGTCCACAGAACACAATCCCAAAACTTCTGTGGTTTGTCCACATGACTTTTGGCATACTGCAGTCGACTCTTATTCTTTGGAGACAGCAAGGGGGTGCGCCTGGATGTTCTGGCATGGAGGCCTTCATTACGCAGTGTGCGCCGTATTGTCTGAGCAGAAACTTCAGTACCCACATCTGACAAATCTTTTCTCAGTTCCTCAGCAGTCACACAGGGACTTTTCTCCACTCTACGCTTCAGGTAGCGCACAGCAGTCGAAGTCAGCATTTTTCTGCCACGACCAGGTAGCGTTTCAACAGTGCCCTTTGCCTTGAATTTGCGAATGAGGCTTCCTATGGTGTCTCTTGGTATGTTTAACATCTTTGCAATCTTCTTATAGCCATTGCCCTTCCTGTGAAGAGTAATCACCTCTTCTCTTGTCTTCCTGGACCATTCTCTTGACTTTACCATGTTTGTAACCACACCAGTAAATGTCTAGAAGGAGCCGAGTATCAGTCATTTTAAAGCTGCCTAATTGGTGCTTATTAGGCTTTATTGCTGCTCCCTGACATCCACAGGTGTTTTCAATACCTGATTGAAAACACTTCAATGAACCTCTGTTCTTCAGAGTGGTAGTCTTTAAGGGGTTGAATAATTGTGTAAATGAAGAATTCAAAAAATAAAAACATTTACTACTGTATTACAAAACCAAATTGATGTCATTTTAGTTGCATATGGTTCTTTAAGAAATCCTTGTAGGATTTCATTCTGAATACAATTACAAATGTACACTAAATTCCCTAAAACCCTTTACAGCATTGGGGGGTTGAATAATTTTGAACAAAACGGTATAAGGATGCGCCATCTAGTGGAGCAAATGAAAATCCATGGAACAGAAGTAAAATACATACAGAATAATAAAAAATGTTTGAATGTCACATAGCCTACAATACACAGAAACGTGAGGGACATCCATATTCATAAAACATAATGGAACATTCAAAGCCTAACACTCTAGTTCATGCATAGACACTCTTGAAAAAATACAATGGACAAACTTGCTAGATCTAGAAATTAGGCTAAATTAAAGCGGGGGTTCACCCTGTTAAAAAAAAAAAATAAATGTTTTTTTTTATTAGACCATTACATTCGGCATCGTAGCGCGAGCTACGGTATGCCGGTCTTACATTTTTTATCCCCGTACTCACTGTGCTATCGATGATTGAAGAATCCGGGGAATGGGCGTTCCTATGGTGAGAGAAGGTGATTGACGGCCGGCCCTGGCACGTCACGCTTCTCCGGAAATAGCCGAAATAGGCTTGGCTATTCACGGCGCCTGCGCATAGCCTGTGCGCAGGCGCCGTGAATAGCCGAGACCTACTCCGGCTGTCTTCGGGGAGCGTGACGTGCCAGAGCCGGCCGTCAATCATCCTCCCTCTCCATAGGCACGCCCATTCCCCGCGGGAGTCGGATTCTTCAATCATAGATAGCACAGTGAGTACGGGGATTAAAAATTTAAGACCGGCATACCGTAGCTCGCGCTACGATGCCGAATGTAATGGTCTAATGATGTGAAGGAGGGTGAACCACCGCTTTAATAAATGAATTGATGTTCCACTCTACATTCATGCCGAAAGGCTGATAGGTACCCAACTCATGAATCCAATATGTTTCGAGGCGAGACACTCCAAGTATGCGTGACTCTCCAATGTGGAACAAATTGGTCAATTACCAAAAATTGAGTCCCCTTAGGATCTCGATCATGATGTTGTAAATAGTGACGGGGGACACCATGATTGGTTTTGCCCAATTTAATGTTGGCTATGTGTTAACACGGATTGGCAATGTCCTGATAGTACGGCCAATACATTGTTTTTTGCACGGACAAGTTAGAAGGTATACAACATATTTTGTCACGCACGTACTGAACCTACCCATATTGTATACTCGTGAAGTGACCGTGGATTGAAACGTTAGACTCTTACGTCTGATGTTATGCAGACACACGTTACACTTCTGACAAGGAAAAAATCCCTTACAATCTTGGAAGAAGGATACTTTTTTAGGGGGATCAATGATGTTGTTAGGTGCAATCTGACCCTGTACCGATCTAGCCCCTCTGAAAATAACTCCAGCATGCTCGGGTAAGACTTTGTAGTTTCGGAGAACACCCCAGTGCTTCCTAACAATTTCTTTCATCTGCATGGATTGAGTAGAATAGGTGGTAAAGAAAGACCACCTGAACTTCTCATCTCTAGCTTTTGTAGGACGCACTCTGAGTAATGAGCTCCGATCGATCATACCAATCCGATCGATTTCGGCATCCAATTCCCTGGCACTGTAGCCCTTCTCAATAAATCTTTCTTTCAAAGTACCCGCTTGGGTGATGAATTCCTCCACTTTGGTGCAGTTGCACCTCAAGCGGAGAAATTGGCTACGTGGCACAGATTTGAGCCACTGGGGATGGTGACCACTATCTACAGGGATATACCCGTTACGATCTGTGGGTTTAAAGTATGTGGAAAACTCAAGCTGGTGATTCACCACTTTAATCTCAAGATCTAGAAAATGTATAGAGGTTGTACTGGCCTCATGGCTGAGTTGTATACCTCTATCATTTGAATTAAGTGTTGACATAAATTCACTGAAGGAATCCTGGTCGCCTTTCCATTGGAGGAGGATGGCGTCTATATATCTAGCCCAAAGAACCAATTCCGACCTCTTAAGGGCATAGACGACATCCTCCTCCCATTTGGCCATGAAGAGGTTGGCCAAGCTGGGGGCAAACTTGGCCCACATGGCAACCCCCTTGGTCTGTAAATAGAAAGTATTCTGGAACCAAAAGTAATTATGCTGGCCTGCAAACCTCAGTAACTGCATAATAAAATTGTGCTGAATGAGGGAGAGGGTAGCATTCTGAGAAAGATAATGTTCTACTGCCTCAAAGCCCAGCTTGTGGGGAATATAAGTGTATAATCCCGCCACGTCAGCAGTGGCCAGAATCATACCCTCCTGGAAGTCAACAGACTCTAGAAACCTGATGGTAACCCCTGTATCCTTCAAATAGGAGGGCATGAGTCTGACCAACGGCTGGAGGTAAAAATCAATATATTTGCCAATCCTCGCTGTGACCGAGTAAATCCCACTGACGATTAGATGGCCAAGGGGATTGACTGGGTCCTTGTGCACCTTAGGGAGATAATAAATTGCTGGAATCCTCGGTGCAACAGGTACGAGGAAACTCCTCTCCTTGTCCAGGATCCCTAAAGCAAAACCCTCAACCAATTCGACTAAAGCCATTTTGAATTGGGATGTAGGAGCGGTATGAATGGGGGTACAAGTCTCCTCATCACCCAAAATCCTATCCATTTCTTTGACATAAATGGATAGACATGGAAGACCCACCGACGGACCAAGTCCCGTAGGTACCTCCGCTTACCTTACCACGCTGCAGGGTGTTGCAAAGTAAGAGGCCCAGCCTTCACCCCTCACCGCGGGCTTAGTCCCAGACCTTCAGGGACTGGGGTCCACAGCAGGTCACCTCTCCCCTGGACCTATATAGCACCCTGGAAACAGAAAAACATTTGGTCTTTGGTATCGACCAATGTTCTGGAACCCAGGGTCCAGCTCTCAGAGAGAAGCATTATAGGCAAAACCTTGTTCTTCGTACCGAGGCCCGGGTACCGTCCACTTTGGCTATGAAGCACCTTGGACAGATCCGGATTTTATGGAGGCTTCTTAAATCCAGCATGGATCCCTCCAGTGGAGCTCCTCAGAGCACATGTTCATTCGTAAAAATTATATAAGCTGCGCTGCACAAATCGCATAAAAAACAAGTGAAATAAACAAGTGAAATAAAATAAACACCATAAATGTGTGTATAACCTGTGCAAAATTTATGAACTTAAAAGATCATGAGTGACGAAGTAAATTACAGTTCATAAAAAAGTCTAAATTCCAGTGATGTCCAAAAAGTATATATCTTGTGAAATACGTGCAAAAAGCAAATCCAGGAGCCCCGTGCTAGAAAGTGGGATAGATGAGACCTCCACCTCTTATTTCTAATATGCTTACCGACTCAAAAGATTATAGGCATATAAGGCTAACAGCCCTGGTGTATTTCCGTGGACCCCTTGTTCACTGATCTCCTATACATTCCACCTTAGGCTCACACCGAGATTTCCTCATTGGAGATGACCCAAAAAAAGGAAGGTACTGACATGGTGTAATAACGTCTAAAAGGTTTATTAGGTAAAAGCAAAGGTTGCACTCACATGACAATCGAAAAAAAGTAGCGTGTAAAATTTGCTGAAGCCGGCCGGCTCTCACTATCATCCCGCCTTTTCTGATAGCAGCGAGGTAAATCTGTGGTGACGTCAGCACGCCGCTCCTCCCTACGCCGTTTCGTCAAACAACTGACTTCTTCCAGGGGCACGAGCGTCGCGCTGACTCAATACTTCTTCATTAAGGAATCGAGTGTGCTGATCAGCCATTTTGGAATTGGGATCGCTGCCAATAGTGGAAACAACTACTTCTTGGATAAAGACTAAAAATAAAGATCAATCATCACTAGCGCTGTCAATTAGCACTCAAAAAATATGATATGACCTATCGCGAAAATTATAAATCTAAAAAACAAAAAACGTTGCTAATATTTTACTGAAAAAAAAACGCAAAAATTACCGGACAAGGTGGCAGGTCCTGCGTCGAATCTGTAGCAACATCATAACACCAGCTTAAAGGAGCGAACTGTTTAGAATATATAAAACAAATTAAATATAAAATTAATCTATATTACTTCACACTAAAAAAACTGGCCTGAGAGCAATTAAATAGTGAATTTGGACAATAGCCAAAGTCCAAATGGACCAAAATTGAGTCCATATATTCTGGATTAAATCAATAGCTATACACAGAGGGGGGCACGTCAACAATGCGTAGCACCCAGTGGCAGAATCTGTGTACTGCAATCTGCTTATAACTGTGAGCTAATAAGTTAAAAGGCAAGTATGTTGCCCATAGACATTATGAATTAGCATTCACAATAATGGAAATATAACATTTTCTTTTGAAGGATCAAATCAAATACAAGAAAGAGCAAAAAGTACCAAATAAAATTATAAAAATATATATAAAAATGGTTACAAACATTAATTCTATGGAGGAACAAGAATTACATTGTAGAGGCCCAGATCTCAAAACTGGTTTACAATATAAGTCAGGCACAAAACAATACAGATCGGTTCAGATCACATAAACATAGATTGTCTTACCGTTATCAATAAATGCATTCACGTCAGTGTCTACATTCAACCCATGTGGCATGTAAGTCCGTACCCGATAAATCCATGACATTTCTAACCTAGATAATTCCCTGATCAGAGAGCTACCTTTCCAATCAGGATCGTATTTGTCGGGCCCCAAGAAGAGTTTACCTGCCGGATTGCGACCATGATGCTGGTCATAATGGCTGGACACTGAATGTTGAGGAAAGACAGATTTGAGGTTAGTGATGTGTTCACCTAATCTCACCTGCATAGATCTTTCTGCCTATATATTGAACTCTGCACAAACATTGTAGTAGATATACAATGCCAGTCGAACTGCAGGTGATGAAGGGCTCAATCTTATGTTCTTGGGAAGTGCTAGTTGAGCAAAAAGTTAAAGTCTTTTTGCACCTACTCGTGTTAAGCTTGCAGACTTGGCATCTACGGCATTGATGATACCCTTTGATGCCACGTTGGAAGAAGGAAATCTTCTTAGTGGGAGGGTCCACCACGTTTGGAGCCATCTTATCCCTTAGTGAAGGCACACCTCTAAAAATAACCTGTGGGTTAATTGGTAGAAGGGTAATGATAGGATTATCAAAACCTAACAAGTGCCAATGTTTTTTAATCAGCTTCTTAATTGCAAAGTGTTGGGTAGAATATGTAGTAATGAATGAGATCATAGGTCTTTCTCTGCTGGACTTAGGGCCAGAGTCCAGCAGATGTGATCGTTCAATTTCAGCTACTTCCTTTAAGGTGTTCTCCAATGATCCGGGGTCATATCCCTTCTCCAGAAATCTATTTTTTAGGATTCCTGCTTGCGTTTCATAATCTAAGGAGGTGCAATTTCTTCTAATTCTTATGAATTGGCTCTTAGGGACCGATTTTAACCAGTTATGATGGCAACTTCCCATAGGGATAAAATCATTTTGGTCAGTTTGTTTAAAATGTGTCTTAGTTTTAAAGGTACCTTCCTCTTTCCTGATGGAAAGATCCAAGAAGTTAAGATTCCTGGCTCGCTTCGTATGTTAAGCGAATTCCCCTATCATTGCCATTCAAAACCTCAAGAAATTGCTCCAATTGGGACTTGGTACCATTCCATAGGAGGAGGAGGTCGTCTTCGATATACCTGGCCCAAAGGGCAAGGTGAGGACACTGATGGTTAAAGACGATGTCCTCCTCCCATTTGGCCATGAACAAATTGGCCAAACTTGGTGCATACTTGGCACCCATGGCAACTCCACGTATTTGCCGGTAATAATTATGGTTGAACCAAAAATAATTGTGACCTGCCGCATATTCAAGGAGCTCAATAATGAAATCCTTCTGTAATTGCGGCAAGTCTGAAAGGAGGTCTAGGTAGTAATTGACGGCAAAGATCCCCAGATGGTGTGGGATGATGGTGTACAATGAGCTGACATCAGCTGTCACCATCCACATACTGTCCTCTGATTTAATCTGTGACAGCAGATTTATCACTTGTTTAGAATCCTTCAGATAAGAAGGCATTTGTTGAACAAGTGGCTGAAGAAAATGGTCTATATTACTTGCCCACCCTGGACGTCACCGAATCGATACCGCTCACTATCGGGCGTCCAGGGGGGCAAGTGAGACTCTTGTGGATCTTAGGCAGACAGTACAGCACCGGAACTCTGGGTGCCTTAGGGACCAGGAATAATTGCTCCTTCTCGTTTAGAATCCCCTGATCAAAACCCTTTTTCACGATTGCTTCCAAAATGTTCGTATATTGGACAACGGGGTTCCCCAACAAAGGGGCATAAGTTTCCTGGTCATCCACTAACTTCTTCATTTCATTAAGGTACAGGTCTGGATCCATAACTGAATACTCTTAAAGAGGGGGCCAGTACTCCTGGTGGATTCCATGTTGAGGCATTAGCCAACCCAGTATGGTGAACTGTGTGTTGAACTGATGGTCTATCAGGGTTAGGTAGACCTGCAAAATAACGTTTGATGTTTATCTTGCGAATATATTGATGTATATCCATGTAAGTTGGAAACTTATTAAGTTTCTTTGGGGGGACAAATTTGAGTCCTTTGTTAAGCAGGATCATTTCCGCTTGAGTCAAAGTATGCAAGCCAAGGTTGAAAATACCATCCTCACTTACATTCTCGGTTTCTTTAGACTTTGTTCTCCTCCTCCCCCCTCTGTTTTCTACCGGCCTTTTTTGTCCCTGGGAAAACCCCACTGTTCTCCTGGATTGTTCTCATACTGGCCCGGGGGAGCATCTCTTGATGGGCCCAGTCTGTACACTTCTTGGATCTGACTAGCTCTTTCATAATCTCTGCATCCATTGTTAGTTGGTCCCTCCCTATCCCTCAGGGGATAGAACCTGTTCCTCGTGTCTATATTACTATCATAATGATACTCCTCCCTTTCTCTTTCATAATAATTCCGGGAGTCATGACGGGATCTCTGTTCCTGAGATGGGCCATAATAATGGCCCTCATCCCTAGTTCTACCTGGGCCCCTAGTTCTACCTGGGCCCCTCTCTCTTCTTGGATAAGTAGTGGCGAGTCAATGCGCCGCTCGTGCCCCTGGAAGAAGTCAGTTTGACGAAGCATCGTGCTGACGTCACCACAGATTTACCTCGCTGCTATGCGGAAGGGTGGGCGGACAGTGAGAGCCGGCCGGCCTCAGCAAATTTTACACGCTACATTTATTCGATTGTCATGCGAGTGCAACCTTTGCTTTTACCTAATAAACCTTTTAGACGTTATTACACCATGTCAGTACCTTCATTTTTTTGGGTCATCTCCAATGAGGAAATCTTGGTGTGAGCCTAAGGTGGAACGTATAGGAGATCAGTGAACAAGGGGTCCACGGAAATACACCAGGGCTGTTAGATTATAGGCATATAAGGCTCTTTTGAGTCGGTAAGCAGATTAGAAATAAGGAGGTGGAGGTCTCATCTATCCCACTTTCTAGCACGGGGCTCCTGGATTTGCTTTTTGCACTTATTTCACAAGATATATACTTTTTGGACATCATTGGAATTTGGACTTTTTTATGAACTGTAATTTAACTTAGTAACTCATGATTTTTTTAATTTACAAATTTATTTTGCACAGGTTATACACACATTTATGGTGTTTATTTTATTTCACTTGTTTATGCGATTTGTGCAGCGCAGCTTATATCATTTTTATGGCATCTAATGTTTCTGACATTTTTGCTGCAGCAGCACTTTGTTTTCTTTTGTTTTAGCAGTGTTGCAATTCAATTCAACACTGTGTGTGATCAGCGCAGTATTTTTCCACTTTTACATGTTCATTCGTGACCAACACCTTAGACACTCATGAAAAAAAAACTGAGGTGCTCCCAGTATGGGAGGGGTTATATAGGGAGGGAACTTCCTGTTCTAATTGATTACATTATTGTCCAGCACCTGATGGTGGAACATATAACCCACATAGTAATGATTAAGACTCTGTCCCGTGATGTACGATAAAGAAATACTTTTTGCCTAAAATCCATAAGAACAGTACTACCCCCCAGGTAGGCTCATTGTAAATGGGATTGATTGAATTTCCGCGAGATTGGGATAATACATTGATTATTTTTTTCAGCCTCTTGTTATCCAAACACCTGCTTTCTTAAAAGATACTAAAACACATTATACAGTTACTTGAATCCCTGGAATGCACATCGTCCACTATTCTGGTGACGGCTGATGTAAGCTCACTATACACTATTATAGGACATGGTGATGCTATGTCATCAGTCGAGTGGGCTTTGGCCTCTTCTACGTTATCGGGTAGACATCAGGAATTTCTGTTCGGTTTGAATTTGTCCCACTAGGAATTATTTTTGGTACGATAAGGAGTTCTACTTACAGACCAGGGGGGCCCGGTTTGCTCCAGTGTGGCCAATATATTTATGGCCCACTGGGAGAAGGAAGCCATTTTTGCCCACCGCCCCCCTGTTATCGCAGATTCATTGATGATCTTATTCTGATCTGGGAAGGTGAAAGATCATCTCTGTTATCTTTTATTGATTCACTAAACAATAATGCCAAAAATATTTCTCTCACTTGGAATATCAGTAATGATCAAGTGTGTATTTTTGGATTTAGTGATCAATAAGTCAGATGATCATTTCAAACTGATCAACCACTTCAAACCTACCAACTGCAATTCCTATATACCTCTGGGAAGTTGCCACCATTGATCATGGTTGTGCAATATCCCCAGGGGTCAATTTATTAGGTTGCGTCGGAATTGCACCGAAGTTGGCGATTTCATCAGCCAGTCTAGAGTGCCGTTATCTAGGTTTGAAGAAAAAGGTTACGCCAAAAGTGATCTTGAAGGTGTGATCACTAAAGTTAATATGATGGAGAGAAATATATTGGTTGCCGACTATGGGCTGGATTCAGATACATTGACGTATCTGTCCGCCTGGCGTAACGCATCTCCGATACGTTACGCCGCTCTAACTTTCGGCGCGAGTTCTTTATTCAGAAAGAACTTGCGCCCTTAGTTACGGTGGCGTAACATATGTGTTGCGGCGTAAGGCCGCGTAATTCAAATGTGGAAGGGGGGGCGTGTTTTACGTTAATGTGTGATGACCTGACGTGATTGACGTTTTTTACGAACGGTGCATGCGCCGTCCGTGTACATATCCCAGTGTGCATTGCTCTAAATGACGTCGCAAGGACGTCATTGGTTTCAACGTGAACGTAAATTACGTCCAGCCGTATTCGCTAACAACTTACGCAAACGACGTAAAATTTCAAAACTCGGTGCGGGAACGACGGCCATACTTAACATTAGCTACCCCTCATATAGCAGGGGGAACTATAAGCCGGAAAAACCCGAACGCAAACGACGTAAAAAAAAGGGCCGGGCGGTCGTTCGTTTCTGAATCGGCGTAAATCCTCATTTGCATATTCCTCACGTAAAAATACGGAAGCGCCACCTAGCGGTCAGTCTGGAATTGCAGCCTAAGATCCGACGGTGTAAAACACTTACACCTGGGGCAGCACAGTGGTCTAGTGAGGAGCACTTTCGCCTAGCAGCAAAGGGTCGCTGGTTCGGATCCCGACCACGACATCATCTGCCTGGAGTTTGCATGTTCTCCCTGTGTCTGCGTGGGTTTCCTCCGGGCACTCCGGTTTCCTCCCACACTCCAAAGACATGCTGGTAGGTAAATTGGATCTTGTCCATAAATTGGCCCAGTATATATATATATATATATATATATATATATATATATATATATATATATATAAATGTCATGGACCTTGAGATATTAAAGTGTTTCTACTTGACATATGTTACACAGGAGAGGGACATTCAATGCAAGGCTTTTGAAATGTTAAGTGGAACCAGCTTGCGAAATACCTTTTATTGTGTTCTGCAGGTTAAGAGCGGGTGTCGGAGTCAGGCCGTCTAGCTGGAACCAGGTTATTGTGTACATTGATTACCCCCTGGGGCTTCTGTCTCAATACACAAGTCTTTCTATCCAAGCTATTGGACCAATCCCTGTTGACAATTTCAAGTCCTCATTTGCATGGTCAAGGGGGACCTGAGTGAAGACTGGATATACTTTACAATTGACCAATAGGAAAGCGGTTGTTGGGAGTGGGATGTTCCAAAATTCTGTATAAAAGTGTGCTGTGTACTTGAAATAAAGAGTCCTGTTGGAACTTACATACAGCCTGCCTGGTGTTTGTTCTTAATGGGTCCGAATGGCACATAGCTGTAATTCGGATCCCGGAACCTTGGATGACTGGACCATCAGACGTTGCAATCTGCAAGCTGACTCACTGGTAGCAGAGGAGTGTCGGGAGAGCAGGACCTGGGCGAGGAAGGATCTCGTCACATTGGTGGCAGCAGTGGGATTTGCTCTCCAGTTACTGGGACAACTCCAAACCACCACCATGAATGACCAGCTATGCAGCCTGGAGGAGAACCATGCTAAAAGACTTGCTTGAGAGCCGTGGAGGGACCGGTGGGAAGAACAAGGCCACCCTGATCATTGCGCTAGCCGAGATGGATCAGAGGGATGGTGATGCAGGACCCCGGTCAGTTGAAGACTTGTTCCAGCAGCGAGTTCAACAGCGGTTGGCATTATATGGTGCGAACCCATCAGAGACCGCCATACAGAATACCATTAGAGACCTCCAGCGGCAGGATGAGAGAGAACGAGAGCGACAACAGAGAGAACGAGAGCGGCAACAGGAGCTGAGAATTGCAGAAATACGGCGATCGGTGACAACGCCTAAAGAAGCAGCACCAAATGAAAGAAGAGGAGAGGTACAGATATCAGTAACCATGGAAGAGGAATTCAGAAGGAGGTTGCGAGAGAAGCAGATACAGCGCAGAGGACCAGTATCAGAGGAGGTCCTGCTTGGATGGTCTGATTCGATCCGCTGCGAACTCTGGAAAGAAGCGCTAGCCCGCGAGCAGCGACACCAGGGAAAAGCTCTCCCCTCCATCCATGTAAGGTACTGGTCACAGTATGAAGTACGGATGCTGTTATTGGGGGAACAACCAAAGCAGGAGTGGACAGCAGAGTTAAGCAGGCTGATCCGGGAAGAGATGCGGTTGGACGAGAGCTACAGAGCCCTCCGGTGGTATGTAGTCCAAGAGTGCCCGTGGTCAGCGGATGACAGCCCCACGGAAGGCTTTGACTATGATGGCCTGGGATTGTTGTATTGGAGGATGTCCAGGGATCCCAACTTTGGGAGCGATCGGGAGTGGCGTTGGGAGGAAATAATGGAGCACAGAGAGCGAAGACTGAATGTCCCGGAAGTGCACTGGTTACAGGAAGATTTGGAATTCCTGGCCGCTCAAGAATGGGAACTGGAAATCACCTACAAACAGCTGCTAGACTCCGCTCAGCAGCAGGGTGAGGTTCCCTTTACCTGGGACTATGAGGAAATATCAGCTGACAGTGATGAAATTGTCAACAGGGATTGGTCCAATAGCTTGGATAGAAAGACTTGTGTATTGAGACAGAAGCCCCAGGGGGTAATCAATGTACACAATAACCTGGTTCCAGCTAGACGGCCTGACTCCGACACCCGCTCTTAACCTGCAGAACACAATAAAAGGTATTTCGCAAGCTGGTTCCACTTAGCATTTCAAAAGCCTTGCATTGAATGTCCCTCTCCTGTGTAACATATGTCAAGTAGAAACACTTTAATATCTCAAGGTCCATGACAATATATATATATATATCTGTGTGTACGACTGTGTCCCTAGCGTGTCGAGATCCTACGGGGTAAAATGACCGTACCAGCCAAGCAGACACTGGCTGGAAAAAGCGCCCAGAGGCGATTCAGTTCGCATGTGTAGCGCTATACAAGTCATTCATTAATTCATTCATCTTAGGGATATCTATGCGTAACTGATTCTCTGAATCAGTCGCATAGATACACCGTCGTATCTCTGCGTTCGGACGGTCGTATCAGGAGATACGCCGTCGTATCTCTTTCTGAATCCGGCCCCATGTCAGTAAACCTAACCCAGATGTTAATAATTTCAGGATGATTCTTGATTATAACGTTAAATTCAAGGCGTTTGAGAGAATCATCAATAAGAATTGGTCTATCTTG
The DNA here is from genome assembly GCF_905171775.1 of Rana temporaria. NCBI lineage: Eukaryota > Metazoa > Chordata > Amphibia > Anura > Ranidae > Rana > Rana temporaria. The sequence continues at coordinate 340,567,701 of NC_053490.1, forward strand.
AAAAATGACAGTGTTCGGACCCGTTTTGCCTGCACGTCCGCAGTTTATATACAAAAAAGCACCCTCGCTGAGGGATCGTCTAGCACCCAGTGTCCTTAATCCACCGATCCCTAGGGAAAATAAGTGGTTCACGTTTTTGGGAGGCTTTTATGCTTGTGGTCAGTGCGTTTCTTGTAAACACTCCAAAACAAAAATGTTAAGAAACAGAAAAAGTTTTTATCATTTGCCACAAGTAGAGAATATGAGATTAAGCAGCTCATCACATGCGATACGGTCGGTGTTGTATATATGTTGCAATGTGGTTGTGGGTTGCAATATGTAGGAAGGACATCTAGATCTTTGCATATGCAAGTTGATGAGCATGTCAGAAATATTAAGAAAGGTTTTATTAACCACAATGTATCTAGACATTTTAAACTAGTTCATCAAAAAAATCCCAAGAGTTTTGTGTGCATCTTGATCCCAATAAACATATTTTTTTCTTTTTTTTTTTTAATACAAATTATGAGTGTGTCCTTGAGCACCACAAAAAGTCCAAAATGACCCAAACTACTCTTTATGCTTAAGCATAGGACTATAGTCCTATGAAATCCCAGGTTGTATACAAAGTTTTCAAGCCAAAAAGGATAGTCACAACAAATATTGATTTTATTGAGGACTAGCTGAATACCCGGCGTTGCCCGGTCTTCCTATCTTAACCTTTTGGGGAGGAAAATCATAGTAATATAAATATAACCATCTTTTATATAAGGGTGTAGGTAAGGGTTAATTTAACTGTCATATTTTTATTTGGCATATAAGTAATATGTGTACCAGGTATTATTGAAATATCTCCAGGCGTACAGAAGTTATGTGGGAACATACATTTCCCATTGATTTGCATGGGACTTTAAACAAAAACCCTGACCCTCGCAAATGGGGGTAGTTAAGGGATAAATTAACTATCCTATAGTTTAAGTGGACATATAAGTAGCATGTGACCAAGTGTTATGGAAATATCTACAGCCGTTTGGAAGTTATGAAGTAACATGTATTTCCCATAGAGTTGAATGGGACTTTAAAGGAAAACCCTGACCATGGCAAATGGGGATGGGTAAGGGTTAAACCACCTATCCTATGTTTGTTGCTGACAAATAAGTAACATGTGTGCCAAGTTTCATGTTAATATCTTTAGCCGTTTGGACGTGATGCTGGAACATACATACATACATACATACATACATACACACACACTTGAGTTTTATATATATAGATTTTCCTTCTGTTCCTTCACTTTGTATTTTGGAGTTTGTTAAAGTTTTTTTTTTTTTTTTTTTTTTTTTTAACAGTTGATTTTTTATATCACAATATAGAGAATAAGATTTCCTATCATCTTTGCCCAGTCTTGCCACACAGAGTTAATCCAGCTCTGAGCAATCCTCTTTTTATTGTTCAATGAAAATAAAAAATGACTTGCAGAGAAAAAACCTTTCTAAATAAAAAGGCCTTTCCTCCCTCCCTGCTTCGAGTGACAGGTTATTTACATATCTCGTGCACTAGCTTGGACACATGCACATCCTCTGTAAAAAGTTCACAATTCACATCCCCCTCCCCTCCAGCTATCCCAGGATTGGCTGCCTGTCTATCATAATATGGGGTGTGATCCACAGTTCAGTGAGACGAGGAAATGTATGGCGCAGTAAACAGCCAGCAGAATATACATAGACAAGCGATTAGGGGAGATGTATTTAGTCAGAGCTGGGCAGAGTAGAAGCTTGAGTGATCTAGTTATTGTTCTATTGCAATGTGGCCTGTCTGAGGTCACCTGATCACATATGAAACATTTCTATATTACCAGGATGTGTTATGTGGGGGATGGGTGGATTTCTCACTTTTTATACTTGCACCCAGTAAGGCTAAATGAACTTAGGCTCCATTCACACTAATGCTTTTTTGATGCATTTTGCAGGGAAATTTTTTAACATGGTTTCCTATGGAACATGTTCACATCAATGCTTTTTTGTGCCTCTGTGTTTTTGGAAAGGGTCAGGGACTGCTGTTCAGATCACATGTGATGTCTGTGCGATGCGATTTCAGCCATACAAACTGTATGGCTGAAATCGCATCTCATTTGGACCAAACACGCACAGGGCCCTTTTTTTTAGTCCACACCAGAATCGCATGGGGTGTTCACACCTATGCGATCAGATTAATGTCCAAACTGTCAGTTCACAATGCGATATGCAAGCTGAAATGGGGGAGTCATTACAATTATAATGACACTCCCCAGCAGTTCGCATATGGCAGTGTGAACTGCCGTGTGAGTCGGGTGTGATATGGGAACCCGCAGTGGATTCGCAGGGTTCCCGAATCGCACCAGTGTGAACAAAGCCTCAAAGCATACAGCCTACAAATGTCACCTGACTGCTCCCACCAAGGCTGGGTTCACACTCATTGAGTAGAAGCGAGTAAAAGCAACCTCCATCACTCCGCATATTCAATCCAGTCCCAAGGATCTAAAAGTTTTATATATCTTCTGGTGCTGTATGGTTTTGTGAGATAAGCATATGCGCACTAGCATAAACTTATGTAAAATTTCCTAATATATGTACTGTGACAAATATGCTGATATTGTATCATTGTGTTCATGAAGTTCTGTATATCATCTTTCTTCGTATACTTTTTATTTTTATGAATAAATATACTTATAGATTTTCTACTATATCTACTTGTACCGTCTAAAGCAGTGGTCTCAAAGTACCGGCCTGCGGACCAGTTATAAATGGCCCGCAGGCAGGGTGGAAGTGGGGGGAGCAAAGAGTTAAAAAAAATATATATATATATATATATATATATATATATATATATATATATATATAATTTTTTTTTTTGTAAGCTGGTGCGATCTGGTGGTGAGCCGTTGGTATTACAAGTTAATACCACCAGATGTGAGCTGGCGCCATCTGGTGGTGGCCGTTGGTATTACAAGTTATGCATTACAAGTTAAACAGCAATTCTAATGTCATTTTACACTATTTTCACTGCCATCTTCTTCCCTCTAATTAGAACCCCCAAACATTATATATATTTTTTATCCTAACACCCTAGAGAATAAAATGTCGATCGTTGCAATACTTTCTGTTACGCCGTATTTGCGCAGCGGTCTTACAAGCGCACTTTTTTGGGAAAAAATTACACTTTTTTTTTATTAAAAAATAAGACAACAGTAAAGTTATCCCCATTTTTTTTAATATTATGAAAGATAATGTTACGCCGAGTAAATTCATACCCAACATGTCACGCTTCAAAATTGCGTCCGCTTGTGGAATGCCGACAAACTTTTTTACCCTTTAAAATCTTTAATAGGTGACGTTTAAAAAAAACTACAGGTTGCATGTTTTGAGTTACAGAGGAGGTCTAGTGCTAGAATTATTGCTCTCGCTCTACCAATCGCAGCGATACCTCACATGTGTGGTTTGAACACCGTTTACATATGCGGGCGCTGCTCGCGTATATGTGATCTCTTCTGCGCGCAAGCCCGTCGGGACGGGTGCGTTTTCTGGCTCCTAACTTTTTTAGCTGGCTCCTAGATTCCAAGCAAATTTGTCAAACCCTGCCTTACACCAGTGCTGGTGGTAATAATGCGCTCGCTGACACCAGTGCTGGGGGTTAATAATGTGTTCGCTGACACCAGTACTGTTGTTTTTGAAGTTTGAAAGTTTGCATGCGGCCCCCCATGGCATATGAAAACTTGTCTTGTGGCCCTCAGGTAATTTGAGTTTGAGACCCCTGGTCTAAAGTCTATTTCATTAGCCCAGCTTAATTCCTAGTTGCAATGCCGACCCAGCCATAGTAAACATGCTGCGTGCCACAGCCTCTGCTTTCCTGTCAGCCGGGTCCTTAAAGGACAGGGATTCCTCTACTGGGATCATGGCTGCTTTATTCAACCTAGAAACACGAGGGTCCACCACTGGTGGGGTAGTCCACTTTTTTAAAAATTGATTCTTCAAAGGGGTAGCGTACTGAAAAATGTTTGGGGGACCATAAAGGGTGACTTTGGTTGTTCCCATTTCTTATTGGTAAACTTATCAAAATAAGGCAGATAAGGAAACACCTTTGGTGTGCAAAGTGATTTATGCGTACCAAAAGGACACAGCCACATCTGTGGCCCCGTCAGCCGCATCCTCCATCTTTGGAGTCTCCCGCACCGCAGTAACAAGTGTGTCCACCAGCGCTCTTTCACTCGCTGCTGAGACTGCAAAGGACTCATTCTCACTATTGGACGGGTCAGAAGGCGAGATACTAAACCCCCCTGGACGGGCCACGTCTCTGGTGGCATCAGGCTCAGAGTCAGAAAAGACAGACTGAGCAGGGGAAGGCAGAGGACGCTTCCTCTTGGGTCTTTGCCCACACGCTGCTTCCACCCAGGATACCAATGACTCAAGGACCACCGTCAGCGCAATCATGGGAAGCTGGGGTTCCGAGGGACCTGCCACTTCCATGAGGGGGATCAGGTGTGACCCTGAGGCTCAATAGGAAAGAAGACCATGTAGTTCAAAAGGCACTTGGCACCACTAAGGGACACCCCAATGGTCAGGGTACCTGTCAGCAGAGAGGGAGATACACAAGGACCCTCAAAGACTCGCCCTACCAAATGGAGGAGCGCCACAACTCGGACCCAGCAACACCATGTTGGTATCCATTTCATATATCTAGAAACATGAAGAGAAGCATAGGGGAGGAAGAGGAGGAGCTCTGCCATTTCCACGAGGTTCCGGATGTCTCTAGCATCTCCGTAGACTAACAAAAAATGGCTGCAGTGACATCATTGGCTACACAAACATGGCCGCTGGTCGGAGATCAGTCAGACCGCAGGAAAATGGCTGCAGTGATGTCATCAGACCAATCAAACATGGCCGCGGCCATTTGACATGCTGAAGCATGCTGCCAGGATCCTCTCTGTGCCTTCAACACCGCTGCACCCTCTGCAAGGAGACCCCCTTCCCAAAACGTACTGTACTTCCCTGGGTAATAATGGGGACATCACTGTGCACTCTGCACCGCTGCCAAACTGCACACACAGCAGGGCATGTGCACTTGAACCCCCCCACCCATACCACCAGGGCAGGCCACACACCACCCTGAAGGGGAATGGCCGGGGAGACCCCCAGGGGTCTCTGCCGCCTGCCCTGGGACTCCCACCAAACCGTGGGGGGGGAGCCCAATTTAACCAAGGAACTTTAGGATGGTAGGAAGGATCCTGCAGGCAGGTCCAACCATCTCTGGAGGGTACCCGCGTCCATCCCAAACCGCAGAAAGGGGGAACTGTACTTACCGATCCATGGTGCGGGTGATCCTCCAGACAGAACTCCTTGCCACTGAAGTGAAGGGGGGGGGGCTATCGGCCAAGGGACCGATGTGACTCGGACCAGTGCCCATTCGTATGCGACCCTGCGAGACGTTTAACTCGCGGGCCAGCCTCTGTCCACTGAGGCTATGTCGTGGCCGACCTAGTGCGTAGCTGCGTTCTGCACGCGCTTGCTGGCTTGGACTGGGGAGACCACTGGATCTAGATTGCAGATCTTTCAGAAGAAAATGCATGGAAGAAAAAAAAACAAAAGGGTAAAATTTGCTAGGACCAAAAGATCTCAGCAAGGAGCTAGGTCTTTACTCCTGACAAGACAGAAAAAAAACTGAATACCTAGAGCAGGGAGGGGGTTATATACTGACTGAGGACAGCTCATGGGCTTAGCCAGGTGTTTTTTGTTCTGCCTAGTCCTACTGGGGCGATATAACCCAATGGTCAAGATTAAAAAGGCGCCGTGTCCGTCGATGAACGAAAGAGAAATTACACTTTGCTACAAATGTAAAGTAGTGAGTGTACAGCTTGTATAACAGTGTAAATTTGCTGTCCCCTAAAAATAACTCAACACACAGCCATTAATATCTAAAACGCTGGCAACAAACGTAGTACAATGTAAATGTCCAAATTGGGCCAAAAGTGTCAATATTTTGTGTGGCCACCATTATTTTCCCTGCGCTGCCTTAACCCTCTTGGGCATGGAGTTCGCCAGAGTTTTACAGGTTGCCAGTGGAGTTCTCCTACACTCCTCCATAACGACATCACGGAGCTGGTGGATACCTTGCGCTCCTCCACCTTCCGTTTGAGGATGACCCACAGATGCTCAATGGGGTTTAGGTCTGGAGACATGCTTGTCTAGTCCATCACCTTTACCCTCAGCTTCTTTAGCAAGGCAGTGGTCTTCTTGGAGGTGTGTTTGGGGGTCATTATGTTTGAATACTACCATGCAGCCCAGTCTCCGAAGGGAGGGGGAATCGTGCTCTGCCTTAGTATGTTCACAGTACATGTTGCCCAGTGCCGGCAACACTCATGCAGCCCCAGACCATGACACTCCCACCACCATGCTTGACTGTATAGACACACTTGCCTTTGTACTCCTCACCTGGTTGTCACCACACACTCTTGACACCATCTGAACCAAATAAGATTATCTTGGTCTCATCAGACCACAGGACATGGTTCCAGTAATTCATGTCTTCGTCTGCCTGTCTTCAGCAAACTGTTTGCGGGCTTTCTTGTGCATAATCTTTAGAAGAGGCTTCCTTCTGGGACGACGAGCACGGACAGGCTGACCCCCCCCCACCCAGTCAACCTCTGCAGCAATGCTGGCAGCACTCATACATCCATTTCCCAAAGACAGCCTCTGGATATGTTGCTGAGCACGTGCACTCAACCTCTTTGGTCGACCATGGCGAGGCCTGTTCCGAGTGGAACCTGTCCTATTAAACCGCTGTATGGTCTTGACCACTGTGCTGTAGCTCAGTTTCAGGGTTTTCACAATCTTCTTATAGCCTAGGGCTAGGCCATCTTTATGTAGAGCAACAATTTTTTTTCAGATCCTCAGAGAGTTCTTTGCCATTTGTGAGATGCTGTATGTGCACCGACAACCACTGTAAGACATATTACATAAACCTGTATGTCTTTGGTAAGATTTGAAGATACACACGCACACGACAGCTGCCTTACCGAATGGGCCATTTCCCCAGCATGTTTACAAGAAGCAAACAAGTGCATCATGCTCCATCATTCTGCTTTTGTATCCTTACTAGAAACGATACACCAGTGGCTAGCATTGTTGCATTATGGCAACACATATCTACTAAATACAGAAAAAAAAATGCCAGAAACATGCAATAATAAATACTACAGTTCAGAATACAGATTTTTGCCATGTGTCCATTCAGCCTTTTTTCTCCATGAAAAAAAACAACATGTACCCATGTAAGTCCTATGGGTGGGCGGATGTAGGCAGACTTAAGTCTGCATATATATCTGTCCAACTCCGGTCTGGTAAGCTGACACAAACGCAACCTTTCTACTTGGCCTTGAACAGACCTGGAGGTGGGCAGATATAGAACGCGTCTGAAATGACATGTAAAAAGTGGGCAGACAGATCGCTTATATAAAAAGGGCCCTTTGTGTACTTTTGAAACTTGTCACAAGAAAAAGTATAAATAAGGAAAAGCAGCTTTTGCATGAATCAAATCTTCTGAAAAAGCATTTTTTCTTTGGGAGCAAATTTAAAATATGTTTGTTATTAACAAGACAATGTTAAGACTCACCCTTCATTACATGTATATGTCACTGTAGAGCCAAATAAAAAGTCTGTAACCTCTATGTTGCCATTTAACAGTTCTCCAGGATTTCCACATGATTTACCTGCCAGTAAAACATATCAATTAAAATATATAAATAAATAAATAAATAAATAAATAAAAACTGTTGGCGCTATATAAATCTTGAATATTAATTGAATATTGCCAAGCTGTTCATTCAAAATACTGCAAATCACATGAGTACGATTTTAGCCTTCCATGCCATTACAAAGCAGATGAAAAGAAAAACGATAATACTTACGTTTGCAGAATACTTCAGGAGTAGACCATGTATCGTCCTCCAAGCAGGTTATTGAATTTTTCTTGCCAGGAACCCGTATATAGCCTGGCCTACAATCATAGGACACAGTTGCATTAGGAGGAAAGGTGTTCTGATCAAGAGCACCTTGTTTAGGCTCTGCATATGAGATTCGTTCCGGGAGACCACATTCTCCTAAACAGAAGACAGACAGATGAAACAGGAGACACTCAACACAAAACTTGTTCAAATATTAGCCTGCATTCACACCTGAGCGGAGTGTCAAGAGCGTATTCCTGGTGATTTTGAAGTGTCTCCCCCCAGGAGTTTAAACAGGTGTTCCACAAGAGTTTTTGCATGCGTATTAAGCTTCAGAAAGGTTTGTTCCCTGGGCTGGGTAATGGGAGGCATCGACAGTGGACATGACATCAGACAGTGTGGGAAACCCGGAAGTGCTATTCTCGTACTGTACCAGAGTTTGTTCTTTGCTGCTCAAATGTGTGTGTTAGATTAACAAGGTTTTTTTTGTTTTTTTTGCTGCACAATTGGCAACTGTCTGTTTATATTCCTTATGCTACGCGAAGGGCTAGACAGTGGAGGAGATTTACTGGAGAGAGAAGAGTTAGAGGGGTGCCAGAGGCCTTGCAACCCCATTATTAACAGACATTACAATACCTAAATAGGTCATTTAAATCTTGTGATCGCCCTGCATTTGTAGATGTGGTGCACAGAGGTGAAGGATTGAGGAACTGGAAATACCTGCCATGTGGAGGATACATTCACTGAAGAACTGTTTATGAATCGCCATATACAGTTTATTTATAAACAAAGTTGATGCATGAGGACATTTTTCACATGCAATATACTGTATGTGTTTATCACTGAACTTCTATTCACTGTTTATTATTCTTATTGTTGTGGTAGATTTTTAATGTGTGCGATATACAGTGAGGAAAATAAGTATTTGAACACCCTGCTATTTTGCAAGTTCTCCCACTTGGAAATCATGGAGGGGTCTGAAATTGTCATCGTAGGTGCATGTCCACTGAGACATAATCAAAAAAAAAAAATTCCAGAAATCACAATTTATGATTTTTTAACTATTTATTTGTATGATACAGCTGCAAATAAGTATTTGAATACCTGTCTATCAGCTAGAATTCTGACCCTCAAAGACCTGTTAGGCTGGGTTCACACTACTACACTACTTTCATCCTACTTTGCTCTGTGTTCAATGTTTCCCTATGAGAGCGTCTTGTAGCGTCCTACACAAGTCGGTCCGACTTTGAAAATGCTCCCTGTACTACTTTTGGTCCTACATTGATCCTACTTCAGGCCCATTGAATATCATTGAAGTCGGACCAAAGTAGTATCCTGTTCATGAAAGTAGGATGGATGTAGGACCAATGTAGGATAAATGTAGGACCAATGTAGTAGAGCAAAGTAGGATGAAAGTAGTGTAGCAGTGTGAACCCAGCCTTAGTCTGCCTTTAAAATGTCCACCTCCACTCCATTTATTATCCTAAATTAGATGCACCTGTTTGAGGTCATTAGCTGCATAAAGACACCTGTCCACCCCATACAATCAGTAAGAATCCAACTACTAACATGGCCAAGACCAAAGAGCTGTCCAAAGACACTAGAGACAAAATTGTACACCTCCACAAGGCTGGAAAGGGCTACGGGGAAATTGCCAAGCAGCTTGGTGAAAAAAGGTCCACTGTTGGAGCAATCATTAGAAAATGGAAGAAGCTAAACATGACTGTCAATCTCCCTCGGACTGGGGCTCCATGCAAAATCTCACCTCGTGGGGTCTCAATGATCCTAAGGTGAGAAATCAGCCCAGGACTACACGGGAGGAGCTGGTCAATGACCTGAAAAGAGCTGGGACCACCGTTTCCAAGGTTACTGTTGGTAATACACTAAGACGTCATGGTTTGAAATCATGCATGGCACGGAAGGTTCCCCTGCTTAAACCAGCACATGTCAAGGCCCGTCTTAAGTTTGCCAATGACCATTTGGATGATCCAGAGGAGTCATGGGAGAAAGTCATGTGGTCAGATGAGACCAAAATAGAACTTTTTGGTCATAATTCCACTAACCGTGTTTGGAGGAAGAAGAATGATGAGTACCATCCCAAGAACACCATCCCTACTGTGAAGCATGGGGGTGGTAGCATCATGCTTTGGGGGTGTTTTTCTGCACATGGGACAGGGCGACTGCACTGTATTAAGGAGAGGATGACCGGGGCCATGTATTGCGATATTTTGGGCAACAACCTCCTTCCCTCAGTTAGAGCTTTGAAGATGGGTCGAGGCTGGGTCTTCCAGCAGGACAATGACCCGAAGCACACAGCCAGGATAACCAAGGAGTGGCTCTGTAAGAAGCATATCAAGGTTCTGGCGTGGCCTAGCCAGTCTCCAGACCTAAACCCAATAGAGAATCTTTGGAGGGAGCTCAAACTCCGTGTTTCTCAGCGACAGCCCAGAAACCTGACTGATCTAGAGAAAATCTGTGTGGAGGAGTGGGCCAAAATCCCTCCTCCAGTGTGTGCAAACCTGGTGAAAAACTACAAGAAACGTTTGACCTCTGTAATTGCAAACAAAGGCTACTGTACCAAATATTAACATTGATTTTCTCAGGTGTTCAAATACTTATTTGCAGCTGTATCATACAAATAAATAGTTAAAAAAATCATACATTGTGATTTCTGGATTAATTTTTTTTGATTATGTCTCTCACAGTGGACATGCACCTACGATAACAATTTCAGACCCCTCCATGATTTCCAAGTGGGAGAACTTGCAAAATAGCAGGGTGTTCAAATACTTATTTTCATCACTGTATACTACTTATAGTGTTAATCAGTTTTAAATTATTAATCTGGGGGATAGAGATTTATCCAGCACCTTTAACCACTTGAAGACCAGGCGAATTATCGAACATGATCTGACCTTTCGCGGCAATACTTCACATGTGTGGGCCATTCGCCTTTGCGCTCTAGCATGCGGGGGACGGGGGCAAAAAAATAAAAATAAATAACATTTTTTTACACTGTTGCTTTAAAAAATTTTATCATCACTTTTATTGTGGTCACAAGGAATGTAAACATGACTGGTGACAGCAATATGCCTGTGACAGCTACTCTTTATGAAGGGATCTGCAGTCTAAAAGACTTAATATCCCTCCTCTGTCTTTGACTTTTTAAAAAATGGCACAGTTGACATCTGGGTAAACCGTAAGCGATGTCATCGCTTCCTTGTTACCATAGCGAAGACCCAATCAGAGCCAATCTCGGCTTTGTTTGGGTGTCCAACTAGCCGGATGTGTCAGCTAGTAGCTCGTGCCTCCCGGCGTGGTGGTGAGCGGGGAGGGTTGTCCCCTCCTGCTGCTTGTAACAGGAATAGAGCAGCTAGTTAGCTGCTCCGATTGCCAATACAAGAGAGCCGACCGTCAGCTCTGAAAAACAGTACTGGGTTATGCCTGCAGCTGGACAACCACTTAAAGTCAAATGATGTACTAGGTACGCGATTTGGCGGCAAGTGGTTAAGAACTTTTTTTTTGGGGGGGGGTGGGGGTGAATAGGGGTTACAGTGCAAGTATTGTGTGACATTGAATGGCGGAAGTTCTATCGGAAGAAAGGGAGTTCTTCAGGCATTAAAAAAACATGCAAAATGTGTGTTTACAGGTGTTCCTAAGTCTTGAGATCATAAAGACCTGAAAAAAAGGAAGGAAGGGAAAAAATACAGAGCTAAGGGTGAGAGAATGTACAAAGGACAATAAGAAAGTCGGTGATTCTGCATGTTGAGCATAGTCCAGCAAGCAGAAAAAAAAAAACAAAAAAAACAAACACAACACAACACACACACACAAAGTGTGAATGGAGACCAACAGTCAACGATCTAATAAATAAAAAAACTAGGAGGTCGACCGATATGGGTTTTTTTCTGGCTGATGCCGATATTTCTAAATCCGGGCCGCCGATATTTAATGCCAATTTTTGGGGGCGATATTTTAACCCCTTAACGCCCGCCGCACGACTATTTACGTCCGCACAATGGCACGGACAGGCAGAAGGATGTATATATACGTCCTTGCCTTTCCGCGGGTCGGGGGTCCGTTCGGGACCCCCCCGCGCTGCGTGCGGATTCCATCGGGGAGCGATCCGGGACGACGGCGCGGCTATTCGTTTATAGCCGCTCCGTCGCGATCGCTCCCCGGAGCTGAAGAACGGGGAGAGCCGTATGTAAACACGGCTTCCCCGTGCTTCACTGTGGCGGTGCATCGATCGTGTCATCCTCTATAGGGGAGACACAATCGATGACGTCAGACCTACAGCCACACCCCCATACTGTTGTAAACACACACTAGGTGAAGCCTAACACGTTCAGCGCCCCCGGTGGTTAACTCCCAAACTGCAACTGTCATTTTCATAATAAAGAATGCAATTTAAATGCATTTTTTGCTGTGAAAAAGACAATGGTCCCAAAAATGTGTCAAAATTGTCCGAAGTGTCCGCCATAATGTCGCAGTCACGAAAAAAAACAAAAAAAACGCTGATCGCCGCCATTAGTAGTAAAAAAAAAAAAAAAAATAATAAAAATGCAATAAAAATATCCCCCATTTTGTAAACGCTATAAATTTTGCGCAAACCAATCGATAAACGCTTATTGCGATTTTTTTTACCAAAAATAGGTAGAAGAATACGTATCGGCCTAAACTGAGAAAAAAAAAATTATATATGTTTTTGGGGGATATTTATTACAGCAAAAAGTAAAAAATATAGAATTTTTTTAAAATTGTCACTATTCATGTTTATAGCGCAAAAAATAAAAACCGCAGAGGTGATCAAATACCACCAAAAGAAAGCTCTATTTGTGGGGGAAAAAAGGACGTCAATTTTGTTTGGGAGCCACGTCGCACGAGCGCGCAATTGTCTGTTAAAGCGACGCAGTGCCGAATTGTAAAAACGCCTTTGGGCATTTAGCAGCATATTGGTCCGGGGCTTAAGTGGTTAAGCAGATTTATCTTTTTTTGGCAGGTGGCACTGGTTGCCACTAACTGGCACTGGCAGGTTTCTCACTGAGCCGATTTGTCAGTTTGTTACACTATATGTAACTGAATGCAGAGAGAGACAATCTGTCAGAATTAAGCATGATGTTGGGGGTGGGCTATCAAACACCAGCCAATGATTGGGCTGCTTAAGAAAGTGGACGGGGCCCCCATACACGTAGCGGCCTGCCCAGATCCCATCGGCTGGTGTTTGATAGCTGCTGGGTCCCACCCACCTCCGACATCACACTGAATTCTGACAACTCCTCTCTGCATTCAGTTGCAAATCAGTTTCACACAAATGAGCACAGAGCCGCTCAGTGTGTGAAACTGTCAGGAGTGTGGGGAAGGGAGGTAATCAGGCGAATTTGCAATTTTTTTTTAAAAAGGCCAAATATTGGCCGATATATCGATCAACCTCTAATAAAAACCTGTTTCTTGCAGTTAAATCCTCTCATCTTGTTTTTGATTTCATCACTACCCCCTTTCCTTTAGTTGTGGCAACATGTAAAGCTTGCCTTTTTCCAAATGTGCCTGCTGTCTTTGAATTGTACTCAATCCTACGAGATTAGAAAACCACCAGAAAAAAAAAAAAAGTTTTTTTTTTTTTGTTGCTCACCGTAAAATCCCTTTCTCTGAGTTCATTGACAGACACAGCCAATTTTTCTTTATCCATGACCAAACAGGGAATGTCCGCAAGCAGTGCCATAATGAGGGGTGGTCAAATCAATTCATGGAGAAAAACCTCAGGGCAACATGCCAGCACTCCGAACCACCCCGAAAAAGTGCCCGGGAATCCTAAACAGCCGCCTGTAAAACTTTGAGGCAAAAACTAGCCCCGGAAGATGCCAATACATCAACTTTATTGAACTTCATAAACAAAGTGCAGAGATGACCAGGTCGCTGCCTTGCAAGCTTGAGAAACAGATGCCTGATGTTAGAACCCCCCCCCAATTAGGCCTACCGCCTTGGTGGAGTGTGCCGTAACAGGGAAAGGAGGTTCCCGCTCCTTAATGGCATATGCTTGCACAATCGTCAGCCAAATCCAATGGAGAATGTTGGCAAAAGGGGCTGGCAAAAGGGGCTGCCAAGCCCTTATTCAGAGCGTCCGTGAGCACAAAAGAAAGAAAAAAAATTGGACCTCCGAAAAACAGCCGTCTCACAAACGGTACATGAATCATGCAAACCACATTCAGGAAATTCAGAGTCACCTCCTTAGGGTGCGGTGGCCGAAGCACCACCTTGTCCTTGTGTAGACCAGATAAAGGCAGCTTACAGGACAAAGCCGCCAACTCAAGATACCCTCTGAGCTGAAGTGACAGCTACCAGGAAAGCAACCTTCTAAGAAGGTGTAAGCAAGGGAGTATCCCTGATGCTCTCAAAGGGAGGCTGCTGAAGAACAGATAGCACCAAATTTAAGTCCCACTTACAGTGTTACAACAACAGGGTTCAAACAGGGAACTAGGGCTGGGAAAAAAAAAAAAAAAAAGGAAGAGATTTGAATCGAGTTGCGAGGGCAAATCGATTCAGATTTTGACAAAATCTTGCGGCCTTTTCCCAGGATCGCGGCGAGCTTTGGGTAGGATGTTTTAGGAGACCTAGTCCACAGCCTTTTCCCAGGATCGTGGCGGACTAGGCTGAAGCTGCAACCTCGCCTAAAAATGTAGGACCAGTGCGGCGTCCATCAGAAAAAAATTTTTTTTTGGGGGGGCCAAAATCGCCCAGCTCTACAGGGAACGCCACAAGGCTAACCCCCTAAATAAAAGTGCAAACAAGAATGCGTGTCCAAGGGACGCTGAAAGCAAACTGCCAGAGTGGAGACTTGACCCTTGATGGTGCAAGCACCGCCTGGAAAAAGAAAAAACACAAACACCGCCTGGTGTAGGGACCACTTACCCCTGATCCAGCTTTAACGGCTGAGCTAATCTGCTTGCCAGTTCTCGACCCCCGGAAAATGTACGGCAGACAGAACAAACCTTTCGGCCCAACTCAGGATGCGAGATGCCTCCAGCACCACTGCTGCACTTCTGGCGTCTCCGATTATTTACATATACAGCGGTGGGGATGTCCAACTGTATCCGGGTCGGCAGACCACAAAGACGATCCGTCCAATGAGTCAGTGACAACCAGGTCGCTCGAAGCTCCAGGACATTAATGGGCAGTCGAGCCTCCACCGGAGTCCAGCGACTCTGAGCCGAGTTTGATCCCAAGACTCCGCTCCAGCCTGACAGGCTGGCATCCAAAGGGGAAGGAAGCACTTTCTGCTCCATAAGGCCGGTGACCTCAGCCACCAGATTGAGAGGCCCTTGTTGACTGCACTAGGAAATTTTGCAAGTCCAGGTCAACAGAATTTGTTCCATTTGGATAAGATTTCATTCTGCAGGGTTCTTGTATGAAACTGAGCATACGGAACCGCTTCAAAAAGGTAGCCCCCCATCAGCCTCAAAACCCACATGGGGGGAAAAAAACAAAACAAACACACAGGGAGGGCCGCCTGCAAGCCAACAGCTGCCATGCTTCTGACCCGAGTTTATGCAATTTCTACGATGGGAGGAACACCTTGGCCTACTCTGAATCGAGAATCAGTCTTCAATACTAGAAGTGCTGGGATGGGATCAAAACTTATGGAGGAGAACGGGAGTGTCCCTGGAGTGTCCCCGAAAGCTGTGAGCCAACTGTTGGTGAGGTGCACTGGAGGATTCTTGCGGTGGGCTCGTCCGCAGCCTGTGCCCTGGGCTCCGAGATCAGCTGTAAGCTCCGGGATTGGACGGCGGTGGTCAGCTGACCAGATCATGTGCACAGCCCAGTGAAACTCAGCGTCTCCACCGCCGGGGGTCAGAGGAGGAGGAGAGGGCTACGGAGCGTCCCAGAGGGTCCCCCCTCGTTCCCCCAAAGCATACTCGGCATCAGACAAGCGCCGCATGGAGGAGAAGAGAGAAAAGACTACTAGACAACCAATCCAGGGTTGGAGGTAAAAGTTTGTTACCTTAATATTAATTGCTATCAAGCTGTACGGAGGGACTCCTTTGTCATACTGTGGGAATTCCTATAAAGCCTGTAGGGCTCTTTATAAGGTACGCTATATGCCTGCCTAGCTGGACTTTTTTTTCTTATATCTCCCCTTGTGTGCCCCTATAAGGGGGGAGGAAGAAGGGAGAAAGTGAAAGTGAAATTGACTTTTTTTTTTTACAGTGCTCAGACATTGTTCCACAATCGCTTCGCGCTTCAGACGGGGACCCACGCCCCCTGTACTCTTGTATTACTTACTACCTCTGGCTTATGCTCATGCCCATGTCCCCCCACTTTGTGAAACTGATTTCTTCTACTTATTGTGCTTGGCGCTTATAGACATTGTATCGTAATCGCTTTGCGCTTCAGACGGGGACCCCCGCCCCTTTATTCTTGTATTATTGTCTACCTTTGGCCTATGCCCATGCCCCCTCACTTTGTGCTGGTTGGACAAATGTAAATAGAAGGTAATAACTTCAGTTACAGAATGGCGGCAGTAGCGGGAAAAAGGAGGGCAGCACAACACAGAGTGGGGGGCCTCAAGCAACAAGGGCAAAGGAGAAAGCGTCATAGGCAGCAGCAGTAGCCAAATTGGAGCAGCACCCACATACTTCGGCAGGCTCCCCTGGAAAAGGGGTTCAGAGCCAACAAACGCAGGCCAAAACTCATGGGGCCATAACAACGGATAGGAAAAGTCAGGGCCATGGGGTGCCGGCCTCAAAGTCAACAACCAAAAAAGATACCATCGGGGAACCCCCAGGGGGTGTACAAGCAACCGCAGCAACTACTACAGTAGCCCAAATAGCAGATGGGTTTGCAAGTGAGGGGGAGCCATCTCTCAAAGAAATACTCTTGGCCATAAACGTTTGTAAGGGGTCTCTGGGCAATCCATCGGTCCAGATGAAAGAAATAAAGGATGAGCTAAGGACAATGGGGCAAGAACTGCAGAGAAAGGTGCAAAGAGTAACGGCGGTAGAGGAGAGAGTGAGTCAAGTTGAAGACGAAGTGCACCCCTTGAAACAGCAGATGCAAGCAATGAGGGAGCAAATTGGTCAGCAGGCATCGAAACTTGATGACATTGAGAATAGACTGCAGAGGAACAATATAAAGGTGGTAGGCCTCCCGGAACAGAGCGAGGGTACCCACCCAATATGCTTCCTCGAGAACTGGTTCAGAGAGATTTTTGGGGAAAGTGTCTTTTCACCCCTTTTCGGGATAGAAAGGGCTCATAGAGTCCCGTTCAGAGCCTTAAAGGATGGTCATTTCCGACCCTTACTCCTGAAATTGCTTAACTACAATGACAAGGTGACAATGTTACAGAAGGCAAGAGAGAAAGGCAAAATTTATTACAGAGGGTCTCGCATCTCTCTGTACCCAGACTTCTCGCCTGAATTAAGCAAACGAAGAGCGGAGTTTACACCAGTTAAACGCAATCTCTTAAAAAGTAACATTACATATGCACTATTGTACCCAGCACGCTTACGGATAACGACATCAACGGGACCCCAGCTATTTGATTCACCAAGAAAAGCAGCACAGTGGCTCGAAGAATATAAATCACATATAGAACATAAGGATTGATAAAATTGTATAATCGTAGAGAAGAATAAAGAAAAGAGGGGAAACAGAGTAGAGTGGAGTGGGGAGTGGGGGAGGGGGGAAAGAATAAATATATCAAAATGCTTAAATACACGAAGGGACGGAAAGAGTAATTATCTGTTATTTGAATTTTGGTATTGTTTAAAAATTATGGCACTACATTTTTTCGTAATATGCACAGTAGAAAGGGATGGCGGTGTGGGGGGGGGGGGGCGCTTACACGGGAGTATAGATGGGAACGGATGTGGAAGGGGGTGTGAGGGAGGGATGGCAGGTAGCGGTCACAAGTATAGCCCCTGGGGTGGGCCTAGTAAGGCAAGGGAAAAGGGGGGGGAGGGAGGGAGGGAAGAACACAATTATATAAGAATATGGCTATCACACATAACACATTTAATAACGCACTTAAGGAACAAGAAATAAGGAAGGGGAAACTTAAGAAATTTGGACGATGCACATGCTTTAGGAAAAGCACATTAAAAATAGGTAAATTTTGGATATCTCTTTTCTTTTTTTTTCTTTTTTGGATTAGGGGTAGGGAGGGTGGAGGCCAGTTAGAAGACAAAGCCAGGGGGGTAAAATTGTCTTCTGGCCCTTCTTCCCTGGTCTCCCCTCCTTCCCCAGGAATTGTGGAAACGCTGCTGGCTTGCCCAATAGGAAGCGGCCCTGCAGGGCTCTCCTGCTGCCTCAACTGGAGGGGGTTCTCCCCCATCTTAACCTATTAAGCGGTTCTCGCTTGGATATACATCTTTTTTCTACTAATGACTTGAGGATATACCGTATCTGTGTCTATAAGTTTGCTCTGGGGTTATGAGGCCGAAAATACTTAAAATTGGCTCCTGGAATGTTCGGGGGATGGGTGACCCGGTTAAAAGAGCTGCAATTTTCTCTATGCTTGATGGGCATGGAGTGGAGCTAATTTGCCTGCAGGAGACCCACCCAACAAGTGAAACAAAATTAAAATTAACAAACAGAAAATATCAGTACCAGTACCATTCGGTTTACTCCTCCTATTCAAGGGGGGTGAGTATAATGGTTAAGAAGGGGGTGTCTTTTACATGCAAAGAGCTTAAGATAGATGAATTGGGCCGCTATATATTCCTGCATTGTCTAATAGAGAATGCGCCATACGTACTGGCTAACATTTACATCCCCCCACCCTTTAAAATGGAGATCCTGTATAAACTAATGGAATTTGTAATAAAATAGGATTTTTTGTACTCACCGTAAAATCCTTTTCTCTGACGTCCATGGACGGACACAGCTCCTTAAGTCTTGACAAGTGGGTTATGTTCCTGTTTACAGGAGAGGACTAGGCAGAAACATGTTAAATGGTTAAATACATGTTAAATCAACAGAGTTGAACAGCCCCGCCCAGGGGGCGGTCCCTCCAGACATAACCCTCCTCACTGCAGCATGCAGCCTCAGTTCGTAACAAGCAGTACAAACCTAAAAAGGAGGGGTGGGAGCTGTGTCCGTCCATGGACGTCAGAGAAAAGGATTTTACGGTGAGTACAAAAAATCCTATTTTCTCTTATCGTCCATGGACGGACACAGCTCCTTAAGTCTTGACAAGTGGGACATCCCCAAGCAGTGTCAAAACGAGGGGTGGGAAATATATCAGTAAAACCAATTTTAACTTCACCCCAAAACAAGCAGAGCTCCTCAAACGGAGGAGATGCAACCTCAAACGGCCGCCTGCAAACGCTAGCGGGCGAAAGCATCATATGATGCACTCACAGCAACCAGGAAATTTTGAAAAACAAAAACGTGAATGGACGACCAAGTCGGCGCCCTGCACACCTGTAACACCAACGTATGAAGTCGGAAAAAACCCAGGAAGCACCAGGTGCCCTGGTCGAAAGTGCCGCGACCGGAAAAAGGGGGGCCCGCCCCCTAAGAGCATAGGCCTGTATGACGGTCTGTCAGATCCACCGAGACAGGGTGGTCGACGAGACCGCCAGGCCCTCTGTGGACCAGACACTGACACAAAAGAGGGTCAGATCTCCAAAACTGAGCCGTAGCAGGTAGATACACCCGCAAAGCGCGTACCACGCCTGAAGTATGAAAAGCAACCTCCGTAGGATGCGCCGGCCGAGGGCAAAAAGGATGGACGGAACAATGCCCCTATTCAGGCGAAAGTCCGAGATCACCTTCGGAAGAAGGGAAGGTCGTGGGCGCACCACCACCTAATCCTTATGGAGTATCAAGCATGGCGGCTTGCAAGACAAGCCCACCAGCTCAGAGACCCCTCTAACGGAAGAAAAGGGCCACCTTCCGAGATAGTGTTAAGAGAAAATCTCTCTGAAGTTTCCAAAGGGAAAGCTCCTGAGGAACCAAGAGCACCAGAGTCAAAACTCATTGGGGAAGAGATGGGCCAAGAGGGGAAAGAATATGACAAACCCCCTGCACAAAGAGGTACCCACCAGGGAACGGGCCCCAAAGGGCCACTGAAAGAACACAGCCAAGGCTGAACTCTGCCCCCAAACGGTGCTTAAAAGTAATTTGAGATCCACAACAAGCTGTAAAAAAAAAAAAAAAAAACCAACAGCAGGACCCTGGCCATCGAATACGTCCGTGGACGTCACTTCATCTCTTCACACCAAGAGATGTAGGTCTGCCAGGTGTGACTGTAGATTCTCCTGGAAGAAGACTACCATGCCCTCAACATGGTTGAGATGACCGAGTCAGACAGACCCCGGTCTCTTAAAGTCTAGCTACCAATAGCCATATTGCGTAAGTTAGTGACTGTACAACAGAAGGAAGTATGGAACCTCGAGACAGAAGGACCTCTCGCCCTGGCGACGTCCAGGGTACCTCCGTTATGAAGCGCCCGAAAACGGCGTACCAATGACAATCTGGAGTGATTAGGAACATCGGGATCCCCTCAGCCTCCACTCTATGGAGCACCTGAGGAAGCAACACAAATGGAGGAACGGTATAAGGCCGCTGATACAGACCCCCACAGGGTCAACAGCGCAACGTACGCGTCAGTACCAGCGCAATAGACCTGGTCACTACTTCGACACCCTTGCGGTGGAGACGAGCGGCCAGGAGATCCACGAGTGGAAAAAAACCAAGGCGAGCCCGGGCCACGTAACGACACAGATCTTCCTGGGCTTGAACCCAGAGGCAACTGCCTGCAGGGCAGGCAGTCTACGCTGAGCCATAATCTCGCCTGCCCTGTGAGACTCACTTCCTGCAGGGGAGCCGAAACACCCCCGGGCACAGAAAACCAGTCACCCTGGTCCAGCATCAGGTGACTCTAGTAGCCCGCCTGCTGGCATACCCATGGTAGACCGAAGCCACGTCGTGGCGTTGTTGGCTAGTACCTTGCAACCGCCTCGAACACGAGGAGAATCAAAGCCTGATCAACCAAAATAGTGGGACAAAGAACGGTAGACAGGGTCCCCAGCACCCAGGCGGCCTCCCACCTAGGTACTAACCAGGCCCGACCCTTGGTAGCCACCAAGATCAGAAGAGAGCAGGCACATTCAGGAAGTTGTGGCCGTAGGTCCATGCAAATCCAGCGACTCTGGGCCGACTGGACCCCCCCAGGGGTCCCCACAATCCGTGAGGCCTGCGTCTGTCGTAAACAACGACCACTGGAAGGATGGAAGAACTTCCCGGGCCGAAGATCCGGGGATCTCCGTCCCAACTCAAAGACTCCGACTAGGTGGCGCACCTGAATCTGGCGATTACAGAGACAAGAAATTTCTTACCACCTGGACCGTATTTCCTGGAAAGCCCAAGTGTGGAACTGGGCATACAGTACCGCCTCGAAGAAGGCTACCCACAGGTCCCGGACCAGCATGCACCCAGATAGAAGACCGATAGCGTGATGCTAATACCCTCACTGCAGACTGAAGAGTCTGCAATTTCTCCAGGGGAAGAAAGACCTTCGCTCCCTTTGAGTCAGACTCAGGACCGGCTCCAAAAGAAGCTGCCCTCAGAAGAAGGTCGTTCAAGAAGCCCACGAGGCAAAACCTCACTGTCCCAACAAAGTTAGGATAATTGCGAGCTCCTAGGCGAAAACCCTCAGTGCCAACGCCAGATTAAGAGGGAGGGCCACAGACTGACAGAAGCCCTCCATCACGGAGCACAGAAAATTCTGTGACATATGCAAAACGGGACATGCATGTATGCGTCCCTGCGGGACTTACAAGTCCTGCACTGTTCTCAGGCAGACCGACAAGCCGGGCGAGGAATAAACGAGAAAAGAACTCTGTTCTATGGATAAAAAACACATATGGTCACAAATTCAATAATGCGGAGCATTCCCCAGGGGATAACAGAGGGAGGGGGCACTCTTAACCCCTGCCCGTCCGCATTCCGCCCCCAGCCTGGCCCAAAAGTGTCCAGGGCTAACAAAGAAGTCTCTGTGGAGATCCCAGGTGCTAACACCTGCCGCTGAGCGTGTAGGGGAAGGACCAGATACTGACTCCAAATATAAAAGACATTTACATGTGTATGTAATACCTGTCTTAACATAAAAACTGACGCTCCCAGGGCCCTATACAGGGCATCTTACCCACTTGCTGCGCTGACCCGGGGAGTTAAAAACGTATCCCAATATAAGTCTGTTAGCCAGGGGACTCACCTCAGGAGGAGACTGCCCAGCGCTGCCGACCGCTCTCATCACACAGCGTGTGGAGAGGAAATAAACCATGAAGGAACTGCGGCGTCTGCAGGGACCTGTGTGCGCCGTAGATACAGCACTAGGGGACAGAACTGCACAAAGATGGCCGCCCGCTGCACATGGCGCGGCTACGACAAAATGGCCGCCAATGGGAGTTTTCAATGTAATTGAAAACCTCCCAAAAAATGGCGCCAGTGTCGGCCAAACGGCGGCAAAACGCCACCTTTTAAACAGGGAAAGCCTCCAAGAGCCTTTACAGTGAAAACCCCCACAGGAAAAATCCTGTATCAGACAGTAAAAGGTGCCAGATAGCACAGCCCTCTCAGGAAAGCCCCCCCCCCCCGGACAGCGTGCCTTAGCAATGCAGCAAGGGAAAGGAGCAGGGAAGGGAGGAGTGCTCCTCCACTGTCAGGGCACCTCCAAACCCCAGGAATGCCCAGCCGTACCAACCCACCGAAGTAGGAGGGATTGTACTTACCCGTCCAAGCGAGGACTCGCTGACGCATTCCTGACAGACCTACAACCGCAATGGAGGTAGCTGTCGGCCCGGTCCACTGAGTGAGGCAACACCACAGCCCAGTCATATGTGGACCTCGGAGCAAAGCTCACGGCCACCTCAGGAGTCATGAGGTATGGTGTGGCAGACCAAGCCTCTTTGCATAGGTGTGTCCACGCTTGCTGGTCAGACTGAGTAGACTACAAGGATCTATAATATCCAGCCTGTCACTCAGCCGACAGTTGAAAGAAGATTCAAGAAAAAGTGAAAATAAAAGAAGATGGAATAAAATAAAATTTCTCCTCAGGGCGCTGGGCCCAAAGGGAGCCATACGTCCTTCTCCTTTGCTAGGCAGAACGAAACTGAGGCTGCATGCTGCAGTGAGGAGGGTTATGTCTGGAGGGACCGCCCCCTGGGCGGGGCTGTTCAACTCTGTTGATTTAACATGTATTTAACCATTTAACATGTTTCTGCCTAGTCCTCTCCTGTAAACAGGAACATAACCCACTTGTCAAGACTTAAGGAGCTGTGTCCGTCCATGGACGATAAGAGAAATAAGGATAATACTCCCGTAATAGCGGTAGGTGACTTCAATGTTACACTGAATAGAACAAGGGATAGGTTCCCACCAGGGGGGCGGGGAGATAGCAGGGGGGAGGGATACTTTAATCAATTTCTGGAGGAAGTCGGGTGGTGCGATATGTGGAGAACAAGATATCCAGAGGTACGACAATATTCCTGCTTCTCAAGCTCATACTCCACCTTGTCCAGGATAGACATGGCCCTGGGAAATGGGGCAAGTGTACAGTTAGTGAATGAAATAGCTTACCATCCAAGAGGGGTGTCGGACCACCCTCCACTGGTGTTGTCTTTGATTATAGGGAGGAAGCGCCCCGTAAATAATTGGAAAATAAGCCCATTCTGGCTGGAACTTATGGGAAATCCAGAGGAGGTAGTTATAAAGTTAAGAGAATTTTTGGACTTTAACTCAGGGACAGCGCAAGTGAAGGTGGTCTGGGACACCACGAAAGGCCTTCCTCAGAGGGTTACTGATTCAACAGGTAGCCAAGATAAAGAAAAACTCTAGGGATTGGAAAGTAAAAATTGGGAAAGAAGTCATGGAAGCAGAAAAACAGTTTGTAGAGGATCCCTCTTGATTAAACAAAAAAGATGGCTCGAGAAACAGCAGGAGTACAAGATGATAATAAACAGGAGGGTGGAGAATAAACGCTTATTCCAGAGCCAGAGCTCATTTGCGGAAGGGGAGAGTGTAGGCCATACATTGGCACTCTTAGCTAGAACTAACTCGGCACCCTCCAATATACCTGCAATCAGGACAGTTGGGGGTGAGATATCCTCGCAAACGTCCGTGATATTAGACACATTGAGGCATACTATCAGGGATTATATAAAACCAAAAGAAGGGATGAGATAACACGAATGAACGAGTTCCTAAGGGAAATGGAAACGCCAGTGCTACTAGAGGAAGATAGAAACATCATAGAAACCCCCATAACCCTCGAGGAGTTACAACAGGCCCTGGGAGGAATGACCAACCAGAAGTCCCCTGGACCGGACGGTTTACCGGCAGAAATCTACAAACAGTATAGTAAGGTATTGCTTCCAGAACTCCTTAAGGTGCTAAATGGGGCACTAGAAAGGGGGAGGCTGCCTGCCGCAATGTCAGAAGCTACTATAATAGTGCTGCAGAAGGAAGGGAAAGACTTATTGGATACAGCCTCTTATAGACCAATATCCTTACTGTGTTCTGATGTTAAGCTGCTGGCTAGGGTATTGGCAGCCAGGATAAATAAATGTATAAAGAAACTCATCCACCCAGACCAATCCGGTTTTATACCGATAGATCAACCAGTGTTAACATTAGAAGATTATATCTGAACCTACAAACGCCAACTGTGAATGCGGGAGATGAAGCCATCCTGTCCCTGGACGCTGCCAAGGCGTTTGATAGCCTTGAGTGGGATTACCTTTGGTACATCCTGGAAAAATTTGGATTTGGCCCTACCTTCATTGGTTGGATAAAAACGTTGTATAATGCTCCAAGTGCAAAAATAAAAAATTAATAATGAATACTCGCGATCGTTCAAGCTAGAAAGGGGGACAAGACAGGGTTGCCCCCTGTCGCCTCTTCTTTTCGCACTGGGAATTGAGCCACTGGCAATCGCGATTAGAAGAAATCAGGACATACAGGGCTTCCAGAGAAGTGCAGGAGAGGAAAAAAAACACACTTTATGCTGATGACATTCTGCTCTTCCTGGGGGACTCTACAAAGTCCCTAAATTCGGCATTAGAAACAGTGGAGGCATTTGGGTTAATATCGGGGTTAGTGATCAATTGGGAAAAATCTGTACTTTTGCCAATAAACCCAGTAGGCAACAGGACAGGCAGAGAAATTCCCCAATTGAAAATAGTGGAAAAAATTTAATATTTAGGCATAGCCGTAACATGTGACCCAGAACAGTATATTACCAACAACTTAGAGCCTCTCTTGAAAAAATTTAAACGGAAAGCGGATATCTGGGGAAGACTCCCCTTATCGATTGCGGGAAGAAGTAATCTCATAAAAATGTTTTGGATGCCACAATTACTGTATATACTCCATAATTCGCCTGTGTGGATAGGAAAGGCTTGGTTCAAAAAAATTGATACTTTTCAGGGAACTAGTCTGGAAGAAGAGGACAGCCAGGAACAATCTCCAGACTTTACAAGCATCAATAAATAAGGGAGGCCTGGCGGTTCCACACCCCCACAGCTACTTTTTAGCGGCTCAATTACAGCATCTGGGGGGGGTGTTATACAGAAGGAGGAGGGAGTGCCAGCGGGAAGATGATGCTAATGGGGTCCCCTCATAAGTCCATAATAGAAACACTAGAGGCTGACTCCTTCCCAGTTATGAATTCCACACTGAGACTGATTAAAAGAACTTGGCAGGCAAGGCAGCGTTGGGGTACAAGGGGTTAACAGTACTCCCCACTGGGATAATAAAAACTTGCAGGAGATTGTAAAGATGGGAAAATTGAAAGAATGGGAAAGGCTGGGTATAACCAGATTGGATCAACTTTTTTCAGATGAGACATTGAAACCATTTGCAGCATTAAAAGGAAGAATATGCCTTACCAAATTCCCTGTTTTATACCTACCTGCAGGTCAGGCATGCCCGCCAGGCGCAATTTAAGATGGGCCTGGTAAGAGGGCAAAAATCCCCCAGCTTCACCGCTTAATTAAATATGAGAGCTCTAAGGGAATTATTTCAGACCTCTATGCAAAGATTAGTGAAGGGTTTCTAGGGGGAGAAAGACTGAAAAAAAATAAAAACAGAGGTGGGAGGAGGATGTAGGCCAAATTACAACTGAACAATGGGAACAGATTCTCACTGCAGGGAATTTGGTGTCACTTGCCCCGTCGCAGAAAGTCTCCCACTTATTTTTATTTTACAGAGTCTACTATACGCCAACAAGGTTATATAAGTTTGGCAGGAAAGCAGATGACAAATGCCCCAGATGCCAAAACACAGGCGACCTTATACATATGATGTGGAGGTGCCCGAAATTACACACGTACTGGGGCAAAGTAATAGAGATTATAAATACCACCTTTGGGTTGGACTTGGAGGTGGAGGCATTGGTTTGCCTATAGGGATGCATAGAGGGGAGATTTGAGCAAAGAGGCAGCAGGGTAGCAGCTATGAGGTGCCTGTTCCAAGCCAGAAAACTGATCGCACAAAAGTGGCAGTCAGAGAACGCGCCTACATCAGCAGAATGGGAAAACGTGATAAATGCCACAGTATGGAAAGAAAAAGTAACCCTAACTAGACAAGGCAACTTTAATAAATTTAAAACGTTGTGGGAGCCCTGGTTGAGCAGAATGGGTTGTCCACCATAAGGAGGGAAGGGGAACCAAGCTGGGACAACGGGGCAAGCCAAGCGAGGAATAAAGAGGCAACAGAGTGTGGGATAGGAATTCCCCAGAGATAAATACGCAACCCATGTAAAAAGTGTTAAGAGTAAAGTGAAATATAGAGGTATAAGTGTGTATATGGGATACAAATAAGAAGGGGGGGGGGAAGGGTCAAAGGTATAAGGAGTAATAAAGGTTGCAATATACAGGCGTATTGTATAAGGAAATATGCTATGTAAAATGTTTTTATGCTTTTGTAAAACCTCACCTGAGCCTAATCGCGATCCAGTGATGTGCAAAACAGTCTCGGCTGTCCCTGGACCCCCT
Source organism: Rana temporaria (assembly GCF_905171775.1). Lineage (NCBI taxonomy): Eukaryota > Metazoa > Chordata > Amphibia > Anura > Ranidae > Rana > Rana temporaria. The sequence continues at coordinate 340,594,653 of NC_053490.1, forward strand.
CTCCTCACTGGCTGAGACTGCAGCGGAAGCCATTGACGGGGCCAAGCCACAGCTCTTACAGAAGCATAGAGCAGGGTTTTGGGAGCGCGCACGCACCAGTGCCCCATAGCAAGTGGCTTGCTATTGGGGGCACTGGTCATGGGGGTGGAGCCAGGAGCATCGGTGGGAGACCGGAGAAGAGGATGTGGGCTGCTCTGTGCAAAACCATTTTTTTCCCCCTTAAAGTCCTTTGATACCACTTGAACTCATTCACTTATTAGTGGGAATGCTTTAATAAGCATTCCCAGTATTGATATTCGTTTTTTATTATTAGTGGGAATGCTTTAATAAGCATTCCCAGTATTGATATTCGTTTTTTATTATTAGTGGGAATGCTTTAATAAGCATTCCCAGTATTGATATTCGTTTTTTATTATTAGTGGGAATGCTTTAATAAGCATTCCCAGTATTGATAATCGTTTTTTATTATTAGTGGGAATGCTTTAATAAGCATTCCCAGTATTGATATTCGTTTTTTATTATTCTTCTTCTTAATTTTAATTTTAATTTTATTCCGTACGTTTTTTGGCTCTGCGTAACTTCTGCATACTTTCAGCTATTGAGACCATTCAACTTTTAAAATGTTCATCTCGTTCAGCTAACGATGGGACTTCAAGTTTTTTTGTACTATTTATACTTTTTAAAATATTAAGCTTTTAGACACTTTTTTTTAACATTGAAGTCAATGAGAACATCCTTTTTCCTGCTTCAAAACACACGTTCTGCCAAAAGTTTCAGCTCCTTCATACTTTCACTTACAGACACCAAACAAACTTTAAAGCGGTCACAAAATATTCAGCTATCCAAACATGACTTTTTAGATTGATATCTTATACGGTTTTTGTGAAAACGCAATTTACGTTTAGTGATTTTTTTATCGGTTATAATGTAATCCTATGGAGCAGGTTTAGAGTGTGTCATGTGACCTTTAGAGTGGAGATCTTTGAAAACAAAAATTATCTTTAAAAAAATTGCTCTCACGCCCACAAGATCTACTTGTCATACACAATTTATATATCAAAACGTAGGTATGCTTGTCTGGTTTCAGGCAATGTGATCAGTTTTGTGATACGTATTTTAGTTTTAGTTCCAGGAGCTTCTAAAGGACAAGAGTGACAAAACCACTCTCATTGACCGTCCATGTTAAAAATTTTAAAAATTTTCCTGCAAAACACACAAAGACGCTCTTTTCTAAATCGCTGGCATGGCCACAATTTTAAGTTTATCAACATAAATTTCATATCGATGCGTTCACAAGGGCCGCGTCTTTCAAACGGTGAAGTCGCTGTATCGATCGCATGTACGGTTGTGGATTTATTACGTTTTGTTTGGAGGCGTAATTAATGTATTGGTCTGTGAATTAAAAGGCGTTTGTAATGGAATTTCTTTCCATAAATAGCTTTCTACCTCAGTGCAATATTCCTCCTCACTGACCTGGGGGGAGGGGAAACCTCTTGAGGGGGGAGGGGCGACCAGGAAGTCAGCATACTCTCTACTTTGCAGATAGAGAAAGGAGCTGTGTGTCCTAAAGATAGTGTAGTGGTTATGGTGAATGGCTTTGGTGGGGGCTCAGCTATTCAGCATTCCCACTCGCATTTTCCTCAGGGAATGCATTTTCTAGTTCTTAATTTTAATTTTAATTTTATTCCGTACGTTTTTTGGCTCTGCGTAACTTCTGCATACTTTCAGCTATTGAGACCATTTAACTTTTAAAATGTTCGTCTCATTCAGCTAACGATGGGACTTCTTCAAGTTTTTTTGTACTATTTATACTTTTTAAAATATTAAGCTTTTAGACACTTTTTTTTAACATTGAAGTCAATGAGAACATCCTTTTTCCTGCTTCAAAACACACGTTCTGCCAAAAGTTTCAGCTCCTTCATACTTTCACTTACAGACACCAAACAAACTTTAAAGCGGTCACAAAATATTCAGCTATCCAAACATGACTTTTCAGATTGATATCTTTTACGGTTTTTGTGAAAACGCAATTTACGTTTAGCGATTTTTTCAGAAAATGGAATCGGTTATAATGTAACCCTATGGAAGGGATTTAGAGTGTGTCATGTGACCTTTACAGTGGAGATCTTTGAAAACAAAAATTATCTTTAAAAAAAGGGCGAACAAATTGCTCTCACGCCCACAAGATCTACTTGTCATACACAATTTATATATCAAAACGTAGGTATGCTTGTCTGGTTTCAGGCAATGTGATCAGTTTTGTGATACGTATTTTAGTTTTAGTTCCAGGAGCTTCTAAAGGACAAGAGCGACAAAACCACTCTCATTGACCGTCCATGTTAAAAATTTTAAAAATTTTCCTGCAAAACACACAAAGACGCTCTTTTCTAAATCGCTGGCATGGCCACAATTTTAAGTTTATCAACATAAATTTCATATCGATGCGTTCACAAGGGCCGTGTCTTTCAAACGGTGAAGTCGCTGTATCGATCGCATGTACGGTTGTGGATTTATTACGTTTTGTTTGGAGGCGTAATTAATGTATTGGTCTGTGAATTAAAAGGCGTTTGTAATGGAATTTCTTTCCATAAATAGCTTTCCTTACCTCAGTGCAATATTCCTCCTCACTGACCTGGGGGGAGGGGAAACCTCTTGAGGGGGGAGGGGCAACCAGGAAGTCAGCATACTCTCTACTTTGCAGATAGAGAAAGGAGCTGTGTGTCCTAAAGATAGTGTAGTGGTTATGGTGAATGGCTTTGGTGCGGGCTCAGCAATTCAGCATTCCCACTCGCATTTTCCTCAGGGAATGCATTTTCTAGTCTAGTTAGTGGGAATGCTTTAATAAGCATTCCCAGTATTGATATTCGTTTTTTATTATTCTTCTTCTTAATTTTAATTTTAATTTTATTCCGTACGTTTTTTGGCTCTGCGTAACTTCTGCATACTTTCAGCTATTGAGACCATTTAACTTTTAAAATGTTCGTCTCATTCAGCTAACGATGGGACTTCTTCAAGTTTTTTTGTACTATTTATACTTTTTAAAATATTAAGCTTTTAGACACTTTTTTTTAACATTGAAGTCAATGAGAACATCCTTTTTCCTGCTTCAAAACACACGTTCTGCCAAAAGTTTCAGCTCCTTCATACTTTCACTTACAGACACCAAACAAACTTTAAAGCGGTCACAAAATATTCAGCTATCCAAACATGACTTTTTAGATTGATATCTTATACGGTTTTTGTGAAAACGCAATTTACGTTTAGTGATTTTTTTATCGGTTATAATGTAATCCTATGGAGCAGGTTTAGAGTGTGTCATGTGACCTTTAGAGTGGAGATCTTTGAAAACAAAAATTATCTTTAAAAAAAGGGCGAACAAATTGCTCTCACGCCCACAAGATCTACTTGTCATACACAATTTATATATCAAAACGTAGGTATGCTTGTCTGGTTTCAGGCAATGTGATCAGTTTTGTGATACGTATTTTAGTTTTAGTTCCAGGAGCTTCTAAAGGACAAGAGCGACAAAACCACTCTCATTGACCGTCCATGTTAAAAAAATTTAACATTTTCCTGCAAAACACACAAAGACGCTCTTTTCTAAATCGCTGGCATGGCCACAATTTTAAGTTTATCAACATAAATTTCATATCGATGCGTTCACAAGGGCCGTGTCTTTCAAACGGTGAAGTCGCTGTATCGATCGCATGTACGGTTGTGGATTTATTACGTTTTGTTTGGAGGCGTAATTAATGTATTGGTCTGTGAATTAAAAGGCGTTTGTAATGGAATTTCTTTCCATAAATAGCTTTCTACCTCAGTGCAATATTCCTCCTCACTGACCTGGGGGAGGGGAAACCTCTTGAGGGGGGAGGGGCGACCAGGAAGTCAGCATACTCTCTACTTTGCAGATAGAGAAAGGAGCTGTGTGTCCTAAAGATAGTGTAGTGGTTATGGTGAATGGCTTTGGTGCGGGCTCAGCAATTCAGCATTCCCACTCGCATTTTCCTCAGGGAATGCATTTTCTAGTTCTTTTTATTCTTATCCTTTATTCCGTACGTTTTTTGGCTCTGCGTAACTTCTGCATACTTTGAGCTATTGAGACCATTCAACTATTAAAATGTTCGTCTCGTTCAGCTAACGATGGGACTTCTTCAAGTTTTTTTGTACTATTTATACTTTTTAAAATATTAAGCTTTTAGACACTTTTTTTTAACATTGAAGTCAATGAGAACATGCTTTTTACCGCTTCAAAACACACGTTCTGCCAAAAGTTTCAGCTCCTTCATACTTTCACTTACAGACACCAAACAAACTTTAAAGCGGTCACAAAATATTCAGCTATCCAAACATGACTTTTTAGATTGATATCTTTTACGGTTTTTGTGAAAACGCAATTTACGTTTAGTGATATTTTATCGGTTATAATGTAATCCTATGGAGCAGGTTTAGAGTGTGTCATGTGACCTTTAGAGTGCAGATCATCCACAAAAAATATTATCTTTAAAAAAAGGGGGAACAAATTGCTCTCACGCCCACAAGATCTACTTGTCATACACAATTTATATATCAAAACGTAGGTATGCTTGTCTGGTTTCAGGCAATGTGATCAGTTTTGTGATACGTATTTTAGTTTTAGTTCCAGGAGCTTCTAAAGGACAAGAGTCATGTTAAAAAGTCTAAAAAATGTTTCTGCAAAACACACAAAGACGCTCTTTTCTAAATCGCTGACATGGCCACATTTTTAAGTTTATCAACATAAATTTCATATCGATGCGTTCACAAGGGCCGTGTCTTTCAAACGGTGAAGTTGCTGTATCGATCGCATGTACGGTTGTGGATTTATTACGTTTTGTTTGAAGGCTTCAATAACTGATTTTGTGTGTGGATGAAAGCGTTTCTAATGGTATTTTGATTCCCTAAATAGCTTTCCTTACCTCAGTGCAGTCCTCCTCCCCCACCTCATGTGGAGAAAGCCTCTTGAGGGGGGAGGGGCGACCAGTCAAGTCAGGACACTCTCTATATTGCAGATAGAGAAAGGAGCTGTGTGATATTAGGCTTTATAAGTACTGAAGGAACACTGCTTGTATGTCCTAAAGATAGTGTAGTGGTTATGGCGAATGGCTTTTGTGCGGGCTCAGCAATTCAGCTATTCAGCATTCCCACTCGCATTTTCCTCAGGAAATGCATTGTCTAGTTTTAATTTTATTCCGTACGTTTTTTGGCTCTGCGTAACTTCTGCATACTTTCAGCTATTGAGACCATTTAACTTTTAAAATGTTCGTCTCATTCAGCTAACGATGGGACTTCTTCAAGTTTTTTTGTACTATTTATACTTTTTAAAATATTAAGCTTTTAGACACTTTTTTTTAACATTGAAGTCAATGAGAACATCCTTTTTCCTGCTTCAAAACACACGTTCTGCCAAAAGTTTCAGCTCCTTCATACTTTCACTTACAGACACCAAACAAACTTTAAAGCGGTCACAAAATATTCAGCTATCCAAACATGACTTTTCAGATTGATATCTTTTACGGTTTTTGTGAAAACGCAATTTACGTTTAGCGATTTTTTCAGAAAATGGAATCGGTTATAATGTAACCCTATGGAAGGGATTTAGAGTGTGTCATGTGACCTTTAGAGTGGAGATCTTTGAAAACAAAAATTATCTTTAAAAAAAGGGCGAACAAATTGCTCTCACGCCCACAAGATCTACTTGTCATACACAATTTATATATCAAAACGTAGGTATGCTTGTCTGGTTTCAGGCAATGTGATCAGTTTTGCGATAGGCATTTGACTTTTAGTTCCAGGAGCTTCTAAAGGACAAGTGCCTCAAACGCCCTCCCATTGACCGTCATGTTAAAAAGTCTAAAAAAAATTCCTGCAAAACACACAAAGACGCTCTTTTCTAAATCGCTGACATGGCCACATTTTTAAGTTTATCAACATAAATTTCATATCGATGCGTTCACAAAAGCCTTGTGTTTCAAATGGTGTAGTCGCTGTATCGATCGCATGTACGGTTGTGGATTTATTACGTTTTGTTTGAAGGCGTAATTCATGTATTGGTCTGTGAATTAAAAGGCGTTTGTAATGGAATTTCTTTCCATAAATATCTTTCTACCTCAGTGCAATATTCCTCCTCACTGACCTGGGGGGAGGGGAAACCTCTTGAGGGGGGAGGGGCGACCAGGAAGTCAGCATACTCTCTACTTTGCAGATAGAGAAAGGAGCTGTGTGTCCTAAAGATAGTGTAGTGGTTATGGTGAATGGCTTTGGTGCGGGCTCAGCTATTCAGCATTCCCACTCGCATTTTCCTCAGGAAATGCATTTTCTAGTTCTTCTTCTTAATTAGTGGGAATGCTTTAATAAGCATTCCCAGTATTGATATTCGTTTTTTATTATTCTTCTTTTTAATTTTAATTTTAATTTTATTCCGTACGTTTTTTGGCTCTGCGTAACTTCTGCATACTTTCAGCTATTGAGACCATTCAACTTTTAAAATGTTCATCTCGTTTAGCTAACGATGGGACTTCTTCAAGTTTTTTTGTACTATTTATACTTTTTAAAATATTAAGCTTTTAGACACTTTTTTTTAACATTGAAGTCAATGAGAACATGCTTTTTACCGCTTCAAAACACACGTTCTGCCAAAAGTTTCAGCTACTTCATACTTTCACTTAGACACCAAACAAACTTTAAAGCGGTCACAAAATATTCAGCTATCCAAACATGACTTTTTAGATTGATATCTTTTACGGTTTTTGTGAAAACGCAATTTACGTTTAGTGATTTTTTTATCGGTTATAATGTAATCCTATGGAGCAGGTTTAGAGTGTGTCATGTGACCTTTAGAGTGGAGATCATCCACAAAAAATATTATCTTTAAAAAAAGGGGGAACAAATTGCTCTCACGCCCACAAGATCTACTTGTCATACACAATTTATATATCAAAACGTAGGTATGCTTGTCTGGTTTCAGGCAATGTGATCAGTTTTGTGATACGTATTTTAGTTTTAGTTCCAGGAGCTTCTAAAGGACAAGAGCGACAAAACCACTCTCATTGACCGTCATGTTAAAAATTTTAAAAATGTTCCTGCAAAACACACAAAGACGCTCTTTTCTAAATCGCTGGCATGGCCACAATTTTAAGTTTATCAACATAAATTTCATATCGATGCGTTCACAAGGGCCGTGTCTTTCAAACGGTGAAGTCGCTGTATCGATCGCATGTACGGTTGTGGATTTATTACGTTTTGTTTGAAGGCGTAATTCATGTATTGGTCTGTGAATTAAAAAGCGTTTGTAATGGAATTTCTTTCCATAAATAGCTTTCTACCTCAGTGCAATATTCCTCCTCACTGACCTGGGGGAGGGGAAACCTCTTGAGGGGGAGGGGCAACCAGGAAGTCAGGATACTCTCTACTTTGCAGATAGAGAAAGGAGCTGTGTGTCCTAAAGATAGTGTAGTGGTTATGGTGAATGGCTTTGGTGCGGGCTCAGCAATTCAGCATTCCCACTCGCATTTTCCTCAGGAAATGCATTGTCTAGTTAAAATTAGTGTTGCTGCTCGGGAACCTTTATTTCACTCATCCATTCAATCGAGTGCTTGCTGTTTGTTTTCTCCTACATACTCACCTGGCTTGTGCAGCTGTCAGACAACAAATCTCTTTACTAAACCAAATGCTAGCTCACCCAGGTTGTACGGCCAACACATAACATTCATTTATCAAAACCAAGTGCTTGCTGCTCTAGTCTCTCCAATGGCTTTACTCACTCACCCAGTTTGTGCAGCTGACAGACAACTCATTCATTTAACGGAGTGCTGCTCTGGACTATTTAATTCTTTAACTTGCTCATTCATCCAAGGGCTTGCTGTTTGGACTCCTCTGCTGCTGCTCAACTTGCTTACCTGGCTTATGCAGCTGTCAGACAACTTACCTATTTAAAGTGGTTGTAAATCCTTCACTTTGATGTCAAGTAATTCTAATCTCAATAGAACAGGCAGCTGATTGCCGCCTGTAAAAGTTCACTCACCGTTTGTCGTAGAAACCGTCCTGCATTCTTTAGGGACATCAGCCACGCTTGCCCAGTCTATCCGTTCTTTCACGGCACACAATGTGTATCCTCAGCATGCCGTGTCTTTTCTTTCCCTTGTAAAACGGCACAGCACTGAAGGATCGAGATATGTGCCCTTCTCTTCCTGGTTCTCCCCTTATGACTGTACTAAGGAAGGGTGTTTTTGGCTTTACTTCTATGGATCACAAGAGTGCAGTTCATTCTGTACTGGGGGGGGCGACACCAAATTTTACCGCACCAGGTGACACCAACCCTAGTGATGCCACTGGAGTTAAACAGCAAGAGAGTTATTAAAAAAAAAAAAAAGCACTCGTTTTGGATAGGTGGGTAATTTAGCACTCAAAAGTGCAAGCACTCCATCAAATAATTGGACGAGTTGTCTGACAGCTATACAAGACAGGTAAGCAAGATGAGAAGCAACAGAAGAGTCCAAAACAGCAAGTAGTTAGTTGGATAGATAAGCACATTAAAGCAGAGCTTCACCCAAAAAGGGGAATCTCCCCTCTGCCACCTTTTTGGGAGGGAGCGATACCCGTTTTTGACAGATAGCGATTCACACTTGCAAGAGACCTCGCTGCGACGAGATTCTGCAAACGTCTGGCCCCCTTCCTCCTTCCCCCTGCCGCCAGGCCATTTAGAAAGTGCAGCTCACTTCGCGCATTTGCAGTAGGGAACTGACTGTGAAGCTGCAAGGCTTCACTGCCAGTTTCCCTTATAAGGAATGGCAGCGGCAGCACGTGAGAGCCGATTGAAAAATCGACTGGGTTTCCAACATTGCGGAATCCCTGGACAGGTAACCATTTTAATATTAAAAGCCAGCAGCTACAGTATTTGTAGCGGCTGACTGTTACATTTTTGGAGGTGGTAGTGGGAGGGGGCTGGAGCTCCGCTTTAAAGAATTGAATAGGCCAGAGCAGTAAGAAGTTAAATTAATGGGTTGTCTGTCAGCTACACAAACTGGGTGAGTAAACCCAATGAAGAGACCAGAGCAGCAAGCACTTGGTTTTGATAACATTATCTGTTGGCTGCACAAACCAGGTGAACAAGTATTCGGTTTAGTAAATAAATGAGTTGTCTGACAGCTGCATAAGCCAAGCCTCGATTGGATGAATAGGGTATGGCTGGCAACTCCTTGTGCCAAGTCCCACTTTCAACAACAGGACCACCTCACCATCACCTCCTCATCATCATGCCTTCTCTGCTTTACACTTTCAGGTAACTGCATAGACATTCTCTGCATCACAAAAAGCCACTATCTGTCTGCGATTTCACACCTGCCTCTCTATAACCATTGGTATTTCCATAGACTCCACTCTTCTCTTAAACACTGGGCTACATTGCCTGACTAAACTCCACCTCTGCCTCGCCAAGACTGAAAATGCTGTCTATACTTGCTTGTTTATTTTTTGGAAGAAAAAAACGTACTTTGTATTATGCTGCCTTGGACAAGATCAAACATTTAACCTTATCCCACGACCCCTCTTGCTTTGCTCTCTGTGCAGGGCAGTCCCTATGATCCTTTTTTTATCAACTCCTAATTTGATAATCGTTAACATCCCTCTACATCAGTCCAGTATAAAATTTAGTTCATTTCTCGAATACCGCCCACCCCCCCCCCCCCCCCACTCTTTCGTCATTGGCTGTGATTTACAGCAGCAGGAGCCATAACCCCCCTAGCTGTGCGAGTGCGAGACTCAGGAGAGCCGCTGCTCTCATGCACATTACTGGATCAAGTTAGGGCTCAGGTAAGTATAAGGGGGAGCTGCACCCAGAAAGTTTACCTTAATGCATAAAATGCATTAACCACTTGCTTACTGGGCACATATACCCCCTTCCTGCCCAGGCGAAATTTTAGCTTTCAGCACTGTCACGCTTTGAATGACAATTGCGTGATGTCCTCCCCCACAAAATAGAGCTTTCTTTTGGTGGTATTTGATCATCTCTGCGGTTTTTATTTTTTGCGCTATAAACAAAAAAAAAAAAAAAAAAAAGACTGTAAATTTAAAATAAAAATAAAAAGATTTTTTACTTTTTGCTATAATAAATATCAAAAAAATAAATAAATGTTACCCTCAGTTTTAGGCCAATATGTATTCTACATATTTTTGGTAAAAAAAAAAAAAAATATATCACAAGAAGCGTCATTGGTTTTACGCCCCATTGGTGTTAATGGAAAGAATTGATGGTGTCAGTTGGAGGAATAGTGCCCTATTGGTGTCAGCAACAAGAATTATGCCCCATTTAAATTGGATGGAATAGTGCCCCAAGGGCCGCATTAAGGCAAGCAAAAGGCCACATCTGGCCCCAGGGCCGCAGTTTGGAGACCCCTGGTCTAGACTGTAGAGGAACACAAGCCTGTCTTTCTGCCCCCACCCCCCCTTTTATCTGACTATACAAGTTTGTATATAGATTAGTAGATATTATAAACATTTAACAACCGGGCCCTATTTTGGCACTGCTCTCCTTCATGTAAAAAAAAAAACAAAAAAAAAAAAACACTTTTTTGCTAGAAAATTAATCAGAACCCCCCAAACACACACACACATATATATATATATATATATATATATATATATACACATACATACATACATACATACATACACATATACACACACACACACACACACACACACACACACACACACACACACTTATTTTTAGGAAATAAAATGGCGGTCATTGCAACTCCCCCCCCCCCCCCCCTCACACGGTATTTGCGCAATCATTTTTCAAACACCTTTTGGGGGGAAAAAACGGTTTCATGAATTAAAAAAATAAATAAAAAAAAACAGTTAAGTTAGCCCAATTTTTTTGTATAATGTGAAAGATGATGTTACGCCGAGTAAATAGATACCCAACATGTCACGCTTTAAAAATGCGCACACTCATGGAATGGCGCCAAACTTCAGTACCTCAAAATCTCCATAGGCGACGCTTGAATTTTTTTTTACAAGTTACTATTTTCGAGTTACAGAGGAGGTCTAGTGCTAGAATTGTTGCACACGCTCTAACGCACGCGACGATACCTCACATGTGGGGTTTGAACAATGTTTACATATGTGGGCGGGACTTGCATGCATGTTCGCTTCTGCGCGCAAGCTACCGGGGATAGGGGCGTTTAAAAAAAAAAAAAAAAAGTTATCAATTTTATTCCTATTACAAGGAATGTAAACAACCCTTGTATTAGGAATCTGTGTGACAGGTCCTCTTTATGGAGAGATGTGGGGTCAATAAGACCCCACATCTCTCCTCCAGGCTTAAAAGCATGAAATCGGTGAAAAAAACATTCACCGATCTCACACCGACAGCCGCGATTGCGGCTTTGTTTATTTCCGGGTACCGGGCGTAACGTCATAACGTCGGGCCCAGGCCTCCGACGGTCATAGAGATGACTGGTGACCGTCTGGTCACCAGTCATCTCTATGCTTTCCCAGCCAGCGCCGGCCGATTTGCTCTCCGGGGCCCCGATGTCACAGGAGAGCCCGGAGAAGCACCGGATGGCGGCGGGGGGACGTCCCCTCCCGCTGCCTATAAGAACGGTCAAGCAGCAGAACTGCCGCTTTGATCGTTCTTATTGTGCACCGAATTGCCGGCTGAAGACGGTGATATCTGAATGATGCCTGCATCATTCTGATATCACCGCACAAAGTCGAGGACGTATTTTGTCGTTCAGCGGTTATAAAGTGGTTAAAGTGGATGTAAACCCTCCATACACCCAGTGAAGTGATGAGACACAGATTAACCAAACCTCCCTACATAGGCACTTTGTATTTAAAAATGAATTTAGCAGACACTAGTGCTGGACCTTGGGGAGGTATACAAACCAAGCAGACAGAACAATGAACAATAGAACAATGACATCTCATTCCCCTACAAAGTAGGCATCTTGGGACATCAAAATCCCAGACACGGTAGGTTTTGGAATACTCAGATCAGCTTCTAGCTCTCGCACTGACAGTCGCCAGTTGTTGATTGCAGCCTATACATATTCAACATTCTCAGGTCAGGGCCATCTTTTCCATTGGGCACGCTGGGCAGTTGCCCGGGGGCCCCGCTTGCCTGGGGGGCCCCACCGGCTGCCCAGCAACCCCAGTAAAAAATTGTGGTGAGTGACGGGTTAGAACTGCCCATGCCCAGTTTGCGGAAATCACAGAGAAGATCCGGTCCTCCACGAGGGTGGGGGGTTGCTGATGTAAGGGGGGACTGGAGTGAATGTAAAAATGTAAGGGGGCACTAATATAAAGGTTCCCCCTCCTATATTAGTGACCCTCTGGTCACCAGAGTGCCCCCCCACATCAGAGTTCCCCTTTACATCAGAGTCTGCAGGATTCCCCCTTACAATGCAAGGGGGAACTCGTCTGCGGACCCTGATGTAAGTGGGAAAGAGAAAGCAGTGGACTCTGATATAAGGTGGTCTCTGGTCACCAGAGACCCCTCTCCACATCAGAGTTCCCCCCTTAGATCATGATCTGCAGCATTCCCCTTTACATAAGAGTTCCCTTTCACTGTAAGGGGGAATCCTGCAGACTCTGATGTAAGAGGAAACTCTGTGCTGGCTGGGTTATAGTAACCTGGCCTTCATGTCAATGAAGACTTTTTTTTAAACACATTGCTAATAGCACTAGCTATATGTTTATAGTTTAAATACCGACATTTGCATTGTTCGGCACTGAAAACTGTAATTTTAGGTACTTTTTTTGCAGTGGCAGTAAAAAATGTGGTTCTGCCAGTAAATTTTATGATTTTTGTCAGTAAATTCTAATGCGTGATTGTGTAGACAGGGCCCCAGTGCACTGTATTGCCCGGGGGCCTATAATGCTCTTAAGATGACACTGTCTCAGGTGTCCTGCTTTGTTGCAGGCCTTCCACAACGTGGATCACTTTCAATAGATTCTATACCAGCTTTGAAGCCTTTGGACCAAACTTATTTACACTGCACTCATTGCATCCACTCATTGCTGTCCCTAACAGCCTTCTGAATCATTCGAATAGTTTCCACGGAGGAATGTTCAAGCGCAACGCAAAATTTGATTCAAATTTATTGCTCTAGTCGCTCAGCCACTTTGAATGCGACGGCACACAGTACACAGTCTCAAAGGCATATAGTGCCCCCACTGATTAGTGAAGTCGTTCATGCATGCGCATTCCAGTCCACTTTCCATGTCTGCCTGGTTACATTAATCTCACGCAAACCGTCATCATTAAAGAGAGGCCCGGAGCAAAGAGCAGCAGGACATAGGCGGAGGGCCAGCCATGACAGGGTTAAAGAAAAGCCCTGCTCTGGCCGGGGGGAGGGCTCAGTAAGGAAGGAGAGCAGTGGGAGGTTATATATTTCCCCTCCCACGCTTCCTGGGTAACACACGAGGGGAGAATTTTCTGCTGGGGACTTGCTGCTCTGCCAGACTTAGGAAGGGGTGAGGTAGGCTGCGACCGGGGACATTTCCTGCCGTTTTTGCAGCGTTTTAGACCAGCGCTTCTGGGGGAAGCCAGGCTCTGCCAGAAATCCCCAAAAAAAAAAAAAAGCGCCGCTAGGCCGCAGCCGGGGACTAAATTTTGCCACATCCATCGGCCTGCACCATGGCTGGGGTCGAGGCTATGCTCGCCCAGCTCAGGCAGGAGGCGGATCGCCGCGGTGAGGGGTGGCTGCAGTCTATGCTGGGGCCGCTCCTCCCGCCCGGGGACAGGGAACATGATTCACCCATTCGGGGGGGTGGGGGGGGCACCCTGCGAGCGGGGGGGGGGGGGGGCGCATACTGCCACCCAGGACATAGCCAGCGAATCACCCATCCGGGGGGGGGAGGGGGACACCCCGCGATCCAGGGTGTCCCGGCCTCCGGCACGTTATTCCCCGGGACCGTCCACCCGGTCCCACAGGAGAGGGGGTAGCCCCATCCGGGCCCCCTCGGGCCCACCCGCAAAACGGACAGCGTCGGCGGCGGGGGGCGCCAGGAGAAGGCCACCGATCGGCAGCGGGGAACAGGGAGTGGGCGGCCAGGGGGCTCCAATGCGGCGGCCAGGTCCGCTCGGCGAGATGATCGAAGGGATGCGGGCTCCAACCCCGGTTTTGCACCGGAGGGCCGAGAGCCTCGGCAAAACACATCTGTCCCTGCGGTGGCTAGCTCTTCAGCATCCGCGGCTAGCCACCTCCAATCCAGCCCCGTGGTGAGGGGGGGAGGGGAAGACGGCAGAGTGTCCGAGGCGCCACGAAAAGCTACGCGGAAGTCGGTGCACGGGTCCAGGGCACGCAGCGAGAGTGAGTCCAGCTGGGCCCCGCGGCTCCCAGGCCCGAGTCGCCTGGTGGGCTTTCATCTGGTGAGGAGGGTCGGCATGGAGATCGATCGGAAGGGGAGCTGTCGGAGGAGGAAGTCGTGCCCAGGACGGAGGTCGCAGCGCGGGAGCCTAGCCGGACGGCTGGTGGGATTGCTTCCAGACAGCCCGGTGAGTCGTTTTTGGCTTTTCCTTCTACTTTACAAAAAGTGGGGGTGTTAGCGGGGGGGGGGGGGTCCCCGTAGTCGAGTGGGGGTGCCCGCAGGGGTGAGTAGTGGTGATTCTGGTGCGCTGGGGGAACAGTCGAGAGAGGATGCGGGTTTGCACCGGTTCCTGGCGGGTCTGGAAACGTTGGTTAGCCAGCTGAAGGGTAGGGTCAGCCCCGCTGTCAGCCCAGCGGCGGCATGGGGAACGGCGGGTGGATCCGGGGTTACGGCGCCTGCAGTAGCGGTCGCCGTGCCGGGGGCTGTGGTGCCCGTGGACAAGGGATAAGAGGTAGGGGCAGTGGCGGCAGGTGCCGTGGTGCCTCCTACGGAAAAGGGGGATGCGGGGGTCGACTCCGCGAAGAAGAGAGAGTTGGTCCGGTTGGCGGACGCGGCTAAAGGGGAGGTTTACACGTGTTGGGAGGCACCGATGGGTTCACATTTGAAGCCGGAGGTGCGGGAAAAGATTTGGAAGAGTGAATATGTAGAGATATTCGCGTTGCTTCCGCTGGAAAAGTTTAACCTGGATAGGGTTAAGCCGGAAGAGTCCAAGAAAGAGGACGAGGAGAAGAGGAGGTATAGGCTTATACCTAGGACTTTTGCGAATTGGTCGCAGGCCTACTCGATCATGGCGAGCGTGATCGGTGAGAAAAACCCCGAACATTGTTCGGCGCTTTTCAGTTACCAAGAGGCGATCAGCGAGGCCTACCGGTGTTACGGGGGCACGGGGTGGCTCCGGTATGATGAGCAGTTCCGGCAACGCCGGGCTATCAGGCCGGATATTAGGTGGGACACTAAGGACATTGGCCTTTGGATGCGGCTTATGTCGGCCCCACGGACGTCCATGCCGTTTTTTCAGGGGGGGGCGGTGGAACCTCTTCCCCAGGACAGTCGGCCGGAAAGAAGAAAGGGGTCTGCTGGCAGTTTAACGAGGGAAACTGCAGGTTCGGAGGGTCTTGCCGGTTCAAGCACGAGTGCTCCGGCTGTGGTGGCAATCACCCCTCTTCCCGGTGTTTTAAGCAAGGCAAGGGACGTCCCGGAGATTCTTCAAGTAAGAGGGAGGACTCCGGTGATGGTGGAAAGGATGCGACCGTTTCTCGGTAGATATCCTGACAGGGCGGCCGCCCTGTCGTTGGAAAGGGGATTCTTGGTGGGTTTTAACATTCCGTGCTCTTTGGCCGTGGTCCCCCCGGTGGCTAAGAATTTGCATTCCGCGTTACAACAAGAGAAACTGCGGAAGGAAGTGGCATTGGGCCGTATGGGGGGCCCATTTGTCTCGCCTCCCTTGGACGACTTGGTGGTTTCCCCGTTGGGGGTGGTGCCGAAGAAGGAGCCGAACAAATTTCGGCTTATTCATCATTTGTCGTTTCCAAAGGGGGGGGTCTGTGAACGACGCCATCAGCATGGAGGAGTGTACGGTGAGTTACACCTCTTTTGATGCTGCGGTGGGCTGGGTCAGGCGGTATGGCCGGGGGGCCTTGATGGCCAAGTCGGACATTGAGGCGGCGTTTCGGCTCCTGCCGGTCCACCCAGATAGTTTCAGGCTCTTGGGCTGCCATTGGGGTGGGGATTTCTACGTAGACAAGTGTCTGCCGATGGGCTGTTCCATTTCCTGCGCGCTGTTTGAACGGTTTAGTTCGTTCCTGGAGTGGGTGGTTCGGGATGTGTCCGGCGTAAGCTCCGTGATCCACTACCTGGACGACTTTCTCTGTGTTGGGCCGGCGGGGTCGCGGATTTGCGCAGTGTTGTTGGCCACGTTGGAGCACGTGGCGGAGCGATTTGGGGTGCCGCTGGCACCCGAGAAAACGGAAGGACCGAGATCGGTCATCCAATTCTTGGGCATCGTGATTGACTCGGAAAGGATGGAATGTAGGTTACCGCTGGACAAGTTGGTGGGCCTCAAGGCCGAGATTCAGGAGATGGTGGGCTTGCGAAAGGTGCAACTCCGAGCGCTTCAGTCGCTCCTGGGGAAGCTAAATTTTGCTTGCCGCATTCTCCCCATGGGGAGTGTTTTTTGCAGGCGCCTTTTGGCGGCCACAGCGGGCGTCAGGTCGCCCAGGCACTATGTGCGACTGGGGAAGGAACATAGGGAGGATTTGTTGGTATGGCACTCCTTTTTGGACTCCTTCAACGGCAGGGCCTTGTGGATGTCCGGCCCGGTTAGCAACTTTGACATGGAGTTGTTCACAGATGCGGCCGGTGGCGCAGGTTTTGGGGCATATTTTCAAGGGCAATGGAGTGCGGGCTCTTGGCCACAGGCCTGGTTGGAGGCGGGGTTCACAAAGAACTTGGTGCTGTTGGAATTGTTTCCGGTGGTGCTGGCAGTAGAACTGTGGGGGGCGGCCTTCCGGGATCGGAAGGTGCGGTTCCATGGTGACAATATGGGGGTGGTCCAGGTGATCAACAGAGTTACGGCGTCTTCTCCTCCAGTTATTCGGCTGCTACGGCACCTGGTGCTGCGCTGTTTGCAGTTGAACATATTTGTATATGCGGTGCATTTACCGGGGGTGGAGAATGTAGTGGCTGACGATCTGTCTCGCTTTCAGTGGGACAGGTTCCGGGAGCTGGCGCCGGAGGCAGAGGAGCAAGGTGTCCCCTGTCCGGAGTGGCTTTGGAGGATTCCGTTGGAATCGTCTCCGATTGGATCAGAAGGTCGGTAAGTGTGAACACCTGGAGGGCGTATGAGAAGGTGTGGGCGGAATGGCAGGCTTTGGTTGGGGAGTCCGAGGTGGACCTGGCCGGTCCCGAGGTCAAGGGATTGGTGTTGTATTTCTTGGTCAGGAACATGGAGGCCGGGGTCTCTCCGTCCATGTTGGACAAAAAGTTGGCTGGTTTGGCTTTTCTGTTTAAGTGGCAAGGGCGCCCGGACTTTACTAAGGAATTTTGTGTCCGGCAGGCTCTCAAGGGTTACAGGAAGCAGGGGCGTCAGGCGGATTCCCGGCGCCCTGTGTCGTTTGAAATATTGAGGGGTATTATGGGAAAATTGGGGACATTGTGTTCGTCCCGGTTTGAAGTGTTATTGTTTCGCGCGGCGTTGGCATTCTTTGGAGCTTTTCGAGTGGGGGAGTTGGTTAGCCCCTCGAAGACGGTGCAGGGTGGCATGTTAGCTGATGATGTGGTGTGGAAGCAAGACGGGGTCGCATTGTTGCTACGCCGGTCCAAGACGGACCAGAAAGGGAAGGGTAAAGTGGTGCGAGTCTTCCCTATTGAAGGGTCGGAATTATGCCCGGTTAGGGTAGTGCGGGAATTTTTGGATGTACGGCCAGTGTTAAGTGGATCATTCTTGGTGCACGAGGATGGGACAGCGTTGTCGCGGTGACAGTGTTCAGACGGTGTCTGGGGGCATTGGGCCTGGCGGCTCAGGAGTTCTCGGCGCATTCCTTTCGGATTGGGGCCGCGACAGAAGCAGTACGTTGTGGCTTGGACGATGAATTGGTGAAAAGGATTGGGAGATGGGAGTCGAGGAGGTTTCGGTTATATGTCAGACCTCAGCTCATGGTAGAATTAGGGGTGAGCGGTGGTGCAACAAAATAGAGGTCCAGGGAAAGTTAAGGTTAGGCCACCTCCAAGGGGGATGGGGAGTGGATCGGGGTTTTTTGGTAAAGGGAACATGTTGGTAGTCGGGGATGGGAGCGTCTCCCGATGGGCTTGTGGTGATGGATTTCTTACTTGCTGTCTTTCAGGTGCGGGACAGGGACTGGTATGGATAATGGGCCACTCCTTCGTGCGTAGGGGGGCTGCGAGAGCGGATATGCGGCCGAACGGTCGCCAACTGGGGGTCCCAAGACAGGAAGCGATGGTGCAGTGGTTGGGATTCCCGGGGATGTTGTGGAGCAGGGTGGTGCCGGAAGTGCACAAGTTTGCACGGTTGGATCGACCGCCGGACGTTTTGTTGATCCATGCGGGGGGCAACGACTTGGGGGTGCGTTCTATGTTGGATGTCGCACGAGACATCAAGTTTGATTTCTTGAGGATTCGCATGTCCTACCCGGAAACGGTAGTGATATGGTCTGACATTGTGGGCAGGTCTTCATGGCGGATGGCTAGATCATGGGAAGGTGTGAACAGGGCCAGGAGAAAGATTAATCGGGACGTGGCTAAATTTGTGATTCGGAACGGCGGGTTGGTGGTTAGTCACCCTGAGTTGGAGGTGGATAGGTGGAGGTATCAGCTGAGAGATGGAGTTCATTTGACCGACATGGGGATTGATATGTGGGTGTTGGGCCTACAGGACGGGATACAGCGAGCATTGAGGGTGTGGAGGTGCGCCCAAAGGTAAGGAGTTACCTTTGGGTGCTGGTGGCGGGTGTTTTGGACTTTGCAGGAGAAGAAATTACCCTGAAGTGGATGCCATTACCCAGAGGTGGTATGGGTTCTGAAGGGGCTGTCAGTCCAGTCTACCAAGGTGTAGCTGACAAGTGGTTAATGGGGGCACTGCGGTCAGTTGGTCGTCTTTGAGTCAGTTTCGGCT
The DNA here is from genome assembly GCF_905171775.1 of Rana temporaria. Taxonomy (NCBI): domain Eukaryota; kingdom Metazoa; phylum Chordata; class Amphibia; order Anura; family Ranidae; genus Rana; species Rana temporaria. The sequence goes on from NC_053490.1 coordinate 340,613,680, forward strand.
TGAGGCCTAAGACCAGAGTTAGGTACAGCAGTGCTCATAAAACGTTTTAGAATGGTTACAAGTGTGTTAATGTGCCTGCAAAGTCCAGCACCAGCAGGGTTAAAAATATTGTATCTCAGGTCTAATAAAGGTTATGTGTGAAAATGTTATTTAATGTTATTTAATATTTAAAAGGTTATTTAAAATAAATGGAGGCTGCTACGGCCAGTTTTTACTCCAAAGATTACAGTAGTGGTGTCAGTTATTTATTAAGGTAAAGGTTGAATAAAAATGTGGGTCTTAGCAGATAAGGGGTTAATGTATTTATACCATAGTCATGATGGCTGGGCTTTTTCCAGGCAGACCTTAAACACACAGGGATTCTTAGTCTTATTGGAGTAATATGATATTATGTTTGTTTTGTATTTGTTTGATGGATAACTCTCTAAAGTGGTAATAGATTGCACTAATCCCTGGGAACAGAGAACGGGGTATGGAGCTAAACCACCCAGTACCACAGTGCAGGTTGGGATTGAGCCTACATGAGTGTCCTCACAGCAAGCTGCTTGCTATGGGGGTACTCTGAGAAAAGGAGCCAAGGCTGCTACTGGGGGACTCCAGAAGAGGAGGATTGGGTCAGCTGTGTAAAACCATGGCACAGAGAAGTATGACATGTTTATTCTAGAAAAAAAAAAAAAAAAATGAAACCCTTACAATCTTACTTCGGTGACAGCAAAAGAGTTAAATTGAAATGTTTTTTTCTTGGCTCTCAAGCAGACTTATTAGAGATACGTTCATATAACTGGACAGAATTTTTTTTTTTTATATCAGAGTGGGCATAGAAACAAAAGTTTAATTATTCTCCAATCCCCCCACCCCCAATTTATTACTGTAAATATACATAGTTACATAGCTAGTCAGGTTGAAAAAAGACACAAGTCCATCCAGTTCAACCACAAAAAATAACAAATAACAAACAAAATAATACACCCAACTCCATACCCACAGTTGATCCAGAAAAAACCCCAGGAGAGCATGATCCAATTTGCTACAGCAGGGGAAAAAAAATCCTTCCTGATCCCCCAAGAGGCAATCGGATTTACCCTGGATCAACTTTACCTACAAATCTTAGTACTCAGTTATATTATGTACATTTAGGAAAGTATCCAGACCTTTCTTAAAGCAATCTACTGAGCTGGCCAGAACCACGTCTGGAGGGAGTCTGTTCCACATTTTCACAGCTCTTACTGTGAAGAATTCTTTCCGTATTTGGGAGGTGAAATCTCTTTTCCTCTAGATGTAGAGAGTGCCCCCTTGTCCTCAGTGTTGACCGTAAAGTGAATAACTCAACACCAAGTCCACTGTATGGACCTCATATTTGTACATGTTGATCATATCCCCTCTAATTCTCCTCAAGAGTGAATAGATTTAGTTCTTATCTTTCCTCATAGCTGAGCTCCTCCATTCCTCTTATAAGTTTGGTTGCCCTTCACTGCACTTTCTCCAGTTCTCCGATATCCTTCTTGAGAACTGGTGCCCAAAACTGAACCGCATATTCCAGATGAGGTCTTACTAATGATTTGTACAGGGGCAAAATTAGATCTCTGTCGATAGAGAAAAATGTTTTCACAAAACACAAACACACACACACACACACACACACACACACACACACACACTTACCATAACTAGCAGCAATGAAGGCTGAAAAGCATAGAAGTAGAAAACCCCAGTGGTCTCTTACAACGTTCTTCTGAGGAAACATGATGATGATGGATGACGACGAGGACAATTGACTGATTGAAAAAAATAAAAAAAATATAATCACAATGTGCTCAAAATGTTAATTAGTAAAAAATATATATATTTTTTTTTTTACCACAATGGCCATTATTTTTCAGCACTCACAGCCATGACAGCTGCAAAAGAAAAAAAACTACATGACTGAAGCCAACTCAGATTCTGGAAAATATACCAAAAGCATAAAAAAAAATTGCAAAGCCAATGCTGTATTATTTCTTGGTACATTACTTAGCGTCTGATAATGGTATTAAAATAGATTTTCTTGCAAATATATCCATAGTTAGAATTAAAACAGCTAAGGGCTCATTCACACTAGCAGTTGGGCCCCACTTGTGCTGCCCCCCAACCAGGGGCGGACTGACCATTGGGACTCTCGGGCACTGCCCGAGGGCCCCATGCCACTAGGGGGCCCCATCAGGGTTGCCAGGCTCAATAAAACCAGGGACAGTATGTAAAAATCTGTGTTTTTTTTTACATCTGTCCCTGATATGTCCAAAACAAACATGCTTTTGATGTGAAAATCCTGAGATTTTGGCTGCCCTGCCTATGCAATGCCTCCTGGCGTAGTGGCCATCTGTAAGCCCGGGGGCCCCATAATCTTCTATTGCCGGGGGGCCCCATGAGTTGTCAGTCCGCCCCTGCCCCCAACCTTTACTCCCTTTAGCTGCATAGCAGGCAGGGGTGTACAATTGCTAAAGCTGCAAGGCCACAGCAGGAATTATACCTTCCGTTGCTTTTGGCAGGCATAGCGCCTGCCAAATGCAACCCATGAGAGTGAAGGAGGTTGCCCTGCAACTAGGGTGACCACATTTCCAAACTGCCAAGAACGGGGGGGGGGGGGGGGGTCGTGTTGAATGTAGTTTCAGGGTTGACGGGATTTCGGCACAGAGTGTTTTGTCAGGTGAATGGCTGGTTATAGCACTTATATCACAGAATGTCAGTGAGTAACAGCAGCGATGTGAGGGATATTTCAGGGGGCATCAGATCGGACCAGGGTGAAATTCCGGGACACTATTGTCCCGGATTGAAGCTGCCCATACAGGGACAGACCTGCTAATTGTGGGAATGTCCCGGGCAATCCGGGACACGTGGGCACCCTAACTGCAACTGTGTGCAATACACGTGGTCGGGGAGCGCCATTGTGGGGTTGGAGGGGTTAAAGCATACAGTGAGAAGGCGATACAACACCTCACCACATATCGAATGCTGATCTTCTGAGAGTAAAGCTCTCACGAATGAGCCCTAGGTTCATATCTGCAGTGCGTTTTACATGTAATTTAGGTGCAATACCTTTGAGCACAAAACATACATCACAGAGTTCACAAAGAATGCAGCAAGAAAGACTTTCCCCTTTCAATCACTTTATTACTAAGCACAATAAAAGGTTTCACAAGCATTTGTTTGGTTCAATTTTTGAGTAAAACATATTCCTTATAAAAGTGAGTCACAAAACAGGAAACGTATTTACAGCATTGGGCAGAGCTATCTAATCGCAACCTGTTGTGCAAGCAGGGTAGGGTAGTGACAGGCATCCGTGCCAGAGAGCCAACCCCAATTAACCACTTCCCAATAAACACTATGCCATTGTTCACATTTGTGCGTTTTGACATGTCAAATCGGCGGCAATGACACCCTCCTAATCAGTGCGACGCTGCATTTTCAGCACCGCCCTGATTTTAAAAAGTAGTTTCTGTACTATTTTTTGACTTTGGGGTGCGATTTCCATTGACATCTGTGCAGAAACCCGCACAGATGTCTGAAATCGCAGACAAAAATCGGGACTGACATACAGGGGTGAAATTATGCGAGTTCAGCTGAACTCACGCGGCTTCATTCCCGCAGCTCAGTGTGAACCTGGGCTTAATGTCATTCTTGACTAAACCAATACTTTAGGTGCAGAACCAATAGCCCTTAATATGGGAGCCTTGGATAAGAAGTATCTGAGGGGAAGAAAGAAAAGAACTGCTGCTTTAGGCCAGGGTCCCAGCCTGCCTCCACCACCATCCATTCCTATACATAATATTGTACAGTATCTCAGAAAAGTGAGTACACCCTTCACATTTTTGTAAATATTGTATATCTTTTCATGTAAAAACACTGAAAAAAATGATACTTTGGTACAATGTAAAGTAGTGAGTGTACAGCTTGTATAACCATGGAAATTTGCTGTCCCCTCAAAACACAAACACATTAATGTCTAAACCATTGGCAACAAACGTGAGTACACCCCGAATTGAAAATGTCCAAAATTGGGTCCAATTAGGCATTTTCCCCTCTCAGGTGTGAATGGGGACCAGGTGTGTTCAATTTGGTGTCATCGCTCTCACTCTCATACTGGTCACTGGAATTTCAACATAACACCTCATGGCATAGAACTCTGAGGATCTCCAAAAAAAATGAATCGTTGCTCTCCATAAAGATGGCCTAGGCTAGAAGAAGATTACCAAGATCCTGAAATTGAGGCGTCGCCCTCTATCCGGTGACCCCCTGTAGAGTTACACATGATCACTTTTATGGGATGCCTGTGTGGGAGCACCCAAGGTTGGAACATCATCCGGGGAAACAGCTGGGCCTCCTTTGTTGCGACGATGAGGTTTGATTTGGACTGTTCATACTCTTCTACTTGGTAAAAATCATTTTCATATCCATTTTAACTTTCTCTCTTTCCCATTATTTTTATATGCATTTTATGTTTTTTTTTTGTCCGCCCCCCCTCCTTTTTTCACAAGTGCCCATACATAGACGGGGCCAGGGCAGGGGAGAGTTGATAAAAATATATAACAAAAATATAGAACATTAAAGAAAACATTTTTTGTAAATTTCTTTTCAGTCACAACAAAAACCTCTGAAGAAGACCTTTAGGGTCGAAACGTGTTAGGATCTATTTTATATATGCTATGTTTAAAATTATCAAGCTGTATAATAACCTGTTGTATGCTGTAAAAACTTATGGAATTTTAAATGCTTTTGTAATACCTCAATTTATATCTTAACTATACTCCCCATCCCCCCATTTGTATGCGTTATTCCCAAAAAAAACTTTACACATTGCATTCCAACGTATTACTTGAGCTGCCTAAAAACCCCACTGGGGAAAATTTCTCTGCGGCAAGGCTAAAAAAAAGATTACCAAGATCCTGAAACCGAGATGCAGCACGGTTGCCAAGACCATACAGCAGTTTAACAGGACAGGTTCCACTCAGAACAGGCTTCGCCATGGTCGACCAAAAGAAATTGAGTGAACGTGCTCAGCATCATATCCAGAGGTTGTCTTTGGGAAATGGACGTACGAGTGCTGCCAGCATTGCTGCAAAGGTTGAAGGGGTGGGTGGGGGGTCAGCCTGTCAGTGCTCAGAACATACGCTGCACACTGCATCAAATTGGTCTGCATGGCTGTCATCCCAGAATGAAGCCTCTTCTGAAGATGATGCACAATAATGCCTGTAAACAGTTTGCTGAAGACAAGCAAACTAAGGACATGGATTACTGGCCAAGCAGGTCTCCAGCCTTAAACCCTATTAAGGATTGGTGGGGCATCCTGAAAACGGAAGGTGGAGGAGCACAAGGTCGCCAACATCCACCAACTCAAAACCAACTTCTTCACTTCAAAGTGCCAACACTGCAATTAGCGAGAGCAAAGGGGACAGAGAAAGGGGGAACAAAGAGGGGGGCTAAGAGGAGAGTGAGGAGATGAGACCCCTAGCTCTTCCCCCCTGCCCCAGTCTTTGTCTGCAGGTAGTCTGTGTATGATTATGCCCGTTACCTTCCACGCCAGTCTCCGTCCTTGATCTGAGGGAGCTCTCTGCTGTTACATCCAGGGGCTTCCTCGCAGCATGCACCTCCCACCTATCCTTGTCTTATGGCCCCCCCCCCCCAGTCAGCCTGTTCTCCAGGCCTCACTGTTAAAGAGGAGTTTTAAGAAGTCCAAGCTCTGAAAGACGCCGGGGATGCTGCGTCCGCTGCTCACCTCTTTGGTTGTCAAGGAGGCGGTGAAGCTCTTCTCTCCCTTCCGGTGCATTGCCATGAAATGAGATTTGCCATGGCTTTCAGGCCTGTTCACCTTCGCCACGGAGCCGCCCACTCACTCGTGCAGATAGATTCATGCACCTCGCTCCCACCGCCACAAACCTGAACTCTCTTTTGTGCCCCCAGTGATGGCTCTGCGTGCGTGCCAGGTTTGCCATCACTGCCCTAGTGCCTAGTCCAATATCTTTTGATTTTGGGGGGAAATCGATCAGATATGAAACATTGCTTTAAAGCAGGGGTCTCAAACTCAAATTACCTGAGGGCCACAAGACAAGTTTTCATATGCCATGAGGGGCCGCATGCAAACTTTCAAACTTCAAAAACAACAGTACTGGTGTCAGCGAACACATTATTAACCCCCCAGCACTGGTGTCAGCGAGCGCATTATTACCACCAGCACTGGTGTAAGTCAGGGTTTGACAAATTTGCTTGGAATCTCCGAGCCAGCTAAAAAAGTTAGCAGCCAGAAAACGCGCCCCGTCCCGACGAGCTTGCGCGCAGAAGCGAACACATACGTGAGCAGCGCCCGCATATGTAAACGGTGTTCAAACCACACATGTGAGGTATCGCCGCGATTGGTAGAGTGAGAGCAATAATTCTAGCTCCTCTGTAACTTAAAACATGCAACCTGTAGATTTTTTAAAACGTCGCCTATGAAGATTTTACAGGGTAAAAAAGTTTGTCGGCATTCCACAAGCGGACACAATTTTGAAGCGTGACATGTTGGGTATGAATTTACTCTGCGTAACATTATCTTTCATAATATTTTAAAAAAATGGGGATAACTTTACTGTTGTCTTGTTTAATTTAAAAAAGTGTAATTTTTTCCCAAAAAAGTGCGCTTGTAAGACCGCTGCGCAAATACGGCGAAACAGAAAGTATTGCAACGATCGCTATTTTATTCTCTAGGGTGTTAGGATAAAAAATATATATAATGTTTGGGGGTTCTAATTAGAGGGAAGAAGATGGCAGTGAAAATAGTGTAAAATGACATTAGAATTGCTGTTTAACTTGTAATGCTTAACTTGTAATACCAACGGCCACCACCAGATGGCGCCAGCTCACATCTGGTGGTAATAACTTGTAATACCAACGGCTCACCACCAGATGGGGCCAGCTCAAAAAAATAAAAAAAATAAAAATTTTTTTTTTTTTTTTTTTTTGCTCCCCTCACTTCCACCCTGCCTGGGGGCCATTTATAACTGGTCCGCGGGCCGCAAATGGCCCGCGGGCCGGTACTTTGAGACCACTGCTTTAAAGGATGTGAACCGGTGGGAACAAACAAAGAATGCGTTAAAATTAATCTAAGCAATCTTGGCTGGTACCAGATACCAGCGGGATGAAACCTTGTAGTTAGCTTCTATTAAAGTCGCATTAATCATCCCATTACATATTCTGTTAGTCCATAACAACCAGTGTATGTCATTTATATCCAAGCAGATTCCCATGCTTGGTGGTAAGGTAACTTTGTGGAGGTTGTGAAAAAACAACCAATATACTACCAATATGCCTTCCCTTTGTTCCACATTCTGTGTGCATCTATTCTCAAAAAAGGTTCTTCTGCATTTCTATTAATGGAGCAAGTGGAAGATTTGGAGCATGTGGTAGATTTCTGAGGGGGGCATCTCAAGCATTTGGGAGAAGTATTCTTGAGTTCAGATGCATTTATGTTCTAGAAAATTTCCTATTCTGTATAAACCCTTAATTATCCTCCAGTTAAACTGGTAGGAATGTATGCCAAGGGGAAATGCAGGGTTGATAGGAAAGACTTTAAAAACGCACTGCACCTAAAGTACACTTAATACGCACAGTTGAGAACTGGGCCTAAAAAGGAACAGTATCTTGATCGAGAATTTACCTGACTGCCCTTGTGAGGATTAGGAAGCAACTGTTTTTCTTCTATGTGTCAAAATTGCTAACAGTTGCTCAGAGGGAGTTTTGTTTTGCCATTCAACTTGGCAGAAGTTTTGCAACGCTGCACTTAACCTACGCAAGTCTTGTATTAACCTTATTAGCCGAGAAATAATACATCCAATATGCAAGTACTGTAGTGACTCATTAAAGGTAAAACGGTAACTGTGTAACATGAACACAAACATCACGTGGGCCATTTTCCCCAATGTTGTGTACTGCACAAAGCCCATCAATGATTTTATAGCTCAACATCTTGGCACTGTTATGCCAAGTCGTAGAGTTGCGAATCCTGCCAGTAAATGCATTGATTTAAAGGAGAAGTACAGGGGCTCACCGACAGTCACCAGTTCTCTGCTCAGGGAGCTTTGAGAACCAAACGATCGCCAGTGTTTGATCGATTGGTTCTCAGGCTTAGAGCACCTGGGGGACATCGGAGCAATACTGCATCTGCCTAGGTAAGGAAGATTATTAAAAAAAAAAAAAAAAAAAAGAAAATATATATATATATATATATATATATATATATATATATATATATATATATATATATATATATATATATATATATAATTTTTTTTATTTAATGATATCCCATAGCTCTCCTCTAACAGCATTAAAACACTGTTCATTCTGCAGTAAAATCACTGGAACATGGTCACCCAGTAGATACGTATTTTTAGATGGACTTGATGTAAGCAAAAAAAAAAAATGGCAACATTTTTGTTTAGTGATTGATTTGTGCCTGCCATTTCTGCGCAATTAACTTTTGTGCTTAGAATAGGCATCTCAGTACTACTTCCAAAGTACCTGGCGGGACTCTACTTTCCTCCATACTCCCTAAGAGGCAAGTTATAGCCACTGGTTCTAGTGAGGTCCTAAAGATTTTGTTAACCCTGTCTATTATCTCCACCCAATATCTAAATAGCTTCCAGACCATGTGTATAAAATCACCTGTCGCCTTACACCTAGGGCATTCATCGTTTTGTCTCCACTCCCAAGTCCATTCAATTATTTGTGACCTGAACTGTACTTGGATGGCATGCTGAATCTAAAAGGTATTTATAAAAACGTCTTGTTTGATATGTTGAATTCCCGTCTTAAATCTAAGAACGTTTTCATGAGGTTGCCCTCATACGGGTGAGTTAAACGGTTAATACGCTGTCTCTCCCATTCCCAGGATTTCTCTATACCCAGGCAACTGTTCCCACTGAGCGTGCAAGCAAAACCCAAATATTGAGAGGTCAAAAAAATAAATAAAAAGGAATAGAGGGACACAAATTCTGGTGATGTCCAGGGATTGCCTCACTTCCTGTTGTAGAAAGGAAGTGAAATCTCCGAAATGGGATGCAGATTGCATAAAACCCAGAGAGGTTATAATCCTCCCAAAATGGGGAAACTATTTTTTTTTTTTTTTTTAAAAGCAGCAGTTTCCCCTATGGAAAAATAAAAACACAAAATTTCAAAGCCGTTTTTTTTTTTGACAGCCTTTCCATGGTGGGAATGTTGAAGATAAAATCTCTCCACACACTCCAGTATTGCCCTCCTAGTCTTCCTGTTGTCGTTTACAGCATGTCCCTTTCTGGGGTGAATGATACCCAGCATGGCTCAGTCTACTTCCTGTGAGCCTAAAGCATAAAGGGAATGGGTACACTGGGAAACCAAACTTCTGGCATCAATATCAGTAAGGCCCCTTTGACATGGGGCAGAAATAAGGATCTGTCCACTGATCCCCAGCTGAGCAGGCAGATGACAGGTTTGTGTCTGCTCAGTTTATGCAGAGCAGACATGGACACAGCCCACTCTGCTTTATGGGTGGATGGCTGTAAAAGGACCGGCTGTCACTTGCTGGACAGCTTGGTCTGCATGTCAATGTGCATTAACCACTGGGCACATATACCCCCCTCCTGCCCAGGTGAAATTTCAGCTTCCGGCACTGCGTCGCTTTAACTGACAATTGACAAATTTACGTCCTTTTTTCCCCCCCCCCAAGTAGAGCTTTCTTTTGGTGGCATTTGATCACCTCTGCGGTTTTTATTTTTTGCGCTATAAACAAAAAAAAGAACGACAATTTTGAAAAAAAAATACAATATTTTTTTACTTGTTGCTATAATAAATATCCCAATTTTTTTTTTTAAAACATTTTTTCAGTCTAGGCCGATACGTATTCTTCTACATATTTTTGGTAAAAAAAAAAAAAAAAAAAAAATCGCAATAAGCGACTGGTTTGCGAAAAATTATAGCGCCTACAAAATAGGGGTTATTATTTTTATTTTTTTTACTAGTAATGGCAGCGATCTGCGATTTTTATTGGGACGGCGACATTATGGCAGTACATCGGACACTTGACACATTTTTGGCACCATTCACATTTATACTGCGATCAGTGCTATAAATATGCACTAATTACTGTATAAATGTGACTGGCATTGAAGGGGTTAACACTAGGGGGGTGAGGAAGGGGTTAAATGTGTATACTTAGTGTGGGGAAGGGGGGGTGATTTTGGGAGGTGACCGATCTGTGTCCCTATGTACAAGAGACACAGATCGGTCTCCTCTCTCTCTGACAGCACGCTGTCTGTGAGAGCCGGCAATGAGAAATGATCTCATATGTTTACATATGAGATCATCCCTCATTGGCCGCACAGATCGCCTACCGAACGGCCACTCCGATTGGCCGTTCACGGCGATCTGTGCTTGGCTGTGTCCAAGGGACACGGGCAGCACAGAGTTTCCCCGCTGCGCGCTCGGGAAACGAGCAAAGGGGCGGACGTCAATTGACGTCCACTTGGATTTTCAGGTCCGCGCTGTAGCCGTCGTCATTCGGCTATACCGGGGGCCTCAGGAGGTTAAAATATAAAGAAATGGGGGGGGGGGGGGGGGGACCACACACCACATATACTGAATACTAATTACTACAAAGTATTACCCACACAGTTAACATAATACATAGTTACACAGTCAGTAAGGCTGAAAAAAAAACACAATAGTCCATCCAGTTCAACCTCTGTAGGTGCATGTATCAGTGTCTATGCCGATTTCCCATATCCCTGTATGCCGTGTCCTTTAAAGTGGTTGTAAACCCAGATTATTATATTTTTTTTATAAAAACCTGCAAGACAAAGGCATAATGAGCTAGTATGACTAGCATATTAGCTCATTATGAATTACTTACCTTAGATCAAAGCCATCCTCGTCTCATACTTTTTGCCCCGACAATAAAGAAACAAATGCAGTTTACAGCCAAACCGCTTCTCCTCCAGTCGCATTGTGTGGATCCCCATTGAGATATTTGTAGATTGTGATCATGTCCCCTCTCAAGCGTATTTTCTCCAGCGAGAATAACTTTAGTGTTTGCAGCCGTTCCTCGTAATGGAGGTCCTCCAGTCCCCTTCTATGGACTATCTCTAGCTGCAGCACATCCCTTTGGAGGACTGGTGACCAGAACTGAATGGAAAACACCACATGGGGCCTGACCAGAGCTTTATAGAGTGGCAAAATTATATTTTTATCCCTGGAGTATAGCCCCTTTTTTTATGCATGCCAATATTCTGCCTGCTTTGGTAGCTGCAGTTTGGCACTGCATGCTGTTGCTCATTCTATCATTTATTAGCACCTTTCTCCATTTTTGATTCTTCCAGCTGTTCACCTAGTAAATATTTTCCATCAATGTTTTCTGACCCCAAGTGCATTACTTTACATTAAACCTCATTTGCCATTGGTCTTCCCACTCTTTAATAATGTTCAGGTCTTTCTGCAAAAGATGCACATTTATTACTCTGCTTATCTTGGTATCATCCGCAAAGACTGAGACTGAACTAGTTATCTAATACTCTACATCATTTATGAATAAGTTGAATAGAATTGGACCCAAGACAGAACCTTGGGGTACCCCACTCACCACTCCAGACCAGTCTGAGTACAGGTTATGTACCACTATCCTTTGGACCCATCCCTGTAACCATTTTTTTACCCAAGCACAAACCCTATGGTCATAGCCTGTGGACCTCAGCTTGTAAAGTAAGCGTTTGTTGTATCAAATGCTTTTGCAAAGTCCAGATACACTACATCCACAGGCCTCCCTCCATCTAGATGGCTGCTTACTTCCTCGTAGAATGTTAGCAGATTGGTCTGGCAGGAATGTTCTCTCATAAACCCATGCCGATTACCACTAATAATATTCTTCTCCTCTGGATATAATCCCCAATCATCACCACCAATAATTTACCCACTATTTATGTTATGCCGACTGGCCTATAATTTCCAGGAATATGTCTCTACCCTTTTTTTAATATTGGTGCCACGTTGACTTTTCTCCAATCAGCTGGTACCAATACAATAGTTTTTATGCATAAGTGCCTCTTTAAAGTGCCTCATAACTGCAGGTTTGTCAATGCCAACATAAATTAGTCCTTTATTTATGCTGGCATCGACAAACCTGCAGTTATGCATTTGCCCTAGGTTCACACCTATACGTTTTTCTTTTTTGTACATTTTGCAGAAACACCCTACAGTCCATTTAACATGATTTCCTATGGTACATGTTTACATCTATGCGTTTTGCAGCCAGTGTGCTTTTGGAAAGGGTCTGGGAAATGTTTTTGTTTTACCGCGATTTGCGCGTAATAGACTTCAATGGAGTCAAACCAGAAACCGCAAGTGTTGTGTTTGTGATGCGATTTGCAGTTTTTGTTTTTCCATTTAAACACTGTATATAGCTGGTTGCTAAGGAGCGGGCCGGGAAGCCGGTCACTGCATCTTTAACAACTGATAAGAGCTTAATGTTTAAAAAGAAGTTAAAAATATGGTGTGGGGTCTGTCCCAAAATCCATACCAGACCCTTATCTGAGCATGCAGCCCGGAAGGTCAAGAAAGCGAGAGGAACAAGCGAGTACCCCCCCCCCCCCCGCGAACCATACCAGGTCCCCTACCCCAAAGCACAAGGGCCTCTTCCCCACAACCCTGGCCGGTGGTTGCGGGGGGTCTGTGGGCAGGGGGCTTATCGGAAACTGGAAGTCCCCCTTTACGAAGGGGGGCCCCCGGATCCCACCGCCCCATGTGACTGATTATGAGTATTGTACGTCTACCCATTCACCCCAAAAAGCAGTTACCGTATTTATCGACGTATACCACGCACTTTTCCCCCTCCCTTAAAATCAGGGGGAAATCGTGCGTGCGTGTTATATGCCGATCCCCACTGTCTGTGTACCCGGCTAGGCTCGCAGTCACGCCCTGTCCCGCCTCCTAGCCTTTATGTCCCGCCATTGGACTGCTGTGGTGTCCGTCATACGAGCCGGGCCAAGGGGCGGGACTGGGCAGGACTGCGAGAGAAGCCGGCTCTGTAAAGCTCGGCTGAGGGGCTAAATTTAAAAATATATAATGCTGCAATTTTGGGCAAGGTGCAGATGGACACTTATATGGCTGGATTGACTCTGTGCAAGGCTGCAGATGGATGCTGGACAAGACAGCAGAGGGACACTGATAAGGCTGCATCGATGGGCATTTAAAATGTTTTTTTCCTTAAACTTTCCTTCTAAGCTTGGGGTGCGTGTTATACGCCAATACGGTAAGTGTTAAAAAAAAAAAAAAAAAACAGTCCTTTACTAAAAATATTTTGTAGCTCTGATGCGTCTTCCCCCCCCCCCCCCAATGCAATCAGTCCACCCCCCAGTCGCTTTCCCACGAAAAAAAAAAAAACCCATTCTTCTAACCCTGTCTCCTGTTGTGTTGTCTCCCGCCGTCTGCCATTTCTGAAATGGCCATAGGGCGTAGCAATCTGATGACATCACCCAGAAAACATGCCCCTTGTGACAGCTTTCGAAGATCAGCTTATTTTGTTTTTAGCCGGTAAGCGGCGACGAGGAAGGAAACAGCTCAGAAACAGCGGAGGTAGATGAGGTACCGGAGAAAAAAAAAAAAAACACGACTACACGGAGCTACGACAGGGGACATTTTTAATTTTTAATAAAAGGACTTGTCAAAACCTCCTCTTTTTTTTATTTTATTTTTAACACTTTACTGCTTTTTTGGGTGAATGGGTAGGGATATACGGTACCCCATACTCAGTCACATGGGGGGGGACGGGATCCGGGAGACTTAAAGGGGGCTTCCAGCAAGCCCCCTGCCGTAGACCCTCACAACCACCAGCCAGGGTTATGTGGAAGAGGCCCTTGACCCCATAGTATGATCTTATTGATAATTGTATGTTAACATTGGTTTAACCACTTGCTTACTGTGCACATATACCCCCTTCCTGCCTAGGCGAAATTTCAGCTTCCGGCACTGCGTCGCTTTAACTGACAATTGCGCGGTCGTGCGACGTGGCTCCCAAACAAAATTGACGTCCTTTTTTTCCCCCACAAATAGAGCTTTCTTTTAGTGGTATTTGATCGCCTGTGTGGTTTTTATTTTTTGGGCTATAAACAAAACAAACAAAAAAAAAACAAACACAATATTTTTTACTTTTTGCTATAATAAATATCCCATAAACAAAATTCTCAGTTTAGGCCGATACGTATCCTTCTACATTTTTTTTTTTTTTTACCAAAAATAAGGCAATAAGCGTATAGTGACTGGTTTGCGCCAAAGTTATAGCGCCTACAAAATAGGGGACATAATTATGTTTTTTTTTTTACTAGAAATGGCAGCGATCTGCGACATTATAGCGGACACGAGACATTTTTTGGGACAATTCACATTTATACAGTGAACAGTGCATTAAATATGCATTGATTACTGTATAAATGTGACTGGCGGGGAAGGGGTTAACCACTAGGGGGTGGGAAAGGGGTTAAATGTGTAGCCTAGTGAGTGATTCTAACTGTAGGGGGAGGGGGGAGGGGACTGGGGAGGTGACCGATCTGTGTCCCTATGTACAAGGGACACAGCATCGGTCTCCTCTCTCTGACAGGTAATGGATCTCTGTGTTTACACACAGAGATCCCCGGTCCTGCTCAGTTACTGGGCAAATGCGGGTGCCCGGCGGCCATCAGGCACGCGCATTGTGTTCCCAGTAACGCGACAGGAGCGCGCCCCCTAGTGGCTTTAAAAACTAGGACGTCATATGACGTCCTGTCAGAATAACTGAGCTACCTTGTCGCCGTCAATTGACGGCGGCTGGTAGTATAGTGGTTAAATGTTCTGGTTCTCAGGACAACAACCCAGTAAAACCTGTCACAAAACTACAGCAGGTTGCACAAAAACAAAACAAAAAAACCTGACACCTCTGGTCGGGAGCAGCTGTACCAACCTCTCCCCTGCTAAACTGTTATGTTCTGACAGGGGGACAGCCCATGCCAGAACGCTGATCGGCTGCTGGTTTTCCAGCATGCACGTCTGACATACACATGAGCCGAATGTCGGACAGTATTTTTTGTACCGGCAAATGTTTCCCGACATTCTGCTCGTGTGTACGGGGCTTAAATCTCCAGTCATCTTTGATACATGTGTGCATTGTAATATTCCCCACCCCTCAAGCGTCTCTTCTTCAGAGTGAACAATTGTAAAGTATGTACAGTAAAACCTTGGTTTGCGAGCATAATTTGTTACAGAAACATGCTTGTAATCCAAAGCACTTGTATATTAAAGCATTTTTTTTACAGGGTATAAAAGAAGAGAGGCACTGCATTCACACCTGAACGCGGCGTTGTGTGCCGCGACAAAACGCGTAGTTTTTAGCCTACAATACGCCGGAGGGGTGATTAAAACATTGTCGGCTATGCCGAACGCCGCCTGAAAAAAGGGTCCGGGACTTGTTTTGAGCTTCCGGCGTGGAGATGTGAACCATCTCCATAGCCGACAATGTTAAATTACCCCTCCAGCGTATTGCAGGCTGCAATAGCGTCGGGCGTAAAAACGCCTAGGTGTGAGTGTAGCAATAAGTTGCTAAAATTCATTAAAAGTAACCCTATTGCTACACTTAGAGGCTTCTCTCTTCTTGTTTATACTCAGTTGTGACATTCTTATATCAAGACATTGCTTGTATATCAAGGCAAAATGTATTAAAAAAAATTCTTGTCTTGCAAAAGGCTCTCAAACCAAGGCTTCACTGTAATTGATCCTCATAGAAAAAGGTCCTCCATCGCCCTTATTCATTTTATTGCTCTTCACTGAACTCTTTCTAATTCAAGCAGCTGTTCCTGAAAGCTTGTGACCAAAACTGAACTGCGTATACCCGATAAGCAAACTCAACCAATCTGTTACAGCACTTCATTACTGCTAACCTCTAGCAACCAGTCAGTGATCCTGGACCAGAACTTAATGTTTACAGTATTAAAAAAAAAAAAAAAAAAAATTAAAATGTGTGTGCGGGCCAATGATTTCAGTGTATCTTTTGCAAAAAACACTTGTTTGACATTTTCGGTGTAAAAACAGTAACCCTGGATTACACATCGGAAAGCAGGAAGGCAATGACTTACGTCATCCGCGTTCACTGCTGTGGTTTGCAATTTACACAATCTGTATGCAAGCACTCGCGTCTGAGTGCCTTATTATGCGAGTAGCTGTTTTTGTGCAATAAACCATCTTTACAGTGAGCACAAGATCGCTTTCTCTTTATTTTTCCATGTGCGGTGGAGTTAAGTACAGACATCATTTTCCAGGCTCTGTGTATGTGCCTATTCGCTGAATACTGGCGAGCTTGTAATAGGACTTCCACTCACAATCTGGTATTGAGTTCCATGCCTAGTGACCTATTTTAGGTCGAATTGGTAAGGCGAGAGGCCATTCTGTGTGTGGTGAAGGGATTGGTGATCACCTGTACGTTCGGTTCGCACCAAAACCTTTGAACGGACCGAACGTTCACGCGAACATTTAGAACCCCATTGACGTCAAAGAAACTCGAGAGTTCGAATTCAAAAGTGCTCATTTTAAAGCCGAATATGCAAGTTATTGTCGGATAACGGGTTTGGGGACCCGGGTCTTGCCCCAGGGAACAAGTATCAATGGAAAAAAATAAATAAAAAAAACAAGTCGTTTTATCTGGAGCAGCGATTTTAATGATGCTTAAAGTGAAAAAAAAAAACATTTAAATATCGTACCTGCTGGGTGTCTATAGTATGCCTGTGACGTGGCACGTGTTTAGAACGGTCCCTGCATAAAATGAGAGAACTATAAGAAAAAAAAAAAAAAAAAAAAAGTAATTTAAGACTGCTTGCGGCTTTAAAGCGGATGTGCCACGGGAAAAATATATTAAAAGCCAGCAGCTACAAATACTGCAGCTGCTGACTTTTAATATAAGGACACTTACCTGTCCTGGAGTCCAGCGGTGATCGCAGCAGATGACGAGCCGATCGCTCGTCACCCTGCTGCTCCCCCCTCCATCCTCGGTGAGGGAACCAGGAAGTGAAGCGCTCCGGCTTCACTGCCCGGTTCCCTACGGCGCATGCGCGAGTCGCGCTGCGCCCGCCGATTGGCTCCCGCTGTGTGCTGGGAGCCGAGTGTTCCCAGCATACAACGGGGGGATGGACGGGAAGGAAGGAAAAAACCCGTCCTTTGCCCGTATCGTAGGGCCGGAAGTGGGTGCAGATACCTGTCTGTAGACAGGTATCTGCACCCCCCTCCCCCCTGAAAGGTGTCAAATGTGACACCGGAGGGGGGGAGGGTTCCGATCAGCGGGACTCCACTTTAGAGTGGAGATCCGCTTTAATGTAATGTCTGGTCCCTGCAATATGGATGAAAATCACTGAGAAAAATAGCATGGGTTTCCCCGCCCCCCTCCCCCCAGGTCATTACAAGCCCCTTTGGCCCTATATACTTTGAACAGCAGTATACAGGTGGTGCAAACAAGACAGGGACTGTAGGTTTGTTGTCAAGTAGAATCTGTTTGTAATTTTCAACTGGTACTTCTTTAAAGTGTAGCTTCAGCCATAAAATCTTTCAAGCTTTACCGAAAACAGAGAAGGGTTATCACCCCTGTAACATTTGTTTTGCTGTCTGTGTGCATCTGTTCAGAAGATTGCACCTCACTTTCTGTCCCAATGACAAATTATAAAAAAAAAAAAAAAAAAAAAAAAAAAAAAAAAAAAATTGTGAAACAAGGATTGGTGATAAAGCATCAGTGGACAGGAGACACCTTTTACAGAAGAGAATTTCCCTTCCTAGGGGTATATTTCCTCTCACTTCCTGTTGTCTCCTTCCGTTTGCAAGTAGGAGTCGTTTGTAAGTTGGATGTTTGAAAGTAGGGGCCTGCCGTATATACTCTGCAGAAATTTGGGCCCTAGGTGTTGGTGTTGCCACAACACTGTAAGCCCTCACAGTTAGTCTTAGTGGGCGCTGGAACGCCCTGCTGTGAAATTTTTAGATCAAGAATTGTAATTACATGCCCCTGTTGAACAGGGGCAGAAAAATTGGGCCTTAGGCACTGGTGCTGGTTCCACAACACTGCAACCCCTCACAGATACTCTAGTTGGAGCGCAGCAATGAGCCCGCTGCAAAGTATTGCATCAAAAATTGTAATTACACGCCCCTGTTAAACAGGGGCAGAAAAATTGGGCCTTAGCCACTGGTGGCGGTGCCCAGAACCAACAATGTTCTTACAAGCCATCAGCAAGATCATTGGGGAGGAAAAGGATATTCACTCAGCATCAGCATATGCAGTCTTGAAGGGATCTGACATTTCAAAAAAAATTATTCAGTTACATCAGCATCAGGTGCTTGGTAACTGGTGGTGATCCAAGCCCGATTCATTTTTATGAAGGTCAGTCCATCGACCAAGTCGGTGGAGAGGTGCACCCTGTGATCGGTTACAAAGCCTCCAGCAGCACTAAATGTGCGTTCTGAAAGAACGCTGGATGCAGGACAAGCCAGTAGCTCAATTGTGTACTGTGCAAGCTCTGGCCAGTGATCCATCCTCAAGACCCAGTAAGCCAGAGGATTTTCGGTGGGAAAGGTGTCCAAGTCTGATCTTGCCCCTAGGTATTCCCGCACCATGTAAAACAGACGCTGGCGATGGTTGCTGGAACCCGTCATACCTTGGGGCTGCGGACTAAAAAATTGTCTGAACGCATCGGTCAGATGGCCAACTTCGCCACCGCTCCTTCTGTGACTGACCGAAGCCTCAGCAACATGTTGTCCAGGACCAGGATTTTGTAAACCCCCCCCCCCCTCCCCAGTCACTGGGAACCTTTCTGCAAGGCCTCCCGAAGAGGTTTCATCTTCCGCTCCCTCTGTGCTGGCAAGATAAGGTCCGCAACCTTATTCTTGTAACGTGGATCAAGGAGAGTTGCCAGACAGTAATGATCCCTCTCCTTGATAGCACAAATACGAGGATCCTTCCGCAGGCTTTGCAGGATCAGGGAGGCCATGCAGCATAGGTTTGCTGAGGCGTTCGGTGCAGAGTCCTCTGGGTCACTGAGCACGACATGATCCGCAGCCACCTCATCCCAGCCACGTACAAGTCCATGGGTTCCTTGGGACTGTAATTGATCCCTTGAAGACTGCTGCTGATGCTGAGTGCTAGGCTCCACCTCCATGCTGACACAATCCTCCTCCTCCTCCTGTGCGATAGGCGGGCAAGCAGGAACACTGTCTGGATAAAGGGGGCCTTGAGAGGTAAGGAAGTCCTCCTCTTCCTCCCTCTGTTCTGCCTCAAGGGCACTGTCCATTATTCCATGCAGCGTGTGCTACAACATGTGAATAAGAGGGACAGTCTCACTGATGCATGCACTGTCACTGCTCACCATCCTCGTGGCCTCCTCAAATGGTGACAGGACAGTTCATGCATCCCTTATCAAGGCCCACTGGCGTGAGGAAAAAAAAAAAAACAAGCTCCCCTGACCCAGTTCTGCTGCCATATTGGCACAGATACTCATTGATGGTCCTCTGCTGCGTGTGCAGCAGCTGCAGCATGGCCAACGTAGAGTTCCACCTGGTGGGCATGTCACAGATTAGGCGGTTCTTGGGCAGGTTGTATTCCCTTTGGAGGTCTGCCAGCCAAGCACTGGCATTATATGACTGTTGGAAATGCACACAGACTTTCCTGGCCTGCTTCAGGACATCCTGTAAGCCTGGGTACCTGCCCAAGTACCGCTGCACCACCAAATTAAGGACATGAGCAAAACAGGGCACATGGGTCAGTTGTCCCTGTCGCAGGGCGGAGAGGTTGGTGCCATTGTCACAAACCACCATTCCTGGCTTAAGCTGGCGTGGCGTCAACCACCTCTGAGCCTGCCCCTGCAGAGCTGACAGAACCTCTGCCCCAGTGTGGATCCTGTCCCCCAAGCACACCAGCTCAAGCACTGCATGGCATCTCTTTGCCTGCGTAGCCCCTTGAACGCCTACGGAGCACCGCTGGTTCGAGGGCACATCAGCACAGGATGAGGCCACAGAGGAAGAAGAAGAGGAGGGGGTGGAGGAGAGACGTGTGTCACAATCAGTAGTAGCATTTTGGAGGCGTGGTGGCGGAACAACCTCCAACACTACTGTACCTTGTCCTGCGTCCTTCCCAGCTGAGTCACCCAATGCGCCATGAAAGATAGGCAACATCCCTGTCCATGCCTGCTGGACCATGAGTCAGCAGTAATATGCACCTTACCACTGACCGCCCTGTCCAGCGAGGCATGGACATTGCCTTCCACATGGCGGTAGAGAGCCGGAATGGCCTTCCCTGAGAAAAAGTGGCGTTTGGGAACTTGCCACTGAGGTACCGCACATTCCACAAACTCACGGAAGGGGGGCAGAATCTACCAACTGAAAAGGCAGCAGTTGAAGTGCTAGCAATTTAGCTAGGCTAGCATTCAACCGCTGGGCATGTGGATGGCTGGGAGAGAACTTCTTTCAGCGCTGCAGCAGCTGGGGCAGGGAAATTTGCCTGGTACAATCTGCCATTGGTGTACCAATAGTAGATTGCCCGCATGTACTAGGCTGTGACACACCTAATTCTACACCTTCAGTCCCATCAGTGCAGGCTTCAGAGAGGACTAAGGGTATAGCGGGGTTGGAGATCCCAGCTGATGAGGGGCAAGGGGAGGTCCGCTATGTTCTTTGGTGTGGGTCTTTGAGGTACGCTTGCCAACGAACTGCATGGCAGGTCGACAGATGTCTGTTCAAGCATGTGGTGCCCAAGCTGGTGGTCTTTGGCCATGCGAGATACGCTTGAGACAGATGTTGCAAATAGCAGCGGTGCGATCTGATACACTTGTCTCAAAAAAGCCCACACCAAAGAACTTTTGGAATAACGCTGAGACACAGCAGCGCCCTGCACATGCGTAGCTCTGCATTGTGATGCAGTCCGTGTGCTGCCCTTAAGCTGGCCCCTGGAGGGCATCTGCCTCGGAGATGTGCCTCCTCCTCTCTCCTATCAGGCACCCACATAGAGTCAGTGACCTCATCATACCCTCCCTCCTCATCACTGTAGAAAACCTGGCAGTATGCTGCACCTGGGGGGGGGGGGTGAACATGACTGCCAGATTGCTGTCCTTCTTGGGCACCCCCTCTCTCTGGGCTCACGTTACTGCCTTCCTCTATCTGTGTACCATCATCGGAGCCTTCAAAACGCTGCGCATCCTCATGCAGCATGTACCCGACACTGTGTTCAAACAGTTCGGGGAACTCCTCAGGAGGACATGGTGGGGCTAGGGAAGGAGTGACTGATGCCATTGAGCAGAGAGAAGAAGACGCCTTGGCAGTTGCTTTGCCAGACAAAGTACCCTGAGCCTGGGTGAGAGAGGATGAGGAGGATGAGGAGGATGAGGAGGATGAGGACGGCTTGATCAAGTCTTCGGCATGTTGCGGCTCAACACGGCCAGCTGCCGAAAAATAGGATTTTTATAACAGCTTACCTGTAAAATCCTTTTCTTGAAGTACATCACGGGACACAGAGCCGCATAGCCATTACATGTGGGTTATAGAGTCTACCTTCAGGTGATGGACACTGGTGTAATCAATTAAACAGGAAGTTCCCTCCCTATATAACCCCTCCCCTACTGGGAGTACCTCAGTTTTTGTAGCAAAGCAATAAGTGTCCCAATATCCCCAAACAAGAGGGGTGGGAGCTCTGTGTCCCGTGATGTACTTCAAGAAAAGGATTTTACAGGTAAGCTGTTATAAAAATCCTATTTTCTTTATCGTACATCACGGGACACAGAGCCGCATAGCCATTACATGTGGGATGTCCCAAAGCAATGCTTACTGAGGGGAGGGAGACACCAACAACGCAGACCGCCATCAGACGTGAGGACCTATAATGCTGCCTGCAGCATACTGCGCCAAAAAGCTGCATCCTCTTGCCGTCTTATGTTCACCTGATAGGAATTAGTGAACGTAAGCACAGATGACCAAGTTGCGGCCTTGAAAACCTACGTTAGATCTACCGGTAACGGTATTTCTACGAGCCTTCCAGGACGGCACACCAGAGAGATAAGGGCTCCTCCCACAGGAAACACAATCAATTGACAAGTTTGTTATAAGTTCCCACCCACCCCCTTGCTCCTCAGTATTTAATAAAGTAATCTTGAACTGGTTCACAAGGGGCACCCCATCGGTACTTACCATTTAGCATATAGCTTACCTTTCTTTACATAGGGTGGGTAGTAGGCCTGCCGTCCTGGAAGGCTCGTAGAAATACCGTTACCGGTAGATCTAACGTAGGTTTTCTCCTACGCCTTCCAGGACGGCACACCAGAGAGGATATAAAAGAACTCAGGCCTACTTTAGGGTGGGACCCTTGCCTGCAAGGTCTTTCTGCTAAATGTCAGAGTCTGACTTTGTTTCACCACCTACACTACCTAGTGTGTGATGAAGGTATCCTAGCTGGATCATGTAATTGACCTGCAGGTCCGCTCCACCTATGTCCCTGTCTCCATTTCGGATGCAGGACCTAGGTGGCATGTGCTCTCAAAGAAAAATCTGAGAGCCTGTGAATTTATTTAAGATAGAAGGATTGGCTGTGCCAATATTCTAGCCATCGTGGTCAATAATGTCTGCAATTGCTGCATAGGATCATCAAAAAGTTTAATCAGAGATTTGTTCTGTGGCACAAGGAACTACTCTGATCGACCAAGAAAAAACATCTGGTTACAAGCCAGTGGTCTGTTCAGGAGAATGGTTTAGAAAAAAAGGGTCTCCTGACGGACAATCCTTGTGGGTCCCCTTTCTTGTCCGCCATAGTCATGGTGAAACAAGGAAATCAACCCACTCAAGGATACTAGATTATGGAAAGCTTATTTCCTGGACTCAAATGACTGGGCAGGTATGTACCCAAGTAGGACATTTGGTGTGTTCCTGCACCTTCAAGGAGGGGTGGTTCCCCTTCAGTTCACCTGCCCCCCTCCATTCATCAGAATGCATGTGCCTCTATAGAGAGGACACCTACTGGTCAGTGTCAGGTCCACAGGATGTCTTGGCGTGGCTCACTCCTGCGCCCGCCCCACTTGTGCCGACCAACCCCCTGTCTCCAACGCACACTGCTAGACAGGTCAAAAACGGCTGCTATGCAAGCCTGTTGGCAAGTAAGTCCAATCACCCCCTGGTCATTTCCAACTTCTGGTACTCTTCCCATCTGAATGCTGACATGTCAGATGTGAATCTGTTCTATATCCCCCAGCTCCTTATAGTCCTGCTGGCAGATGCGTTAAACTATGCATGAAGGAGCCTGGTAAGAACTGCGAGTAACCACTGCATTTTTTGGCATATAAAACAAAAGGTATCAGGGGAAGCAACTCTCCACAGCACCCCTGTGCACAACCCGCAGGCACAATTCGCCCTACACTCTCAGGGCAAATTACGTGAGTGCCGCACGCCAACAAAATACAGTATTTTGTAAATACACGGCGTCTGAGTGCATAATCTACTCCAGGCACCAGAAAGTGCCAAGTTAAGCAGATCCCTACCATAGGGTTAGTTCTATAGTAGGAGTAAGAAACGAATATTGGTTAGTCACATCCAGTTCGTCCAATGGGGTGACCTGAAGGATACATACCGAGCTGTAAATTTATCGGATTGGGTGAACTAGTCAGATAAGCTCTGATGTTGTATCCTCAAGCAACCAATTTCTAACAGCGTAACCCCTCTTTTTTATAACCATGATAGGTGATTTTTATGACCTTCTTCTAGTGTCCTATAACCCTACTGGGTTCCGGTCTAGGGCATGTCTCTGGCATGCCTAGATGTAAAGGACTGAATCTTTTGCCATCAGAAATCCTGTTCCTTCCATGTGTATAGAAAATAAGGTCTGAAATAAAGTGACAGATATATAATTAATATCACAGATATACAGGTCATAAATCTTAAATTTCTGAAGGGTAGCCAGCTTAGGTTTAATATGGAACATTAAAACAGGAAGACACACCCAGCTTTCACTGTTATATTTTCTGATATACAGTCACCTGTAGGACAAAGAAGACACAAATCAAACTTAGAATGTTGTGTATTTCTAATATGTAATAAGATACCATGTCACCTAAGCAAAGGGAAGGGACAGAGGCTCCAATGTGAGCTTCTGATGCTTAATAGGTTAGGGTCCTTCATCCAACTGAAAGGACAATAGCAATTATGGTGTTTTTCTGATTAAACACAGAAGACACGGGCACCTTCCAATGCTGTGTTTTTCTGATGTACAGCAAACTAAGGTAATAAGTTCAAAAACAGGAAGACAAGGACAGCTTCAGTGTTGTGTATTCCTGATACCGACCGCAGTACGGTCCTATAACCAACAGAAAAATTACTAACACCTCTTGCGTATTTTCGATGGTCACGAAAAAGCAGTCGCATAGCCAGTATGACCACACAAAAAGACATATGTGCCCCCCAACTGTGTATTGCTGGTGCTAGACCACCTGCAGTCATGACCAGAGAGTGGCACCAACACACTTCAAATCATTAACAGGGTATGGGACCTAAGACAGAAACGTTACCAACAATAACATTGTGCATTTCTGTTTAACAAGACAACCCCGTCATATACCCGGCAGAAATGTCACTTAGTAAAAACTCAATGCTGTGCGTTTCTGCCAGTAATGCTGTGTATTTTTTGATTAGAGAACCTGCACAGCTATACCACAGAATGTTGTCGGCCACTCAACAGAAAAGTCACTAGCCAGACGCCCAATGCTGTGCGTTTCTGAATAGCAACAGTATACAGTTACTGAACCCACAGAAGTGTCATTCCCAGCAATACAATGTTATGCATTTTTTTGATTAGAAACTTGTACAGTTATATGACCAACAGAATGTTGCTGACCACTTAATGTGTTACTTAATGCAACCTTGTAGGGTCATCTAATCAACAGAAATGTCACTAGCAACTGAAAGCTTAATTCAGTGCATATCTGAATAGCCACCGTGTACGGTCACTTAACCTACATAAATATCCACTACAATATTGTGCGTTTTCTTGATTAGCAAAATTGTAGTCATATAACCAGCAGAAATGTCGCTATCAGTCACTCAAAGACATGTGTTTCTGATAAGCAGTAGTGTAACATTACATAGTCAATATTATGCATTTCTGATGAACCATAGGATATTTATATAACAGAAAAGACACAAGATAAACTTCCAATGTTGTGCGTTTCTGACTAGCAACCTTGTAAAGTCGCATAACCCACAGAAATATTACTATCAGTAAACTATGTTGAGCATTTCTGAATAGCAATGGTGTATGGTTATATAATAGAAGTGTTACCAACATTTCAATGTTATGCGTTTTGGTAAGCAACTGTGTGCCATTACATAATCAACATTATGCATTTCTAGTGAGCCATAGGATAGCATTTCTGATGCGGTCAGGCCAACAATCTATCCTAGGCAGAGCCTGAACTCCAGATACTAATCCTTCCCTCAGTGGAGGAATATGGTAGTTCCAATAATGGAAGTCTGAGGTGTGTGATCATACCACAATAGTGGTAGCTGCTATTTTACCATGCATAAGTCTGAGTAGTTGTAGCTGATCCATACACACAGGTGGAAGCGAGTCCAGGCCTTTAAGGTCTTAACGAGCACAGACCCAGCGATCAATTAGATCTCTAATGCAGAGGTGATCACAATCTTAGGCTGGAGGCAATCAGACACCTGTAGGGCTTCATACTAAATACAGGCTAATTTTCATAGCCTTAACACAGAGGTTTGCAGAGAAAAAACTCTTAATTAAGGGTTTCAGGCTCACATTTTCTGCTTCTCATACAGCCCTGGTGGTTTTGTTGCCTAAGCCACCAGAGGTTTATTGATTAACTCTTATACACTGATAGATATAGTAGCAGTGTAAGGAGGAGATGATAGGCAATCAGACACCTGTTGGAACTTGGGAAGATGTTGCCACTAATAAGCAACCTCCTCAAGGGTAATATATATACACATTTAAGATGTCCCTTATGAGTGCCTGTCCACCCCCCTTTAAGAGTTAGAGGTTTTTAGCCCAGCAAAAACCTAACAGCACCATTGTAAGCTGTCAGGTTCATGGCAGTTGGCTCTAATCCTTTAGGGATTAATGGAGTGGATAAAAAACCACCACCCCGGATTGAGCCTTGCTCAGGCCTTTATATGAGATTATTCTAGGGACTTCTATAAGGTCCTCAGAGGCCGATTTTTTTCCCTGCAGAAGTCCCCCCAGATCCACTAGGGTGAATGGGGCGTCCTATTCTGCTCGGCTCCCCCTTAACCTCCCTGTCTTCCTTAGTTTCCTTTACTGGACTAGAGGGAATGACTGTGAAAGTGGGGGGAAGGGCACTAGATCCCATTCAGACAAGGCCTTCCTGGGAGGATGTGTCCTCTCTAGGGATAAGCTCCTCTATGTCAGACCTTAAGTTACTGGCTGCCTGGTGGCTACACGGAAAGTTTTTTTTTTTTTTTTTTTTTTTTTTAAAAGATTCTTAGCAAAAGGGCTTTGGGTGGGAATTTATCCTTACAGTACCCACACATTTATTTTTAGAGGAGCTTTGCCCTGTAGCGGCAGGAGATTGTTTATTTGGGTCTCCTGGGCTCCGCTGGGGAGATTAAAGACAAGAGATGTACACTTTACTCTGTCCTCCCCTAGGACTGCAGGTTTGTACTGGGGAGGGGAAAGGGTGTTGAGAGGTAAACTCCAGCCTGTTCTGGCTGGCTCCGGGATCTCAGACCCCTGCAAGCCAGGAGCTCTCACTCCCTTTCCTCCTCCCTTTCCAAGGGGGATTAGTACTCACCACACCCCGACCTGGATCTGCCTGCAGTCACATTTGCCTTCCTCTCCTCCTGTTCCATGAGGAGGTTGGCTGGGTCCTTGGCTTGCCGGTACCTGTGTTAGGGTTTATCCGCCGCCGACCCCCACCGCTCCACGCTGCTCTCCACGCCGAAGCGTCACTTCCGGGTTGCCCTGTAAGGAAACGCCCACGCTCCGGTGGCGCGGTTCCCGTTTCTCTCAGAGAGAGGCTTGGAGCGCAATGCTCCTTAGTGGCAACCCCCCCAGGAAGGAGAGAGCAGTATCGTGGCGGCTTTTTTGCAGAGGGACGATGGCTTTTTCACCACAGCTCAGAGCGCCCATGCATATCTTTGTGGCGACCTGTGAGCGACCGAAGCCAACAGGTTAGTTCAGCTCTCCCCGGCCTCCCTGAACCTGCCTCAACAGGGGTACCCTTCGACCTCACCGTCTCCAGGTAATATAAAACAACAAACGTGCCGCTGTGTTCGGGAGAAACACAATCAAAATACTGAGGAGCAAGGGGGTGGGTGGGAACTTATAACAAACTTGTCAATTGATTGTGTTTCCTGTGGGAGGAGCCCTTATCTCTCTGGTGTGCCGTCCTGGAAGGCGTAGGAGAAAATCTGCGTCATAAAGGCTTGGAAATGCATTGCGCATAAAGCGCTTACCATCCCGGTAGGGAGCACCCCCACAAAAAAAACAGGGGGAATCCTCCACTAAACCACAAGCCTGAATAATAACCTGATGAATCAACCTTAAAAACAGTTGATTTTAGACGCTGCCTGCCCTTTCCTGGGGCCTCCTGGTAGCGCCACAACATCAGTTTTCCGTATCCGAGCAGCCGCTTCAGATAGGCCTAGACCCTTCTTACTCCAACGAGAGAGAGAGAGAGGGTGTAATCATTTTAATAGCTGACCTGAACACTGCCTGCCCATCTAGGGTCTTCTGGCAGCCCAATAAAAACGTCAGCTTTCTATATCTGAAAACTTCAGAAAGGTATTAACTGCTCTCATCTCAATTGAGAGAAAAGCAATAACTTTTCCTTCCGTGAAACAAGGTTTTGAAAAAAGGGAAGGTAAGAATATCTAGATTCAAATGAATACTAGATCCTTCTAGTAAATAAGGTTGGGTGAGGATGAAAATCACTCTACTTGTAAGAATAATTGAGTATGGCTCTATACCAAGAAAGTTGCCAATACTGAAACTCTCTTGGAGGCTACCGCAACCAAGAACACCAATTCCCTTGTTAAAGGATGAAGGGAAATATGGTGCATCGGCCCAAGGAGCTGACCCTGTAAGCTGACAAAACTAGAGCCAATCCTCCGAGCACAAGGGCGACCCAACTGGTGGACTTATGCACGTCACCCCTTGTATAACAGCCCGGACCAAAGAGTGTGAAGCAAGCGACCTTTGGAAGCAAGGCCGAGATCGGATCCTTGATATAACTTAAGGCTAGCTCCGTCTCCTTTCCAAATGTAGGAAGGCAGGAATTTTACCTTTGACAAACTTCCACGGATGCCACCATCTGGTTTCACACCAGGAACATGGGCCTTCCAGACCGTAGGATATCTGGTCCTGGAGGCCAGCTCTCTTGTATGAATCAAGGGAATTGCCGCTGATTCTGAAAGCCCCGATCCTCGAGAATGTGGGCTATAATAGCCAGACCATTAATTGACCTGTTGCAAGGCAGGATGTAATACCCCCTGCAAAGTAGGCCTGGACAAGATGTAAGGGACCGTGGGTCCTCTACTACCACCCTTACTGTTCCTGCACCGAGAGGTCGTCGGGGTTATGCCGGAGTAACCAGGCCAGCTTCCGTTCTCCTCTAATGTTGCATAGAAGCCACAAAAGTCGCGGCACTGGAGCGAGAGACACAACCAGTGACAACTGGTCCCCCCGGATTACAAACACATCTGCCCCGCATGCGGGTGGATCCTTTGTCCTTGACCCCAAGCTGTTCAATTCCTTGTTGAGCCTGGATGCCAATACATCTTATGTACAGGGTACTATTTCTGTGACATTTGGTCAGGAAAACAGTCGGGGTGTAGAGGTCATTCTCCCGGAGACACTTGTTGACGGCTCCAGCGAATCGCCTGCCCATTCTGCATTTCATGAAATGACGAATGTCAATAGGCAAGGCACAAGCTCCTCCTTGTTTGAAGATAAATTTTCGCGCCAAAATAATGTGGAACAATTAATTAATTAATAAATAAAATTAAAAATAAAGCTGCTCCCCTAAAAATATAAAAAGGCAATCCCTCATTACATTTTTGTGAATGTGTGGTATGTAGGGGGCGCTGATAAGACAAATTTTGTGTTTAAACAAAATGACAAAAAATATATATATATAATAAAGTGATAGCAATTACAATCTTATGTGATGTCTATAAAAATAAACAATATATACATGTGATATCAGAAGACCCGTAGGTCAATAGTGAAAGAAATAAGATCCACAAGAGAGCCTCTATTCCAAGAGTGATGTGCTCCCAAGACAAAGAATCAAGAAAAAATTACTTTTTTAGTGATAATTGATATTGTCCATATATTTCAATGATAATAGTGAACCACTGATAAATAAAAAAGTGAATCTTTGCAAAAGTCCAGAAAAGTAAACATGCAATCTTCTCATGAACGACAGTGCTTCAAAGTCCTTCCACCAATTCCGCAAGACGACACCCAAAAGTGTAAATATTAAATGCGCTTACCAAAGCGACTTGACCCCTTTAACTAAAAAGAGAGTCAAAAACGCTTGTGCAGTTGTTAATGTCTGCAAACATGTATTGCGTCCTCCAATGGTTAGATACAGGCAAATCTTCTCCCAGTAGTCTCATAAATGAAATACAAAACAGAAAACCTCCATAGTGCAACCGGTTTTATTTAAAAAAAGTAAACAAAACATGGGCCAAGTGGCCACTTACATTAAAAAGTGCCCATCCCGGCACTGGGTCTGCGGGCCTTTAGATAGAGGAGATAGGAGACACACGCCACATGCAAATTGAGGCTGCTATCGCCTCGTCAGCTCACAAGGGTCAGATGATGGGAGGTAGGTAAAATAACGTGACCAGGCTTGCCGCCGACGATCGTTTCGTGTAAACGTCTTCAGGGGGGCGTGTGCCTGGTCACTGGGGTCACGTTTATTTATTGGGAACAACCGGAAGTTGTTCGGCTTGATTGACACGCATTCTAGCCAATTACAGCACGTTTGCGGTCAGTTTAAAAACCGGAAGTAGCCGAAGCTAATGGACGGATGCTGTAGCCAATTACAGCGCAGTATCGAGACACTGGGAACGGAAAGACGGAAAATAATGATCGACTCAAATTTCGGCCAATTACAATGCAGTCCCAGTGTTGGCTTCGGCACTCCCATCTTGGGATATATCAATAAAAAACACAACATTGCCTGACAACGATATCTACTCATAAATAGCTAATG
This sequence comes from Rana temporaria, assembly GCF_905171775.1. Taxonomy (NCBI): domain Eukaryota; kingdom Metazoa; phylum Chordata; class Amphibia; order Anura; family Ranidae; genus Rana; species Rana temporaria. The sequence goes on from NC_053490.1 coordinate 340,643,943, forward strand.
TCTGATGTTAAACTGATTTACTTATGAATCTTGATCTTACAAGACAATGTAAATATAACTTTTTAAAAATTTATGACGGCAAATCCATTAAAAGAAAAAATATATAGATTAGGACATAATGGATTAAAAAAAGGGGAGCTGACTTCTAATGAAAAACCACAAGATGGCACCCTATCGCACACCTCAATCACACCCTGCATAGACTTGGATTGAGTCCATTAACAGGAAATGAAAGGATATGGAAATAGTTGATGGGGAGAGTCATGCCAATTTGGGTGACAGTTTATTAAAGGTATTAAAGAATTTTAAGACAACAAAATCTCTGTGTATAATTGTCGACAATTGACAAGAGATAATTGTCTCACTGTTTTTTTTCCCTCTTTAAAAGTAAAAAATATATACAATATAGTCAAGGTGATGAACACATGGCCACAAATTATATATATATATATATATATATATAGAGAGAGAGAGAGAGAAACAAAGAGGGGCCCTTGTTAGGGTAAATTACTTCACAACCTGATTCACATAAATGAATATGGTGGATCTGAACCATACCATTAGTGAAAATTATAGGCTCCATTAAGGATTAAAAAAATGGATCTATTAAACTATGTATATATCAAGGGAAGGAACATGCACAAGGATCAATCATTGGATAAAAAACAGTTGAGATCGAGTTCGATAGATTTTACAGAACCAGAATTAGAAGTATTACAACAAGGATTAAAATTTGCACCCGAAAAAAACATCGATAAGTTTGAAATCTTTTTCGATGTGGAAAAATATATTCGCAAATTAAACATAAAAAAATATTTTGCTGGGAAGAGCATTACGAATGAGGGAATCAATGAGGATTCCACCTATTTACATAGTGGACTCAAAAATAATTCAACTTAACCCTAAAAAGGGTATGAACCATCAGATCGAGGCCTTTAGAACTATGGTTCAAGAAGATCTACGAGAATTAAAAGTGTCTCAACATGCATCTAACAATAAAATTTGGGAAGGAATCAAATTATTGGAAGCAAACAAAAAAATTGTGATTCGCCCCGCTGATAAGGGTGGTGGCTTGGTGATCCTGAAAAAAGAAATGTATTATTCAGAAATGGAAAGACAACTAGGGGATACATCAACGTATCAACTTTTGTATGGGAACCCTACAACGAAATTAAAAGATCTACTTTCCGAGTGGATTGAGGAAGGAGTTGCTCGTAAAATCCTTAATCAGAAAGAGGCAGCGTATTTGATAATCCATGCCCCCAAAGTTCCTGTCATGTATATTTTGCCAAAAGTACACAAAGACAAAGAACACCCGCCCGGTAGGCCAATAATCAGTGGCATAGATTCTCTTTTCTCCCGTCTGGGAGAATATTTAGACAGTTTTTTTAAATCACTAGTCCCACCAAGTCCCTCCTATCTAAAAGATAGCAAGGACCTCATAATTGCACTCAAAAACCTTCAAGCCACAGAATCCACTATTCTAGTGACAGTCGATGTCGAATCGTTGTATACGAATATTACACATTCAGATGCACTCCAAGCAATAAAATGGGCATTGACTAAACAATCTACCTTGAAAAAGGCCCAGATTAGGTTTTTAGTACAAGGTCTCAAATTAGCTATGACCAACAATTTCTTCTGGGCAAATCAACAGTACTACAATCAATCCAGCGGAGTTGCTATGGGAGCTAGATATGCTCCCAGTGTAGCCAATGTAGTTCTCAATAAATGGGAACACGAAAGTATTTTCTCTAACCAAAATCAGTCTTTGCCCTGGTTCACACTGGGCTGCGGGAGTGAAGCCGTGCGAGTTCAGCTGAACTCGCACGATTTCACTCCCGCCGGCAGTCCCGATTTCGGCCGCGATTTAAGAGACATCTGTGCAGGTTTCTGCACAGATGTCTATGTAAATCGCGGCCCGAAATCGCAAAAAGTAGTACAAGAACTACTTTTTGAAATCGGTGCAGCGCCGCAGATGCGGTGTCGCACCGATTAGGACGGCGCCATTGCCGACAATTGGAGGCATTTGAGATGCGATTTCACATGTGAAATCGCATCTCAAATCGAATGAAATCGCACCCAGTGTGAACCTGGGCTTAATGTTTCTACCGGAGATATATAGACGATGTGATCCTTTTTTGGGAAGGTTCAGTCAGTAGTCTGGAAGTTTTTCTTGCCCAGATGAATACAAACAAGTATAGTCTTAAATTTACAGCTGAGACCAGTATGAAGACAGTGAACTATCTAGATCTTACCATTACAAAAAATGAAACCGTATTTGAAACAAAAACATACTTCAAAGCAACGGAAAGGAATGGCTTTGTGCCAACTACTAGTTGTCACCACCCGCAGTTGGTAGGAGCCATTCCTAAAGGCCAATACATGCGTCTTAGACGCAACTGTGCCACACAAAGGGATTTTGAAGCACAAGCAGAATGTATTGACAAGTAAATTTATAGAAAAGGATTACTCTAAAGCAAATTTAAATAAAGCATTGACCCAAGTCTCTGGAATGGAAAGAGAATCACTCCTTATCACCAAGCCAAAAAAGTCATTTGAGAGCCAAGTTCCTTTCATCTCGGGATTCCATCGACAATTCCGCCAGGTGGAGACCATATTCAAAAGGCACTGGCCACTACTTCTTAAAGATCCTGACCTGATGACATCGATCGCATCAAAACCAAAATTTATATACAGAAGAGCTCCGGGACTCAGAAATCGGATAGCCCAAAATGTACCTGATCCCCCCAAAAAATTGAGTACTTTTCTAGATGGCTCTGGCTTCCATCATTGTACACGCTGTAAGGCCTGCCAGACCACAAGAAAACCTGGAGCCATAAAGAAAAGAACACAATTTCAGTCCAATGTAACTAAAGAAAAGTTTAAAATTAAACCATTGATCACTTGCAACTCTGATCATGTCACCTACGTCTTGGAGTGCCCTTGCTCGCTCCAGTACGTGGGCCGTACCACTCGTAAACTCAGAGTGAGGATAAATGAACATCTAGCGAATATAAAAAAGAAATTTCCAAATCACAGTGTGTCTAGACACTTTGAAAAATATCAAAGTGATCCATCTCTCTGTCAGTTCTATGGAATTGACAAGATATCGAACCATTGGCGGGGCACTCACATGAGAAGAGCCATCTCTCAGAACGAGACCATGTGGTTGCATAGGCTGAGGAGTATGCAGCCCCTGGGCCTCAATATCGAACTCGATCTCAACTGTTTTTTATCCAATGATTGATCCTTGTGCATGTTCCTTCCCTTGATATATACATAGTTTAATAGATCCATTTTTTTAATCCTTAATGGAGCCTATAATTTTCACTAATGGTATGGTTCAGATCCACCATATTCATTTATGTGAATCAGGTTGTGAAGTAATTTACCCTAACAAGGGCCCCTCTTTGTTTCTCTCTCTCTCTCTATATTATATATATATATATATATATATATATATATATATATATATATATATATATATATATATATATATATATATATATAATTTGTGGCCATGTGTTCATCACCTTGACTATATTGTATATATTTTTTACTTTAAAGAGGGAAAAAAAACAGTGAGACAATTATCTCTTGTCAATTGTCGACAATTATACACAGAGATTTTGTTGTCTTAAAATTCTTTAATACCTTTAATAAACTGTCACCCAAATTGGCATGACTCTCCCCATCAACTATTTCCATATCCTTTCATTTCCTGTTAATGGACTCAATCCAAGTCTATGCAGGGTGTGATTGAGGTGTGCGATAGGGTGCCATCTTGTGGTTTTTCATTAGAAGACGGCTCCCCTTTTTTTAATCCATTATGTCCTAATATATATATTTTTTCTTTTAATAGATTTGCCGTCATAAATTTTTAAAAAGTTATATTTACATTGTCTTGTAAGATCAAGATTCATAAGTAAATCAGTTTAACATCAGACATTAGCTATTTATGAGTAGATATCGTTGTCAGGCAATGTTGTGTTTTTTGTTGATATATCCCAAGATGGGAGTGACGAAGCCAACACTGGGACTGCATTGTAATTGGCCGAAATTTGAGTCGATCATTATTTTCTGTCTTTCCGTTCCCAGTGTCTCGTTACTGCGCTGTAATTGGCTACAGCATCCGTCCATTAGCATCGGCTACTTCCGGTTTTTAAACTGACCGCAAACGTGCTGTAATTGGCTAGAATGCGTGTCAATCAAGCCGAACAACTTCCGGTTGTTCCCAATAAATAAACGTGACCCCAGTGACCAGGCACACGCCCCCCTGAAGACGTTTACACGAAACGATCGTCGGCGGCGAGCCTGGTCACGTTATTTTACCTACCTCCCATCATCTGACCCTTGTGAGCTGACGAGGCGATAGGAGACACACGCCACATGCAAATTGAGGCTGCTATCTCCTCTATCTCAAGGCCCGCAGACCCAGTGCCGGGGGATGGGCACTTTAATGTAAGTGGCCACTTGGCCCATGTTTTGTTTACTTTTTTAAAATAAAACCGGTTGCACTATGGAGGTTTTGTATTTCATTTATGAGACTACTGGGAGAAGATTTGCCTGTATCTAACCATTGGAGGACGCAATACATGTTTGCAGACATTAACAACTGCACAAGCGTTTTTGACTCTCTTTTTAGTTAAAGGGGTCAAGTCGCTTTGGTAAGCGCATTTAATATTTACACTTTTGGGTGTCGTCTTGCGGAATTGGTGGAAGGACTTTGAAGCACTGTCGTTCATGAGAAGATTGCATGTTTACTTTTCTGGACTTTTGCAAAGATTCACTTTTTTATTTATCAGTGGTTCACTATTATCATTGAAATATATGGACAATATCAATTATCACTAAAAAAGTAATTTTTTCTTGATTCTTTGTCTTGGGAGCACATCACTCTTGGAATAGAGGCTCTCTTGTGGATCTTATTTCTTTCACTATTGACCTACGGGTCTTCTGATATCACATGTATATATTGTTTATTTTTATAGACATCACATAAGATTGTAATTGCTATCACTTTATTATATATATATTTTTTGTCATTTTGTTTAAACACAAAATTTGTCTTATCAGCGCCCCCTACATACCACACACAAGCTCCTCCTTGGTAAATTAAGTAAATCACTAGTATGGCATAGTCTGATTGTACTCGGACAGAACCAACCTGCCACCTGAATGTTCAGGCCCCTAAGCCAGATGCTCCATCGGTAGCTCTAGCTGACAGATAAGGCTCCATTGGAGCTTGACTACTTCCCCTGGAACATGTCTCTTCCTGACCTGGCAAACCCTTTTAGTTAAGAATCATCAAGAGGAATTCCAGCATATCTCTGGGACCGGGTTCTTTGGATAATGCTAGGTCAAGATCCACTCTTTCTAGGCCGACAAAATACTGTTCATAACAGCCCTGAATAAAAGTTAGTATAGGGAACTGTCTTGAATGAAGCCAGCATCTTCCCTAGTGCCTTAATCAAAAGGCCAAATGTAAGGAACTGTTCCTTGCCATGACCACATAGACCAGTTTTCTTATAGCGATGGTCTTGTCTGAGGCCAAAAAACTCTCCTTTTTGGACTGTGCCAAACATACCCAGCTTCTTGTCAAATGAAAGAATGTATCTTTAGACTGGAATCCCAACCCAGGAGTTCCAGATACTTGACCATGCTGGACTTCCTTAGGTCCAGCCATGCTACTGACTGACCCATCAGCAGGAGTTTGCTTCGGTATGCCATTAATGCTATACCCTGGGCCTACAGACCTGCTTGAGGCGGGCCCTAGCACCCTGAAAACTCAGACACAGAGGCTAACCCCAAAGGGCAAGACCACCAACTGGAGATAGTGCTGTTCCCCTGCGAAACGCAGACAACATCTGCAGACCCAAGTAAATAAACACATATGCAACTGGCTCCCCATATGTGTATGTGGCAAGTGTTAAAGCCATATGCCTCAATGGAAGTGTGTGTACATGGCAGCGTGTGTTCCTGGAAGCATGAATTCATATAAATATGTTTTAAGCAAAACATGCATATAGCATGTGTGCTCTGGAACAAGCATCTTGCAAGCAAGCATGCGCTATAAACGTGTTATGCAACAATGTGCAACATGAACCCATGCAGACATGTATTTCTATGCAAACACAAGGAATTCTGTATTGCTTAATTAGGCCGCCATGTGCAACTTTAAAGTAATCATGCATCCTTATGCGATTCAGCATCTTCCATGCGATTAACATCTTATGCATTTAAAGCACTACTGTGCGGACAAGAACCCTTGTGTGACCAAGGACTCTTGTGTGACCAAGCACCCCTGTGCGATCCAGCATCCTTATGCACTCAAGCATCTTAATGCGACTTTAGGCATTTCTGTGAAACAAGCCTCTCTATGTGATCAAGTATCCTTGGGTAATCCAGGACGCTGTTGATCCGACAACCATGTGTGATCCAGCTTATTTTTGCATTCAAGCATCTTTAAGCGATCTTTAGGCATTCTTGTAGAAACAAGCCTCTCTGTGCGACCAAAATATCCTTGAGTAATCAAGGACTTGGGTGATCGGGTAATCATGTGTGATTCAGCATTTTTATGCCTTCAGGCCTCTTTATGCGATTCTAGGCATATCTGTGGAAACAAGCCTCTTTGTGTGACCAAATATCCTTGGGGAATCAAGGACTTGGGTGATCAGGTAATCATGTGCGATTCCAACATTTTTATGCATACAAGCATCTTTATGCAAACTTAGGCACTTCTGTGGAAACAAGCCTCTCTGTGTGACCAAATATCTTTGGGTAATCCAGGACGCGGATGATCAGGTAACCATGTGTGATCCAGCATCTTTTTTGCATCCAAGCAACTTTATGCGATTTTAGGCATTTCTGTGGAAACAAACCTCTTCTGTGTGACCAAACATCCTTGGGTAATCAAGGATTTGGGTGATCAGGTGACCATGTGTGATCCAGCATATTTATGCATACAAACGTCTTTATGCGATTTTAGGCCTTTCTGTGGAAACAAGTCTCTCTGTGTGACCAAATATCCTTGGGTAATCCAGGACTTGAGTGATCAGGTAACTAGCATCTTTATGCACTCAAGCATTTCTATGCAACTCTAACAAACATGCAACACCATACAGACAGAAACATATATCCTTATGCGATCCACAATAAAACATGCTCTGTTACTTGTTTTTATCCCACATGCATTCCAAACTGATGTATCTTATGCAACATGCGGACTGGTATAGAGGAAGTTATTCTCTGTAGATGTGCGTTTCCTCAATTAAGAGACGTTAGCAATGTGTACCAGCAACTGTGCATCCCTCAGATGTGCATTTGGTTAGCCTAAAGCCGACACCAGGCTGAGGACCATATGGAGGTCTTACTAGCCACCTATAGGAAAACCTCTCTTTACACTCCAAGGAGAAGATAGAGGCTTTGGCCGAGTAGGCAGAGGGAAGTTATATGCAGCATGAATCTCTGAAAAGACTGCTGGTGCAATCAGAACCTGTAGGGCTTTTAAAAGCTTCTCCTCGTTAGGCTGCAGCTCCTGTCCTCTGACAGTGAACCTTCATCCCCAGCTCTTCTAATCCCTTCGTTTAAGGATTAAAGCAGGAAAAGGGACACACCCTGCTTTTTTTTTTTTTTTTTTTGCTTCTTGTGAGGATGCTGCGAACATAGCAGTTAACCTCTTGTAGAACAACAAATGCGATGCAAAAAACAAAACACATGCAGAGTGGCTGCAATGTTGGGGGAGACTGCAGTGCCTGACAGGTCTGATGGCTCAATCTGTGAGCTGTTTAAGTCTCTACAGGGGAGAATAAGGGGCCACCAGGTTCATGTGGCGATTCCTTTTTATATTCCTACCCCTGACCTTATTCAATGGGGAGACAAAAGTCCTAAGCTAAAAGCAGAGGAACTTAACCCAGATGCATCTACAGCTGAACTTAGTCTGGCAGCAACAATGCCTGCTAATCTGCACAGCTAGATGCGGAGTAGGCGTCTTAGATGAATCTGTATCCAACTCACACAAGGTGCTTACATTTGTGTCCCCCTAGCTTTACAGAGCTCTGACGTCTGGGCCTTTTTTGAAGAGCCCTCTCTGCGACTGCACTGAGCCGGTGAGCACGTGCGACATGGTAGAGCCTGAAGCTGAGGAAGTGGGATGCACAATAGACCAGCTAACACTTAAGCTTCCGCCTTTGGAAAGCATGGTAAGCAAAAACATCAGGCATGTCTTTTACTGCCCATAGTAGTGGAAAAACAGATAAGACTTGCAGCTACTCGTGGAAGACAATCCTTTGCATAGGATTAAGGCAGTGTTTCTCAACTCCAGTCCTCAGGCCCCCCCAACAGGTCAGGTTTTCAGGATTTCCATTATTTTGCACAGGTGATTTGATCAGTTTCACTGCCTTAGTAATCACCACAGCCTTTTCATCTGAGGGAAATCCTGAAAACCTGACCTGTTGGGGGGGCCCGAGGACTGGAATTGAGAAACATTGGATTAAGGGCATTTTTTTTTTTTTTTTTTTTTTTTTTTTTTTATGTACCAGCCCCTTCAAGGGGAGATATATGGGTACTACAGCCATCCTGTCTGAACAGACATAGTGGCCCAGGCTACATGCCGGCTAGGGGAGATATATGGGTGCCCTGAGCCATCCCGTCTCAGAAGACATCGTGGTTTACATTGCCCATGCATAGAAACATAATATAGGCGAGACCCATAGTCCCCTACAGAAGACCTACTGTCAAACCAAGTCCCGTAGGTCCCTCTCTTACCTTTCCACGCTGCAGGGTATTGCCAAGCAAGAGGCCCAATCTTCCCCCTTCACCGTGGGTATAGTCCTAGACCTTCAGGGACCGGGGTCCATGGCAGGAACACCACACCCCTGGACCTATATAGCACCCTGGCAGCAGAAAAACATTTGGTCCTTAGAAGGCACAAAGTTCTGGAACCCAGGATCCAGCCCTCCGAAGAGAGGCATTATAGGCTAAACCTCGTTCTTCGTACCGAGGCCCGGGTACCGTCCACTTTGGCTATGAAGCACCTTGGACGGATCCGGATTTATGGAGGCTTTTTACATCCAGAATGGATCCCTCCAGTGGAGCTCCTAAGAGCACATGTTAACCCGTGACCAACACCTTAGACACTGATGAAAAAACTGAGGTACTCCCAGTAGGGGAGGGGTTATATAGGGAGGGAACTTCCTGTTTAATTGATTACACCAGTGTCCATCACCTGAAGGTAGACTCTATAACCCACATGTAATGGCTATGCGGCTCTGTGTCCCGTGATGTACGATAAAGAAACAAGGACGAGCGTGTCCAACGGCCACGTGCTGATGAGGATGCACCGTGTCCACGACCAGCACTGTTGCCTCTAGACGCAGAGCCTGCTTGCCCTCTCTGCCTCTCCTTGTTGTCCTTCCAGACATACTAATGGCCTGCAGAGGACAAAGGCAGTACACACACACACACACACACACCTCGTAGCTTTAGGTGCAAACTACAGAGGACATGGCCAGTACACCACGTGAGAATACTGCAGCTAGCACAATCAACTGCCTGCCAGTAAATTAGGAATAGCTGATCTAGCTAAACTATACAGTGTATAAATATATCTACAACACCTGGGATAGAGATAGATAGATAAAAAAATTGGGAAAGATCCGCGCTTAGGATAAATGTAATAGAGCTGCTGCCTCCCTATAAGGTCTCAAGAGAGACCGGATAGAATAATAAGCAAAGAGTAGGATAATGGCGCTGCTAGAACCAACCAGGGTTGGATAAACTGTAAAATCAGGTCTGTGTTGGGTAACCTGGAATAGGGCTAGGTCCAATGGGATATGGACACCCCGGAATCACACACTGAGAGAAGAGTGTGCAGGTTGCCCCGTTGATGGTACCAATTACTAACTGGCGAGTGAGTGGCTATACTTGGACCTCCAGCCTGGGTTGGTAACCAATTAGCATGTGTAATATACCAGGGAATTGTGAGAAAGTGAAGATGTAGTTGAAGTAAAAAAAATGAATAAAAAAAACGTATAACCAGTAGGTCAGGATCCTGTGCAGGCCAGCAATCTCTGGATTCAATGCGACTAATGTGTACACCACTGTGACTTGGTTCCTAATGTGCCTAGAAGCTGTAAACTATCATATATCTCCCAAATAGTAAAGTGCACTTGGTGTATTCCAAAAATTATAATGGAGTCAACAGATGCAAATAGAACTTACATAAAGTGTAGCAAGGCTAGCTATGTGAAGGCAACTGCCTTCGTTAATTCTCCAATAGTGATAAGCAATAAATATAGTGAAACTGAATATATGAAAAAGTGGTACCAGATATAAGGTCAGGACACTGTTCAGACCAGCAGTGAACTGTTGTTGGCTGCACTTAGATGGGCTGTTCGGCACTCTGCCTACACCCCAATACACCCCCAGCAGTGTCCAGATACTGATATGTGATAGCAGACCAAAATAACATAAGAAACCGTATTCTAGATCACACAAATAACCAGAATAACGGTCTCCAATGGAGGTGGGAAGATATTATTTCCACCTGGGAGTCCTACAATCCACGGGAATAAAAACAAAAAAACTGAGTGAACCCTGAGAGTCCCACTATTCCTGGTGGAGATAATTTAGATCAAAGTTCAAACCACAGATGCAATTCTTGGAAAAAACATGTAACAGTTGCAGATGTGACAAAGTGCCGATCCCTCGCAGACCAATAAGTGACTGTTGTGCTCCCCCACTTAGGTCCCCACTCACCATATGTTGGCACCCCGATGGGGCAAAAGGCGGTTGGTGATGGTACCTTACTCACTCCTGAGCAATGTCTGTGTTGCATGCAGCTTAGTGGAGGTGTAGAAAAAAAGAGGGGTATGTGTCTCGGGTGGCAAGGATGTAAGTGGTCACTCAGAAAAGATCCACATAGCGCGAAATGTTTTTTGGAAATTCCTCCAAAAATTATTTATAACAAAAAAAAACGGAGTTAGGCTTACCGGTAACTCTGTTTCTAGGAGTCTTCCAGGACAGCCTCTGAGACCTTGGGCTCCTCCCTCCGGGACAGGAAACACACACCCCCACTTCTTTAAAGGCGGTCCTCCAGGCCTCCATCTTCAGTTATAAACAAGCACTACCGGAAGGCTCTGAAAGACATAATACACTAACACAACGTTAATTCATACCTCAGATACCTAGGTACATAATCCCGGGTGGGAAACCCCGGCTGTCCTGGAAGACTCCTAGAAACAGAGTTACCGGTAAGCCTAACTCCGGTTTTCTCCACTCGTCTTCCAGGACAGCCTCTGAGATGATAAGCAAGAAAACTCACTTGTTAGGGTGGAGCAACCGCCTGGAGGACCTTCCGTCCAAACGCTTGATCCTTGTCTGACAGCAGGTCTAACCTATAGTGCCTGGCAAATGTAGAGGAAGATGACCATGCCGCTGCCCTGCAAATATCTTCCAGTGATGCTCCGGCTCTCTCTGCCCATGATGCCGAGACTGCCCGGGTCGAGTGTGCCTTAACCGAAGGGGGTTGCTTGCCTTCTGACTGGTAAGCTTCTGTGATAGTCATTGTAAGCCACCTTGCCAAGGATGATTTTGAAGACTTATACCCCTTGCGGGCTCCCACAAAATTAAACAAAAAGGGATTCCGAGTTTCTAAAACCCTTAGTGGCTTCTAAATAATATAGGAGACATCTTTTGACATCCAATAAGTTCCCAAATTCCCCCTCATCACTTTCTGAGGTGGAACTAAAAGTAGGTAATACAATGTCCTGCGTCCTGCGTCCTGTGAAATGTGGACGACACTTTGGGTAAAAAGGAAGGGTCTACTTTAAGGACAACCTTGTCCTCCAAAATTAACAGAAAAGGCTCCTGAATTGACAGGGCCTGCAGATCACTGACCCTCCGGGCCGAAGTAATCGCTATAAAAAAAAACGGTTTTCAAACTTAAGTATTTTACAGAGGATTTCTCCAGGGGTTCAAAGGGGGCTTTGGTAAGTGCCCTAAGGACTAGGGATAGATCCCAGGAAGGGCAAGCACTTACTTTAACTGGCTTAACCCTTGCCAAAGCACCTTCAAAGTGCTGATGGATAAACCCAACTCGACTCCTGCTTGAAGAAAGTCTAGGATTACTGGAATACTGGGCTGCTCGATCCCTTGTTCCGCTTGCCAGGAATTAAATTTCTTCCAGACCTTGCCATATATGGCTCTGGTGACCGGTTTGCGGCATTCTAAGAGCGTTTTTACCACTTTGTCTGAGAACCCATGAGAAATTAACAGCTGTTCCTCAGATACCACGCTGTGAGTCTTAATGTCCCTGCCTGAGGGTGAAGAAGCGGCCCTAGGGAAATTAGATCCTCTCTTGCTGGAAGTGTCAGAGGGAGATCCACCGCCAACCTCTTCAGGAGGGCGAACCATGGCCTCTTGGGCCAGTATGGCGTGACTATTATTAAGTCCGTGGACTCGACCAGAAATTTCTGGAGAACTCTGGCTATCAGTCTTATTGGAGGAAACGCGTACGCCAGCCTGAAACGCCAAGGACTGGCAAAGGCGTCTACCCCCATGGCTCGGTCCCGTGGGTGAATAGAAAAGAATGTCCTGACCTTGTTTTCCTCGGATGCAAAAATATTCCACTTCGGGCTCCCCCCAGTGGGACACTATCTGGTTGAAAACTTCCCCGTTTAGGGACCATTCGTCCTGGCTCACTGGTTGCCGACTTAGGAAATCTGCCAGGGTACTGTGGGAACCCTTTAGGTACACTGCAGACAGGAAAGACAGGTTCACTTCCGCCCAGCTCATTATCCTGTCCGCTATAGCTTGAAGGGGAGGACTTCTTGTGCCCCCCTGCTTGTTTAGATATGCGACTGTAGCCGCGTTGTCCGACCTCACTTGAAGATGACTCCCTGAAATCAAGGGTTGAAAGGACTGTATGGCGTTTAGAACCGCGAGAAGTTCTTTTTGGTTCGAAGACCGTGGTGCATCTGTCGGAGACCAGGAGCCCTGAGCCAAGTTGCTCCCCACCCCAGCGCACTGGCATCCGTAGTCACTACTTTGGCCGTGGGTGGGTTCCAAGGCAACCCTTTCTCCAGATTGTAACGGTTTCGCCACCACCATAAGGCTCTTTTCACTTTGGTCGGAATGTGCATTGGGAAGTCTAGGCTCTCTCTCCTGCCATCCCACTGTCTTAGCATCGTATTTTGTAATAAACGTTGGTGATGCCTGGCCCAAGGCACTGCCAGAAAGCATGCCGACATGAGTCCAAAAATTTTCATAACGTCCCTGACTAGGATAACCTGATTGGTTTGCACCAGAGATACTGCATGCACTACCCTTAGAATCTTCTCCTCCGGAAGAAAGACCTTCATTTCTATCGAGGAAATCCTGTACCCCAAGTACAGGACTTCCTGGGACGGAGTCAGCTGGGACTTGTCCCTGTTGATTAGCCAGCCTAGGGAGCATAGGAGCCTTTGAGATTCCTCTAGGTCCTTTTCCAGTTGGGGACCGGAGGAGGAAATGAAAAGCAGATCGTCCAGGTAGGGTATTACAGTGATCGCTTTTAGCCTTAAGGGTGCCAAGGCCTCGGCTAGCACTTTCGTGAAGATCCTCGGAGAGGAGGATAGGCCGAAGGGTAGAGCCCTGAATTGATAATGGACTACCTCCGAGCCTCTCTGTACTGCTAGCCTCAAAAAATTTTGAGACTCCCGATGTATGGGAATATGGAGATACGCATCCCTGAGGTCTACTGTTGCTATTCCTAGCACCCTGGAAACAAGAAATTTGTTACCGAAAATATAGATTCCATCCGGAATCTCTTGTATCTCAGGAACTTGTTCAGGGGACGGAGATTCAGGATCAACCTGAACTTTCCGGAAGGTTTTCTCACCACAAAAACATGTGAGTAAACCCCCTGACCTTCCTCCTCCCGGGGAACTCTTATCACAACATTCTGGTCTAAAAGGTCCCCTAACAGGAGATTTAAGGCTTGTGCCTTTTCTCGATCCTTCGCCATCCTGGTCAGCACAAACATAGGGGGGGGGGGGGGGGGGGAAAATCGCATCGAATTCCAGCTTGTAGCCGTTCCTGATGATATCTAGGACAAACAGACTTGGCGTGGATAGAATCCACTGTGGAAGGAACTCCCCCAATCTTCCTCCCACAGGGACTGAGGCATCACTGGGGCTTTGGGGTGGATTGAGGAGGATTGAATAGGATATTTCCTCTTCCACGCCCTTTTTGCCCTGCCCAGTGTTTTTTGGGGCGACCATCTCGCTCCTTCGTCCCCTGCTGTTTAAAGCCGCGAAAAAAACGCTTGTTGTCGTATTTTTTCTTTTTCTCAGGGAAGGACTTCTTTCTGTCCTGGGTTCTTTCCAGTGCCTCCTGTAAACCGGGGCCAAACAAGTGGTCACCCGAAAAAGGGAGCCCGCAGAGTTTAAGCTTAGAACCCGAATCTCCTGGCCAGGTCTTGAGCCAAACTGCCCGCCTAGCGGCGTTAACCAAGGCCGCTGACCTAGCAGCCAGTCAGACGGACTCAGCGGAGGCATCCGCTAAAAAACCTACCGCCTTAAATAGTAAGGGGAATGAGCCCAGCAGTTGCTGTCTTGGGGTACCGGCCGAAATATGGCACTGCAGTTGCGTAAGCCAGCATTCAAGATTTCTGGCTACACAGGTAGCGCCAGGGCCGGTTTTAAGGCAATAGACGAGGTATCCCAGGCCCTTTTGAGCAATACGTCTCCCCTCTTATCCATGGGATCCTTTAGAGCTCCTAGATCATCAAAGGCTAAGTCCGTATTTTTGGAAATTTTGGCCAGTGGAGCGTCTAGTTTCGGAATTTTATTCCATGGCTGGGAAGGATCAGTTTCAAACGGGAACCTTCTCTTAAGGCTTCCCGAGAAAAAAAGGCCTTCTTTCTGGGTGTTCCCATTCCAGCAAAATTAAATCCATGAGAGATTTATGTACAGGGAAAACCTTGGCTTTCTGTGCATTAGACCCTAGGTACATCTGGTCATGCTTAGAAAGTATGACTTGCTCCTCGCGAATTTCTAACGTGTCGTAGATCGCTTTTAACAGATCTCCCACGTCTTCTAAGGTCAGCTTATACCTAGAACCCCTGGAGGATTCTTCTCCGTCCTCGGACCCTGAAGCAGAATCTGCCTGGGACGAGGCTGGGCCTGAATGTGTCCACCCACTTTCTGCCCTCTCCCCTCTTTCCCGCTCTTCCTCCTGTGGAGGTCCTTCAGACAAGGAAGGGGTACTGGATGCCCTAGGCAAATGGGAAGGAGTTTGTATTCTATCCATCATTCCTCTGAATGATGAAAAAGTGGACGCTAGTTCATCCCTAACGGAAGAAAGGATTTTACGGCACTCTGTTGCTGAATCATCCTTCACTAGGTCGCTGACACAGTCAGGGCATAATGGCTTCTTCCAAGTAAGACTCATTTTCGCCCCACAAACGGCACATTTCTTCCTGGGAGTCTGCACAGGCGGCACTTTTACCTGAAAATAACAGACCAGGAAGCTAAATTTAGAATATGCCTTTAAACCTAACACCTCTGTGCAGGAAAGGAATATTGTGTGCCTAGCCCTCCACCATAGGTTCCCCACCTTAGGAGAGTAAGTGCCAACCTCCCAGAGTAAGAGAAGCCCTCCTTCACCCTCTTACCTGAGAGGTACCGGAGCCTGCCACGCATGGATCCATGGCCTGACTTGCTTCTTCCATGCTGCGAGGGTACAAACACGGCCTGGCCGATAACACCCTGCTCCGGGCCTGTACTGCATTGCCGCGCCTTTTTTAAAAGGGAGATCGGAACGAATCTCCGCAGCGCTGATCGATGACGCGCATCCGGCGGAAGTCTGTGTCACTTCCGCCCTGCGGAGCGCATACCCCGCCCCTCGGCTTCCGGAAGACCGGAACTTCCGCCTGTGTGAGGAGGAACCTGTTGGCTGGGTCAGCGTCCCCCGCCGCCGCCATCCGCCGATGAAAGGTAGGGGGAACCGGGGTTGGCGCCATCGATGGTCCTGCTCTCTCTGAGCATAGGACGGCAACGAGATTGGCAGCCATGCTCTACCCGAAGTCTGGTCAGAGGGGCGCCAGGCTGAGGAGAAAACATGCCAAGTGCTCAAACCCAGGACAGTCCTGAGACCTGGAGCATTCCCATGTTCCTATGTGCGTGCTCCTCCCGTCCGGTAGGAAACACAATAACTGAAGATGGAGGCCTGGAGGACCGCCTTTAAAGAAGTGGGGGTGTGTGTTTCCTGCCCCGGAGGGAGGAGCCCAAGGTCTCAGAGGCTGTCCTGGAAGACGAGTGGAGAAATATGTATTAAAATCAAGTTGGAGAGAAAACTCCACGGCAGGTCCCAGTGCAGGCTGGGTCCCTCCCAATAAAATAACCATTTAAAAGTCCAAATCAGAAGGATTAATGAACAAACTGAACAATGAGCAAATCGCTAAGCCAGCCGCCTATCCCGTTATGTGCTGCAGTGTACAGCTACCGTCTCCGCCGATGGGGCTCCGCCGTAGGCGTTCGTGTCCGGTGCTAGCAGCTGGGATGTTTGGCATGCGGCGTGTGTACGTACGAACGTGCTTGCGTAGCGGTCATCTGACGCGTTTCGTCATGTGACTTTCTCAAAGGTGATAAAAGCACCGTACGTACGTACGTACGTAGCAATCTTATACACGGCGGCAGATGGGTCCCGCCTCCTAATGGAAATATGTGTAATTCCAATTGGGCGTACCAATTCCAGCATACAGGGTGACCATCCCTCCGTTAACCCTTGGGACTGCCAATTAATAGGTTGTGGACAAACATATGCCGCCCTCTAAGATAATACAACAAATGGCTTACATTGTAAAAATAACATAATTTCAGAATGGATACCTAAGCTGGGGACTCTATGGTTGTATACTCCATTGTAAATAACATGTAGTCATCGAAATTGGATTATACTAATTGAAAGATCAACATAAATGTAACAGACTAGTGTAGAAGCCAAGAGGCTAGACATAGCCTAGGGGCCATAGCTGTGGGATGAAAAAAGCTGTTTATGGGCCTGGTGCGCAGCACTAAGGAACCCACAGCGATCATTGTGCCCTTAATGGATGGATACTGAAAGAGAGTAATTTGTAATAGTGAGAGATGCTCGTATCCCACATCTATGATCATGTGATGATGTGGTAGGGTGAACAGGTGGTGTGCAATAATATGCATTGATAACGAATCATGCCTGTGTGACGTTGTATCTGTGTATTATTGCATATGACGTGGATTCTTATTCAGGACCCTAAAAGGTCATATAAGCGGTGATCCCTCGGTTGTGAGTGGAGGGAAAATATTTTTTTAAAAGACTGTACCGCAAGGCTGGATAATAATCTGTGATCGTGCACTAAGTGCAATCAAATCCCCATAGACATAAGGGATTGTGAGAAAATGAAGAGAAGTGAAAAAATAATAATAGTAAAAGGATTGTAAAATTATATATATATGTACATATAGCGTGAACTTTGCTGCATATATAGGTGTTCTTGCAGCTGTGAAGAGATATTGGAATAATAGTATATCATGTGAAATTTGCTCAGGACCCTGGAAGGGTCTTATATGCAGGTGGAAATAATATCTTCCCACCTCCATTGGAGATCATTTATTCTGGTTATTTGTGTGATCTAGAATACGGTTTCTTATGTTATTTTGGTCTGCTATCACATATCAGTATCTGGACACTGCTGGGGGTGTATTGGGCTGTTTGGCACTCTGCCTACACCCCATCTAAGTGCAGCCAGTTCACTGCTGGTCTGCACAGTGTCCTGACCTTATAACTGGTACCACCTTTTCATATATTCAGTTTCACTATATTTATTGCTTATCACTATTGGAGAATTAACAAAGGCAGTTGCCTTCACATAGCTAGCCTTGCTACACTTTATGTAAGTTCTATTTGCATCTGTTGACTCCATTATAATTTTTGGAATACACCAAGTGCACTTTACTATTTGGGAGATATATGATAGTTTACAGCTTCTAGGCACATTAGGAACCAAGTCACAGTGGTGTACACATTAGTCACATTGAATCCAGCGATTGCTGGCCTGCACAGGATCCTGACCTACTGGTTATACGTTTTTTTATTCATTATTTTTACTTCAACTACATCTTCACTTTCTCACAATTCCCTGGTATATTACACATGCTAATTGGTTACCAACCCAGGCTGGAGGTCCAAGTATAGCCACTCACTCGCCAGTTAGTAATTGGTACCATCAACGGGGCAACCTACACACACTCTTACTTCTCTCAGTGTGTGATTCCGGGGTGTCCATATCCCAGGTTACTCAACACAGACCTGATTTTATAGTTTATCCAACCCTGGTTGGTTCTAGCAGCGCCATTATCCCACTCTTTGCTTGTATGCATGCATGCATGCATGCATGCATGTATGCATGTATGTATGTTCTCTCTCGACCTGCAGGCAGCATTATATAGTGTGGGGCGTGTACTAAACCCCCTGAGCCATAATTGGCCAAAGCCACCCTGGCTTTGGCCAATTATGGCTCTCCGTTTTTTGCGCGCTGTGATTGGCCAAGCCAGTGGGTCATAGTGCATGCTTGGCCAATCATTAGCCAGCAATGCACTGCGATGCCGCAGTGAATTATGGGCGATGACGCGCCACTCGAATTTGGCGCGAACGGCCCGTAACGTTCGTATTTCGACGAACGGTCGAACATACGGGCCCGGATTCAGAAAGAAGATACGCCGTCGTATCTCTGAGTCCGGCCGTCGTATCTATGTGCCCTAATCATAGAATCAGGTTCCGCATAGATCTCCCTAAGATCCGACAGGTGTAAGTGACTTACACCGTCGGATCTTGGGCTGCAATCTCACGCTGGCCGCTAGGTGGCGCTTCCGTTTGTATACGCGAGGAATATGCAAATGAGGAGTTACACCGATTCAGAAACGAACGACTGCCCGGCGCTTTTTTTTTTACGTCGTTTGCGTTCGGCTTTTTCCGGCGTATAGTTACCCCTGCTATATGCGGCGTATCCTATGTTAAGTATGGCCGTCGTTCCCGCGCCGAGTTTTGCATTTTTTACATTGTTTGCGTAAGTCGTTCGCGAATACGGATGGACGTAATTTACGTTCACGTCGAAACCAATGACATCCTAGCGACGTCATTTAGAGCAATGCACGCTGGGAAATTTTCCGGACGACGCATGCGCAGTTCGTTAGGCGCGGGGACGCGCCTGATTTAAATTTTACACGCCCCCTAGCCGCGGAATTTGAAATCCGCCAGGGGATTTACGATACGGTGCTGCAAATTTACAGGCAAGTGCTTTCTGAATAAAGCACTTGCCTCAAAAACTTGCGGCGGCGTAACGTAAATCAGATAGGATCACGCTCACCTATCTGAATCTGGCCCACGATGTTCAAGTCAAACATGGGTTTGAGCTCATCCCTAATCACCTGCTGCATATTTTGTGCTTATCACATGCACTCTCTTTATACCATATGGACATTTGTGTATTATTTATCATATATTTCCTTTATAGATTTATTCTGCTAGTTTAATCTCTTTGTGCTGCACTGTTCTGTTTTATGATTTCTCTGAGGGATTTTTTTATGAATGTACCTTGAGTGCTGGCTTGCATTTTAGTTTTTTGTATCACATATATCTTTTCAACGCTGAATACTTATTTAAAGGCAAAATAATAAAAACACAGAAAAGCTGATCAGGAAGGTAGAAGTGTGTCTAAACTTCCCAGATAATTCCCTGTACAGTAAACAAAACACAGTGATCGGAGCCGACCCGTCCAGTGATCTCTCTATAAACACAGCAGTTCCTTTCTTTTTTGATGACCATAGCTTTACTGTACACCGGGCAGGTATATGACAGCGCTATTTACACATCCAGGTTTGTTATTTCCCAGGACAACGAACCATTAGAATTACACCAGAAATACACACCCGACCCACACCTGTTGTAGTTCTTCATTATTAGGAGCGGAAACAAGGACTGGGTTATGACGGAGCAGCACAAGGATCGCCACACTATCCGTACCGCAGAAAGATAAAACAAACAGCAGTAAGCGGAGCACCAAGCCCGGCTGATCTATAACATGGTACATATCATCATATGGTAGAAACAACTCACCCGATATTATCCCAGACACTACAGATCGTCTCCTCCGTCCACACAACACACCTGTTCCCGAGCTCCTCTACTCACAGCCACTCCCCTCACATCTCTACGTCACACAACTTCACCAATCAGTGACAACACCTGCTTTCCCTAGATCAACAGCAACTAATAGCCTTCAAGGGTGTGACCAAGGTGTGCTAGGTGAGGGCATTCCCGTCATCGTTTCCAGCTTACCATCATTTCCCCATCTCTATGTCACAATGTCATTTAAGGATAGCTACAGTTCGCATCATTAGCGTTCTCTGTGGCTTTTTAAAGTTGTTGTAAACCCATATATAAAAAAAAAAACCTGCAAGACAAGTGCATAATGAGCTAGTATGCATAGCATACTAGCTCATTATGACCTACTTACCTGAGATCAAAGCCCCCGCAGCGGTCTTTGCCCCCACCCTCCGGGGCGAAGCCCCCAACCCTACTTCCAGGCATCACGGTTCTGGTGCTGTGATTGGCCCGAGCTGCGATGATGTCACTTTAGCGCATGCGCACGGGAGCCGCCGGTAATGGCACACAGACTGAAGCAACGGCACATAGGTACATGCAGGGGACAGGAGATATCCTGGGTAGCTACAGGTAAGCCTTATTATAAGCTCACCAGTAGCATAAAGTGGTCTGTAAGGGTTTACAACCACTTTAAAGAGGAAGTAAACCCTGATGGGGTTTAATTCCTCTATGTCTCCCTGAAAAGGTAAAGCATAATGGGCTACTATGCGTCGCATAGTAGCCCATTATGTGACACTTACCTGCAGGAGAAGCCCGCAATGTCACAGTCTTCCTCCACGGCAGTGAGCATCCATTCTTCACCCCTCTTCTTCCGGGGCCACAAACTCTGGCTCTGTGACTGGCCGGAGTCGCTAGACGTCACTCCCACGCATGCGAGCAGAAGCCGCCCTTAACGCTATAACACCAGCATGACCCCGGCTTGCGTCAGAGGGGGACAGGGTCACGTGACGGGTGGCCCCGCCCTCACTTACATAAGAGATGTCATTGGCTGAAGCCGTGTCATTCCCGGGGTGTCTCCGGTAGAGACAGGTGGATGGACATCTCATCGCTGGATCCTGGACCTGGATAAAGAGGAGATCTTCTCATCGCTGGACCCCAGAGAGGAGATCACCCATCCCAGTATACCGACAGCATTGGAGCGGAGACCGAGAGTGGATTACCACTGCTGGAATTTTTTATTTATTTGTTTTTAATAAAGGACTTTCCCAACAGTGTCTGTGTTTTTTTTTTTTACAATTGTTACACTTTCTATGTGAAATGGTAGGGGCACAATGTACCCCATTACCAATTCACATAGGGGGCCCCCGGGATCTGGGGGTCCCCTTTGTTAAAGGGGTCTTCCAGATTCCAATAAGCCCCCCCACCCGCAGACCCCCACAACCACCGGGCAAAGGTTGTGGGGATGAGGCCCTTGTCACAGACCGCAAAAGCATCCTCCCAATGTTGAGGGCATGTGGCCTGGTATGGTTCAGGAGGGGGGGTGCTCTCACGTCCCCCCCCCCTCTTTTCCTGCGGCCTGCCAGGTTGCATGCTCAGATCAAGGGTCTGGTGTGAATTTTTTGGGGGAACTCCAAGACATTTTTTTTAATTTGACGCGGGGTTCCCCTTAATATCCATACCAGACCTGAAGGCCCCCCCCCCAGGTTTCACTTTTAGCATTATTAAAATCACTGCTCCCGAAAAAACGTCCGTTTTTAAAACTTTTTTTTGCATTGACACATGTTTCCTGGGGCAGGACCCGGGTCCCCAAACACTTTTTAGGACAATAACTTGCATATTAGCCTTTAAAATTAGCACTTTAGATTTCAAACGTTCGAGTCCATAGACTTTAACAGGGTTCTAAAGTTCACACAAACTTTTTGGCTGGGTAAGGTGACTCATTATCCTGGTTGGGCTCTTCTCCCTATATGCAAACTGATAGATGCTGTTATGATATGTTAGGCCCCTATCACATGGGGAAGTCAGACTCCGATTAGATCAGCAGGGGATCTGTTCGCTGATCCCATGCTGATTGGTGCAGAGGGGTGGATGACAGGTATGTGTCCACTCAGTTTATGCAAAGGGGACACAGACCAAGCCTGCTCTGTTCTATGGACCGGGAGGCGTAAACAGACTCCACTGTCCATTTACACCCAACTGCCTTCTGATTCGATCCGTCCTGATGGAGGAGGACTGATCCCCTTCCATTTTTTATATTAGCGGACCAGATCGAATTGGAGAAAGGCGGGTGTAAATGGATACAAGTCCAATTACAACCGCAAGGCTATAGGGGTGAATAGTAAAAACTGACAGGCAGACCTGATCAGACCCTTCATGTGAAAGGAGCTTTCGACAGTCCTGGATTACCAAATAGGAGGAGTAAGCACCAGCCTATAGCCCCCTCCCCGCTGCTTAAGGGCTCCACGACAACAGATAACATTAATATTGACTTGATCTTGGGGCCTTATGTGCATTAAAACAGTGAAAAAAAAAAAAGAAGAAAAACGCAAATCGTGGAAAAAACGCGGCAAGCACCGCAAAAAGCACTGCAGAAACGCTCAAAAGCAATATGCATAGATGTGAATCGAGCCTTATGCCGCGTAAACACGACCGTTTTTAATGTCATGGAAAAAACTACGTATTTCTCGACGTGATTCTTGTCAAGCCTGCCTTGCATACACACGATCGTGAAAAAAAAAAGAGTATAGTGGGCTGTGTCCGTATCCGCTCTGCATATGCAGAGCAGACATGCACCTGCCATCCGCCCGCTCCGTTTATTGTGGCCCGCGACTGATTACCAAGTCGCTTAAGTGGCCCTCGCGCTTCAAAAGGTTGGGCACCCCTAATATAGGCACTTATTTTAATGTTTTACATAGCTTTACCTACAAAAGGGGCCAGCCTGAACTGACCTAGCAGGACTTAAAGTGGTTGTAAACCCACTTTTGCAAGTTACACCTACAGGTAAGCCTAGATTAAGGCTTACCTGTAGTTGTTAGCAATATCTCCTAAACCTGCACGGTTTAGGAGATATTCGCCGAATGACAGGACAGCTGTCTATGCCGAGTTTGACGGCTCCCGCGCGCATGCGCGGAGTGACGTCATTGCCGCTCCGGCCAATCACAGCCCCGGAGCGGCGATACCCGGAAGTAACCTCCGGGAGCGATGGATGCGGCCGGAAGACGGATTCGTGGGCTTCGATCTAAGGTAAGTAATGCATAATGAGCTAGTCATACTAGCTAGTCATACTAGCCCTAACCCTACTAGCCATACTAACCCTAGACTAGCTAGTCATACTAGCTAGTCATACTAGCTCATTATGGCTTTGTCTTGCAGGTTTTTTTTATTTTTTTTATTTTCAGGGTTTACTTCCATTTTAATTTTATGACTATAGTTCCACTTTAAATACACTGACAAATTGAAGCCAAAATTTAGCTTGCACTTCATAAACAGTTACAGCAGTTTTTATATCTTTTGGGACAAAGATTTTACACAAATTAATAAAGGCTGACCATTGTAAGCAACCCTTTCCGTGGCAAATGTTTTTTTCTCATCACTCTAACTGCTACATCTGCAGGATAGCTTGTTCTGTTGAAAAAAAAAACATACTTACTGGCAGAATTTAAAATATAAAAATTCCACTCCTCTAGGATTCAAATGAATCCCAAAACAAAGCAGCTGACACTATGGCCATATTCTCGTAGATTGGCGCATATTTAATCTGGCGTAGCGGATCTCCGATGCGCACCGCCGGCTTAACTTGGCGAGAGCCGGACCATATTCCCGGACCACATGAGTCCTACGCTGCGCTCGCGTAACTTAAATGTGTCGGCGTAAGTAGGCGCAAGTGACGGTAGGAGGGATGTGGGCGTGAAGCATTATAATGATCCGTGACCCCATGCAAATGATGTCCAGACCGAACGGCGCATGCGCCGGACGTGCCCCGCCCTCTGCGCATGCGCACAATGACAATTGGCGTAAATCCCTGCTGAGTTGGGCCGGCCCAGTGTATAAAAGCCTCAGCACATCCGCCCAGCTAGTGCAAAGTGACTCCCTTGGATTTCCTGTTTTTTGGAGTTTACACTTTGCTGCTATGCCAGGCCCAAGGAAAGACCGAAGAAAAAAAAACTTCAGCCATGCTGAGAGGGCAGTTGTTGTCTCAGCAATGGAGCATTTTGATGCCAGGCTCCATGGTGCTGATAGTGGCAGCACGAGCAAAATTAAAAAGGAGGAGATTTTAAAAAGAGTGGCGGCACAGGTCAATGCCCATGGCCATGAGGTGAGGACCCCCCAGGACATAATAAAGAAAATTAATGACCTGCGGGGTATGGTCCGAAATAAAATGGCCACCATTGCCAAACATGCCAGGGGCACTGGAGGTGGGCTACCCTGTCTGATCCGGCTTACAGAGGAGGAGGAAGTGATAGCCCGCTGCCTGCGGAGAGAGCAGGTGGAGGGCCTGGAGGGCCATGACTCCAGTGAGCCGCCCATGAGGACAGGTAAGTGTGTTTTATCTTCTATCTGGTGTGTAGCATGTTTGGGGGGGGGACATGTGACAAGTGTGTGGGACCACCAACATGTGAATTTTTTGTGTCATCCACAGGTGTGCAGGAGGGAGCTGGGCCGTCTACTGCTGGCAGTGTCCGTCCAACACCATCCCCCCAGCAGCCTGCTTCAGTGGCTGACCCCCTGGGAAGCCAACAGGCTTTGTTGGAGGGGAGTGGGCAGTCCTCCGCGCAGGAGGTGGTTGAGGAGGAGATTGCCCATGAGGAGGTGGTGGGCAATGAAGAGGAGGTTGTCCAGAGCGAGCAGGAGGTGTTTTTATTTTTAGAGGAGTCGCATGAGGTGCCCGGACCATCACAACAACACCGCATCTCCAGCCCCTCAGGGTCTTCCAACACCCTCTCCAGCCCCTCCCGTCCCATCCCCCTCATCACCAGCCCCTCAAGGTCCTCCCCCTATTCAAGGGCCCCAGCCACTCCTGTCCCCAGGAAGGCGACCCACAAAACAAGGGGTGTGGCAGGAGTCCTGCAGGAAAAGCTGGCCAGGCAGCAGGACCAGCAGAGCCGCCATATGGGTGACATTGTTGAGGAATTGAGGCGGCTGAATAACAGCCTGTCCTCCTCTGGAGCAGTGCCCGATGCTCTACAGGATGTGGCAGGAAACTCTGCAGCTACAATTACCAGCCTGGGTGAGCTGCATAACACCACAGCCGAACTTGTGGGGGAGGTCAGGTGCCTGCGGAAGGCTGTTCAGGCCCAGAGTGCTTGCCAGGAGGCCCTGCTCACCCGCATAGCAGTGGCTCTAGAGGGCAGACAACCAGCCAGGGAGGTACCTGGGGATGCTCCTCCACCTGGGGATGCTCCTCCACCTGTAGATGCTCCTCTACCCCCAAATGAGGCTCCCCCCAGGCAAGTGAGGGCCAGGAACCTGGGCACCAGGCACAGTCCGCGCCGGGGCCAGTGATATTTTTTTTAAAGATTTGTGCTCTGATTAAGAGTTTATTTTATTATTTATGCTCTTATTAAGAGCTTTCTTATTATTTATGCTCTGATTAAGAGTTTATTTTTTTTTTGGGTGCACAAAGTAGTGCATAGTACAGTGTGAATGGTGTGTGAATGTGGGGGGGTGACACTCCTGCCAGTAAGGGGTGTCACCCTCGGTCGCTGGGGATAAGTTCTCCCCAGGTCTGTGTGAAAGGTGTATGAATGGACAGCAACATCATTGGGGCCTTGACGCGGCGTTGCTGCTCCTTAGTACCGTGCGGTGTACTTCGGTCTAATCCAATGGGATGTGCATGTGGGGTGTGTGTGCTAGGGATCACAGTGGTGTGCATGCGTGCATTCTCATTGTATAATGATTAATGTGTATTTTTAACGTTCAAAGATTCGTTCCACTAGACATCTCCTGATTGCTGATCCCTCAGAAGACGGGGTACCCTCGGTTAAGGGGGTAATGTCTGGTTGTGGGGTCAGGTCATCATGTAGATCAATCTCCAGGCCCTTTCTCACTGCAAAGTTGTGCAGCACGCAACATGCAGCGATGATCTGGCACACAAAGTTTGGGGAATACAGCAGGGTACCCCCAGTCTTATCCAGGCATCGGAAACGGGACTTCAGGAGGCCAAAGGTGCGCTCCACCACTGCACGGGTGCGTATGTGTACAGTATTGTATCTTTCCTCTCCTGGGGTTTGTGGGTTCCGGAATGGGGTCATTAGATGAGGTCCCAGTGCATATGCCGAGTCACCTGGAAGGGAAAAGACAGGAGGATGTTAGTCATGCATGTGCCCCTCGTGATGTCTGCATCATGGGGGGGGACAGTCATACCTGACACCCATGTCACTCACCAACCAGCCAGCTGTCCCCATACACGTTCTCTTCAAATTGTCTTGGGATGTCGATTTGACGGTAGATGAAGCTGTCATGGCTGGATCCTGGGTGTTTGGCACGGACGTGCCATATGAGGCCATGGGCATCCACGATCACCTGCACATTGATGGAATGCCAGTGCTTCCTATTCATATAAATGTGCTGTGTCTCATGGGGGGGCTGTATTGCCACATGGGTGCAATCAATGGCCCCGATGGTGCGTGGGAATCCAGCAATTTCGCAGGACTCACGCATTACCTTCAGCCGCTGGACCTCCTGGGTGGGTCTGATGATGTGGTGGGACATGCGTCTCAGGATTGCGGGGACAACCTGGTGCACACATCTGCTCATGCTGGTTTGTGATATCCCAATCACGTCTCCACTTGTTCTTTGAAAAGAACCAGTGGCCAGGAAATGCAATGTTGCCAGGACCTTCACCAGTGGCTGCACTGCATGTGAGCGTTGTGTTGGGCTGGTGATGTCATCCTGCAGGGCTCTGGTAATTTCCAGGATGGCATCAGGGCTGAATCTGAAACGCCGATACACCTCTACATCAGCCATGCCAAAGAGGCTAATGCGCTGTGGGTATACCCTCTCACGTGCCCTCCTACGTGCCCTCCTCCTTCTACGCGCCTCTGCCTCTTCCTCTTCCTCTGCCTCTGCATACACTAGTAGTGCTAAGACCTCGCCTGCCCCTGGCATGTTGGCATACGAATGTGTTGTCCTATAAGTGTGGTTGCTCAGCTCGGATGGTGCTGCTGTATTTGCTTTCAAGCTGACTTACTCAGGTCTGGAGCAAAGTTAACCGAGCTTTATGAGGAGTAACTTTCAGCCGGACATTCGTCTTACGCGCACAGCGCGTAGCCTACGCCGATCGCGCGTAGGTTCGGGAATCTGCTTATGTACATCATTTGCATATTTGAATACTAATTCTATGGCCGCGTAGGATGCCTTCAGCGGAAATATGCGCCTACGCCGCGTAAACTTAAACGAGCTAGGAGGGACGGGAGCAGCCTTGTTTCTGGCGGATCTGGTTCTGTGACTGCGGCGCATAGATAGGACGGCGCATCTTTACACTTACGCCGCGCATCTCCATATACGCCGGCGGAACTTCTTTAAGAATATGGGCCTATAATACAAAGTACTGTATAAACCAAATAAAAAATAACTAGAGTGCAGCGCTATAATAAATAAACAAAATTATATCATCTAATTCAGGGGTGCCCAACCAGTGGCCCGCGGAGCCCTCCGATGTGGCCCGCGACCACCTGCTCTGGAAAGGCTGGTTGGCAAGCCCATATTGCAGGTTGTCGACCTGCTATCCCAGAGCATCAGTGTTTTGAATGAAGCCGGCGGTAGAGGAAGCAAGCGGCTTTTCAGAAAGTGCACCACACCTGCAGAATATAATAGATGTCTATGGCAAAGTGCAGCTAACCGGTGGGAAAACCACAGGTACACTGCGCCGCACCCATGGTGTGGGTAGACTGCAAACAATCAGTATAAAAGCATCCTAATGCCGCGTACACACGATCAGTCCATCCGATGAGAACGGACCGATGGACCGTTTTCATCGGTTAACCGATGAAGCTGACTGATGGTCCGTCGTGCCTACACACCATCGGTTAAAAAAACGATCGTGTCAGAACGCAGTGACGTAAAACACAACGACGTGCTGAAAAAAATGAAGTTCAATGCTTCCAAGCATGTGTCGACTTGATTCTGAGCATGTGTGGATTTTTAACCAATGGTTGTGCCTACTAACTATTGTTTTTTTCCCATCAGTTAGGAATCCATCGGTTAAATTTAAAGCAAGTTGTCTTTTTTTTAACCGATGGTTAAATAACCTATGGGTCCCACACACGATCGGTTTTGACCAATGAAAACGGTCCATCAGACCGTTGTCCTCTTTTTAACCTATCGTGTGTACGAGGCCTTAGGCCCCTTTCACACGATCGGTCCGACCCAACTGGACCCACCATTCACCTCTATGGAGTGGAAGATGTAAACAGACTTTTGTCTGTTTACACCTGCCTACCTCCAATCCGATCTGCTAAAAAAAACAGAAGCGGATTTGTCTCCTTCCATCAAATTGGATTAGAGGTAGAGTAGATTGGGCTGTGTCTGCTTTACATATGTAGACTGGACACAGACCTGTCATCTGCCCATTCCGTCTGCCCGCGACTAATTACTAAGTCGCTTAAGTGGCACCTGGCCTTCGAAAGGTTGGGCACCCCTGCTCTAATTCATCAAAACAGTCCAAATAACATAACAATCATAAATGTGCCAATATATAAATAAATGCTTAACTATAATTCATAAGCACTAGCAATTCGTATAACAGTTGCCCTATAATTAGCAACAAATGTGCAAATACCCAAAGCATATGTGTGGTTAAATATTTCAGCCACTCCTATATTAAAATTACAAGAATAATGTGCAAATATACATATAGGGGCAGATCCACAAAGAAAGTACGCCGGCGTATCTACTGATACGCCGGCGTACTTTCAAATTTCCCGCGTCGTATCTTTGTTTTGAATCCTCAAAACAAGATACGACGGCATCTGGGTTAGATCCGACAGGCGTACGTCTTCGTACGCCTTCGGATCTTAGATGCAATTCTTCGACGTCCGCTGGGTGGCGTTCCCGTCGTATTCCGCGTCGAGTATGCAAATTAGCTATTTCCGACGATCCACGAACGTACGAGCGGCCGTCGCATTCTTTTACGTCGTTTCCGTTCGGCTTTTTTCAGCGTATAGTTAAAGCTGCTATTTGGTGGCGTACGCAATGTTAAGTATGGCTGTCGTTCCCGCGTCGAATTTGAAAATATTTTATTTTGTTTGCGTAAGTCGTCCAGGAATGGGGCTGGACGTAATTTACGTCCACGTCAAAACAATGACGTCCTTGCGACGTCATTTAGCGCAATGCACGGCGGGAAATTTAGGGACGGCGCCTGCGCAGTTCTTCGGCGCGGGGACGCGCTTCATTTAAATGAAACACGCCCCCTACTCGCCGATTTGAATTACGCACCGTTACGCCGCGAGAGATACACTACGCCACCGTAACTTACGGCGCAAATTCTTTCTGGATTCAAAGCTTTGAAAAGTAAGTTACAGCGGCGTAGCGTATCTCACATACGCTGCGCCCATGCAATTGTACGGGAATTTGCCCCATAAAGTACAATCTTTATCAACATGCAAAAAAAAAAAGTTAAATAAAAGTGTATCAGAGTCCACACTGGGGTTTAAACAGCATCGATCTCACCAAAATGACATCATATGTGATAAAAGGCATTGGGTAGAGCCAGAACACGTTACCACGCATGCATGCTGAGATGTGGCCATTTTGGTTACTGAAACAGTAGAGACTTTATATTTTATGCACGCTCTATGCTCTGCAATACATTGTATGTGCATTTGTATGTATGTGCATTTGCTTAATAAAGCTTGTTTCGTATGCGCTTTTAATACTATGGGAGTTGTGTTCTTTTATCCCTTATTGTGACATGAATTACTGGTTCTGTTGCAATTGAGGAGGTGGTGAGGAATTTCCATTTAGTGATCCGGAGACAAGCTGTAGAGGTTATACACCTTACTCACCTGGGAATCTTTTGAAGCACCATTAAGGGAGAAGAAGGCCTTTGAAATACAAAGTGATTTATGACCAGTCTGCATTGGGGGTCATATAGTTCTGGTTAGCCTTGCCTGCACAGCGTGTTGGTGTATGACACGAAGCTTTGAGGCTGGATATTTTATTCACTGGGAATCATATTTGTGATGGAGTTTGTCCCTTCCTTCATCTATCATATGGGGACTTTCCTTATATTATCTGTTGAAACTCGGGGTGAGATCAGAGCTGTTTAAACCCCAGAGTGGACTCATACATGGGTTATTATTATTTAGGTACTTATATAGCAATGTCAATTTACGCAGCTCTTTACATATACAGGGAGTGCAGAATTATTAGGCAAATGAGTATTTTGACCACATCATCCTCTTTATGCATGTTGTCTTACTCCAAGCTGTATAGGCTTGAAAGCCTACTACCAATTAAGCATATTAGGTGATGTGCATCTCTGTAATGAGAAGGTGTGTGGTCTAATGACATCAACACCCTATATCAGGTGTGCATAATTATTAGTCAACTTCCTTTCCTTTGGCAAAATGGGTCAAAAGAAGGACTTGACAGGCTCAGAAAAGTCAAAAATAGTGAGATATCTTGCATAGGGATGCAGCACTCTTAAAATTGCAAAGCTTCTGAAGCGTGATCATCGAACAATCAAGCCTTTTAATTCAAAATAGTCAACAGGGTCGCAAGAAGCGTGTGGAAAAACCAAGGCGCAAAATAACTGCCCATGAACTGAGAAAAGTCAAGCGTGCAGCTGCCAAGATGCCACTTGCCACCAGTTTGGCCATATTTCAGAGCTGCAACATCACTGGAGTGCCCAAAAGCACAAGGTGTGCAATACTCAGAGACATGGCCAAGGTAAGAAAGGCTGAAAGACGACGACCACTGCACAAGACACACAAGCTGAAACGTCAAGACTGGGCCAAGAAATATCTCAAGACTGATTTTTCTAAGGTTTTATGGACTGATGAAATGAGAGTGAGTCTTGATGGGCCAGATGGATGGGCCCGTGGCTGGATTGGTAAAGGGCAGAGAGCTCCAGTCCGACTCAGACGCCAGCAAGGTGGAGGTGGAGTACTGGTTTGGGCTGGTATCATCAAAGATGAGCTTGTGGGGCCTTTTCGGGTTGAGGATGGAGTCAAGCTCAACTCCTAGTCCTACTGCCAGTTTCTGGAAGACACCTTCTTCAAGCAGTGGTACAGGAAGAAGTCTGCATCCTTCAAGAAAAACATGATTTTCATGCAGGACAATGCTCCATCACACACGTCCAAGTACTCCACAGCGTGGCTGGCAATAAAGGGTATAAAAGATGAAAAACTAATGACATGGCCTCCTTGTTCACCTGATCTGAACCCCATTGAGAACCTGTGGTCCATCATCAAATGTGAGATTTACAAGGAGGGAAAAACAGTACACCTCTCTGAACAGTGTCTGGGAGGCTGCGGTTGCTGCTGCACGCAATGTTGATGGTGAACAGATCAAAACACTGACAGAATCCATGGATGGCAGGCTTTTGAGTGTCCTTGCAAAGAAAGGTGGCTATATTGGTCACGGATTTGTTTTTGTTTTGTTTTTGAATGTCAGAAATGTATATTTGTGAATGTTGAGATGTTATATTGGTTTCACTGGTAAAAATAAATAATTGAAATGGGTATATATTTTTTTTTTGTTAAGTTGCCTAATAATTATGCACAGTAATAGTCACCTACACACACAGATATCCCCCTAAAATAGCTAAAACTAAAAACAAACTAAAAACTACTTCCAAAAATATTCAGCTTTGATATTAATGAGTTTTTTGGGTTCATTGAGAACATGGTGGTTGTTCAATAATAAAATTAATCCTCAAAAATACAACTTGCCTAATAATTCTGCACTCCCTGTACATTGTACATTCACATATGTCCCTACCTTCAAGGAGCTTACAATCTAAAGCCGCGTACACACGACCATTTTTAATGTTGTAGAAAAAACGATTTTTTTTTCAACATGATTCTTGCAAAGCCTGCCTTGCCTACACACGATTGTGAAAAAAAAGGTTGAGCAAACCACGGTGACGTACAACACATACAACGGCACTATAAAGGGGAAGTAATGTTGCATATTTGCACATTCATTGCTACTTATAGATAACTGTTATATAAATTGCTAATGCATATGAATTACAGTTATTTATTTATATAAGAGGTGCGTTCAAGTCAAACTGGGACGTTTATAAAAAAAACAAATTTCAAGGAGTGGAAACTATTTATTTTTAAACATACTCCCCTGCTACATTCATACACGTATCCCAGGCCCGGATTCACATACATTGGCGCATATTTATGCCGGCGTAGCGTATCTAATATACGCTACGCCGAAGCAGCGCACAGAGGCAAGCACTGAATTCACAAAGCACTTGCTCCCACTCGCTCTTAAAAATACGCTGGGTTTCCTCTGCGTAATCCGGCGTAGGTGGAAGTGGGCGTGAGCCATGCAAATGATGGGCCAAGCGTCATAGAAGTACTTAAAATGAACGGCGCATGCGCCGTCCCGTGGCCGCATCCCAGTGCGCATGCTCAGAATCACGTCGAAACAACTGCCTAAGATACGTCGAATCACTGCCTACGACGTGAACGTAACCTACGCCTAGCCATATTCACGTACGACGTAAACAATGTAAAATACGACGGCTCTGTTCCCTGGTCCATACCTTTGCATGAGTTGCACCTTCTAGATGGGGAATAACTTTACACGGGACGTACGACTTATGCAAACCGCGTATATTATGCGCCAGGCGCAACTACGTTCGTGAATAGGCGTATCTCCCTCATTTGCATATGTGCATAGAAAATCAATGGGAGCGGAAAATGCGCCCAGCGTAAATATGCGCCCACGATACGACGCCGTAGGCAAGTTACGTCGGTCGTAGGAAGCCTATTTTTAGGCGTATCTCAGATTGTGGGCACGGTGCACAGATACGACGGCGCATAGTTACACTTACGCGGCGTATCTCGAGATACGTTGGCGTAAGTGCTTTGTAAAATCCGGGCCCCAGTGTTTAATTAACCACTTAAAGTAGTTGTCAACCCACTGTTAACACTTGCACCTACAG
Organism: Rana temporaria; assembly: GCF_905171775.1. Taxonomy (NCBI): domain Eukaryota; kingdom Metazoa; phylum Chordata; class Amphibia; order Anura; family Ranidae; genus Rana; species Rana temporaria. Next base: position 340,677,196 of record NC_053490.1, read on the forward strand.
GTAAGCCTAGATTAAGGCTTACCTGTAGGTGCAAGAAATGTCTCCTTAACCTACACGGTTAAGGAGATATTTTCACAGAAACGGGCACCACTGTCTACGTAGACAACGGCACAGGCGCACTGAGCGGTGCCAATTTTCTGAATGGCATTAACGGGGTTAATGCTGTGCTTTCGCGCATGCCCAGCGACCTGCCGTTCCCGCGCGCATGCGCGGAAGTGACGTCATCGCCGCTCCTGCCAATCACAGCGCTGGAGCGGCGAAAACAGGAACTAGCGACGAGGGGACATGGCGGCAGCAGTGGACGGGACTAAGGGGGACTTTGGGGGCTTCGATCTCAGGTAAATGACACATAATGAGCTAGTATGCTGTGCATACTAGCTCATTATGTCTTTCTCTTGCAGGTTATTTAAAAAAAAAAATATCCAAGGGTTTACTTCCTCTTTAAGGACCTTTGCTGTTTTTCAGACTCTGTGTTTACAAGTTTAAAACAGTTTTTTTTTTGCTAGAAAATTACTTAGAACCCCCAAACATTATATATTTTTTTTCTAACACCCTAGAAAATAAAATGGCGGTCATTGCAATACTTTTTTGGCACACCGTATTTGCACAGCGGTCTTACAAGCGCACTTTTTTTGAAAAACATTCACTTTTTTTAATTAAAAAATAAGACAACAGTAACATTTTTTGGTTTTCTTATTTATTTTTCTTGATTTTATTTATTTTTACACTGTTTTAAAAAAAATAATAAAAATGGGTCACTTTTATTTCTATTACAAGGAATGTAAACATCCCTTGCAATAGAAAAAAGCATGACAGGTCCTCTTAAATATGAGATCTGGGGACAAAAAGACCTCAGATCTCATATTTAGACTAAAATGCAATAAAAAAAAAAAATTGTTGTAAGGGTTTAAGGTTCTAAAGCTAGTGTCCTTCCTTAACTGTTACATATGATTGTAAGGGGTTAAGAGTTTCAGATCCAGTGTTATTTCACTCATTATTAGTAGAATTCTAAAAGGCCTTATGCCGCGTACACAAGATCATTTTTCGGCATGAAAAAAAACAACGTTTTTAAAAACGTCATTTAAAATGATCGGGTGTGGGCTTCACATTGTTTTTTGGCTTCTGAAAAACGTCAAAAGAAAAATGAAAGAAAAAAACGTTTTTGGGGTTGTAAAAAATGATCGTGTGTGGGCTAAAACTAAGTTTTAAACCCGCGCATGCTCAGAAGCAAGTTATGAGACGGGAGCGCTCGTTCAGGTAAAACTACCGTTCATAATGGCGTAAGCACATTCATCACGCTGTAACAGACAGAAAAGCGCAAATTGTCTTTTACTAACACGGAATCAGCTAAAGCAGCCCAAAGGCAAATAGAACTACCCCTTTAGAGTGCCGTTGTACGTGTTGTACGTCACCGCGCTTTTTTCATAATTTTTTAAAAACAATGGTGTGTGGGCAACGTCGTTTTTAATGATGAAGTTGCAAAAACGTTGTTTTTTGGACATGCTGAAAAACAACGTTTTTTTTCATGCCGAAAAATGATCGTGTGTATGCGGCATTGCATACATAATTTCTTGTAGTTTTTATCTCTGAACAAAAGATTATACATGCGAAACATTCCTTACTAATTGCTAGAAATGTATTTTTCCTTTATGTTATTGTTCTCACAGGTGTTGTTTTTATATATTCTATTACATGTGAGACATTCCTTATTAATTGCTAGAATTGTATTATATATTTTTTATCTATATTTTCCCTATCTTGTACTTTATTATTTTAAATTTAAGGTTTACATGCAAAATAATCCTTACACATTGTTAGGAATGTTTCCTCCTTTCCCAATTATATTATGCAGCTGTTGTTTTTCACTTACTAAGCTTTTTTAATGAATAGAAGTCTGTTTTTAACGAGTAAGCCATAATATCTTATCTTTACAGAACATGTAGTATTTGTATTAACCAATCACATATTGCCAACATAATAATTCTTTATTCCTTACCCAAATTAATGTATTTTGTCCCCTCCCCTTTTTGTAATGCATATAACTGTCTTAATATTATCAGTAAAGTTAGAGAATGATTTCAGATACATCGTGTTCCTGTGTCTTTACTATTCCTGTACTGAAATCTCTCTCAATGGGGGGGCATCTGAACAAACACACTGGGACTGCCTAAAGTCAATCAGCGCCAGTCTGCACCCCTACAATTGTCATCTGAAAAAATGACAACAAAAAAATTTGCCTTTAAGACGCATGGGCGGAAGTGACGTTTTGACGTTGCTTCCGCCCTGCTATGCTATGGAGATGGGTGGAGGCTATCTTGCCCTCACTCGTATCCATGGCAAGCAGCGAGAAGGACCCGATCGTCTCCGCCGCTACCGACAGCTCCGGTAAGCGGCGAAGGGCATGGGAGAGCGGCAGGAGGCCCTCTCCCGCCGCCTGTAACGGTGATCTTGTGGCGAATCCGCTGCTGAGACCACCATTATCGTTTACAGGACCGGCCACGGAAAAGATGGATGAGTGAGTGAGTGAGAAACTTGTATAGCGCAACACATGCGAACTGAATCGCCTCTGGGCGCTTAGCTGCTGCCGTTACCGAGATATTCATCTTCAAAAGTGCCGACATAAATGTACATGAGACAGTCCTTAAGTGGTTAAAGTGGCTGTAAACCCTAGAAAAAAAAAAAAATAACTGCAAGACAAAGGCATAATGACCTAGTGTGCATTCACGGTACCTACATGTAAGCCTTATTATAGGCTTACCTGTAAGCAAAAGTGGTTGTAAAGGGTTTACAACCACTTTAATGCCTGGAGAGCTTTGGTATAGAAAGATTTGTCAGGACGCCTGAACCATCCTATAGCAGCTTGCTTCACTTGGTCATCAGTGAAATGCTGAATTCCGAGAAACTCTTTTAGGGGTCCAAACAGGTGGAAATCACTCAGAGTGAGGTCCGGGTTGTAAGGCCCCTTTTACACAGAATTTCTGATCAGGTCCACCTGTCACTTTTTCAGGCAGACCTGATAGAAGCCTCCATTTACCTCTATGGAGCAGCGGATGTCAGCGGTGACATGTCCTCTGCTGTCCAATCTGATCCTGTCCATGAAATCCAGACTGGTGGTGACCCTATTTTCCACCCGTGAAAGAACCCAAAGAGGGATGTATGGTAAAAAATAAAAATAATCAGGGCAGTATAAAACCCCAAACTATGAATTGCAAGCTGAACACTAGAGCAATATTTCACATCACCTCTCATTACAATATAGAAACAAATAGTGCAGCACAACTAAATAAAACAATTGTCCTTAGTGAAACTAAAAACCAAAGTCCCATATGGAATAGGGAAAGTCAATAGAAAATATTAGTGTACAAAATGACGAATGACAACCCCCACCACCAACAGACAGACAGACTGGCCGCTCACCTCAGACAGTTGACCCCTGAGCTAACAGGATCAGGATCGGATTAACATAGGGGCTGATGGAGCTGCAGCTCCAGGCCCCTTTCTCAAGATAGGCCCATTTGCCCAAAAAAAAAAAAGATCGACTTTGGGGGTTGTAGCTCGACGACCAGAGGTCACAGAAACACCACATTTGGGGGGTAGGCAGTTGTAGACCTACCCCACAACTGGTTATGGGACGGCTATCATTTATGGTTCCGGAGATACGGGCCTGCTTGCACAGCCTGTCAGAAGCTACATTCAGAGCGGCCAATATAAATACAAGCTGACACACTGCAGCAGACTGATAGGATCACAGGGCTTATAATTATTTGTATATTACTCATGGTAATTAACCCCTTACCACCCAGGCCAATTCTAACACGTCTCTACCACATGTAAAAATCATCATTTGTTTTTTGCTAGAAAATTACTCTATGGTGGTCTTTGCATTTTTTATGTTGCACGGTATAGAGCTGCACGATTCTGACTAATGAGAATTGCAATTTTTTTGCTTAGAAGATAGATCACGATTCTCTCACGATTCTTGCGGCTTAACATCATCTTTCACATTAAAACAAACAAAAAAAATGGGCTAACTTTACTGTTTTGTTTTAATGGTTTTTATTATTCATTGAAATGGGCAAATGCAGTGCGACATAAAATATGGCAGCAATTGCCATTGTATTCCCTAGAGTCTCTGCTAAAATATATGGGCCAGATTCACGTAGAATCGCCCTACGCTGCGGCGGCGGCGTAACGTATTACATTTACGTTACACCGCCACAAGTTTTCAGCGTAAGTGCTTGATTCACAAAGCACTTGCCTGTAAACTTGCGGCAGCGTAGCGTAAATCCGCCCCGGCGCAAGCCCGCCTAATTCAAATGGGGCGGGGACCATTTAAATTAGGCGCGTTCCCGCGCCGAACGTACTGCGCATGCTCCGTCCCTAAAATTTCCCGACATGCATTGCGCTAAATGACGTCATTGGTTTCGACGTTAACGTAAATGGCGTCCAGCGCCATTCACGGAGGACTTACGCAAACAACGTGAAATTTCAAATTTCGACGCGGGAACGATGGCCATACTTAACATTGGCTAGACCACCTAGAGGGCAGCTTTAGTTTTACGCGGCGTATCTCTACGGAAACAACGTAAATTTACAGCGACGGGCAAAGCGGACGTTCGTGAATCGGCGTAACTAGTCATTTGCATATTCTACGCCGACCGCAATGGAATCGCCACCTAGCGGCCGGCCTAGAATTGCAGTCTAAGATCCGACGGTGTAAGTCACTTACACCTGTCGGATCTTAGGGCTATCTATGCGTAACCTGATTCTATGAATCAAGCGCATAGATACGACAATCGTATCTCAGAGATACGCCGTCGTATCTCTTTTGTGAATCTGGCCCTATATGTTCGGCGGTTCCAAGTAATTTTCTAGCAAAAAATATTGCTTTTTAACTTAAGAAACAAGTGTTGGACTTTAAGTGGTTAAATTTCCTGCATTTACACACAGAAGTTTGATCTAAGAAGATAGTTAGTTACAATGGGCCAGATTCAGGTACAATTACGTTACGCCGCGGCGGCGTAACGTATCCCATTTACGTTACACCGCCGCAGGTTTACAGCGTAAGTGCCTGATTCACAAAGCTCTTACCTGTAAACTTGCGGCGGTGTAACGTAATTACGCTCGGCGCAAGCCCGCCTAATTCAAATGGGGCAGGCACCATTTAAATTAGGTGCGTTCCCGCGCCGAACGTACTGCGCATGCTTCGTCCATCAAATTACCCGACGTGCATTGCGCTAAATGACGTCGCAAGGACGTCATTGGTTTCGACGTTAACGTAAATCGCATCCAGCGCCATTCACTGACGACTTACGCAAACGACGTGAATTTTAAATTTTCGACGCGGGAACGACGACCATACTTAACATGGGTTACACCACCTTGAGGGCAGCCATAGTTTTACGCGGCGTATCTCGACGGAAACAACGTAAATTTAGAGCGACAGGTAAAGCGTACATTCGTGAATCGCCGTAACTAGTCATTTGCATATTCTACGCCGACCGCAATGGAATCGCCACCTAGTGGCCGGCCTAGAATTGTATCCTAAGATCCGACGGTGTAAGTCAATTACACCTGTCGGATCTTAGAGCTATCTATGCGTAACTGATTCTATGAATCAGCCGCATAGTTAGGACGGGCGGATCACAGAGATACGACGGCGTATCAGGAGATACGCCGTCGTATCTCTTTTGAGAATCTGGCCCTATGTTTCATGTTGTTACAAACTTGGGGGATTTGTTCTTTACACACAGAAGTGTATCCGTTTGATCTAAGAAGGAAGTGTTAGTTACAATTGGCCAGATTCACGTACGGCGGCTTAAAGTTGTGCGGGCGTAGCGTATGTAATTTACGTTACATAAAGTGATGGTGTGTACGCGGCATAAGCAATTTTTTTAGGTTACATGTTTAGAGTTACAGAGGAGGTCTAGTACTAGAATTATTGTTCTCGCTCTAACGATCGTGGCGTATGTAACCTGTGTGTATCTGGCTCTGATACTAGCCAGTGCCTACCCAGCCACTGACTAGTATCTCTCCCCAGCCTGTCCCCACACACCCTCTCACCTTCTGACCTGTGGATGGGGAAATCACTCCTGCAGTGTTATTGTGGTCTGCCAGTGTGTACAATGATCAGTGTTGCTAACTATAGCTGGCAGCACTTATTGTTTTGTGAAACAGGCTGGTTGTACTGGTTGTAAGTTGATTAATAGATTGACTTGTGTAAAACCAGCTAGCCCATACATAGATCGACTATGGCTGGTCTCTGCATAATTGGAGTAATTTCAATCCATGTATGACCCGCTTAACCACTACGCAGTCCCTAAACATCCTTCCACTCCTGTACATAGTGCTCACTGTCATACTCTCCACACTCCTCTCCTGTACATAGTGCCCACTGTCATACTCTCCACACTCCTCTCCTGTACATAGTGCCCACTGTCATAACCTCCACACTCCTCTCCTATACAGAGCGCCCACTGTCATACCCTTCACACTCCTCTCCTTTACATAGTGCCTGCTGTTGCACCCTCCACACTCCTCTCCTGTACATACTGCTCACTGTCATACCCTCCACACTCCTCTCCTATACATAGTGCCCACTGTCATAACCTCCACACTCCCCTCCTGTACATACTGTTCACTGTCATACCCTCCACACTCCTCTCCTATACATAGTGCCCACTATTATACCGTCCACATTCCTCTCCTGTACATACTGCCCACTGTCATACCCTCCACACTCCTCTCCTGTACATACTGCCCCATCATACCCTCCACACTTCTCTCTGTTACATACTACCCTGTCATACCCCCACACTCCTCCTGTACACACTGCCCACTGTCATACCCTTCACACTCCTCTCCTGTACATAGTGCCTGCTGTCATACACTTCTCTCCTGTACATACTGCCCACTGTCGTACCCTCCACACTTCTCTTCTGTACATACTGCTCACTGTCATCCCCTCCACACTCCTCTCCTGTACATACTTCCCACTGTCATACCCTTCACACTCCTCTCCTGTACATAGTGCCTTTTGCAGTACCCTTTGCACTCCTCTCCTGTACATAATGCCCACTGTTAGACCCTCCACATTCCTTTTCCTCACCTGCACATACTTCCCACTTATATACCGTCCATACTCCTCTCCTATGTCGCTTACCCACAAAAACAGTTCTTTAAAATTATACTGAATATCCTCAATGTTACCAGCTCTAGAATGGACACACTTTTGTTAGTTCAACTAAAGGAAATATCAGTTCTCATATTTGTTCTGCCCCATTATTAGTACTCATTTAATTTTGTGATTACTACTATGATGTATAGAGGAACATAGGGGATCTTAGCTACTCTAAATATGGCACTTGTATAAAAAAGTGTCCCTGAAAATATTTTTTAAATGTTGGCAACTGTGCACTTAGGCACTGCCCAAGGGCCACCGCCCACCGGGTCAGTAGGGGGCCCCATGAGAGGCTCCTGGGATATTAAAGCGGTAGTAAACTTTCCTGACATTACACAACGTACAAGTATACACAGCATATTAGCACATTAGTGTACACTTAAATTTTCAGACTGAGCCCTCCAGTGCTGCGCTGTGATCAATCTGGCGGGGCCAGGGCGCTTCCATCTTTACCCGGTCTTCCTTCTGGGTTCTGTGCCTTTGGTCACTTGCCTTGGCCGGGCTGCGTTGATGTCATTTCCACGCATTTATTTATTATTTATAAAAGGCCCCACCAAAATTCTCAGCACCAGGCCCATGATGTTCTTAATCTGGCCCTGAACAGGATGGTCTAATGCGTTCTGCCCAATACTGGGTATAGATGATCAGAGGCTACTGTACCTGGTATGGGGGATATATTCCTGATTACATGTGAGAAAGTAAGGAAAACTAATAGTGCCCTCTGCAAAAATGAATCATTTAATAATAACAACAGATAAAACACTCACAATATTTCCACTTGTCAGCAGGCATATAACAAAGCAGAAATTCTGCTCTGAGGCCCCTTTTACACTGGGGTGGTGGGGGCATCAGCGGTAAAGCGTCACCATTTTTAGCGGCCGAGAAAGGGTTAAAACCGCCCACAAAGCTCCGCTGTATCGGTGCTTTGCCGGCAGTTCAGTCACGCTGCCCATTGATTTCAATGGGCAGGGGCGCTGGAGGAGCCATGTACACACCGTTCTTTTTACCGCTCCAAAGATGCTGCTTGCAGGAGTTTTTTTAACGTCCTGCCAGCGCAAGCCCTCTGGCTTTCACACTGAGACTGTCGCTTTACAGGCACTATTTTTAGGCCAAAAAAAACAAAAACGCAGAGGCGATCAAATACTCTATTTGTGGGAAAAAAGTACATTCGTTTTATTTGGGTACTTCGTTGCACGACCGCGCGATTGTCAATTAAATCGACACAGTGCCATATTGCAAAAAATGACCTGGTCATTAAGGGGGTAAAACCTTCCGGGGCTGAAGTGGTTAATAAAATGCCCCTTGTGCTTTGTGATCATTTTTTCATATTTTTTTATGTTGGATACGATAGTTCAGAATCAGTTTGAATTCATGTTTAATAACACTTTTATCCTTCTGTGTCTCCGATACTAAAGATGTCCTAAAGAGAACAGGAGAGGTAGAGAAATATCCCAACTGGCCTCAAGCTGTGGCTTCTGAAGGAAGGACAACTCTAGATTGAGGTCCCACAGAGTTGTTGGGCCAGATTCACGTAGCTCAGCGGATCTATAGATCCACTCGATCTACGTGAATTAAGATCCGCTCCCGCAAGTTTAGGAGGCAAGTGGCTGGGAGATGAGGACGTGACGCACGTGAACGTGAGGGTGGGAGGTGCCGGAGCACTCTATGGCGTGTGGCAGCGGGAGCGGAGAGCCGACGAAATCAGCTTCGGACCGGTGGATGCCAGCGTGAGAGGCTGACACCCCCGGTGAACGAGTCGGAGACTCAGCCCTGCTCTGGCCGGCCTATCTAGAGATCCTCCAGACGGGACCCAGAGGGACATCACGTGACCTGGACGAAGCCGCGTGATTGGCTAGCACCGCGCAGTCAGCAGCTGGGGACGGAGGACGCGCCGCCACGAGCGAGGATGACCCAGGAACGGAGTATCGACAGCGTCGGCAGCGGCAGCAATAGGAGGTCCTGAGGTTGGGTGAGGCGCTCTGCGGAGCCGAGCAGGGTTGGGTGCCATCCCGCATACCCCCCCCCCTAACTCCCGAGGCCCCCCTACTCCCCCAGGTCCTGTGTTCTTGTGATGGGACTGTCTGTGGATACCGCAGCTAGGAGATAAAGGGGAATTTCTAGCAAGAGCCGCAGCTCAAGAGATAACGGGGAATTCCTAGCAAATATCCTACCAACTGTGCAATGAGTTAATGCTGAACAGGTTAGAGTAAAATACTCTGCCATTGTGATATAACACGGAGCCAAAAGGACTTTTTTTTTTAGTATCATCAATGTGGTGGTCAGGAGCGGTTACCAGTAATCACTAGCCCGGGGCATGTACTGGATAGATGTCACGTATGGGGTTAATTAGGGCTAAATTATTGGTTATTGCCGCAGAGAAAAGTATGCTGTAGAAATTTCACGTGTGATCTATTGATTTTCGTTAAGTCAAGTCGACAAGTTTACCTAAAGAGATGGGACCTAAGTTACAACGATCACAGGGAAGAGACTTGTGGCAGAAATCTTATATGTAGTGGAGCGAGCTGGACACTTGTTTTTTTTTGTTATTTTGTCTATCTTACCAGTATGACTGTATATATACAATAACCTATAAAGTAGCAGGACTATCCTTGTATGTAGGTGAGGCGCAGTGATCAACTAACGCGGAACACACAGAGAGACTAGCACGGCAATGTACCGTGCGCTAAGGTATCAGTGCGTTAAGAGACTCTGAATTGAGATATATCACCAGGTGCCTATAAGAGATACCGCATCTTATCAGATTAAGCCCCTGGGTAACTTCTCGCCGCAAGTTGGCCGTATAAATTATAACACACAGAACTATATGCAGAGTACAACCCAGTGAAGACAAGTCTCAACAGTTTAAAGAGTTGCTTTTACTCAAAGCACAGACACACATATAAAACCTCACTGGATGCGTGGGAAATCCAACCCGGAGAAAGGTTACCCTGGGTAAGGAGGACACACCAGAGAAATCACCGCTGCTTAAGCCATAAAAATACACGGCGGACAGCCCTCACATAGAAAGATTAAGCTACAGCTGGCTTGACCACGGTGGTAATAGAGCTGGATACCCCCACTCCGGGGTATTGTGTTCGGTTCCTCCACTCTGTGTCTCCTTCTGGGGACCCTTCTACTGTACTCCCTCTCCTTCAGGGGGCTCTCGGCCGTCTCTTCCGTCTCTCTTATCTCCTCTCTACCCGCTCCGCCCTATCCCCTCTCCTGAGGGGAGTAGAGAGAATAGCGAGGGGGGAATAGATATTTCCACACAGAGGAGCTCAGGCAAGGCTAAGTAATAATATATCGTAGACTGTAAAAAGTCCTTATTCAAACTGGGGAAGAGAATTAGACCCTCCAATAAAATGAATAGATCGACGAGAGGGGTCACCTTAAAACCCACTAAGAATAACTCGGGGAATAGCTCCATACAGCAATATATGACTCAAGAGGGGAGCCTTAAAAGTCCGGGGCTTGCAAAAAAGACTGAAAAGAAGAAGAATGAATTAAAAAAGGGAGCAAGTAGTACGGAGAGCTCTAAGGGTGAAACTACAATAGAAAGCGAGCAAGATCATAATAACACGGAAGTGTTGGTCTCGGACTTACAGGACACACAGCCCCCCACAAAGGCAGAAATGAATGCTATGCTATTAAGGATGGAAAATGTCATAAAGACAGAGATCAATAAGGTGAGAGAGGACCTCGGAGGACTTAGAGAAAGGGTAGTAGAGACGGAAAGGAGATTAGAGGAACAGGATCAAGAAATAAACACCCTGAAGGGGCAGGTTAGGGCCCTGACCGAGAGCCAGAGAGTGGCGGCCTACAGGATAGAGGACCAGGAGAATCGCAATAGGCGACAGAACCTTAGAGTCAGAGCGATAGTAGAGGAAAAGGAGGAAGACCTCATGGAGATCATGAATACAATTTTTTGCCCTTTACTTGAGAGACCAGCAGAAACGAAGCCCCTCAAAATTGAAAGAGTGCATCGAGTGGGAAATCCCCAGATGATAGATAGATATGGGCCAAGAGATGTTGTTGTTCGGTTCAAGAATTTTGTTGATAAAGCAGAAATCTGGAGAAGACTTAGGGGGAAACCCCCCCTGAGATACAGAGAGACTGACTTACAAATATTCTCTGACCTATCTAAGGAAACGCTGGCAAGGAGAAGACAATTGAAACCACTCTTAGAGCTGATGCGGGCACAAAATATAAAGTACCAATGGGGCTTCCCGGCATGCCTAATAGGCATTAAGGGAGGAAAAACGGCTCGATTAAGATTTCCAGAAGAACTGAATGATTTCTGCTCTAAAATGCAGCTAGAACCCCCCGACTTGTCGACTTGGGTGGATTAGTGTGGCTATGAGTTGTCTGGATCTCCGGGAGCATGGACCGGGGGGGGGAGGAGGGGGAGGAGGGGGAGGGGGGGAGTCTAGGGAGTGCACGAGCACCACCACTATCAGAGGAGTTGAGGGTGAAGGCGAGGAATTGCCCATCCAAGGCTCATAGGCCAAGAATAGGCCAGGGGGGAGGAGGGAGGGAGGGGGGATGGGGAAGGAGGGAGGGAGGGGGGAGGGGGGAGGGAGGGGAGATGGGATGGAGGAGGGAGGAGGAGGGAATGGGAAGAGTGGGGGGGAGGGGGGAGGTAGGGAGACCATCTGACCGACTTCACAAGAAAATATCCCAAACACTTAAAAAAAAAAAAAAAAAAAAAAGATATATGACAGATGTCAAGTTTCTCTCATATAATGTAAAGGGACTAAATTCCCATATTAAAAGACACAAAATTCTCTGTGAATTAACACAGTATAAAACAGACATTGCCTACCTTCAAGAGACCCATATTACCTTGGAATCCAATATAAAGCTCTACTCAACAGAATATCCGATATGGTATTATGGGGATACAATCTCATCGCGATCTCGGGGGGTTGCTATTGGATTCGCTCGCAGAATCCGATTCACACTGGTGGATAGACAAACAGACCCGGAGGGGAGATTTCTGTTCCTGAAAATAAAACTTGGAGGAGAGATCTATACCCTAGCTAATGTGTACGCCCCCAATGTAAACTCGGTTAAATATATGAGTAAAATTATGAGAAAACTAAAAGAATTTGAAGAGGGACATGTAGTTTTGATGGGAGATTTCAATTTCTGTATGAGTCCAAGCCTCGATAGTACGTCCTGTGCACAGGGGACAAATAGTGAACAACTAAAAATACTGATAAAACAAATGACACAAAATCAAATGGTGGATGTATGGCGGATCCTCAATCCGAGGGCCCGTGACTACACGTTTTTCTCACCTGTGCATGGGACGTACTCGAGGATAGACTACGTCCTCGTCGACCACAGACTTCTGGAGAGTGTGATAGAAGCAAGGTGTGAGATCATGACGTTATCAGACCACGCCCCTATAACCTTAAAAATAAAAACTTCTATACAAAAAGACACACCACCAGAATGGAGATTGGATGAGAGTCTGTTGGGGGACGAGGAGGTAGTGGAGAGGATACAGAAAGAGTTGGAATGGTATTTTCTGGAGAACGATAAGGAGGGTATCTCCAGAGCATCTCTTTGGGAGGCCCATAAAGCGTATATAAGGGGAATCTTCATCGTAGAAGGGGCAAGGAAAAACAAAATAAGAACGAGCAAATTAAAAACATTAAGGGAGGAGATATATCGGCTAGAACAGGCGCATAAATCACAGGGGCAAAAAGGGGAAATATTTCATAAGTTGAGTATAAGTAGGGATGAATACAGAGCTCTGGCGGAACAAGAAACTAAGAAATATATAGACCGGACAGAGAGAGAAAGATATGTCTGGGGAAACAAACCTAGTAAAAATTTGGCTAGAATGGTAAGAAAAAAGAAAACTAGGAATTTTATAGAAAAAATCAGAGACAGGAATGGTGACTTAGTACATGCGACAAATAAAATAGCAGAAGTATTCCGGGGGTACTACGAAGAACTTTACGATATCCAACAAAAGATCAGGTGTCCACGCGAAAAAATGGATAAGAGTAGGGAAATACTACAGTTAGCCAATCTCCCAAAATTAGAAGAAAAGGAGGTAGAAGAGATGGAAGGTTCAATAACGGAACAGGAAATAAGGGAGGCTTTAAAAAATACTCCTAAGGGGAAAAGCCCCGGGCCAGATGGCTTTACATCTGCCTACCTACAAAAGTTCAGCACCATCTTAATCCCCAGACTTTGCCAATACTTTAATGGTCTTGGAACTGATTATGAAATGAGTAGAGAGGCTTTAACAGCAACGATTACAGTGATCAAAAAAGAGGGAAAGGACAATACGACTTGCTCGGGTTATCGACCGATTTCACTCCTGAATGCAGATACGAAACTGTATGCAAAAATTTTAGCGGAAAGAATGAAGGGAGCGATGACAGCTATCGTCCACCCAGACCAGGTAGGTTTTATACCTGGGAGGGAGGGAAAAGACAATGGTGTGAGGGCGCTTCTTCTCCTGGAGCAGATCAAAGAAAGTGGGACCCCCGGTCTATTCCTGTCGGTTGATGCTGAGAAAGCTTTCGACAGGGTAGACTGGGGATTCCTGATACAAACCCTAGAATTCATAGGATTAGGTCCAGGGATGATAAGGAGAATCAAAACTCTATATTTCCATCCGTGTGCAAGGATCAAAATTAACGGATCCTTATCCGCTCCTTTTGAGATGAAAAATGGGACTAGGCAGGGATGCCCCCTATCTCCCATCCTCTTTGTCTTATCATTGGAACCCCTCCTGGCGATGGTCCGACAAAACCCAGAAATCTATGGGATAGAAGTAGGTGAAGATGAGCATAAACTGTCAGCCTTCGCAGATGATGTATTATTCTACATAAGCAGCCCAAGAGTCACTCTCCCGAAGTTAATAGATACCTTAAAACAATATGGCGAGGTCTCAAACTTTAAAATGAATATAACAAAAACGGAGATTTTGAATATTAATATCCACAAGGACGAAGAACTATACTTGCGGAAGAAATACAACTTCTCCTGGCAAAGAGAGATAAAATATTTGGGGATTAAAATGGCAAATAGTTTGAAAAAAATATATAGAATAAACTTTATCCCCCTTCTCGATGAAATCAAAAGAGAAATTAAAACTATATATAATAGACCAATATCGTGGTTTGGGAGGATAAATGTGGTAAAAATGGTACTTATCCCCAAAATTTTGTATAAATTCCAAATGGTCCCAATTTATTTACCTCCGTCATATATTAAAATAATGAATTCCCTCCTAATGAAGTACATATGGAACAATAAAAAACACAGAGTCTCTGCCCAAATACTAAAACGAACCAAGAAAAAAGGCGGCCTGGCTGTACCTGACATTAGATTATACTATAACGCTTCGGTCCTCACACGTGTCATAGAATGGGCTAAAGAGTCACAGGATAAAAGGTGGATAAGTATTGAATGCACGTTAGCGAGAGCACAGTTAGGGAGATTAATCTGGAATCCTCCACACCGTAGAACCCTATACACGTCAACACACGCAATCACACACAATGCTTTAAGGATATGGGATCGACTACACAAACAATTAAAAACTAAATTCAACTCACCCCTTATGGATTTGAAAGAAAACGAATATTTTGCACCTGGGACTAAAGAGATAGGGGGTAAGTGGATCAAAAACAGAACACAGTTAAAAGACATAACACTAGAGGGCAAAATTATGACCCTCCACGAAATCAGGATTGAAATGGAGGCACTCAGCGAGTGGAGATACCTTCAGTTGGTGTCATTCGTTAAGTGCCTCCCACACCCATTGAGGTCACGAGAGGAGTACACTATACTGGAACAGTTGTGCAGTACCGAAAGCTCAAAAGGAAATATCTCCAAAGTATATAAATATTTGCAGAAAATAGACGAGTCGGATACGCTAAACTACATACAGAAATGGGAGAGAGACCTGGGAGTCCCAAGGGGGAAGACGACCATAGGGCGAATCCTTAACCTGACTCATACTTCGGCGGTTGATGTAAAAACCGCCGAGATGAATTTCAAGTGCCTGACAGGGTGGTACATCACCCCAGATAAAATGGCCAAATTCGGAGTAGGGGAGGCAGAGGAATGCTGGAGAGGTTGTGAGGCAAGAGGAACGATGGCCCACCTGTGGTGGGACTGCGTAAAAATCAAAGCGTTCTGGGGAAAAGTTTTGGCTTTGATAAAAGAGATAACTAAAAAAGAACTGGAAAATAACCCTTGGATAGTCCTCTTTCATGGAGGAGAAACGCCAGTGAACGAATATAGGGGATCACTAATTCCGCATCTGTTGAACTCTGCAAAACGATTGATACCCCTAAAATGGAGAAACCCGGGAAGTCCGCAAATATGGGAGTGGATAGACTCTGTAGAGGGGACCTATAGGAGGGAGAAAGTAAAATTTGGTGGCGAAAAGAACAAGGTAGGGAATAAGGACATCTGGGAAACATGGATTGATTTCAAAAAGTCCCGGAAATACGCAGAAAATATGAGAGAGGAATAAGAATGCAGCATTACAGTCAATAAAAATGCTAGGTGGAGTCGGGAGATGGTCTGGGAGGGGGGGGAAGGGTAGTGGGGGGGGGGGGAGGGAGGGGAGGGAAGGGACTAGGAGGGGGGGTTGCGCCACGTCACCACGTAATGATAGCATGTTGGACCCCGTTTATATGAGGAAAGCTCTAGCCTGTCTAAATTGCTAAAGGGCTGAAAGAAGCTATGTCTGGGGAAAAAAAAAAAAAAAAAAGGAAAAGAGAAGAAAGAAAAAAAAAAAAAAAAAAAAAAAATTTTTTAAACAATATGCAAATAGCAGAATAACAAATATGGAATCAAGCAAAAAAATAAATAAATAAATAAATAAATAAATAAACTACCACAAATGATGCTATACCTGAAATAGAGACGGAATTATGAATAAAATCATGAGCAGGTCTCTTGCAGTGGTTATGTCTGACGTGGAAAAAAAAAAAAAAAAAAAAAAAAAGGAGGCAAGTGGCTAATTCACAAACCACTTACCTCCAAACTTGCGACGGCGGATCCTAAATCCCCCAGCGGAATTCAAATTCTGCGGCTAGGGGAGTGTCATATTTAAATCAGGCGCGTTCCCGCGCCGATTTAAATGCGCATGCGTCGTCCGTGGAATTTCCCGGCGTGCATTGCTCCCACTGACGTCACTAGGACGTCAGTGGTTGCGACGTGAGCGGGACTTGCGACGCGCGTGTTCGTGAATCGGCGTACGCAAACGACGTAGGAAAATTCAAATTCGACGCGGGAACGCCGGCTATACTTAACATTGGCTGCGCCTGATAAAAGAAGGGGTAAGTATACGACGGAAAACCGATACGGAAACGACGTAAGAACACTGCGACGGGTCCGCGTACGTTCGTGAATTTGCGTATCTCGCTGATTTACATATCATTTATCGTAAATCAGCGGGAACGCCCCCGGCGCCATTTTTAAATTTAAAAAAAGATCCGACAGTGTAACACAGTATAACACTGTCGGATCTAGCCCTATGTATGCGTAACTGATTCTATGAATCAGGCGCATAGATAGGACCAGTTTACGTCAGAGATACGATGGTGTATCTGTAGATACACCGTCGTATCTCTTTGTGAATCTGGCCCGTTGAGTTTACTGCTAGGACAGCTTGAGCAACACCTTGCACAAAGTCTCTAATCCAGGAGTTGGAAGCCCAAGGCAGAAACCCTTAGGCCCCTTTCACACTGGGGCTTTTTTCAAGCGTTATTTGAGCGTTATTCGAGCGAAGCCTCATCTGCAATCCCAATATGCTGGTAATGCACCACTAAGGCCCCTTTCACACTGGAGCGGGAGCTGCGGTGGCGGTTTAGCGCCGCTAAAAATAGCGGCGCTATACCACCGGTATTGCCGCCGGAATCGCCCACTAGCAGTGCGGTATTAACCTCCGCTAGCGGCCAATAAAGGGTTAATACCGCCCGCAATGCGCCTCTGCAGAGGCGCATTGCGGGCGGTATTGCCGCAGTTTCCCATTGTTTTAAATGGGAAGGAGCGATATACACGCCGCTCCTCTCACCGTTCCAAAGATGCTGTTGACAGACCCTAACGTTTTAGGGCTTTTTGCAGTGCCTCAGTGTGAAAGGGTAAGGCGTTTTTACAGCGCTTTCAATTCATTTCAATGGAGAGGGGTGTTTTTGGAGCATTTTTTTTTAGCGCCCAAAAGCTGCTCCAAAGATGCTGCTTGCAGGACTCAGTGTGAAAGGGTCCATTGAGATGCATGGAGAGCGTTTTATGAGCGTTTTAATAGCGCTATTTGTAACGCTAAAACGTTCTAAAACGCTTCAGTGTGAAAAGGGTCTTAGGGCTAAGGACTTGTCCTGAGTGAACCAAAGATAAAGATAATTTAATTTGTTGGGGGGGATCCTGGAGCTCCTATTTAACCACTTAAGACCCGGACCATTATGCAGGTAAAGGACCTTGCCCCAATTGCGCGGTTGTGCGACATGGCTCCCAAACAAAAATTACGTCCTTTTTTTCCCACAAATAGAGCTTTCTTTTGGTGGTATTTGATCACCTCTGCGGCTTTAATTTTTTGCGCTATAAACAAAAATAAAGCGACAATTTTGAAAAATATTCAATATTTTTTACTTTTTGCTATAATAAATATCCCCAAAAAAGATATAAAAAAAACATTTTTTTCCTCAGTTTAAGCGTTTATTGATTGGTTTGCGCAAAATTTATAGCGTCTAACAAATAGGGGATAGTTTTATTGCATTTTTATTAATATTTTTTTTTCTAGTAATGTCGGCGATCAGCGATTTTTATCGTGACTGCAACATTATGGCGGACACATCGGATACTTTTGACACTATTTTGGGATCATTGTAATTTTTACAGCGAACAGTGCTATAAAAATGCACTGGTAACTGTAAAAATGACACTGGCAGTGAAGAGGTTAACCAGGAGGGGGTACTGTAGGGGTCAAGTGTGCCCTAAGGGAGTGATTCTTACTGTGGGGGTGTGGCTGGGTGTGTGACGTCACTGATCGTTGTTCCCTATGACAGGGAACAGACGATCAGTGACACTGCCACACTCCCTGTTCTTCCTCTCTGTGACCCGATCGCGGGACACCAGCGGCAATCGGGTCCGCGGTTCCCGCGGGGACGGTCACGGAGCTGAGGACCGGGTCCTGAGCGCGCCGCCACGGCTGGGCTCTTAAAGGGGACGTACATGTACGCCCTTGTGCCCAGCCGTGCCATTCTGCAGACATATATCTGCATGCGACGGTCCTCAAGCGGTTAACCACTTCAGCCCTGAAAGAATTTGACACCTTCCTGACCAGGCCATTTTTTGTGATACGCCACTGCGTTGCTTTGACTGACAATTGCGCGGTCGTGCAACGTTGTACCCAAACAAGACACATTGATGTCTTTTTTTCCCCCACAAATAGAGCTTTCTTTTAGTGTTTTTTTTTTTTTTGGGCTATCAACAAAAAAAGAGTGTAAATTTTGAAAAAAAAAAAACAATATTTTGTACTTTTTGCTGTAATAGGCTCATTTTTTTTTTTTAAAGGCTATTTTATTCCTCAGTTTAGGTCGATGCGTATTCTTCTACATATTTTTGGTAATAAAAATCGTAAAAGGCATATATTGATTGGTTTGTGCAAAAGTTATAGCGTCTACAAAATAGGGAATAGATTTATGGCATTTTTTTTTTTTACTAGTAATGGTGGTGATCAGCGATTTTTATCGGGACTGCGACATTGCGGCGGACAGATCGGACACTTTTTTGGGACCATTGTCATTTATACAGCGATCAGAGCTAGAAAAAGTCACTGATTACTGTATAAATGTCACTGACAGGCAAGGGGTTAACACTAGGGGGCGATCAAGGGGTTAACTGTGTTCCCTCAGGGTGTGTTCTAACTGGGGGGGGGGGAGTGACTAGAGGAGGAGACATATCACTGTTGCTAACTATTAGGAACACACGATCTGTCTCTCCTCTCCTGACAGAATCGGGATTTGTGTGTTTACATACACACATCCCCGTTCTGTCTCTAGTGCCTGCGATCGCGACCCCTGGCCTTGTGCATCGGGTCCCCCGCCATGCTAGGGTTGCCACCTTTAGTGGCCTGCCGCCTGGGACACCTTTGGGTGCCTCAAGGAGAACAGTAATGCGATGCGTATAGCATGCCACAGCACACAGTGGGTGTGGCCAAATTTCTCTTGCTCCCCCAGACAGCTGGGTGCTCCCAGACGGCAGTAGATTTGTGTGTCACTATCTTGGTTACTTGGGGAGTCACAGCCCAGTCTGAATAATGTGTCTGGGTATCAGTCTGCCTGAAACCCGAACACACAATTCAAAACGCAGACTGTCAGGGTGAATCCTGGACAGGTGGCAACCCATGGCAATGCGCGCCTGCTAAGGATCTTAAAGGAGCCAATGTACCTGTACATTGTTTTGCGCACTGCTGCCAACCTGCTGACGTATATGTACGTGAGTGGGAAGTGGTTATAGTGGACCTTCAGTCATTTTTTTCAACTTTCCATCTATTACATCTTCTGAACTTGTTTTAACTTTGGATAGTAAAACATTTTTTTTTTCTGCCAGTAAATACCTTATACAGCCCACTTCCTGTTTCTTGTCTGGTCATTAGCCTAGGCTTATGTCACCATACACCAGGGCTCGACAAATCCCGGTCGCCAGGTCGACTAGAAATAGGGTCCTGGCAACTTGGCTTGGAAGGGGCGCCATCTGGTGGTGAGCCGTTGGTATTACAAGTTATTACCACCAGATGTGAGCTGGCGCCATCTGGTGGTAGCCGTTGGTATTACAAGTTAAGCATTACAAGTTAAACAGCAATTCTAATGTCATTTTTCACTATTTTCACTGCCATCTTCTTCCCTCTAATTAGAACCCCCAAACATTATATATATTTTTTATCCTAACACCCTAGAGAATAAAATGGCGATCATTGAAATACTTTCTGTCACGCCGTATTTGCGCAGCGGTCTTACAAGCGCACTTTTTTGGGAAAAAATTACACTTTTTTAAATTAAAAAATAAAACAGTAAAGTTATCCCCATTTTTTTTAATATTATGAAAGATAATGTTACGCCGAGTAAATTGATACCCAACCTGTCACGCTTCAAAATTACGTCTGCTTGTGGAATGGCGACAAACTTTTACCCTTTAAAATCTCCATAGGCGACGTTTAAAAAATTTGACAGGTTGCATGCTTTGAGTTACAGAGGATGTCTAGGGCTGGAATTATTGCTCTCGCTCTACCAATCGCGGCGATACCTCACATGTGTGGTTTGAACACCGTTTACATATGCGGGCGCTGCTCACGTACGTGTTCGCTTCTGCGCGCAAGCTCGTCGGGACGGGGTGCGTTTTCTGGCTCCTAACTTTTTTAGCTGGCTCCTAGATTCCAAGCAAATTTGTCAACCCCTGCCATACGCAACTCTCTCTCTCTCTAACTCTAGTGAGGGTTTGCCAGGAAGGGAGGGGGGTGAGTCATAAGAGGGCCAATGAGAGCTGGAGGTGTGTCTATGTAAATCCAGGCAGCAGCTTCAGCTGCCCACAGTTAAAATGGCTGCAGCCAGACAGTGGCGGGAGATTTCTGCAGCATATTTAGCAAGTACAGAATCGCAGTATATATAAAATAATATGCAAAGTGGTTGGAGGAAAGCTTTAGAATGACAAAGATGTTTTATTACAAATTATGTGACTGCAGTTCTTCTTTAAGTTTAATACAAAAAAAGTCTGAAGGCAAAAAGGAAAAGCAATTAGATGGTAGCAGTTTTCCTGCACTAGAAAACAAAGACATTTCACTGGTGATTAAAAAAAAAAAAAAAAAAAATCTGGAGCAAAGGTGTACCAACATGGCGTATCGCTCGCTACCACGAACTCTCGCGAGATTTGCGGCGATTCAGCGTGCCTACCCGGCTTCCCCGGTTATTGTTTAGTTGGTCGCCGCTTACACCAGTCTTAGCAGCTACTATGATGCGGCTCCGTTGTAAAACCCGACAGGGCACACACTTACTACAGGGGCTGACAGAGGTGTCCAGTGTCCGGGAGCTGCAGGAGCTTATAGCGGGGGTAAGCGGCATCTCCGGGCCCACACAGCGAGTCATGGTGGGCTATCCCCCTGCCAGTCTGGACCTGAGCGATGCTGACGCCCCCCTGCGGGAGCTGCCAATCAAATCAGGTAATGACTGGGCTCGGTGTGTGTTACTGGGGCTGAGAGCACGAGGTGGCCGTACATTGTCCTAAAAGTAATGGTGCGAGGACCTACATGTTGAGTTTGTTTAGGTTCTCACCCTGCTATGATTCTAAGGCTAATGTTAGCCAGGTGACTACCACTAAGGATTTTCATAAGGCTCTTTATCTTTATGGAATCCCTTCCTCTGTAGCTGTTCCGTCAGATTTGGCGAGTGGTGACCCATCAGAATTGGTGACGTTTCGTCGCCATCTTGCTACACCCCGCACTCCTCCACAGTAACGATACACAAAGAAGGGGGCAAGCGGACATCTTGTTACACCCACCTAAGTTTTGCATTTCACGGTTATTTTTATAACCGGAGCGTATATGGTGAAATAATGGGCTAGATTCAGCATTGATTTACGGAAATTCAAAGCTGCGCCGGTGTATCTTCTTTCTGTATTCAGAAAGCAAGATACGCTGACATTAGCCTAAGATGCGACTGGCGTAAGTCTCTTACACCGTCGTATCTTAGGGTGCATATTTACGCTGGCCGCTAGGTGGCGCTTCCGTCGTTTTCGGTGTAGAATATGCAAATGACCTAGATACGCCGATTTACGTACACCCGGCGCTATTTTTTTTTACGTCGTTTACGTTAGGCTTTTTCGGCGTAAGGTTGCTCCTGCTATTATGAGGCGTACGCAATGTTAAGTATGGACGTCGTTGCCCCGTCAAATTTTGAATTTTTTACGTCGTTTGCGTAAGACGTTCGCAAATAGGGCTGGACGTAATTTACGTTCACGTCGAAACCAATGACGTCCTTGCGGCGTACTTTGGGGCTATGCACACTGGGAAATTCCTCGGACGGCGTCACGTCGGGTCACCAAGAATTAACATAAAACACGCCCCCTCATCATTTGAATTACGCGCGCTTACGCCGGCCCCATTTACGATACGCCGCCGTAACTTAGAAGGCAAGTGCTTTGTGAATACAGCACTTGCCTCTCTAACTTACGGCGGAGTAGCGTAAATACGGTAAGCTGCGCTGCCGTAACAATGCGCGCCCCTACCTGAATCTAGCCCATAGTGTTTAGAAGTCCCTCGGACTGTTTACATGTTGAAATATAAAAGCAGTGGTGTTCTGTCACATTAGCAAACCTGTGAGATCAGCAGGTTGGCTCCCTGCTTTTAAAATTCGACCTTTAAACAGTCCGTCAGATTTCTAAATACTCTATTTCACCTTTTTATAACGGTGAAATGCAAAACTGCGATGGGTGTAACAAGATATCCGCTTGGCCCCTTCTCGGTTTATCGTTACAGTGGAGGTGTGCGGGGTGTAGCAACATGGAGGCGACGGAACGTCACTTCCGTTACCAATTCTAACGGGTCGCCATATCTGACGGAACACAGCAAGATGTCACTTCCATTGCTGGTGATCGACATTCAGCACTTAAGACCCGGACCTTTAGGCAGCTAAAGGACCCGGACAGGTTTTGCGATTCGGCACTGCGTCGCTTTAACAGACAATTGCGTGGTCGTGCAACGTGGCTCCCAAACAAAATTGGCGTCCTTTTTCCCCACAAATAGTTTTCTTTTGGTGTTATTTGATCACCTCTGCGGTTTTTATTTTTTGCGCTATAAACAAAAATAGAGCGACAATTTTTAAAAAAATTCAATATTTTTTACTTTTTGCTATAATAAATATCCCCCAAAAATATCTAAAAAAAAAAAAACGTTTTTCCTCAGTTTAGGCCGATACATATTCTTCTACCTATTTTTGTTAAAAAAATATCGCAATAAGCGTTTATCGGTTGGTTTGCGCACAATTTATAGCATTTACAAAATAGGGGATAGTTTTATTGCATTTTTATTCATTATTTATTTTTTACTACTAATGGCGGCGATCACCGTTTTTTTTTTTTTTTTTTTTGTGACTGCAACATTATGGCGGACACTTTGGACAATTTTGACACATTTTTGGGACCATTGTCATTTTCACAGCAAAAAATGCATTTAAAATGCATTGTTTACTGTGAAAATTACAATTGCAGTCTGGGAGTTAACCACAAGGGGGCGCTGATGGGGTTATGTGTGACCTCAAGTGTGTTTACACCTGTAGGTGTGACGTCATCGATTGTGTGTCCCTAGCTTCGGACCAGATCGTGGGCGCCCGCGACCGGGTACTAGCACAGGACGTACGTGCATGTGCCCAGCCGTGCCATTCTGCTGACGTAAATGTGCAGGAGGCGATCCTTAAGTGGTTAAACAGTCCGTCAGATTTCTAAATACTCTATTTCACCTTTTTTAACAGTGAAATGCAAAACTGCGATGGGTGTAACAAGATATCCGCTTCTCGGTTTATCGTTACAGTGGAGGTGTGCCGGGGTGTAGCAAGATGGAGGCGGCGGAACGTCACTTCCGTTACCAATTCTAACGGGTCGCCATATCTGACGGAACACAGCAAGATGTCACTTCCATTGCTAGTGATAGACATTCAGCAGCATTCAGGCCAGCGATATCTTGCTGAATTGGGTTTCAGAAGGAGCGATTCCATAGGCAGTCTCGTTGGCAATCTTGCTAGTGTCCTGTCGGAAAGCTGCTACCCATCGGAGATTGTAAGAGAAGGGATGATGCGTTGCGGCTATTTTGGTATACCTGCGCTCATCCACAGTAAGCCTACATGGGGCAAGCGGACATCTTTGTACCCCCACTGAAGTCTTACATTTCACAGTTATGTAGTACAGTATTTGGAAGTCAATGTGACTGTTTTGATTGGTTTTGATGATGATTTTTAAAAGCGGCGGCCTGTCTGATTAGAAAATGCGTGAGTTTAGCAGGCTTGCCGATGCTTTTAAAATTTAACTTCAAAACAGTCACGCGGACTTGCAAATACTGTATTTGGCTAAGCTCAGTTTATTGGTCAAATGAACTGAAATACAAGACTTGAGTGGGTGTACAAAGATGTCCACTTGGCAACTTCAGACTGTAGGCTTACTGCGGGCGGGTGTACCAAGATGGCCTTGACGGAACGTCACTAAGGTTGCATTTTTTTAATGGGTAGCGACTTTCTGGTAGAACACCGGTGTTCTGTCAAAAAAGCCAATTCATTGAGATCTCCAATCGCATCACTTCCGGTTACTGTAAAGCAGGGATATGCAATTAGCGGACCTCCAGATGTTGCCAAACTACAAGTCCCATGAGGCATAGAGAGACTCTGACAGCATCTAGCATGACACCCAGAGGCAGAGGCATGATGGGACTTGTAGTTTGGCAACAGCTGGAGGTCCGCTAATTGCATATCCCTGCTGTAAAGCATCAGTAATTGGAGATTTAGACAAGTTGCTGTTGTGTACACAAAGAGTTTGCTGTTTTGACAAATAGCGGCTAACAAGGAAAAAGTTGTTGTCGCCACCTCGGAGGTGGCCATGTTGTTGTTATCAGACAGTCTAACAATGTCTCCTCATAATATCGTGTACCAGATTGTACATGTTTGCCGGTGTTGTGTTAAACAGCAACTTGTCTATATCTCCAATTACTGATGCTTTACAGCAGGGGTTGGTAACCTGGGGCACTCCAGAAGTCCCATCATGCCTCTGGGAGTAATTGTAACTGCCAGCCTTGCAATGCCTTGTGGGAAATATAGTTCCAACAGCTGGAGGGCCCCAGGTTGCCTACCCCTGCTTTACAGTAACCAGAAGTAATGTGATTGGAGATCTTGTGGCCAGCTGAATCTGGATCACAAGAGTGCAGAGGGGAGTGTAGTGATCCTCAGAAGTATGGCCAAAAGCTGCTTCTTTAACCACTTCAGCCCCGGTAGAATTTACCCCCTTCCTGACCAGACCATTTTTTGCGATACAGCACTGTCGCTTCAACTGGCAATTGTGCGGTCGTGCAATGCTGTACCCAAACAAA
The DNA here is from genome assembly GCF_905171775.1 of Rana temporaria. Taxonomy (NCBI): domain Eukaryota; kingdom Metazoa; phylum Chordata; class Amphibia; order Anura; family Ranidae; genus Rana; species Rana temporaria. The sequence goes on from NC_053490.1 coordinate 340,702,476, forward strand.
ATTTACATCCTTCTTTTCCCACAAATAGAGCTTAATTTTGGTGGTAGTTGATCACCCCTGCGGTATTAATTTTTTTGCGCTAAAAGCAAAAGAAGAGCGACAACTTTAAAAAAAAACACTTTTTTTTACTTTTTGCTATAATAAATATCCCAAATTTAACAAAAACAAATTTCTTCATCCGTTTGGGCCAATATGCATTCTTCTACATATTTTTGGTAAGAAAATCGCAATAAGCGTATATTGATTGGTTTGCACAAAAGTTATAGCGTCTACAAAATAAGGGATAGATTTATGGAATTTTTTTTTACTAGTAATGGCGGCGATCTGCGTTTTTTTTTTTTTTATTATTATTTATTTATTTATTTTTTCCCCTTTTTGGGTGGGGGGGTAGCGACAGACCTGATGCTTTTTTGGTACCATGGACATTTTATACAGCGATCAGAGCTTAAAAAATAGTTACTGATTACTGTATAAATGTCACTGGCAGGGAAGGGGTTAACACTAGGGAGTGATCAAGGGGTTAAGTGTGTTCCCTAAGTGGGTTTCTAACTGAGGGGATTTGGCTGACTAGAGGAGGAGCCAGATAGTTGTTCCTATTGTTTTTCCTCCCCTGTTAGAACAGGGATTTGTGTTTACACACACCCTCGTGCCCGCCGGCCACACATCTGATCCCCCGCTGTGCAACGGCACATGCACCTGCTATGGCTCTCAATGAAGCCGCCTTATATATACACGGCGATTCGAGTGCCATTCTGTGTGTGTGTGTGTGTGTGTATGTGTGTGTGTGTATGTGTGTGTGTGTATGTATATATGTGTATGTATATATATATATATATATATATATATATATATATATATATATATATATATATATATATATATATATATATATATATATATTCATTCCTGATCAAAAGTTTAAGACCACTTGAAAAATGGCAAAAAATCATATTTTACATTGTTGGATCTTAAAGCGGTTGTAAACCTTAAATTTGCACTTTTACCTACAGGTATGCCTATAACAAGGCTTACCTGTAGGTAAAAAGAATATCTCCTAAACCTGTACGGTTTAGGAGATATTCCCCTCGCAATGCGAGCGGCGCATGCGCAGGGGGGATCCACGGTGGAAGATCCGGCAGCCGCCGGACCTTGCCGATTTTAAATCTCCCATGCGCGGGAGTGACGTCATCGCCGTTCCAGCCAATCACAGCGCTGGAGCAGCGCCGCTCCAGCCAATCACAGCGCTGGAGCGGCGATACCCGGAAGACACGCCGGAGCAAGATGACATCTCGCTCGGCGTGAACCAGGTAAGTGTTGTTCACCTCGTTTTTAGGTAAGTATTTCATAATCGGCTATTATGCGGTGCATACTAGCTGATTATGCATTTTGCCTTGCAGGTAAAAAAAAAAAAAAAATTATATATGCGGTTTACAACCGCTTTAACAAGGTTCCAAGTAGAGCTTCAACATGCAAGAAGAAGAAACGAGAGTGAGACAAAACATTTTTTGAGCATTCAATTTAATGAAAACAACGAATAAACTGAAACAAAAGTTTAGGACCACATGCCTTTAAAAGGCCAAATCTGTGCAAAGATGTGGATTCATTGTCATCTTCTGTCAGGTAGTCACACATTGTGATGCCAAAGACAAAAAATCTCTCCCTTTTTGAACATGGTCGGGTTGCTGAACTGCATAAGCAGGGTCTCTCATCAAGACACTGGACGATCGACCCAAATTAAGGCCCTTACTGGTGCTGACTGCAGCCCCATAACCATCAGACGGCATCTGAGACTGAAGGGCTTTAAAAACAAAAAACGTCTTCAAAAACCTTGTCTCCTTGAACGCCACAGAACTGCTCTTTTGGACTTTGCAAGAGAGCACCAAACATGGAACATTCAAAGGTGGAAGAAAGTTTTATTCTCTGAGAAAAAAATGTAACCTTGATGGTCTCCAACGTTACTAGCATGGCAAGCAGATCCCACCTGAGATGTTTTCTACGCGCCACAGTGGAGGGGGCCCCATAATGGTCTGGGGTGCTTTTTCCTTCAGTGGAACAATGGAGCTTCAGGAAGTGAAGGGGCGTCAAACGGCCGCTGGCTATGTCCAGATGTTGCAGAGAGTATTCCTCATGACTGAGGGCCCTCGCCTGTGTGGTAACGACTGGGTTTTCAACAGGACAACGCTACAGTACACAATGCCTGCAGGACAAGGGAATTCTTCCAGGAGAAGAACATCACTCTTTGGCCCATCCTGCGTGTTCCCCTGATCTAAATCCAATTGAGAACCTTTGGGGATGGATGGCAAGGGAAGTTTACAAAGATGGACACCAGTTCCAGACAGTAGATGGCCTTCGTGCGGCTGTCTTCACCACTTGGAGAAATGTTCCCACTCACCTCATGGAAACGCTTGCATCAAGCATGCCGAAACACATTTTTTAAGTGGTCAACAATAACGGCGGAGCTACTCATTACTGAGTTCATGTTTGGAAGTTGGATTTCTGTTTTGGGGGGGTGTTTTTTTTTTTTTTTTTGGAGGTGTGGTCCTAAACTTTTGATCAGCTGATTTCAGTTTATTCGTTATTTTCATTAAATTGAATGCTTAAAAAATGTTTTGTCTCACTCTCATTTCTTCTTGTTGCATGTTGAAGCTCTACTTGGAACCTTGTTAAAGCGGAGGTTCACCCTTTCAAACATTTTTTGACATCACACAAAGTCGCGCCATCCTACCGACACAATGCCTGTGTTTTTTTTTTTTTGTCAGCACATACCTCTTAATCCCGATTTTCACCTCACGGCGATCCCGTGGGAGTGGGCGTTCTCAAGCACTGCCGGTGATTGACAGGCTTCCAAACGGCGCATACTATTAAACATTTTAATATTATACAGGAGCTGGTTGGGAAGCAGTTAAAACTGTCCTTTTCCTTCCTAATATCTCCAGTGGTTCCTTAGTGATCCTGCTGCTGGTGATTTGTCACTAGCAACAGAATCGCCCATTTGGTTTCAGTCTAATGGTGGCTATAGACAATTCTGTAAATTATCAATTTATTTTCTGTTTACTATAGATGTATTGTTCCTTTTGAAGATTAACCACTTCCATACCGGGCCTATTTTGGCACTTCTCTCCTACATGCAAAAATCATATTTTTTTTGTTAGAAAATTACTCAGAACCCCCAAACAATATATATGTTTTTTTAGCAGACACCCTAGGGAATAAAATGCCGGTCATTGCCACTTTTTATCTCGCACGGTATTTGCGCAATCATTTTTCAAACGCCTTTTTTTAAGGAAAAAAACAGTTTCGTGAATTAAAAAATAACAAAACGGTAAAGTTAGCCCAATTTTTTTGTATAATGTGAAAGATGAATTTACGCCGAGTAAATAGATACCTAACATGTCACGCTTTAAAATTGCGCACACTCATGGAATGGCGCCAAACGTCAGTACTTAAATAAGCGACGCCTATGGAGATTTTTTTTTTTTTACAAGTTACAAATTTAAAGTTACAGAGGAGGTCTAGTGCTAAAATTGTTGCTGGCGCTCTAACGCACGCGGCGATACCTCACATGTGTGGTTTGAACGGCGTTAACATGTGTGGGCGGGACTTGCATGTGTGTTCGCTTCTTAACGCGAGCTACCGGGGATAGGGGCGTTTACATTTTTTTTTTTTTTTTTTTTATTATTTTATTCTTTATTTTACTCCAATTTATTTTAAACTTTTTTTTTTATCACTTTTATTCCTATTACAAGGAATGTAAACATTCCTTGTAATAGCAATGGTTTGTGACAGGTACTCTTTGTGGAGAGAGGCAGGGTCAATAAGACCCCACATCTCTCCTCCAGGCTGGAAAGCATTAGATCGTGAAAAAACATTCACAGATCTAATGCTTTCAGCCGCGATTGCATTTGCATTGTTTACATTCCGGGACCCGGGCGTGACGTCATAACATCGCGCCCGGGCCTCCGACGATCATAGAGATGACTGGTGACCATCTGGTCACCAGTCTACTCTATGCTTTCCATCCGATGCCGGCGGATCGTTTCTCTGGGTCTCCGATGGCAAAGGAGAGCCCGGAGAAGCACCGGATGGCGGCGGGAGGGGGGGGGACGTCCCCTCCCGCCGCCTATAAGAACGATCAAGCGGCGGAACTGCCGCTATGATCGTTCTTATGGTGCACAGATTCGCTGGCTGAAGAGATGGATATCTGAATGATGCCTGTAGCTGCAGGCATCATTCAGATATCCCCACTGAAAGTCCAGGACGTCATATGACGTCCTTGGGCGGGAAGTGTTTAAACCCATTTCATCAATATATACAATACACAGGGAAGTGGATTTCGATCTATGGTTAACCACTTCCTTACTGGGCACATATACCCCTTCCTGACCAGGTGAAATTTCAGCTTGTGGCACTGCGTCACTTTAACTGACAATTGCGTGGTCGTGCGATGTGGCTCCCAAACAAAATTTACGTCCTTTTTTTCCCCACAAATAGAGCTTTCTTTTGGTGGTATTTGATCGCCTCTGCGGTTTTTATTTTTTGCGCTATAAACAAAAATAGAGCGACACTTTTGAAAAAAAAAAACAATATTTTTTACTTGTTGCTGTAATAAATAGCCCAATTTTTTTTAAAAAAAAACTTTTTTTCTCAGTCTAGGCCATACGTATTCTTCTACATATTTTTGGTAAAAAAAAAAAAAAAATTGCAACAAGCGTCTGGTTTGCGCAAAAGTTATTGCGCTTACAAAATAGGGGACAGAATTCTTTTTTTTTTTCTTTTTTTTTTTTACTACTAATGGTGGCGATCAGCATTTTTTTCGTGACTGCGACATTATAGCGGACACTTTTGACACATTTTTGGCGCCATTCACATTTATACAGCGATCCGTGCTATAAATATGCACTAATTACTGTATAAATGTGACTGGCATTGAAGGGGTTAACACTAGGGGGTGAGGAAGGGGTTAAATGTGTACCCTGAATTGTGTTCTAACTGTGGGGGGAGGGGGGTGACTGGGGGAGGTGACCGACTGGGGGAGGTGACAGATCTGTGTCCCTATGTACAAGGGACACAGATCGGTCTCTCTCCCCTGACAGGACATGGATCTCTGTGTTTACATACAGAGCTCCACGTCTTGTCCCTGTAGCCGCCGATCCCGAGTGCCTGGCGGACATCACGGCCGCCAAGCACTCGCATCGGCATCTCGGCGATGCGGCGAGCACGCGCGTGCAGGCTGTAAAAACATGGCCAGTCGGAAGTAGAACCACCCTGCGGCCATATAAAGTCGTACGGCCGTCGGGAAGTGGTTAAAGTAGAATACCAGCTTACACCCAAATAGCCTTTAAAACTTTCCACCTCTCGCCTCCTAACACCTATCCTATGCTAACTTACTTGTGTAAGGATGATGTATATACTTATCTATTTTCAGGCTGCTCCAGTCACGTGAGATCCCATGTGTCAACCAGAGACGGCTGCAGAGGAGAGAGCTCTTCAATGGCAAAGCTGGTAAAGGCTGGAGCAGTGCCATCTCCCATAGGCTTCAATAGTCCAATGAGTTGGGTGTCCCCTCCCTCCCCTGCAGCTGCAGTGACTGATACAGAGGACCCAGATCACGTGACCGGACCAGAGCAGCCTGAAAATAGGTAAGTGTATTTCTTACACAGATTAGTTGGCATAAGTGTTTTGGGGGGGGGGGCTGATTGCCTGGACAGTTTTTTAATTGGAACTAAACCAACCTATCTTTTTCAACCAAGGAAGCTTCTATCTTGGCCTCTGTGCTGCACATGTGATCAGTTATGACACCAACTATTTGATGGTTTAACAGTTTGGTTGAGGGTGAAAGCAAATGTGACAGCATTTTCAGCATGCCAGGAATGTAACTTTTTTTGAGACTGTTAAATCAATGGGTTTAGTTTAACGTTAAGGCCCCTTTCACACTTGTATGACATGACCGTTGTACAACTGTGTATCCGACTTTACCATGCGGCTTGTAGTCTGACATGTGTCCAACTTTGATCCCCGACAATACCAGGCACGGTCTGGTATGAATCTTTAGGGGGAACTCCACGCAAAATGTAAAAAAAACTTGCATGGGTTCCTCTCCAAGTGCATACCAGGCCCTTCGATCTGGTATGCATTTCAAGGGGGACCCCCACGCCGAAAAAACAGCGCGAGGGTCCCCCCCAAAATCCATACCCTGACTCTTATCTGAGCACGCAGCCCGGCAGGTCAGGAAAGGGGGGTAGGGACGAGCGAAGCCCCTTCCCCCGAACCGTTCCAGGCCGCATGCTCTCAACATGGGTGGGTGCTTAGGGGCATGAGGGCCCTGCGCCCCCCACCCCAAAGCACCTTGTCCCCATGTTAAGGACAAGGGCCTTTTATTGACAACCCTGGCCGTTGGTTATCGAGGTCTGCGGGCGGGGAGCTTATTGTAATGAGGAAGCCCCCTTTAACAAGACTCTCTCCTACTGGCCCGGCGGTCAGGGAAGGAGAAGTGGTGACTTGGGCATGCGCGCAGTAGGGTTCCGGGTTCCCTTACTCGCAATGGAGACGGCATGCACATGACAGCTGATGGACTCCAGGACAGGTAAGTAATTGATTATTAAAAGTTAGCAGATGCAGTATGTGCAGCTGTTGGCTTTTAATTTTTGCAGCGGTGGGCAGACCTCTGCTTTAAATATGAAGTACTGTGTAAAAGTTTTAGGCAGATGTAAAGTAATGCAGGTCATACATGGGTCGAATTTAGAAATAATTTTCTTTTGAAAATCAGAAATTTTTGTGATCCCCCATGGTACCATTTATTTCGAAATTCGACCAACCAAGCCTTCAATTTCACATTGTGTTGCTACAGAAAATAACTTTAGTGGCTGGTAATCTTCTTTCCAGGTCACCGCTCATGCACAACTATTTTTCGATTTATATTTTTGGCACGATGCTCCCATCATTGATTAGAGATTAGTTTGTTTTTCCAAAAATCACTTAAATTCGATGGCCACAAGAAAATTGACTGTTTCAGCCCACTGCGAAATTCGAAAGAAAATTCTTAGTTACGATTTTCATAAGAAAATTATTTCAGAATTTGAGGGTTTTCAGTGTTGTGCTGAAAGAAAAACAAGTGCTGATAATGGCTGCCCAAAACGCTGTGATTTTGATGCAATGTTTACCTTGCTCATGCTGTGTTTTTCATGTCATGTGACTCAAAAAGTGAGATGGGTGCTTTTTTGCTGCATTTTCAATGGGGATGTGCGTTTTTATTGGTTTGGTTTTCCAAAATGCAGGATTTTTAACACCGCTTCAAAAAGTGCCGATAATGGCAGACTATATATTTATATTCATGATATTCATTAAAAAGTCGAATATGATACAAATTAGAGGTAGACCAATATATCGGCCGATATTTGGCCATTTTTGTTGCATCGGCCGATTATTATGAAAATTAGGCTGCTATTTTACACCACCGCCGCTCCTTCTCCACACTCGGCGGCTCTGGCAGCATCAAGAGCTGCGCTGAGTGTGAAACTGACAAGTAACAGAGAGGAGCTGACGGCTCGATGTCGGGGGTGGGCGGGACCCGGCCGGGTGGGTGGTACCCAGCAGCTATATTACACCAGCCAATGCGATGGTATCTGGGCGGGCCGCTACGTGTATGTGGCCCCGCCTCCTTTCTAAAGCAGCCCAATCATTGGCTGGTGTAATTTAGCTGGGTCCCACCCACCCCTGACTCCTCTGTTAGTTTCACACAGTTACACTTGGCTTAGTGTTAAACCTGCCAGTGCCACCGCCAGTCAGTGCCATCTGCCAGTGCCAACCAATTCCAATTGTTAGTGCCACTGCTAACCGGTGCCATCTGTCAGTTCCAAACCAGTGCCATCTGTCAGTTCCAAACCAGTGCCATCTGTCAGTTCCAAACCAGTGCCACCTTCCAGTGCCATCTGTACTGAGGACATCAAGTGTGTGCTAGAGTGACAGGAGTAAGCAGGAAGGAGTGGAGTGGGTGAGGGTTTTTTTTTTTTTTTTTAATTGTCCTAAAATTTCGGCATCATATATCGGCCGGCCCAATTTCTAAATATCAGCATCGGCCAGGAAAAAAAACATATCAGTCTACCACTAATACAAATATTATATATATTGTAATTATTTTTTTTTTTTTTTTTAAATCAGTTTCGGCCAAGTGCATCCTAATTACTAGTTTCATCACTACTTTTAAACATATAATATTTAGTTGTTGATTTTTTTTATCAATTTTTAAAGAAGAAAAATCTAAATCAAATCAATATTTGGTGTGACTACCTCAAACCAGCATCAATCATATGTAGTTTGAAACCTGGTTGAACTGCCAAACTCTGAGGTGAAGTTGTGGAAGACTGTTTCATGTCGCAGATCATACACCATGGCAAGAGGGAGCACAGCAACAAGATACAAGCAAGGTTTCTCCCAGGCAAAGATTTCAAAGCAGACTGGAGTTTCAATAAGTGCTGTTCAATCTCTTTTGAACAAGCACAAAGAAACGGGCAACGTTAAGGACTGTAGACGCAGTGGTCAGCCAAGGAAACTTCATACAGCAGATGCATGACACATCATGCTTTCTTCCCGTCAACATCTGAAGACGTTCAGCAGTGCCATCAGCACAGAACTGGAAGACAACAGTGGGACCCAGGTACACCCACCATCTGCTTGGCGAAGTCTGGCTAGAAGTTATTTTAATGGAAGAATTGCTACCAGAAAGTCATACCTCCAATGTGGAAACAAGGCTACGTGACTTAACTAAGCAGGAAAAAATAGGTACTGGGGTGGTGAAAAATGGCAGCAGGTGCTCTGGACTGATGAGTCAAAATTTTAAAAACTTGGCTGTAGCAGGAGGCAGTTTGTTTGCCGAAGGACTGGAGAGTGGTACAATGAGTGTCTACATTCAACAGTGAAGCATAGTGGAGGTTCCTTGCAAGTTTGGGGCTGTATTTCTGCACATGGAGTTGGGGATTTGATCAGGAGCAATGATGTATGTATGTCAGTGCTGAGAAAAACAGGCAAATGCTTATCCGTCATGCCATACCATAAGAGAGACGACCCCAAACATACAGCCAATGTAATTTAGGAACTATCTTCAGCGTAAAGAACGTAGTCCTGGAAGTGATGGTTTGGGCCCCCACAAATCCCTGATCCCAACATCGAGTCTGTCTGGGATTACAAAAAGAGACAGAAGGATTTAAAGGCAGCCTATATCCAGAAGATCTACGGTTGGTTCTCCAAGATGCAAAAGGGAAAAGCTCTGCAAAACCCGTAAGAAGGTGTCTGACAGCCTCAGCTCAGGCTCCAACCAGGCCATGCCACCAACATGTTTCACTCCACCCACAGAGCTTAGTTATGATGAAGTTCAGTGAGCAGAGTGAAGCGGGTTAGTAGCCTAGCCTGGTTGGAGCCCGAGCTGAGGTGTACGAGGCTGTCATACACCACCTTACGGGGTTTTTCCGAGATGTGCAACTTCTAGGACTTTTTCCCTTTTCCAATAGATGCCTGGAGCCTGAGACCAGCTCTGTCCTTGTCTGGACTCCAAGCGGTTGTTACAAAGGAGGACCTAGTGAAGCCTTGAGCTGTGCCTCTAAATTTAGTTTGGGTCATTGGTTCTCCAAGATGGTTGGAAAGACCTACTTGCCAAGTTCCTTCTGAAACGTACCTAGAAGAATTGATGCTGTTTTGAAGGAAAAGGGTGGTCACACCAAATATTGATTTGCATTGGATTTCTCTTCTGTTTTTTTTCTATTTATATTGCTAAAAACTAAACACTTCCATTTCTGAAACCGTTTTTCATTTACAGCATTTTTGCACACCTACCTAAAACTTTTGCACAGTAAATCTACACCTCAGTCTGCAGGGTTGCGTACCTCTGCTTTACATGGCAAAGTAGCTTGTTAAAATGATCTACCGATGTTGCCCCAAGACAGAAAGTTTCATACTGACAGGGCCGCCAAGTATAAGAAGAAAAAAAAGCCTTTAGTGCAAAACCATGACACCCAGAGTAAGCTACAATATCTAGTATATGTGTACATTAAAAGATACCAGCTATTTCTTAAACAAGCTTCCTTTTTTATTTTTTGCCTCCGATTTTAGTTTCACTTGGTTTGATTCTGAGCATGCACGGGTTTTGAACCGATGCTTTTGTGTACTAACCATCGGTTTGGACCGATGGTCAGCCGTCCATCGGTTCGATTTTTAAAGCAAGTTGTCTAATTTTTGTCCGAAGGACAACAGACCGATGGGCCGTACACACGGTCGGTTTGGACCGATGAAACTGGACTTCAGGCCATTTTCATCGGTTTGGACCGACTGTGTGTACGCGGCCTAAGTGTCTCAACTCTGATCACCATTTCCAGGAAGCTTGCTTTTACTGGCCAACGAAGCTGTCTCATTAAATACTGACATGGCAGTTTGTAGTCTCATTTTTGAAGTCTAAAGTAATAAAGTGAATACAAATCAAATACATTTTTCTATTTTAACAAAGGTAACACGGGGCATTTTGCATTTGTTCTTCAGCAGAGCTTTAAACTATACATATTCATAAAGAAGCTTCAGGAAAAGGGAAGCTTGCTGTGTTGCCTAATAAATTCTACTATAGTAAGTCTGCCCATTCACTGATGGGAGCTGTGAGGTAGGTTTGTGATGTGTACTGTATAAGTAGGTCTGCTGAGTGTATTGGGTGCCTTCTCTGTGCTGTACGTCACGTACTCCTGATTACGCCATTCTATGTTGTGTACAGAATGTTGCATACACCACACCTAAATACTGTGAATTACACTCTGAACATTGTAATCTGTTGCATAATCCATATTGCAATTGTCTCCTTATTGTCATATTAATCAAGATTAGTTGTTTATACAACTGTGACTCTGAAATTCTATCCCTTGTGCAAGATTTGTAGTTTCCTTGTGGTATATTCAAATGAGTCTGGGATTTCTGTAGAATTTAGATTTCCATATTTCCTGTTAAGAAAAACCTCACCTTATGTCGCAGGTTTGGGTATCACCTGGGAATGAGCATTGTACACTTCAGGATCACCCCAAATCTATTTTTCATAATGTTGTGTTTTTATTGTACATCATCTTTTATTTTATTTGTGTGAGTATGTTGCAAAGTCTCATTCCTGGCAATCCTGCCAGTAACACCACCATCTGTTTCAGGCTGACTTCCAAGCCATTGCCTTATGCAGATACCTCCCACAAGAGCGCCCTTTTCATAATTCCTTACTGTTCTCCCATCAACCCGGGAATTTTGGGGTGTTAACCATCCATTCTTGCATGTTTCAATACCTCCTGTTGTATTCACCCACATTTTGAAATCCGCTTTAAAATATCCATCAAGGAGAGTGGGTTTGGATACCTTCAAAATACCCACAGCACTTGCACTGACTCAAAACACAAGCATAGAGTGTATGTTAGGTATCGATGTGTGTCATGTGTCCTCGGCAATCGGCACACTGCCAGATTGCTGTGACAATCCAAAGTTCTCTTGTCTAGACTTGGGTAACAACCATAAAACCAGGCACACCCACCACACATTAACAACTTAGCAGTTTGTCAGCATGAAGGTAAAAAAAAAAAACATTCAGCCTTTACAACACCAAGTTCACCTTTTGGGGTGTAAAGCGTTCCAGCTCCTGCTGCCAGTTCCCCTCCTCCGAGTGACAGTGGGCAGGCGTTGTACAAATCTTTGTATATATATGTGGAGTTTTAAATAAAGCTTTTTAAAAAAAAAAAAAAAAAGAAAGACAGTGCGCAGGGAATCTTCTCCCCACACCCGCTGTCACTTTTTGAAAAAGGCATGGCCTTGCGGGGCTCCACCCACACAGCCACGCCATTCATTCAGTTTCCTATGAAAAAATTAACTACAACTACAATCAGCCAACACGGCTGAAGGCTTGTAGTTCTGAATGAACTGTAAGGGCCCTAATAAACGCTCCTGAAGTTCATTCACAAGCCCTGCATCGTTCAAAAATTCAACCTGTATGAAGGTATGGGCAGAAAGCTGAAAGAAGTCTACAGAAACCTGACACCGCGCCCCTGCTCCTCTGATCAGGGGTGCAATTATTTCCAGGATCCTGCAGGAAAAGCCAATAGTGCACTTTTTTTTGTTTTTGTGAAAATATGTGCATTTATTTATTTTTGTGTCTGTAAAAGTGACAGGTATTCAAGGTGTATATTTTTTATGTATTTTAAACAGGTGACACATTGGTTGTGGAAGAAGATAAAAGCAGGAATGCTACTGTCGTGAAGCAATATGTAAATGATCAGACTCTGCCAAGCGCTCCAGCAATTGTTCGTAGAGTAGTTCCAGCAGACAATTCCTGTCTCTTTACAAGTGTTTACTATGTGGTGGAAGGTGGTGTATATGACCCAGCGTGCGCACCAGAAATGCGCAGCCTTATAGCTGAAATTGTTGCCAGTGATCCCACAAGTTATTCTGAAGCTGTGCTTGGAAAAAGTAATGAAGAGTATTGCTTGTGGATTCGTAGGGATGACACATGGGGTGGAGCTATAGAAGTTTCAATACTTTCCAAATTTTATCAGTGTGAAATTTGTGTAGTAGATACCCAGACAGTGAGAATAGATCGTTTTGGGGAAGACGCTGGTTACAGCAGACGGGTTTTTCTAATTTATGATGGCATTCACTATGACCCTTTACAGCGCCAGTTTCCTGATCCTAGCATGCCACCTATGACCATTTTTTCCACAACAGATGATGATGCACTGGTGCAGGCCTTAGAGTTGGCAGATGAAGCAAGGAAAAAAAGGAAATTCACAGATGTGAATAGATTTGCTCTACGTTGTATGGTTTGCCAGAAAGGATTAACTGGACAGTCAGCAGCAAGAGATCATGCCAAGGAAACCGGGCACACCAACTTTGGGGAGGTGTAGTATCCCAAACTTTGGAAAATTGGTGAAAACTACCTCGTACCCCAGAACCCAGTATAACGTGCATATGCAGTGATATTCTGAAAACAACTAAGGAAAGTAGGCAACACCTGCTTTCTTTCTTTTTTCTTTTTTTTTTTTTTTTTCCATCAGGGTTTTGGGATATTTATTGTGTTTAAAGCTGAACTATCGCCAATTTTTTGGCAGTTTTAAGATTATTTAAATGATTTATGGTTAAAATAAGTTTCATGCCACAGGCTAAAGGTACCCATATGCATTAGGTGGCTCCAATGCCGGCCATCAGGGTAGCAAAAAATATTTTATCTGGCACAAGTATTCCTAATGCTTTTATACTGTATGTGGTATTGTGTTTTTTTTTTTTTTTTTGGTCTGTGAATTTGATAGCGCACAGTCAGCCAGTGGCTAACGAGCCAAAGTGGCTGAACAGCTGCTAATGTGATCTTTGACAAGTACGTATATCCACACACACTTACTTTTAGTGCTTTCTTACACTTTATTCTGGCAAAGAAGCCGACAGATGTAAATTTTTCCAACAGTTAAATAATTATATTAAGATGAAATGCTTCTTGGCATAATGGTGTGGTTTTTAAACTAAACCAACTAGGGGTTAAGTGTATGCATGTGTAAAAATCCTTCATTTAATCTACAGTAGCTGTCAGTTCATTAATTACCTAAATGTAATCTTAAATAGTACCCCCATCTGCCTGTAAACTATAATATCTGCATTAGAAAACTGGCTAAAAAAGATACCACTTTTTTTTTTTTTTTTTTGCATACTGTACATACACTGCATTTAACAATGTTTGCGTACAATTGCTTTATTCTGTAATAGGTGCTATGTCCCACCTTTTTCAGTATCTCCTCAGTATACCACTTCAGCCATTTGAAAATCCAATGTAGATGCAACATTCTGAAAGGTATATAGGACTAAACAAACGCCTACTGTATATATCCAACGACATTATGGTCTGGTAACTCTCCCAAGCAGCAGTTACTGCAGTCTGGGAGATTGTGTCCTGTATACATTACAAAGTATGTCTTTGGGTTGCGGTAGCAGATGGGCGAGGTGGATTGCTAAAAAACAGACATGGCACAATTGGGGCCCTTTCACACATACCCTGGCCCTTTGCGGATGAAAACGGGACATACATGGGTCCCTATGTGATTACGGGTGTCAGCGGATGAACACCCGTAATTTGTCCGCCTCCGCAAAGATACGCATTTGCAGATGGAAGAAATCCTATTTTTCTTCCGTCTGCCGGATCTGATTGGATGAACACGAACTTACGGTCCGTGTTCGTCCGATCCCCCATGGGAGAGCGGAGGAAACACAGGGCAGTCCCTGCACAGTGTGCGGGGACCGCCCTGCCAGCTCAGCGGGGATTTTACGGAGGATCCCCGCTGAGCTGTACGGACACACGGAGCGGATCATTACTGATCCGCTCCGTGTGAAAGGGCCCTTAGGGTGCATATTATACAATTTTACTGATACTTTTAGCTAGCTAATCTCTAGATGAGCATCCTTTTCCTTACAAGAACCTTGTAAACTGATAACTTCCAGTGCTTGGTCTGCACGCTTTGTGCTCCCACCTTTTTCTGAGGTCTAAAGCAGTGGGTCTCAACTTCAGTCCTCGAGTAACCCCAACAGACCATGAATGCAGGTTTTCCTTTCTCTTGCGCAGGTCTTTTATCCAAGAGAAATTCCCAAAACATGGCCTGTTGGGAGTACATGAGGACTGAGATTGAGAACCACTGGTCTACAGAACCCCTACCCACTGTTATACAGAAGAGGAAATGTTTGTAGTGCAGATCAGGAGAGCAGCCTAAGGTGACAACACTACTTCTCCATAGATACTGTACAGTAAGAGAGTGTTGCCAACATGAGACAGGAATGGTTAGTGACAAGATCACCAGGTTAAAATAAAGGTGGAAGAATAAAGCTAGTCAACCACCACATCTAACATCTGCTGTTTGTGAGGTTAAGATGTGCCTTAAGCTGAACTCCAGGCAAATGGACGAAATGCATGTATTGGAGCTGTTTTACCTGCCAAAGTATTTACATTTCTGTTCATCCAGTCAAGATGTTTACACAGCCCTAATTGCACGTCTTGACAATGAAAGGTGAAACGGCGCGTAGATGAGCTTATCGAACACTCTGCTCCCTCCTCCTACCAGCATGTCCCTCAGTCCATGAATGCTGCAGTACAAATGACTGGCTCTGTGTTGTGCTTCTTTTTCTGCCAGTCTGATCTCTGCTTTACAGTTGACTGCAAAAGGCTGATACCAGGTCAAGTTGCGGTCACGTTAAAAAGGCCAGGTTAAGTTTTAATAAATTTACTGATGAATACAAAGCTGCATTTGTCTTTTAGATCTGCCTGGAGTTCAGCTTTTACGTTGGATTTGTAACCTTATTTTTTCCTATCCATTCAGGGACATGGTAGTATACCCCAAAAATGAATATCTTCCCATCTACAGAAGGACTGGGATACTGGTAAACAAGGATAAGCCCTCTTACTACCAACATGCCTTAGATATTTTGCTTGTCTCCTAGAAGGGAAGGATGTCCTTTCTTCAGTTCCAAATGTTACGATTTTTTGCTAGCATTTTTGTCTTTAGTCAAGATTTTGCTTGAGCTGGTTTCTACAATTGCATCTATGCAGAGTAGCCTTTCTCCAGCCTTGCTTTGGAGGGTTGTACCTAAAGCCTGCTGGTACAAATGTTGCAGTGCAAAGTGATCTTCAGGGACTGAGTTCCTCGCTAGTCACTAGTTGTTGAACCTCTGGGTGCCTTGAATTTACCAATCTCTGCTGGTATCACTGGGGGTGAGATTAACGCTGTTGCGTTCCTCCCTTTTTCCCATCTCCCAGCTACTTTGCAAAGAACCACATGGACCTCCAATCTTCGATGTGTTCCTATTGCATTCCTACTATGACATGCCCATCTTCCCAGCTATCTGACCCTACACTTGCTACCAGCAGTTGGGTTCTGTAGGTATCCAGGAGGCTTTGTCCAATACCCTGTGCTAAGCTGCTTGTCATCAAGCAGTTGCGACATGTCTGATTCTAGAAACTTAAGGGGAAAGTCCCACTGTTCCAGGTGCAGTCAGCTCGCACTCAACTCAAGCTTTCAAGTGTTGTGTGCAGTGTGCCTACTGATGCTTTCAACATCTGCATCTGGAAATTCTCTTGCTCCTAGAGCCTATGCCACCTTTAAAGTCTTCCCCCTACACAAGGAGATTTGTATTTGTCATGTTTGACTCTTTAGGCCAAATGGCACAGATGGTTGTTGACTTGCTGAACGCAGAGGTCACAAGCTAGTTTTCGCTCCTTCCCTCGCAGGTTCTGTATCAGGTATGCTAGAAGCCACAGAGCCATTAGCTGCTGAGATTCGGAGTACCCATCCTGCATCTCAAAGCTCTAAATGTTTTCATTTGAGCTCAGAATTTCTGTATGGAATCCACCAGGTTTGTCATTGCCTCCCTTCATCAGGGAGATGTCCTGCACAATTGCCTCCCTTCATCAGGGAGATGTCCTGCGTTGTTCATATTGGAGATGCACACCTGCATGCCCATATTGCTGTTCCACCATTTCTTGATGGCGAAGACACACCATTATCAAAGCTTTTGGTTTTGGTGATGTAGTTGCACCCTTTTCCTGTCAAAACACTCGCTATTTGATCTCTAAGTGCCTTTGGGTTCTTCAGCATCAGGCAACTGTTTCCCATAAGGCCTTCTGCTCACACGTTTTCCAAGTTCTACTAGGTAGATGTTTAGTCCTCATCTGATGAAAGGTTGATCCGATGGCTCTTTGAGCTTCACAATCCCCAGTACTGTTGTTTTCTAGTTTGCCTGTTAGTGTTTTATTTATTGTTTCTCACCCCCCCCCCCCCCCCCTAGTTGGATTGCTTTTTGGACAATTAAAGTGGTTGTACAGACTCAAGTGTTTTTTTTTTTTATTTTTTTTTTATTTAACTTCATGCATTCTGTTTATGAGCCCCATCTTGATGCAGCCATGTGGACGAGAGACTCGGCTCTCCCAGGTCTCTACTTCATTGGCTGAGACAGCAGCGGCAGCCATTGGCTCCTGCTACTGTCAATCACAGCCAGTGGTCCAATAAGGAGAGAGTGGGGATAGGGCTGAGCTGCGCTGTGAGTATGCCCGCTTTCTATGGGGGAGCTAGGCAGGAGAGAAGGGCCTGGTGCATTGGTGGGGAACTTGCGAAGAGGAGGAATGGGGCTGTTCTCTGCAACGCTATTGCATACAGCAAGCAAGTATAACATTAAACATTAAAAACTTTAATCACTTTAACCTTCCCTGTGTCCTGTAATTGACTGTCCCTCTGTGTTCATGATCATGCTAGTGTTGCTGCTTTGCTACAAAGTTGAGGCATTCTGGTAGTGGGGGGGGGAGCTGGCTTTATCCTGGGCTGGCTTACCCTTCCCCCCCCCCCCCCCCCCTTTCTGTAGGCAGAAGTATTTGGGAGCAGTGCTTTTAGTAAACCCATTTGTTTAATTCCATTTTGTCCTGGATGAGAACATAAAGAAGCAAAACTAGTTTTAAAGGGTAACTCCACGTGTGTGTGTGTGTGTGTGTGGGGGGGGGGATCACAAATAAAAAAAGCATACATAAATGCGACACAAGTCATATTGTAACTGAACGTTAAGAAACAATACTGTTTCTTTTCAATCTGCAGCACTGTAATGTTCTGTAAAATCCATTATGAAGTCATTCTGTACACTGATGGCGTATAGAACACCAACCCAGGATTATCAAGTATTTCATGCTTGTCATTATGGGACTGATTGTCCTAGAAGTCTGCACTAAGTCACATTTTGGTCACCAACTTCAACAAAGATGTCATTTTTGGTGAGATGCTCCCAAAGGGAAATCATGTCTAAAAGGTTGCAGACTTCAAAGCTCATTAATCACCCAGAGGGAAATGATGATGATGTAGTGTGTGTGTGTTGTTTTTTTTTTTTTTCAACAAAAGTGGAGTTGCTCTTTAATCTTTAGCATTTCCAATGCAGGATGGGTGGATAAAAACTCCTAGATTACTCCTCCTTGTCCCAACTGTGAGCCATAATTCAGACTGATGATTGGACGTCCCTTCAGTATGTGAAGATTGTAAAATCAATATAAATGACCTAATCTGTGAATTATGCAACATTTTATGTTTTGGAAGCAAATTTTAGATTGAAGCAGTTTGTAAAGACTGACTTAAAAAAAAAAAGTATTTCTTTTTTACATGGTTTAATGCTTGCAGTCAATAATGTACTGTTTCAATATAATCGCTACCATATCAAAGTGGATCATTGTTTGGAACTGCTCATTGATACATTTTGTTTTTGGAACGGATATCACATCCACCTTTGCTGGAGCTGCATTTAAAATTTTCAGATACCATTGCTGCTACTGTATTTTAATTTGCACAAGAGGACTGTATGTATGCGAGTTTCTGTGCAATCCTACCAAAGCCTTACAAAGCCACAATACTGGAAATCTTTTTATGTTACAAGCATGTAAAATGAATAATGTAAAAACAATTCTGCAGAGACCTGTAACTGTTACGGATTTTGTATTTAATGTTGCCGAGTTAAAGAATTGTATTATCCTTGCCACCATCATGGGAGATCACTTGTTTACAAACTGGAACCAAGACAGATGAATGCATCGCTTTAGCCAACTTGCCGGAGCATCACATGTCCAATACAACTATGGACCATTCCAGGGAAAGGGATGTTTTAATTTCTTTTCCTGCATGAAAACAACTTGAAAGATCATCTTATAACTGAACTTCTGGTACACATATAAGCTGCATTCAAAAAAAGTACTTGAATATGTTTCTCTTGAATAAGCTGTTTTTTGTATTTATTCATCACTGGTAAAGGCTGTTACTTGTGCTGTGTGTACACAAAATAATTAAGACTATTTCAACGAATCTGTGAGTGTGCTTTTTTTTTTTTTTTTTTTTTTAAGTAATGAACGATGAACCTTTTTTAAATGTGTACCTTTTTTGTGTTTATCGCAAGTTGCATATCCTGCAGGTAGCAAAATTTGGCAGAAGAAACTTTACGAAGAGTTGTGCAAAGCATATTTGTGGAATGCAAATTTGTATACTGTTTACAAACCTATTTAGTTGCTAAAGTAAATGTCAAATTTCCTAAGTTATGCACGGTTAACGTGATCTTTTTTTAAAATATTTTATTATAATAAACATGTTGTACTTGCCTGCTCTGTTTGCACAGAGCATCCCTGATTCTCTTCTGGGGTCCCATGCTCCTGGCTCCTCCACTATGGCAAGCGTCCCCATAGGAGGTACTTGTGCGTGCTCGCTCTCAAGCCGCCATGTCTTCATCTATTAACACAGACCAGGCGGCTCAGCTAGGGATCTGCTCTGTTCCTTTTTCATTTCAGAGTGTGGTTTACAACCACTTTAAGGTGAGAAACTGTCTTTTATACAGACATATATTTTAGTGCAACCTGATCCTTCTTCTGTTTTTGTGTGAAGGTGAGCGGGTTGGCTTTGTTTCCACTTTAAAATAATGTGTGTGGTTTTTTTTTAAGTTTGCTACTCTATGAAGATTTTCTGGTAAGACTTCTCAGAAATACAGATGTGTGTACCAGAGTCATAGGCCCCATGTACACGGATGTTCTGAGGCAGTTGGACACTTTTTTTTTCAACTGCCCCTGATCTCATTCAATGTTATCTTATGTGTACATGTATACAGGTTCGTTTACAGTCTTTTTTTAGGCAGTTGCGTTTTATATTTTTTTCCCTATTACAAGGAATGTAAAAATCCTTTGTAAATGGATAATAGCATGACAGGTCCTCTTTACAGAAAAATCTGGGGTCTATAATGCTCCCCCCCCCCCCCAGACTTCTCCTCTAGGCTGAAAAACCTGAGATGATAAAAAAAAAAAGTGATCCCCTCCCGCTTATAAGAACAATCAAGCGGCTTCCATGGCTGTCCACAGTGTTCTTCAACTCTGTGGTTTTGTAAAATTAAAAGCTTGGCAAAAAAAATAATGCAAAGCTTGGAAACTTAAAGAGCTCCAGTATCCTGTGTAAAAATTAAGTCAGCAGCTACAAAAACTGCTGACTTTAATAAGCAGCCACTTGCCTGACCCACGATCCAGCTGTGCTCATCCCAGCCATTTTCACCTCCCGTCTTCTGTGCCTGGCATCCTAACTATGGGCACCCGATTGTGAAAGCTTGATGCCTGTGCAGTGCATTCTGAATGAGGAGCTGCACATTATTCTGGGACCTTCGACATGTCTTAAAAGACTGAGGGGGGAGGGCTTCTGCCAAAATCGGGTATCCGCTCCCTCCCTAATGTGCCATTTCATTTAGAGGAACTGGGGAGGAGGCCTTTAAAGGGGTTGTAAAGGTAAAAAAAAAATCCCTAAATGGCTTCCTTTACCTTAGTGCAGTCCTCCTTCACTTACCCCATCCTTCAATTTTGCTTTTAAATGTCCTTATTTCTTCTGAGAAATCCTCACTTCCTGTTCTTCTGTCTGTAACTACACACAGTAATGCAAGGCTTTCTCCCTGGTGTGGAGAAAGCCTCTTGAGGAAAGTGGAGTGTCCTGACCCTCCTGCTCGCCCCCTCCCCCCTCAAGAGGCTTTCTCCACACCAGGGAGAAAGCCTCACATTACGGTGTGTAGTCAGACAGAAGAACAGGAAGTGAGGATTTCTCTGAAGAAATAAGGACATTTAAAAGCAAAATGGAAGGATGAGGTAAGTGAAGGAGGACTGCACTAAGGTAAAGGAAGCTATTTAGGTAATTTTTTTTTTACCTTTTACAACCCCTTTAAAGCGGAACTTACCCTTTTCGTTGAAGCTCCGCTTTAAGGATAGGTTCACATCTATTTATATTTTGGTGCTTTTTTTCAGTTACTGCATTACTGTCCATTTAACATGGTTTCCTATGGAACACGTTCACGTCTATGCTTTTTTTTTTTTTTTCAGCTGCTGCATTTTTGGAAGGGGTCAGTGATTTTTTTTTTTTAATGCAAAATGGTGCGTTTTTGGTTCAATAGATTTCAGTGGAGAAGGTGCAGCAAAGCAGTGTTTTTTTTTTTTTGTCTTGATTTGCGTTTTTAATTTATCCAACAACAAATTGGCTTAAAAAAGCATAAAAAAGAGAAAACACAAAATGCACGTCAGAAACCGATCCGAAGCTCCGTGAAATCGGCCGCAGGACTCACGGACCCGATCGCCGCTAGAGTCCCGCGATCGGTCCCCATGGCTGAAGAACGGGGAGAGCCGTGTGTAAACACGGCTTCCCCGTTCTTCACTGTGGCGCTGTCATTGATTGTGCGTTCCCTAATATAGGGACGCACAATCAATGATGTCAGACCTACAGCCACACCCCCCTACAGTTGTAAACACACATGAGGTCACACTTAACCCCTTCAGCGCCCCCTTGTGGTTAACTCCCAAACTGCAACTGTCATTTCCACAGTAAACAATGCATTTTTTGCTGTGAAATGGCAATGGTCCCAAAAATGTGTCAAAATTGTCCGAAGTGTCCGCCATAATGTCGCAGTCACGAGAAAAATCGCTGATCGCCGCCATTAGTAGTAAAAAAATTAAATAATAAAAATGCTATAAAACTATCCCCTATTTTGTAAACGCTATAAATTTTGCGCAAACCTATCGATAAACGCTTATTGCGATATTTTTTTTTTTTTTTACCAAAAATAGGTAGAAGAATACGTATCGGCCTAAACTGAGGACATTTTTTTTTATATATGTTTTTGGGGGATATTTATTATAGCAAAAAGTAAAAAATATAGCATTTTTTTCAAAATTGTCGCTCTATTTTTATTTATAGTGCAAAAAATTAAAACCGCAGCGGTGATCAAATACCACCAAAAGAAAGCTCCATTTGTGGGAAAAAAGGATGCCAATTTTGTTTGGGAGCCACGTTGCACGACCGCGCAATTGTCAGTTAAAGCGACGCAGTGCCGAATTGCAAAAAGGGGCCTGGTCTTTTATCTGCATTTTGGTTCGGGTCTTAAGTGGTTAAAGTGATATTAAACAACCATATAACTTACATATACAGCAATCTAATTACCTCCCCTAGTAAAAGCACCACAAGAAGCACACACAAACACTGGCTAGGCACATATTTAACCCTTTGCCCTAGATTTTTAAGCCTTTTCCAACCAGCGTCAGTACATATGTTTAGCACTGATCACTGTATTAGTGTCACTGGTTCCCAAAAGTGTCAGTGTCTGAATGCCGTAATACCACTATAAGTTGCTGAGCTCCACCATTACTAGTTAAATAAAAATGTTTGCAGATGCAGTAACTTTTAGGCAAACCAAGCAATGGGATTTTTTTTTTTTTTTTTACCAAAAACATGTAGAAGAATACAAATTAGCCTACATTTATCAAGAAATTCGATTTTCTTGTATTGGATAGGTTTTTTAGCAAAAAGTTAAAAAAATATATATATTTTTCATAATTGTCTGGATTTTTTGTTTATCGCACAAAAAAAAAAAAACCTCGGTGGTGATCAAATACCACCAAAAGAAAACTCTATTTGTGGAAATAAAGGACATTAATTTTGATTGGGTAGTGTGCTAATCAAAGGACCTGGCAGCAGTGAATATGCACTACAGGTAAGTTTTGGAATTAGGTGAGGGTGCAGAAAAGCTGCTTGGTGTTTTTTTCCCCTTTAATGCAGAGGATGCATTAAATAATGTACCACTTTGAGTTAACCAACCCCACTATGTCATTGGTTGGTATTACAGTGGATATAAAAAGTCTACACAACCCTGTTAAAATATCAGGTTTCTGTGATGTAAAAAAAAATGAAAAAGATAAATAATTTCAGAACTTTTCACACTTTTAATGTGACCTATAACCTGTACATCGCAATTGAAAAACAAACTGAAATCTTTTAGGTGGTGGGGAGTAAGGGCTCTTTCACACGGAGCGGATCCGTATTGATCCGCTCCGTTAGCCCGTTTGGCTGAGGACACTCTTTAAGAGGGGATCTTGATGTGAAGGGGGTTAAGGACTGTGATGTGCACTGGGGACTAAGGATGCTGATATAATAATGGGTTAAGATCTGTGCATGTGCATTAGGTGCACACGTTGTGGGTGGATTAGCCTATTTTAATGGGCTCACTACCCACAAGAAACAGAGAGAAAGAAGTCCTTGACCTTTTTTAAAAAAAAAAAAATTGCACCGCACCAAGCTGCATTGTGCTGCAGCAACAGAGGTCCGACATGATATTCGGACCTCTGCTAGAAGAAAATGTTACTGACCGGACCTCGGCGAATTGTAATTCAATACCCCTGGTATAAAGGGACAAGGCACAGGCAGCGCCATCACCCCAATCTTCACATTTTCTATCACGTTCACCTACCCCTTTAAGGCCTCATTCACACGGACGGACCGTTCATGTACACCTGTCAGTTTTGACGGCGGCCCTGAACGGCGGCTCCATGCATCTCTATGGAGCGTCGGTTGTCAGCGAGACATGTCCGCTGACATCCGACCCTAATCGATCCGCTAAAAACAGACGTATGGGGGCCACGTCCCCATCCGTCCATGTGGATCGGATCGGGTAAGATCTGATGAAAATGGACATGCTGTCCGTTTTCATCAGATCGCTCCATAGGAGACAGCGGTGCCCGACAAGCCCCTCCCAGCTCAGTGAGCAGCTTGTCATCCATTGGCTCAGTGGAGATCTGCGTAGCGACGGAGTCCGCCTCGTGTGAATGAGGCCTTAGGGGTTGGGTTTCCAGGGGGGGCAGCAGCCCAAATCACGGTCCTAAGCGCAGGCAGATTATTATTTTTTTTTTTCAAATTACACAATTTTTTTTTTTTGCATTTAAAAAGGTAGGTGCAGAGAGGGGGGGGGGGTTGGCCACGGAATGGTGAGAGAGAGATTATACAGTCCAGATTACAATTTGCAGGGGCAGCAAAGGTGACAGAGAGAGGGGGGTGCACCATGCAACCCCCCCCCCTCTGTCACCTACCTTTTCTGTCCCTGCAAATTGTAATCTGTATAATCTCTCTCACACCATTGCACGGTGCACTCTCCCCCCCCCCCTCTCTCTGAGATTATTATACAGTTTACAATTTTCAGGGGCAGCAAAGTTAAGTGACAGAGAGAGGAGGGGGGGCCCGGGGGGGGGGGTGCACCGTTATATGGTGAGAGAGAGATACAGTATACAGGTCAGGATTTCATTAAAATATATTTGTTCACCTTGTGCTCCAGTTGATGGCAGGGATACCCATCTTCATGAGCTACAGATCTCCATGCTACACCGTTAATGTCTTCTCCTCTCTGCCTCCTCTGCCATGTGACCCTGCAGGAGAAAGGAGTGGGCGGTGCTGGCGCCGCACAGGACGGTGGAACTGATCTGACGTTCGGTCCTTCTTCCCTTCGGCTCCTCCCCTCCCTCAGTCACATGATCGCTCCAGTCAATTGAGTCCTCCACACAGCGCCGGGTTAGATGTGAAGGAAAGTGCGGCGGCGGCGAGCATGGCGGCCGCTACCCGCCGGTGACCGGCCCGCCGCTGCTTTATATTTCTGACACACGCGTGACACTGGAGTGACTGCCTGGCATAGGGCAGGCATCTCCACCCCTGCATAATTGCAAAGTGCGGCCGCGATGGCGGCCAGCGGCCGCCGCCGTGGCCCACAGCTGATTAATTTTGACTGACAGCAGGCGGCCTACCGGGAATTTTCCCGCTATCCCGGTAGGCCAGTCCGGCCCTGGTCACAGGCAGTGCCGGGACAAGGTCACCCAGTGCCCAGGGCGAACATGCCAAACTGCGCCCCCCCCCCATGTTGCGCATGATCAAGCATCTTACTCACATCTGATAAACACACCTGATTGTTGTGTTTAAAGGTTTTTATTGGTATTTCAGAAAAGAAAAATCATATAATAAAGCAATATATATGCGAAAATATATCAAGACAAACATCAGATGAATTAAAGTGGATTAACAATATTCATAGAATAGCATTCATCATAGAAACATATATTATTATATCAATGGACGTAGTTAAAAAGATCCAACAGGGGTAGATCGAAAAATAAGACCGTATATCATAGAGGAAATTAATCAGTCAAAAACAAACAATATTAATAAAAAGGGGGAGGGAGGGAAAAAAAGAGAGGAAGAAAAAAAAAAAGGGGGGGGTATCAAATGGTAATATAAAATTCTACATGAAACCATATCCATTTCAAGTAATGTTAGAGTGGTGAGTCAAATTATGAAATTCATCAGATTCGGTGAATTTTGTCCAGCAATTCCATCTATCATGGAATTTAGTAGGGGAATCCAATGATTGAAAGATCAGTTCCTCTATTTCCGCAATCCGTTCAATTCTTCGGAACCATTCTAAAATGCTAGGAGGGGAAGTGTCTCTCCAGTGTATCGGGATGCAGAGTTTGGCTGCATTAATCAGTTGTAAGACTATTGTATTTCTGTATATGTGGTGGGGTAATGAAGTCCCCCCCCCAGATCCAAACCAATGAAGTAGGAATTAGGCAGCGGAGAAATCTGGAGAGTGAGAGGTAATGCGAGAGATAATACGGTGGACACCCTTCCAAAAGGGTTGTATAGCGGGGCAGTCCCACCATATATGTAAGAGGGTTCCTAAAGAGGAATTGCAGCGCCAACACGTAGGTGGGGTGGCAGGATTGAATTTATGAATGACATAGGGGGGCTGATTTACCAAGCCTTTACTCCATGACTCATGGAGTAAAAGCAGGAGTAGCAGCCGTTTGGTCATTTACTAAATAAATACGCTGCTAGTGCAGTGTATTTCCCTAGTTACTAATGTGCTCCATGCGCCCAGGAGAGGGTGCATTGTGCACCAGTACAGACCTGGCGCACGGCACATTTAAATGTAAATTGTGGGGGTTTGGGCGGGAGTTTATTAGGGGGGGAGGTGGGGGGATGCAGGGGAAGTGAAGTGACATGTGTTTGAATGTGTTTGGCGGGCCGAATTGAAAGGGAAAGTGTTTTTTGAAAACAGATCCCCGTACGCTTGCACAGTGCGCCTGAACCTCGGGAGGTTCATTTGCATACTGGGCATGCGCAGAGAAATTTTGGCGCTTCCTGTGCGCCTTGTCAGTACGCCGTGAAAATCTTGGTAAATACCAAGCGGCGTACCCGTGAATGCGCTGCGTGACGCGGCGCACGGGAATCTCCGAGCTGTTTTCAGCCATGAAGGGGAACTCCGCGCCAAATTTCAAACTTGAAATCGGCGCGGGTCCCCCTTCAGGGCTACATTAGGCTCTTAGGCTTGGTCCGGAACGTGAGGGGTTAAACCCTCACCAATTCGGCGCGGGGTCCCCCCCCCAGATCCAAACCAAGCCCTCATCCCAAGCACGCAGTCTGGCCCGGACAGGAATGGGGGTGGGGACGAGCGAGCGCCCCCCCCCCCTCCTGAGCCGTACCAGACCGCATGCCCTCAACATGGGGGAGTGTGTGCTGTGGGGGAGGGGGCACTGCCCCCCCACCCCACAGCACTCTTGCCCCCCATGTCGATAGGGACAAGAGCCTCTTCCCGACAACCCTTGCCATTGGTTGTCGGGGTATGCGGGCGGGGCTAATCGGAATCTGCGAGCTCCCTTTAATAAGGGGGGCCCCAGATGCCGGCCCCCCACCCTATGTGAATGAGTATGGGGTACATCGTACCTCTACCCATTCACCTGGGGGAAATGTAAAGTAAAATAAAACACCACACAATAAAATATTTTATTAATCTGCTCCGGAGCCCCCCCTTTCTTCTTTAGCTCTCTTACAAGGGGGGGTTTCTTCTCTCCCGATCTTCCGCCGGGACCCTGGGCTTCGGTGATTTCTGCCGGAGGAGGGCGCCATCCCTCGGTCCTCTCCGGAGCTTTCCGCCGGATGCCCCCACCCCATTTAAGCTCTTTTACATTAGGGGGGGCATCCGGACTTCGGGGTCTTCTGCCGGGGGATGGCGCCTATCCCCCAGTCTTTCCGGTGCCTTCCGCCAGGGTTCCGGTCTTCCTGGTCTTCTGCCGGGGGTGCGCCAACTCCCAGGTCTTTTCTCTTCTGTCTTCTCTGCTCCCTCTTCTGCCTGGCTCCCCCGCGGAGCCAGGGCTTTCTTCCGTCTTCTCTCTTCCTTCTTCTGCCTGTCTCCTCCGGGAAACAGGGCTTGTCTGCGCTGTCCTCTCCCTTCTCTTCCATTGGATGTTGACACGACGAGGTTCCGCGCTGACATGCCGTGTCAGCGGCGGGCATGGACTTATATAGGGTAATGCCACCATGTGACCTCAACCCATGTGACATCACATTCCCTGGGCATGATGGGAATGTGATGTCACATGGGTTGAGGTCACATGGTCGCATTGCCCTATATAAGTCCATGCCCGCCGCTGACACGGCATGTCAGCGCGGAACCTCGTCGTGTCAACATCCAATGGAAGAGAAGGAAGAGGACAGCGCAGACAAGCCCTGTGCTCCCGGAGGAGACAGGCAGAAGAAGGAAGAGAGAAGAAAGAAGACGGAAGAAAGCCCTGGCTCCGCGGGGGAGCCAGGCAGAAGAGGGAGCAGAGAAGACAGAAGAGAAAAGACCTGGGAGTTGGCGCACCCCCGGCAGAAGACCAGGAAGACCGGAACCCTGGCGGAAGGCACCGGAAAGACCGGGGGATAGGCGCCATCCCCCGGCAGAAGACCCCGAAGTCCGGATGCCCCCCCCCTAATGTAAAAGAGCTTAAATGGGGTGGGGGCATCCGGCGGAAGGCTCCGGAGAGGACCGAGGGATGGCGCCCTCCCCCGGCAGAAATCACCGAAGCCCAGGGTCCCGGCGGAAGATCGGGAGAGAAGAAACCCCCCCTTGTAAGAGAGCTAAAGAAGAAAGGGGGGGCTCCGGAGCAGATTAATAAAATATTTTATTGTGTGGTGTTTTATTTTACTTTACACTTTCCCCCATGTGAATGGGTAGAGGTACGATGTAAACCATACTCATTCACATAGGGTGGGGGGCCGGAATCTGGGGGCCCCTTTATTAAAGGGGCCTCTCAGATTCTGATAAGCCCTCCGCCCGCATACCCCAACAACCAACGGCCAGGGTTGTCGGGAAGAGGCTCTTGTCCCTATCGACATGGGGACAAGAGTGCTTTGGGGTGGGGGGGCAGTGCCCCCCTCCCCCACCGCACACACTCCCCCATGTTGAGGGCATGTGGTCTGGTACGGCTCAGGAGGGGGGGGGGCGCTCGCTCGTCCCCACCCCCATTCCTGTCTGGCCAGACTGCGTGCCTGGGATAAGAGCTTGGTCTGGATTTTGGGGGGGACGACCCCACGCTGTTTTTTTTTGGGGGTTTAACCCCTTATGTTCCAGACCAAGCCTGAGAGCCTGGTATGCACCTGGAGGGAACCCACGTTATTATTTTTTTTGGGTCTGGAGTTCCCCTTCATGAACAGCGATCTGTCATTTACCCATGTCAGTCCCACCCCCCCTTCAGTTAGAACACACCCAGGGAACATATTTAACCCCTCCCTCGCACCTAGTGTTAACCCCTTCCCTGCCAGTGGCATTTTTATAGTAAGCAATGCATTTTTACAGCACTGATGGCTAGAAAAATGCCAATGGTTCCAAAAAAGTGTCCGATGTGTCCGCCATAATGTCGCAGTACCGATAAAAATCGCTGATCGCCGCAATAACTAGTTAAAACAAAAAAAAGCCATATTTTGTAGACGCTATAACTTTTGCCAAAACCAAACACTAAACGCTATTTGCGATTTTTTGGAACCAAAAATATGTAGAATACGTATCGGCCTAAACTGAGTTTTTTTTTATTTTTTAGAATATATATTTTTGGGGATATTTATTATAGCAAAAAGTAAAAATAATTCTTTATTTTTTAAAATTGTCGCTCTATTTTTGGTTAGAGCTCTAAAAAAAAAAAAAAAAAAGGAAGTGATCAAATACCACCAAAATAAAGCTCTCTTTGTGGGGAAAAAAAAGGTTGCCAATTTTGTTTGGGAGCCACGTCGCACGACTGCGCAATTGTCAGTTAAAGCGACGCCGTGCCGAATCACAAAAACTGGCCCGGTCATTGACCAGCAATATGGTCCGGGGCTCAAGTGGTTAAAAATTAACAAAACACTAAATTTAGCCCAATTTTTGGGGATAATGTGAAAGATGATGTTACACCGAGTAAATAGATACCTTACATGTCACGCTTTACTATTGGAAACACTCCTGCAATGGGGCCAAAATTAATTCCGTGAATATCCCCATAGGCGACCTTTTTCTTTTTTTTCCAGGTTACCAGTTTATAGTTACAAAGAAGGTCTAGTGCTAAAAGTATTGCTCTCGCTCTAACGCACGCGTCAATACCTCACATGTGTGGTTTGAACGGTGTTTACATATGTGGGCGGGACTTACGCAAGTCCCGCCCACATATATAAACATCGTTCAACGCGTGCGTTAGAGCGAGAGCAATACTTTTACCACTAGACCTTCTTTGTAACTATAAACTGGTAACCTGGAAAAAAAAGAAAAAGGTCGCCTATGGGGATATTCACGGAATGAATTTTGGCCCCATTGCAGGAGTGTTTCCAATAGTAAAGCGTGACATGTAAGGTATCTATTTACTTGGTGTAACATCATCTTTCACATTATCCCCAAAAATTGGGCTAACTTTAGTGTTTTGTTAATTTTTAACCACTTGAGCCCCGGACCATATTGCTGGTCAATGACCGGGCCAGGCTGGAAAGCATGAGATCAGGGAAAAAAAAAAAAAAACTCTCATGCCATTGCAGCTTTGTCCCTACATGTGTGATGAACTGAGTCTGCTCAAACACTTAGAAAAAATCCTTTCTTTTTAAAAGGTGAAAATCACTTGGATGGTCATAGAGCGTGGGTTGGGTTAATTAACCAGGTGTAAGCTCACCCACACTAGAGACTGCAATTTGTTCATGTGATTTCAATTGCTTCATTACTAGCACATGTTATAAAAACCGTGCATCGATCAGTCCTCAGCTGCCCTCATAGGGGCAGGCAGAAATGCTGTTGTGGAACACAAATGTGGTTCGTTGCATGGGTTTTTATTTTGCCAATGGTTTTTGTTTATTTTTAAATGATGTTCACTTTGATGTATTTGTCTCTGCTGCCTTATTTTATGAAAAAATTGTGAAGATGTTGCGACTTTAAATCTTGTTGACCAATAAAAATTACTTTAAAATTTTGAAGTTTGTTTTTTGTTACTTTTTCATGCAACATATTTTGACAGCTGCAGCTGAAATAGGTTTGGGCCTAACAAATTAGGTGTGATTTTTGTCTAAGCTTCTTTCCTGGTGTGTAATCATGAAATGTTTGCCATGTTTATTCCCCATGACTTTAAACTGGTAAGTATTTTCTTTTAACTGTAGTGGTCCTCAGCCCTCAAGTACCCCCGATAGGACATGTTTTGTGGATTTCTCTTATCAAGAATTGCTGTCCAGACTGTCTTTTAAAGCACATGTGCAAGATGAAGGAAAACCTGCAAACATGGCCTGTGGGGGGGGGGGGGGGTTGCTATTGGTGGACAGGCTTGAAGTGCTGATTTACAGCACTGTGCTTAAATCTAGGGCAAGGCAATCCTATTCTAATTGTGGGTGTTTGAGGGAAGCCAAGTGAGTGTTAGAACCCCTGCTTGTCTTTTTTTTTTTTGGGTTGAGCTTTGTGTCCCTTTTCTTAAAATTGGCTTCACTTCCTGTCACACAGCTGAACAGGAAGTGAGGTTAAAACCCTACCAGTGTCTTTTCTTGGGGACACAGGTCAATCTAACTAGTGTCCCCATTAAGCAAATTGCACTCCAGCACTGCTGTGTACACCCCAAATCATGGGTCTTCAAACTACGGCCCTCCTGTTGTTCAGGAACTACAATTCCCATCATGCCTAGTCATGTCTGTGAATGTCAGTGCATTACAAGGCATCATGGGATGTGTAGTTCTACAACAGCTGGAGGGCCGTAGTTTGAGGATCCCTGCCCCAAATGATTATTTAGTTTGGGGTTTAGTAAAGGCAAAGCCACTCTGCAGTACAAGCATAGTTGCTGAAAATGAGAGAGGAAGCACTGATGGTTTTAACATCCAATCCTGTAGAAGCAAAGTTGTTTTGTTTTCTTCCTTGCTTTGCACTTGTAGTGCAAAGTGGATTTGCCTTTAGTAAATGGACCCAAAGTCCAGGATCCCTAATAATTTGGGGTGTACACAGCAAAATGCTAGAGTGCAATTTACATAATGGGAAACTATTTAGATTGATCTCTGTGTCCCCAAGAAAAGATATTAGTAAGGTTTTACCCTCACTTCCTGTTTGGCTATGTGACAGGAAGTGAATGAATTTGAATTAGAAAGGGTGAAGACACCTCACAAATGTTCTCACTATCAGGGGTGCAGACATCCCCAAAAAATGAGCAGATAATACTTATTTGCAAATTAATAATTTTTTAGTTACAGTAGGTGAACCCGATTTTGTGTCAATCTCGCTCTCTTTCTCAGCGAGATTGAGCACCTACGAGCCCCATCGCGGGAGCCAGCGCCGAGCTGGCTTGCCACGATGGATACAGAGCCGTCATAGAAGCGACGGGAGATCCGACTTGGATTCCCGCCAATTCTACACGTGTGCGGCGTTTGTTATGAATCCTGAGGGGGAAGTCCCCGCCGGATTTTAAATAAAAATCCGGCATGGGTCCCCCCCTCAGGAGCATACCGGGCCCTTAGGTCTGTTATGGGTTGTAAGGAGAGCCCCCCTACGCCGGAAAAAACGGCGTAGGGGGTCCCCCTACAATCCATACCAGACCTGTATCCAAAGCACGCTACCCGGCCAGCCAGGAAGGGAGTGGGGACGAGCGAGCGCCCCCCCCCCTCCTGAGCCGTACCAGGCTGCATGCCCTCAACATGGGGGGGTTGGGTGCTCTGGGGCAGGGGGGCGCACTGCGGCCCCCCCCACCTCAGAGCACCCTGTCCCCATGTTGATGAGGACAGGGCCCCTTCCCGACAACCCTGGCCGTTGGTTGTCGGGGTATGCGGGCGGGAGGCTTATCGGAATCTGGGAGCCCCCTTTAATAAGGGGGCCCCCAGATACCGGCCCCCCACCCTAAGTGAATGAGTATGGGGTACATCGTACCCCTACCCATTCACCTGCAAGAAAAGTGGTAAAAACACAAATAAACCACACAGTGTATTAAAATATTTTATTTTTCTGCTCCGGAGGCCGCCCCCTGTCTTCTTTATTAGCTCTTTTACCAGGGGGGGCTTCTTCTTTGACGTCTTCGGGTGGGTGGGGGCCGCCGTCTGGTTCTCTTCCACCGCCGGGGGGGGGGGTGGCTTTTAAAAAAGCCCCCACCCCCCCGGCGGGTTTCCTCCGGCGTCTTCGGCGGGGCTCTTCTTCTTCCGCTATCCCGACGGGTCTTCTCAACTCTCCGGGGTTCTCCTTCTGTCTTCGCCGCTCTCCGTTGTTGACTCGGCGCACCCCGGTTCTTCGTCTCGCTGTCCGGTGTCTTCTTCCGTGATGTACGTCTTCTCCTTCCGTGCTGTGATGAGTTCTTCTTCCGTGCTGTGACGTCATGTTCTTCACTTCTCTCCTTCTCCCGATGTTGCCACGCCGGTCCTCCTCGCTGAAATGACGGATGTGCGCCTTGCATCGGACCTATATAGGCCTCACAGTCCCATCATGCTCTGTACCTACCCATGTGATACCTACCACGTGGGTAGGTATCACATGGGTAGGTACAGAGCATGATGGGACTGTGAGGCCTATATAGGTCCGATGCAAGGCGCGCATCCGTCATTTCAGCGAGGAGGACCGGCGTGGCAACATCGGGAGAAGGAGAGAAGTGAAGAACATGACGTCACAGCACGGAAGAAGAACTCATCACAGCACGGAAGGAGAAGACGTACATCACGGAAGAAGACACCGGACAGCGAGACGAAGAACCGGGGTGCGCCGAGTCAACAACGGAGAGCGGCGAAGACAGAAGGAGAACCCCGGAGAGTTGAGAAGACCCGTCGGGATAGCGGAAGAAGAAGAGCCCCGCCGAAGACGCCGGAGGAAACCCGCCGGGGGGGTGGGGGCTTTTTTAAAAGCCACCCCCCCCGGCGGTGGAAGAGAACCAGACGGCGGCCCCCACCCACCCGAAGACGTCAAAGAAGAAGCCCCCCCTGGTAAAAGAGCTAATAAAGAAGACAGGGGGCGGCCTCCGGAGCAGAAAAATAAAATATTTTAATACACTGTGTGGTTTATTTGTGTTTTTACCACTTTTCTTGCAGGTGAATGGGTAGGGGTACGATGTACCCCATACTCATTCACTTAGGGTGGGGGGCCGGTATCTGGGGGCCCCCTTATTAAAGGGGGCTCCCAGATTCCGATAAGCCTCCCGCCCGCATACCCCGACAACCAACGGCCAGGGTTGTCGGGAAGGGGCCCTGTCCTCATCAACATGGGGACAGGGTGCTCTGAGGTGGGGGGGGCCGCAGTGCGCCCCCCTGCCCCAGAGCACCCAACCCCCCCATGTTGAGGGCATGCAGCCTGGTACGGCTCAGGAGGGGGGGGGGGCGCTCGCTCGTCCCCACTCCCTTCCTGGCTGGCCGGGTAGCGTGCTTTGGATACGGGTCTGGTATGGATTGTAGGGGGACCCCCTACGCCGTTTTTTCCGGCGTAGGGGGGCTCTCCTTACAACCCATAACAGACCTAAGGGCCCGGTATGCTCCTGAGGGGGGGACCCATGCCGGATTTTTATTTAAAATCCGGCGGGGACTTCCCCCTCAGGATTCATAACAAACGCCGCACACGTGTAGAATTGGCGGGAATCCAAGTCGGATCTCCCGTCGCTTCTATGACGCGCTTGCTGGGATGTGCTGTCACTATTCCAGTGAGTGTGAGATGTCGGCGAGATCTCGGCACCCTGTCGCCGAGTATCAGCGCGACGCTGTCGTGCTAAAAGCACAATATCACAAACACCTACTGTAACATTGGGTGGGGTGCTCTAACACACACATTCATACATATTAGCCACGCTGTATCCTGGCCTATTGGCATGGTTATATTTTCTTAGGCCTCTCAATAAAACTCTATGAAATTTGTGCTTAAACTAGAACCAGGGGCGGACTGACAACTCATGGGGCCCCCGGGCAATAGAAGAGTATGGGGCCCCTCTGGCTTACAGATGGCCACTACGCCAGGAGGTAGTGCAGAGGCAGGGCAGCTAAAATCTTGGGATATTCACATTAAAAGCATGTCATTTTCGGACATATCAGGGACAGATCTAAAAAAAACACAGATTTTTACATACTGTCCCTGGTTTTACTGAGCCTGGCAACCCGGATGGGGCCCCCTAGTGTCATGGGGCCCTCGGGCAGTGCCCGAGTGACTCAATGGTCAGTCCGCCCCTGACTAGAACTATAATCAACACGTTTTATTTTCTTTAATTTTGGATAGAGTGAGGGAGGGTTATAGGCCCTGTCAGTTTATTTTGTATTATCTGTGTCCAATTGGGGAGATTTGCCTTCACTTCCTGCCCCATAGCCAAACAGGAAGTGAGAGAAAAACTATGCAAATTAACCACTTCCCGCCCAGCCTATGGCCGATTTACGTCCGGGAAGTGGTTACACAATCCTGACAGGACGTCCTGCAGGATTTCATGCCGCGCGCACTGACTGGCAACCTGGGAAAATCAGTGCCACCCCACAGTGTCCATCAGTGCCACCCCAAAGTGTCCATCAGTGCCACCCCACAGTGCCCATCCATGCACAGTGCCCACCTATCAGTGCCCACCTGTGCCACCCATAAGTATCCATCAGTGCAACCCATAAGTGCCGCCCATGAGTGCCCATCTGTGCCGCCCATGAGTGCCCATCAGTGCCGCCTATGAGTGCCCATCAGTGCCGCATACCAGCGCCGCCAATCAATGCCACCTCATCTGTGCCCGTCAGTACTACCTCATCGATGTCCATCAGTGCCATCTCATCGGTGCCCATCAGTGCCGCCATATCAGTGCCCGTAATTGAAAGAGAAAAACGTATTTACAAAAAAATTAACAGAAAAAAATAAAAACTTTTATTTTTTCAAAATTTGCAGTCTTTTTTTAGTTGTTGCGGAAAAAAAAATCGCAGAGGTGATCAAATACCAACAAAAGAAAGCTCTATTTGTGGGGGGAAAAGGACGCCAATTTTGTTTGGGTACAGTGTTGTATGACCGCGCAATTGCCATTCAAAGTGCGACAGTGCTGAAAGCTGAAAATTGGCATGGGCGGGAAGGTGCGTAAGTGCCTGGTATGGAAGTGGTTAAGGGAATCCAGTGCCCCCCTCCCCCCCAGAACTAGTGTGTGGGTCCCCTGAAAATTCCTGGGCGGGTCATACAAAAACAGGGTGTGACCTTGACAGGAAGGGGTGGGTAATTTTTCTATTAGGAGGTGCAGATATGTAGTCAGGCCTAGGGCAGCACAAAACCTAAATATACTGCTGCATATTAGGGCTTATTTAGACCGGATCCGATTTACAGCGTGTTTTTATATTGTGGGAGGAAACCCACACAGGCACAGGGAGAACATACAAACTCCATGCAGATGGTGTCACGGGCTGGATTCGAATCAGCGACCCTTTTGCTGCTAGGTCAAAGTGCTATACACTACACCACTGTGCTGAACGAACATGATTGCAGCTGAAAGCATGAGATCTTTTTTTTTTTTTTCAATACCATGCTTTCCAGCCTTATTGACCCCGCCTCTCTCCATAAAGAGGACCTGTCACACACTAGTCCTATTACAAGGGATGTTTACATTCCTTGTAATAGGAAGAAAAGTGATCCAAAATCAAAAAAAGTGACAAAAAAGTGCAAGAAGAAAAATATGAGGTAAAAAAAAAAAAAAAAAAAAAAAATAACGCCCCTGTCCCTAGAAGCTTGCACTCAGAAGCGAATATGCATGTAAGTCCCGCCCACATATGTAAACACCATTCAAACCACACATGTGAGGTATTGACGCGTGCGTTAGAGCGAGAGCAATAATTCTAGCCCTAGACCTCCTCTGTAACTCTGAACTGGTCACCTGTAAAAAAAAAACAAGCATCGCCTATGGATATTTTTATGTCCCGAAGTTTGGCGCCATTCCATGAGTGTGTGCAATATTAAAGCGTGACAAGTTAGGTATCTATTTACTCGGTGTAACATCATCTTTAACATTATCCATAAAAATTGGGCTAACTTTACTGTTTTTTTTTTTTTAATTCACGAACCTTGTTTTTTTTGGGCCAAAAAAAAAGGCGTTAGAAAAATTATTGCGCAAATACCGTTGGAAATCAAATAAAAAATGACCGCCACTTTATTCCCTAGGGTGTCTGCTAAAAAATTATATATAATGTTTGGGGGTCCTGAGTAATTTCCCAGGAAATAAATATAATTTTTACATGAAGGAGAGAAGTGCCAGAATAGACGCGGTATGGAAGTGGTTAAAGTGAAATAATAAAAGTGAAATATTCCTTTAAATTTCATACAGGGGGGAGGGGGGGTACACACATGTTTCCCGTGCTTAGAACTGTCCCTGTACAAGATGTCATTTCTGAAGTGAAACAAAAAAAAGGAAGTTTAAAGTACTCATGGCTATAAAGAATACAGTCATTGCTCATTAAAAATAATAATTAAAAAAAAAAATGGGGGTCCCTCCAAATTAAATTACCAGGCCCTTCAGGTCTGGAATGGATATTAAGGGGAACCCCGCCGTAAAAACCCCCCAAAAAAATGGCGTGGGGTCCCCCCAAATATCCATACCAGGCCCTTCAGGTCTGGTGTGGATTTTAAGGGTAACTCCACCCCAAATTGAAAAAAAATGGCGTGGAGTCCCCCTAAAAATCCACACCAGACCCTTATCCGAGCACGCTGACCTGGCCGGCCGCAGAAAAGAGGGGGGGACAGAGTGCGGCCCCCCCTCTCCTGAACCGCACCAGGCCACATGCCCTCAACATGGGGAGGATGTCCCCATGTTGATGGGGACAAGGGCCTCATCCCCACAACCCTTGCCCGGTGGTTGTGGGGGTCTGCGGGCGGGGGGCTTATCAGAATCTGGAAGACTCCTTTAACAAAGGGGACCCCCAGATCCTGCCCCCCCCTATGTGAAATGGTAATGGGGTACATTGTACCTCTACCATTTCACCCCCCAAAAAAAGTCAAAAGTGTTAAAAATGACAGTAGCCGGTTTTTGACAAATCTTTTAATAAAATCTTCTTTTCTTCTTTCCTTCGGGTTTCTTCCGCTGCTTCTTTCTTGGGTCTTCTTGTCCACATCTTGCCCGACGTGTTCTTCTATCTTCTCCGTCCGTCAGCCTTCTGGTCCCGCATCTTGCCCGTTGTCTTCTCCTGTCTTCTTCTCCGTCCGTCCGCCAGCCTTCTCGTCCACTTCTTAATTCTTCCCCGGACGCCGCGATTGAATTTGATTTGGCCACCGTGTTGCGCTCCTGGGACCCACCCCCCTCTGACGCCACAAGTAAACTCCTTAGAAGGTCATGTGCGTCAGAGGGGGGCGGGGTCACATGAGTGTGACACGGCGGGAACTTCAATTGGAAGCGGCGGCTTCTTCTTCTCCGGGCGGCGAGCTTGAAATTGAATTCCCCCGCCGTGTGACGCTCTGTGACCCCGCCCCCTCTGACGCACATGACCTTCTAAGGAGTTTACTTGTGGCGTCAGAGGGGGCGGGTCCCAGGAGCGCAACACGGCGGCCAAATCAAATTCAATCGCGGCGTCCGGGGAAGAATTAAGAGGTGGACGAGAAGGCTGGCGGACGGACGGAGAAGAAGACAGGAGAAGACAACGGGCAAGATGCGGGACCAGAAGGCTGAAGGACGGACGGAGAAGATAGAAGAACACGTCGGGCAAGATGTGGACGAGAAGACCCAAGAAAGAAGCAGCGGAAGAAACCCGAAGGAAAGAAGAAAAGAAGATTTTATTAAAAGATTTGTCAAAAACCGGCTACTGTCATTTTTAACACTTTTTTTGGGGTGAAATGGTAGAGGTACAATGTACCCCATTACCATTTCACATAGGGGGGGGCAGGATCTGGGGGTCCCCTTTGTTAAAGGGGTCTTCCAAATTCTGATAAGCCCCCTGCCCGCAGACCCCCACATCCACCGGGCAAGGGTTGTGGGGATGAGGCCCTTGTCCCCATCAACATGGGGACATCCTCCCCATGTTAAGGGCATGTGGCCTGGTGCGGTTCAGGAGAGGGGGGGGGCCGCACTCTGTCCCCCCCTCTTTTCTGCGGCCGGCCAGGTCAACGTGCTCGGATAAGGGTCTGGTGTGGATTTTTAGGGGGACTCCACGCCATTTTTTTTTTAAATTTGGGGTGGAGTTCCCCTTAAAATCCACACCAGACCTGAAGGGCCTGGAATGGATATTTGCCGGGAACCGCACGTCTTTTTTTTTTTGGTGTTTACGGCGGGGTTCCCCTTAATATCCATTCCAGACCTGAAGGGCCTGGTAATTTAATTTGGGGGAACCCCTACATATTTTGTTGTTTGTTTTATGAATGAATCCCTTTAGAATTGTCAGAGCCGACAATTCATTATAGCCGCGTGTGAATTTTTTATTGACTTTTTTCCTTCTGAATGTCATTTTGTGCAGGGGCAGTTCTAAGTGCGGGAAAAATGCGCTATTTCACATGCTGACATTACACCCCCCCTAGGTACGAAATTTAAAGGAATATTTCACTTTTATTGTTTCACTTTAAGAATTATTCATTTCACTGCTCCCGAAAAAATGGCCGTTTTAAAAAATAAAAAAAACATTGATACATTTTCCCTGGGGCAGGACTGAGGTCCCCAAACACTTTTTAGGACAAAACTTGCAGATTAGCCTTTAAAATGAACACTTTTGATTTCTCCCATAGACTTCTATAGGGAGTTTGGCGCGGCTTTACATATTACTTGCAATGCGCCGGCTGCTACGCTGGTTCATGCGCCTAATTAAGCCTCCACCCGGCGCACTAATTAAGGCATGAACCAGCGCAGCGCACAGAGCATAGTAAATCAGCCCCAGGGTGTCCTATACCACCTGGAGAAAAGTTTATATCCATTTTCCTGAATAAGGACATTTATGGAACCTTTATGAATATTATTTAAAATATGATGCCAGTCATTGGTAGAGAGGTGTAAATCAAGATCTCTTTCCCAACGCAAGATATTTCCATCCTTTTCGAGTTCCGTATCAGAAAATAAAAGTGAATGTTTTCAAAATAAGATGACGTTGGGGGCTAACATTGACACACAATTTTTCAAACGGGGTTTTGGGCCTACACCAAATCTGAGGGGGGTTAGAGTTTACTACAGAATTTAGCATAATTTCGTAATCCATTTTGGAAATATTGAAATCTGGAAATGTAAGACAGAAAGCATCGTAAGTTAGATGTTTGCCATCAATGAAAAAGAGTTCCGCTCTTACAGAGGGCGCCAAGGTAGGCTTAATGGAGAAGGAACCTGCGGAAATAGGAAAAAGATTTGGAATCACGGGGATAGGAGTCATTGGACCTGGGGAGGATGAGATGTTAAGTTTAGTACATAATGTTCTAAAAATCTGTAGTGTGGGAATTGTAAGGGGGTGGGCACTATATTCACGGGGTATTTCACGAGGTTTGGTCCAAGGGAGTTGATGTAGAGGGACCTTAGATGAAAGTCCCTCCAGATCAACCCAATCCTTCGTCTTTCTGTGAACGTGCCAGTCAATGATACGGGATAGATGGCAAGACCAATAGTATTTCTGCAAATTCGGAAGTCCCACTCCACCCAGCAGTTTAGGGTTGACTAGCGTATCCCATTTAATCCTAGCTTGTTTAGAATTCCAGACAAATTTCAGACAATTTTTTTTATACAAATTAAAGAAGGATGCCGGCAACTTAATCGGGATGGTTTGTAAAAGATAGAGGGCCATATCCACAAAAGAGATACTCCGGCGTAAGCCGTCGTATCTCTGGTTCTAACTTTGGAACTGATCCTCAGAAGCAGTTTTCCTAAGTTAGGCAGAAGATCCGACATCTGTAAGGGACTTACACTGCCGGATCTTAGGATGCAGTACCGCATCCGCCACTGGGGGCATTTCGAGTCGAAATGCCTCTTCTAGTATGCAAATTAGCACTTAGGGCGATCCTCAAAGCTTTTGTGCCTAGTTTTTTCGCCGTAAGTGTTAGTTTGCCTGGTGTAAAACTAGGGCTGCTTTTACAAAGTGTAAAGTTAGTCACACCTTGTAAAGGCCCATTCAAGCGACGGCATTTGGTATGCATTCCCGAGGGAGAACTCCACGGCAATTTGTAAAATCCAAACCGGCATGGGTTCCCCCCCAGGAGCATACCAGGCCCTTAGGTCTGTTATGGGTTGTAAGGAGACCCCCCCTCCGCCGAAAAATCGACGTAGGGGGTCCCCCTACAATCCATACCAGACCCGTATCCAAAGCACGCTACCCGGCCGGTCAGGAAGGGAGTGGGGACGAGCGAGCGCCCCCCCCTCCTGAGCCGTGCCAGGCCGCATGCCCTCAACATGGGGGGGTTGGGTGCTCTGGGGCAGGGGG
Source organism: Rana temporaria (assembly GCF_905171775.1). Classification (NCBI taxonomy): domain Eukaryota; kingdom Metazoa; phylum Chordata; class Amphibia; order Anura; family Ranidae; genus Rana; species Rana temporaria. The sequence continues at coordinate 340,742,933 of NC_053490.1, forward strand.
GCGCACTGCGGGCCCCCCCACCCCAGAGCACCCTGTCCCCATGTTGATGAGGACAGGACCTCTTCCCGACAACCCTTGCCGTTGGTTGTCGGGGTATGCGGGCGGGGGCTTATCGGAATCTGGGAGTCCCCTTTAATAAGGGGGTCCCCAGATACCGGCCCCCCACCCTAAGTGAATGGATATGGGGTACATCGTACCCCTATCCATTCACCTGTAGGCAAAAAGTAAAAGTTATTAAACACACAACACAAGGGTTTTTAAAATAATTTATTATTCTGCTCCGGATGCCCCCCCTGTCTTCGTTATTAGCTCAATTACCAGGGGGGGCTTCTTCTTCCACTCTCCGGGGGTATCCTTCCACTCTCCGGGGGTCTTCTCCGCTCTCCGGGGGGGTTTCTTCTTCCGCTCTCCGGGGGGGGCTTCTCCGGACTCCGGGGGGCTTCTTCCATCTTCTCCCCTCTTCCGCTGTTGACTCGGCGAACCTCGGTTCTTCTGCAGATGTCCGGTGCCTTCTTCTTCAGCGCTGGCTGCCTGCTATCTGTGTGTGTTAGCTCAATTTCTAACAGGCAGCCGGCGCGGTCTTCTGTGACGTCAGGGTCTTCTCTTCTGTTCTTCTCCCCTCTTCCGATGTTGCCTCGTCGCATCTTGTCGCTGTAATGATGGAAGCGCGCCTTGCATCCCATTTATATAGGCATCACCGTCCCATCATGCTCCGGCAGGTACCCACGTGTTTTTTTTAAATTATTTGTTTTCCCGGCGCGTCTTTTTTTTCACCCGTCGCAACTTTAGTGTCCCGTCGCAATCCACAAAGCCGCCCGGCGTCAATTACGTTCGCGCGCTGCACGTCGGGAAAATTACGTCACACGCATGCGCAGTACGGCCGGCGCGGGAGCGCGCCTCATTTAAATTGTAAACGCCCCCCGGAGAGGAGGACCGCCTTACGACGGCGGCACTTAAGTTACACGGCTTGAAATTTTTACGTAAGTGCTTTGTGGATCAGGCACTTAGGTAGAAACTTTAAGTCAGTGTAACTTAACTGCTGAAAGTTAAGTTACGCCGCCTGGCTGAGGATTTGGCCCAGAGTAATCTAGGGAGGATATTCATTCTGATTATGGATACTCTTCCAAACCATGAGAAAAAATCTCTGTCCCACTTCAGCAGATCTTCTTGAATGGACTTAAGAACTGGCAGAAAATTGGAAGAATATAGGGCCAAATCCTCAAAAGAGATACGACGGAGTAACTGCTGTTACTCCATCGTATCCCTGGTCCTAACTATGGAACTGATCCACAGAATCAGTTTTCCATAGTTAGGGTGAAGATCCGGCATGTGTAATTGAATTACACTGCCGGATCTTAGGATGCAGTACCGCATCCGCCGCTGGGGGCATTTTGCATCGAAATGCCGCTTCGGGTATGCAAATTAGCACTTACGGAGATCCACAAAGCTTTTACGCTTTGTTTTTACTCCGTAAGTGTTAGTTTGCTATCGTAATTTTAGGGCTGCTTTTACAAGGTGTAAAGTTAGTACACCATGTAAAAGCAGACCCTTCTTTCCAGCGACGCGTTTTTTTTTTAACTTTGAATTTTTTTTTTCGCGCCGTATCTTTTTTTTTTCCCCGACGCAACTTTATTGTCCCGTCGCAATCCACAAAGCCCGGCGTAACGTAATTTCGCGCGATGCACGTCGGGAAAATTACGTCACAAGCATGCGCAGTACGGCCGGCGTGGGAGCGCGCCTCATTTAAATGGGAATCGCCCCCAAGAAATGAGGAACGCCTTGCGCCGGCGGAATTTAAGTTACACGGCCTGAAATTTCTAGGTAAGTGCTTTGTGGATCGGGCACTTAGGTAGAAATTTTAAGGCAGTGTAACTTAAATTAGAATTTCTAAGTTACGCCGGGTCTTTGTGGATTTGGCCCATAATTCATTCAGTCGAAGAGGTATGCGTACGCCTAAATAGGACAGAAAACGATCTTCTAAAAGGAAAATTTTGTTTACATATTGATATCATGCCAGGTTTTAGAGTGATATTCAAAGCTCTGGATTTGTCAAAGTTAATCGATAAGTTGGAGATCTGAGAGAAAAGGGAAAAGTCCTTCAAAAGATTAGGTAAAGTATTGATGGGATCTGTTAAAAAGAGCAAGATGTCATCTGCATAAGCGGCCAATTTATATATTTTATTGTTGATAGTAATACCTTTAACATCAGGGTTATTCCGAAGTCTTCTAAGAATAGGTTCCAGAGTCAAAATAAATACGATCGGAGATAAAGGGCAACCTTGGCGAGTTCCGTTCGACACGGAGAAAGCGTCCGACAGGTGTCCATTAATTTTAATCCTTGCAGTGGGAGACGAGTAAAGGGCAAGAATATAACGTAATAAGCGGTCGCCAAGTCCGATAGTCTTTAGGCATTCAGTCATATAATCCCACGCAACCCTGTCGAATGCCTTGTCCGCGTCAAGAGAAAGAAAGAATCCTGGTTTAGAGTGTTTAGTTAGCCAATGATGGATATTGATAGCCTTTTGAGTGTTGTCCCTAGATTCGCGTCCAGGGACAAAACCAACCTGGTCTAGTGAGATTAAGTCCGGGATCAGGGGCAACAATCTGTTTGAAATAATTTTGGCATAAAGTTTCAAATCTACATTTAGGAGGGAAATAGGCCTATAATTAGAGACTAGAAGCTTATCCTTGTCAGGTTTAGGTATCATTGTGACGTGTGCTTCTAAAAGGTCTCTGTTGTTGTCAGGTGGATGATTGGGGATGGAATTGAAGGCTTTTAAAAAGTAGGGGAGTAGAATGTCGGTAAAGGATTTATAGTAGCCTACAGTCAGACCGTCTGGACCTGGACACTTACCAATTTTCAATTGTTTTAGAGCCGATATCGCTTCATCCCACTCGAGTGGACGATCCAATTCATCAGCTTCTGTTTTAGAGATAGGCTTAGGGCTATTAAGTTTTAAGAAGTCAGTGATCAATTGTTTTCTATGGGTGGCGCGGTCCGGATCCGGGTCAGTAGAGATGTTATAAAGCTCGGAATATTTTTTTTTTAATTGTGCAGCAATATCAGTGGGGGAATGGAACTTCGTCCCTGAAGAGTCAGATACGGAGTGGATAGTATAGTTTGCTTTTTTATTTCTTAGGGCATTTGCAAGCAATTTCCCGGATTTGTTGCCATATTCATAAAAAAGCTTGCAGGATAGCATAAATTTACGTTTAGTCGTTCTGTCTAATTCTTCAAGTAAAAGTCCCCTGGCATGAAGAAGTTCATTATATGCATCAACCGCCAGCAATTGTTTGTGTTTGTTTTCAAGTACATGAACTCTTTCAGCCAAGGCAGCTATATGGGCTTGACGTTTTTTTTTCCGTTTTGAGGCCATGGAAATAAGTATGCCTCTAACGACGCATTTATGAGTCATCCAGAGGTTCAGAGGTTGTGTGTCAGAAGAGTCATTTTCTTCAAAAAAATGTTTTAAGTGAAAAGTAACCGAAGACGTATTTTCAGTGTTGTTCAGGAGGGAGTTGTCCAATCTCCATATAAACGATTTGACTGGTCTAACGGAAAAGGAGAGGGAGACAGAAATTGGGTGATGGTCCGAGAGAATCATGGGTCCAATGGATGCAGAGATCAATGAGTCAAGTTCCGCCTGGTTCAGGAAAAAATAATCTATCCGAGAGTATTTGTTGTGATTGTTATATCTACATAAAGAGTGCAGAAGTCAGGATTAGATAAACTACAACGTGCAAGTGTCAGGAGCAAAAAAAGTGCACAGCGTGCAGGAATCAGGAACAGGGACATTTTATGAAATCATTTGGACTATGTGCAGGCTCATATGTTGGGCCCCGCTTCTAGAGGACAAGAAAGGGCGGTGTGCAGCAAAAATTGGCTGTGGCTTTTTTTACTTTTATGATTGTGGAAGTGGGTTTAGAAGATCCAAAGTTTTTTAGGGCGGGGAGGGTCCACTGAACTGCTTATTCAGAATATCTACAATACTTTAGTGTGCATGAACTGGTGACTGGTTCACCTAAAGACTGTTAGATGTACAAGCAGATGTAAATGTACTAACAAATTAAAGCCAAACTGAAATAAGTTACAGTGAATAGTTTTTATTCTTTAGGACATCTTGTTGGATCACCAAATGAAAATGAAAGAAAGCCAAACAAAAACAAATGCAGATTTCACATCTAAGAATTAGTTGGCTGTAATATAATAATTGTTTGCTTTTGGGTTTAATACTGCTTTAATGTCTACTTCACACTTGTGCTCCTGTTGCTGGTGAGAGCAGAGAAACCATCACCTAATATTGTTACCATGCTGACACAAACTGTGGAATGTCCTTTGCCAGTCTAGCTGGTGGGGGATTGGTGCCGTAGGGGCAGGTGAGTAGTATACCTATTTTCTCTGGCCAACAACAGGACCATAATTGTGAAATAATGTTCGGTTTGCTAGGAGTTAAGTAATTCTGACAGTTTAAACAGTAAATACATTCCTGGTACAGTAGTTTCTTGGTTAGGTCAGAACATACTTTACAAGCCTATAGAAAACAGGATCCACCATTCCACACTTTAACACACTGGACTCCTGAATCAAACTGGGAAAGAAATCTCTGACATAGGGAGCTCTGATTCCCAATAAACTCAATGACATTTGCAGCTTGCTGAAATACAGTGATTCTACAGCTTCTAGAAACTCCCAGCCTTTTGCCCCAGCACTTCCCCAGCCTGCACATGTACAGTACAGCTCCTCCATCTCTGCACCTTTCCTGTGTTTGCACTGAGCTGTAATGGGGAGGCAGGGGGATGAATGAAGCAGGTCACACAGGAAGGACATCATGAGAACTGACGCTGCCATGTTCACACATGCAGAGTACAGAGGAAAGATACTTACACATTCAGATATGTTAGTTCCAGCAGCAAGGGGCGGGGAAAATTGACACTGGTGGTTGGCTATGAGAAAAGAGCTAAATAGACTGACAGGAGGCTGGGCTAATAAGGACAGGTCATTTTTTTTTCTTTGTACCCAGCAAAGAGTACGTTCAGAATGGGAGACAGGGGGAAGTTAGATGAGCACTGGATCTCCTCCCCATCTCCTCTACAAGTGCTGGATGAATCAGCAAAGGCTCACAATGGAACAGTGTTACTCCACAGAATACATCTATGTGCAAAATTAAAAGTCCCACTATACTCCTGAAATATAAGGAGTGTTACCTTTTCTTTCTCTGCAAAGAACAGGGCAGGTTTATGGTAACGCAGGGTAGTTTGGAAAGCAGTGTAGTCGGGACTCACAGGTGAAGAAGACATGTCTGACATGCATCTTCATGCTGGGGTGAGCTGTGAGGCCTGCGGGCGGGAAGCAAAGATCAGGGCTGCTGTGTTCTGTTGTCTTCCTGCTCCGCCCACCTGTAGAGGAGCTCTGTAATAGGCAGCCCCGATCTAGCTGGCCAGACTGATAGAAGATCAAGCCCGGGGGAGAGAATTCGTCTCCTGTTTGTGAAGAGACGTAGCTGCCGCTGCAGAGAGGAAGCAGGCAATAGTAGTGGGCGCTTCCTCAGCCCAGTTTTTTGGACAGGCTGCTGCAACTACAGATGGGATGATAGAGTGGTGTGATAGCCTGAGAATTCTGTGCACAGATTCTTCTGCATGCTGCTGGCAACATGACGCCCCTCCCACACCCCGCCCAGGGCAGCTTCCCCTCCCGCCCACCCCTAGTACCGGCCCTGGTCACAGGAGTGCAATTTGTTTTGCTGTCCGCTGACGTCACTGCAATCGGTCAAGGCAGCACGTCATTCCGACTTCCTGAATTTGAATCCGCCAGTTGATTGTTGGCTGTCTCAGCAAGCCTCCAAGATGGCCGCTCCCCGCCCCTCCACTGCTCATCGCTTCAATGAGCGTGGAGGCTCAGAGCAGGAGCCATGCTGACTGACAGTCAGCATGGCTCTGCTCGGGGAGGAGTGAGAACCGAACCATCGGCGGTGTTCTGTTGCTTGGTTCTCAGTGCAGAGACGCTGGGGGACAGCTGCAGCATCGGTCTGAGGTAAGTATGATTATAGGAAAAAACAAAAACCCATGCTTCTCTTTTAAAGGTGGAAAAAGTTCTGAGATGATTTATCTTTGTCTCATTTTTTTACATCACAGAAATCTGACATTTTAACCACTTCCGGACCACGCGCTGTCATTTATACGTCGGTACTTTGAAGTTGACTACCATTATTATGGCAGCAGATAGCTGCCATAATTCCAGGTTTATTTTTTAAAACGTTGGGCAGTCCGCTTTCAGATAAAAGTGGTCTCTGCGGCAGATTTCCCCTCAGTGGCATGAAGTCGAGTGAAGGAATGATGGCCCCCACTCGACTCCATACCATTGGATGACGGAAAATGTCCCTTCTGCCCAATGGTCCTAAAAGTATTTAAAAAAAAAATTAAAATGTTATTTTTATATTGCATTTTATGCCCTGTACACACGATCAGGCTTTAGCCCGACCAAACTCACATCGGAATTCCATCGGAGGAAAAGAGAACATGTTCTCTATGTAATCTCCAATGGAATTCATCGGAATTTCTCTGATGGGGCATATACACACTGTTGGAATTTCCGATGGAAAAAGTCCGTCAGCACTCCTGGCCTCTCCCTCCTGATGAGTGCCCCCACAGCAAGCAGTTTGCTATGGGAGCACTGGAGCCGCAGCTCCGTGTGTCCATTCAGACACGAAGCCGTGGCTAGGCCCCACCCCCTCTCTCTCCTCATTGGCTTACTGACTTTGACCGCAAGAGCCAATGCTGCTCTCTCAGCCAATGAGGAGGGAGTGTCCCGGGCTGCTTAGTCTTTCCTGCAACATCACTGGATAGAGATGGGCTCAGGTAACTATTAGGGGGGCTGCTGCACACAGAAGGTGTTTTACCTTAATGCATAGAATGCATTAAAATTATTGTAAAGTCTTGTTTTAAAATAAATAAATAACAAACATGTTATACTTACCTCCTCTGTGCAGATGGTTTTGCACAGAGCAGCCTGGATCCTCTCCTTCTCGTGTCACTCTTTGTTGCCCCTGGCCCCTCCCTCCTGTCGAATGCCCCTATAGCTGGCAGCTTGCTATAGGGGTAATTCGAGCTGAGTCACAGCTAAGTGTGTCCATCCAGACATGGAGCCCCACCCCTCTCTCTCCTTTTTCCATCGGAACTTCCAATCGTGTGTACGAGGCCTAGAATACATTTAGATAAAAAAAACCTTCTGCCTTTACAATCACTTTAACAACCATCTATTCTAATCCTCACACAGAATATAAATCAATCGATCATTTTTCAACCGTTCCAAATTAGATTTTATGATCATGTGACTGCCGTGATTGAACAGTGATAATATGATCGGAAAGCTCCCGATTGCAAGTAGCACTCTTGTCACAGCTGTATTTACACTAATTCACACAAATATGCAGCTGCTCTGTGCCAAGGCCTACCTGCCGAAAGGCCGCATATTTGCGTGCGGCCAGTGCTAAGGGGTTAAACAAGTACATAGGAGGGAGTGGATGGAGACTCAGTTGTTCACATCTCCCCATAGCGGGGAATCACATTCCTGTATGCAGTTTTTTTTGGGGTGTTTTGGAGCGTTTCTGCTCATCATGCATAGGGCAACCCATTGAAGTGAACAAACACCCCAAAGAAGCTCCAGAACATTTTGTGAAGCAGAGCATGGTGCGTTTTTACTGTGTTATTTTGGTGTGTTTGTCGCAGGACAAACACATGCCTGCTATCCACGTTTGGGTTGCCTTTAACATTTAATAACGATGAAAGCACAGTGTGCATTTGCAGCACAATTTTTAAACGCACAACAGCACGCTATTTCTGTGTGGTTTGCCATGCGAAAGGCAGAGATGTAAATAGAGCCTTGTTATTTTTATTTAAACGTACATTCAGGACCCATTTACACTTGGGAGCACACACTTTTTGGCGCATTTTTACCACAACAAATATAGCGCAGTCCATTGATTTCAATGGACTGCCCTACACGTGGCAAAGTAGCCCATGGGACATTTTGGCATGCTGCATGTTTTTTTTTTTTGCAGCATTTGCCGCTTGTTTTTTTAGTGCGGCAAAATGTGTGTTTGCTTCTGCTTTGGGGTGCCATTAAGTAATGTCACTAAAAGCTTGACTAGTTAATTTTAAGTGTATAAAGGTGACCATACACTATACAATCTGATTGTACGATCTCCATTAGATTTACCAAAATTATATAATAGCAGGACACATCATCTATCCAATCATTCTGTATCCAATCAGGCAAGACCTGGCAATACATATAGTTCCATATTCAGATATAAGGGGGATTCTGGCACTCCAAGTTGTGTGTTGCCCTTAGTGAAAAATAGTAAGTGGCTGTTATAGCGTTACTTAATGATCTGATGAATCCTAATAAAGGCTGGATTCACACCTATGCATTTTTAGTGATTTTTGCAGATTTGCACTACAGAACGTGTTCCATAAGAAACCATGTTAAATGGACTGTAGCACAAATATGCAAAACGCACTTAAAATGCATAGGTGTGAATCCAGCCAAAAGAAGGATTCTAATAAAGGGAATTTTTTTTATTCAAAAAAAAAATCTTTAAAACAAGAAAATACAGTAATTAAAAAGCACTACAGCTTGCACTATAAACATGTGATGGGACATATTGTTTAATTTGTTTGATTTCTAACCCATACATTCATCTATTGTATGTCCCATAACATCAAACTGTAGTGCTTTTCAATATTTGTTTTAGTTTTGAAGCAATTTTTTTGCATTTTTTCAGAATTTTTTAAATTTTTACTTTACTGAACAAAAGTTCATCCCAGGAGCAGTAGGCCAGTAGAAAGAGCTGTGGGTTTCGAGCACGTAGCCTATATATTTCTTTGATTGACAATCCCCAGCTCAGATGTCCACCCCCCAGTGCCGTCACTTCCGCATTCCAGATGGGTCAGCGTAAAGATTCTATCAACCAGAGGAACCGTGTTCTGTCGAGAAGTGACCCCCATCGAATAGTGCCCGCGCATGCGCAGGACGGAGCCACACTCCAGCTGAGTTGCTGATCAGCTGGAGCGCACATCGTAGGAGGGATCTCTCAATGGGAGATGCCATTTCATGGGCACAAATTAAACCTATACAAACAGCAGGGGGGAGACCGTAGTTCTCACATTGTGCCTCGCTGTTGCCGGGCGGGTTTACATCGGTTTACCCGCTGTTTGTATAGGTTTAAATTGTGGCTGTAAAATTGTATCTCCCATCGAGAGATACCTCCTACGATGTGCGAATGCGCCATAGTTACGTCAGCCCAGCTGTTCGGCAAATCAGCTGTTGTGCTATGACGTATGGCACTTCTCCATAGAACACAGGCAGCAGAGACCGCAGAGCGACATCTGAGTACCCCAGGACTCATCCTCTGATGGGCATCCTTTTACCACATGGGACTATGTAAGTGTTCTCTGTGTACACTTCCTTGACTGAACTCTTTAGTACACATTAAGTTGGCACCCCCCCCCCCTTCTTCTTTTTTTTTTTTTTTACTAGATATAGTTGATGGTTGATCTAAAAAGAGATTGTACAATCAGATTGTATGGTGAGCTTACATGATTTCAAGGATTCACTGTTTTCAATACTACACCTCTTCTCCACATAGGCTGTGATCCCTCAGCTCCTGCACACTCTGCCAAATGAGTGATCTATGCAATCTGAAGGAAGAGGAAGGCAGGTGCAGAGTGTGTTAATAAGGTCAACTGGTGAACTAGTTCCTTCTACTGGTTCTCCCATCCTGAATACCAAATTCAGAATGGCTAATGGAGGAAATTTTAACAGGACACTGTGGCTAAGGTAAGGCCTGGTCTAAGAGAAATAGAAAGCATTTTACAATATCAATAGTTTAATATCATAAGAAATCTGGAATTTAGAAGAACAAAAAGGGGCACTTAACCTTTAAAACAATCAGCTAACCTGGCCAGAACTATTCCACATTTCACATTTCTATTCCATATTTCACAGCTCTTATTGTGAAGAAGCCTTTCCATAAGTGGTGGCTAAACCTCTTTTTCCTCCCGATGTAGAGTGTCCTCTTGTCTTTTTGTAGTGACCCTAAAGTGAATAACTACACTTAGTTTACTACATGAACCAATGATGTATGTATACATGTTTATCACATCCAGTGTTGCCAACCTACCAGATTGAAATTTACTGGCATGACACCCAAAATTTACTGGCACAGCCAAGTTTTTACTGGCATTCCACAAAAGTTACAACATTACATTTTTAGGTGCAAATTTTCAGTATTAATGCTACAAACAAGTACGCTAGGCAAATAGAAATGTGATTTAAGGTAGATATTAAGGTAAAAAAACATATTTTTGTTATTTTCGATATAACAAAATCACCTCCTGCCTCCATCACCTGTCACAAAAAGGAAAATTAAAAATATATGCACACCCAAGGGTTATCTCCTCATATCTGATTTATTGAAAAAATTAACAGCACCACAATACATAGCTCTCATAGTGAACATAACCTTCCCCACATATACCCACCACACCCCATAAATGAACCATCCCTCTCTCCTACAATTTACAAAAAGCAAAATTCCATAAAAATCCCCCTCCTTCCCCTTCACATGATGGTACCACTATAAAACCTTTCCCTCAGAGCAGGAACCAGAAGACTGTATAGAACAGCCCTCAAGGTGGTACTCCTGATAATAACACCATACCCAAGGATTGATCTAGAACGGAATGCTCCCAGAAGCCTGAAAGGAAAACTCTGCACCTTATAGCCACAATGGGCAAATATAGTGGCCTTATCCATGACAGGAACATCTGGGAGACAAACTGACAGGTGAGTGGTACTGGCTACCTCTGTTGGAATGGAAATGGTAAAGTGCGGCGCTGAAAATTATGATTTTGATGTGATCAAAAAATATATGAATAGGTGAATAAGAGGGTGCTGTCTATTGAACCATTAGGCCGCACACGGTCGGTCAAAACTGATGGAAACGGACTGAAGGACCGTTTCATCGGTCCAAACCGATAGTGTGTGGGCCCCATCGGTCAGTTATCCTTCGGTCAAAAATTTTAGAACTTGCTTTAAAATTGAACCGATGGACGCCTAACCGATAGGCCAAAACCGACAGTCAGTATGCAAAAGCATCGGTTAAAAACCTGCGCATGCTCAGAATCAAGTCGACGCATGCTTGGAAGCATTGAACTTCATTTTTCTCAGCACGTCGTTGTGTTTTACGTCACCGCGTTGGACTCAATCTGTTTTTTAACTGAGGGTGTGTAGGCACATCAGACCATCAGTCCGCTTCATCGGTTAACCGATGAGAACGGCCCTTCGGACCGTTCTCATCGGATGGACCGACCGGGTGTACGCGGCCTCAGACTGCACTAATGTGCTAATTTCAATATACACACACAGAAGGTAATAAATGAATATTAATAAAACAACCAAATGTAATGGTGCATAAAGCATAAAAAACACAAATCCTGATAAACAAAGTGTATTGATGTACAAAGAGATATATAAATATCTATATTGAACATCAAGGTGATTGTGTTAATAAACACCAAAGTGACAATAAACCAAATGTGTTGGTAGACAAGTGAGTATAAATTCCAAAAATTCCGCTGAAATGAAAATAACTATGTAATCAGTTGTCTGTAGGTAATCCACCACCGTGAAGATTGAAGGCTTACCAAACGAGTTGGACCCAGCGAGGCTTACGCCTGATGAGTCAAACGGGTTTGTTGGTGTATCTCATTTAGGAAGAATTAAACAAGTACGACTTCCAATGGAACCAGGCAGAGATATATCACAGAGTTGACATCAATGAATGTAGACCATGGATGGAGCAGCAGTACTTCACATATAAATCCTCACAATCTAACATATAGTAGAAGGAAAAAGATTGGGCCACATAGTGTAATTCCGTTTCAAAATTAGAACATTTATTAAAATTATAAAATGGTCACTCACATTTGAGAAGACATATAAAGCGAATAAAATCAACGTAACGCAGTGGCATAAGCGGAGCCCTCACCGATGTGTTTCTCCTAATGCATCATCTGGGGGGATAATGCCTTATTAGGGGGAAACGCGCCGGGAAGGACTCCGCTTATGCCACTGCGTTACGTTGATTTTGGATCCTGGGATCTTCTATCAACTGCCGACTGGGTGACAGGCCGGATCCTAGATCCTTGTAGTCCCCCCATGTTCGGCCATCGAGCGTGTGGCGGCCTTTAGCTACGCGCTGGCCCGCCCACGACATGCCCCGTTGCTCCAGGGGTGGCCGGTGAGCTATACGTTCCAGGGCACACATATAACCGGTCTCTATGGCTGAGTCACAGTGTGCCGGGCCGACAGTCATGCCGTAACTACTGCGGACGTTGGGTCTGTCTGGAATGCCTCTAGCCGGTGGTCGCAGGATGGGTAAGTAGTTTCCCCTTGCCTTGGCAGGGTGGTTCGGCTGGTGCATTCCCGGGGAGGTCGATCGAGGGTCCGCCCTGCTTTCCTCTCTCCCTTCCTCTCCCTCCTTCCCCGCACTCTGGGTGGTGGCCGTGAGGTGGGGGGTCTGTCTGGGGGGCTCCGTCCTACCTGGGGCTGCGGCTGCTGTGAGGTGCTGTATGCTTTTTGTGATGCCGTGTGTGCGGGGGGGACCTGCAGGGTCTGGTACGTCTGCCGTGTTTTTGCTGCTTTCTGTCACTGTGTGTTTTAAAAATGTGTTTGGCTGCCATTTTGCCAGTGAACGGGCGCTTTTATTGACGATCGGCGGCCATTTTGTTGTAGCCCGTATGCTGTTTTTTGCATGTCGGCGGCCATCTTGGAAGGTTTCGCGGCCTCTAGTGACCAGAATAACGGCGCGAAAGCTCCCAGCACACTTCCTGAGGGACGGCACCGCACGGGCAGCGTTTCTAGCTTCTTAGCAGCACTACAGCTTGGTCGGGTGGTGAGTCCTCTGGTCTCTGTTGCGGCCGGGAGGGTGGCCTGTGGGTCTTGCCTTGCAGTACAAGGGTGTCATTTACAGTGGGTCAGCATGGCATCCGAACCAGAGGCTTCTACCCCAAGCATGCCAGAGTTAACCCTTAGTGCCCCTGTTCCTGCGGCCTCAGTGGATGCTATGACGGGAGTCCTTGAGGCGTTTGTTGCCAGGATTGAAGCGGCGAGTGGCCAGAAGGGGGGTAAAAAGCGCCCCTCCCTCTGCCTTCTTCTGGGGATGTCTCTGACATGGAATTAGGCCCTGCTACTGCGTCTGGCCCGGGTTCCGTTATGTCAGATGATGCAGGCCTAGCCCACACGGACAGTGAGGATGACTCTGCTTCAGGGTCAGCGCATGATAAGGCGTTTGTTGGAGCTCTTATCACTGCGGAAACTTGAGGATTCGGCGGAGACATCAGATATGCCGGTACCTTTTGGGTTCCGCAAGCCACCCCGCACCGCGAAAGTGTTTCCTTGTGTTCCTTATCTGGACAAATTGTTGTACAAGGAATGGGATCGACCGCAGAAAGTTTTTGCTGTTCCAAAATACTTTGCAGTCCGTTACCCGTTTGAGGAGGATTTCCTAAAAAAGTGTGTATCTCTTCCGTCAGTGGACCCCCCTGTGTCCAGACTGAACGTTACCTGTGGAAGGGGCTCCCGCTTTTAAGGACCCCGCAGATAGGAGAGCTGAGGCTGTGGCCCGCTCCATGTTCACAGTGGTGGGCTCGGCGGTGAGACCGGTCTTGGCCAGGGCTCTGGTGTCGCAGACACTTACCGAACGGGCAAAGTCCTTGCTGCAGGAGCTGGAGGCGCAGAATGCTCCTAAACTCTTGGTGGAACTGGCCGACCAGTTGGTGCAGGGCCTAAAGTTTGTCTGTGAGTGGGCCCTGGATACGCTTCCATTGCTCTCCAGGGCCTCCGCCTACGAGGTGGTACTACGCCGCCTTGTGTGGCTGAAGTGTTGGTCTGCAGGCCAGTCTTCTAAAAAGGCCTTGGTGGATTTACCCTTTAAGGGTGAACGGCTTTTTGGGGCGTCCCTGGATGACACCATAAAAGATGCCACAGGAGGTAAGAGCACTCTGCTCCCACAATCTGGGAAGGGTAAGGAGCCTCGCCGTAAGCAAGGGCCCTTCTTTACTACCCCCAAGCGTTTTTTTCGCCCCCCAGGTGCGGCAGGAAAATGTTTCCAGGGTGCTAAGGCACCCGCTGAGGGACAAAAGTGCAAGTACAAGCCTGCTTCTGCATGAAGGTCTGCCCCGCCCATATCTCGTGTGGGGGGCCGGCTTCACGAATTTGCGGCTCGGTGGAGGTCTCTTCTTTCCGACCGATGGGTTTGCGAAGTAGTTTCCTCAGGGTACAAGATAGAGTTTCTCTCTTGTCCACCAAACAGATTTTTTCCTTCCAACCTCCAGCTTCCTCCTGGACGCCGGGTGGCCCTGTCAGGGGCTGTTCAGGACATGCTGGTCAGGGGAGTGATTGTACCGGTTCCCTCAGCGGAACGGTTCCAGGGGTTTTACTCCAATCTGTTTGTAGTCCCCAAGAAGGAAGGGGTCCGTCCAATCCTGGACCTCAAGGCCCTCAATTGTTTTGTCAAGGTGCAAAAGTTCAGGATGGAGTCGATTCGCTCGGTAGTGGCGGCGCTCCATCAGGGGGATTTTCTGGCATCCTTGGATATCAAGGATGCGTACCTGCATATCCCCATATGCGCAAAACAACAGAGATTTCACCAGAGATTTCGGCGTTTTGCCGGAGAGGACCACTTTCAATTTGTGGCCCTCCCGTTCGGCCTGGCCACGGCACCACGATTTTTCACCAAGGTGTTCGCTAGACATGTGCAATTCGTTTAGTTTCTAATTCGTTTTTCATTTTCGTATTCCTTGAATTTTTTCATTTCCGAATTTTCGAATTTCGGAATTTCGAAAATTCGGATTTTCGGAAATTCGGAAATACGAATTTTTTTTTTTTTTTTTTCAAATTTTAGAAATTCTGAATTTTCGACATTTCGAATTTTAAATTTTTTATTTTCGAATTTCGAATTTTTAATTTTTCCAATTTTTCAATTTTCGAATTTTTCATTTTGAATTTGCGATTATTTTATTTTTCGAATTTTCGAATTTTTCATTTTCGAATTTTTCGAAAATTAGAATTTTCGAATTTTGTATTTTTCGAATTTTCAAATTTCGAATATTCGAATTTTCAAATTTCGAATATTCGAATTTTCAAATTTCGAATATTCGAATTTTCAAATTTCGAATATTCGAATTTTCAAATTTCGAATTTCGCGGCGGGAACGGCGGCCCTACTTAACATTACTATTCCACTAGAGCCTAGCTCTAACTTTAGGCGGCCTATCTCTTACGTAAACGGCGTAAAAGTACTGCGTCGGCCTGGCGTTCGTTCGTGAATCGGCGTATCCCCTCATTTACATAATCTACGCTGGCCGCAATGGAAGCGCCATCTAGCGGCCATCAGCAACTTTACAATCTAAGGACGGCTCAAGCCGTCGTATCTTAGATATGTTTAAGTGTATCTCTGTTAGAGAATACACTTAAACATAGATCGGTGCAGATTCAGAGTTAGGTCGGCTTATCTGTAGATAAGCCGGCCTAACTCTTTCTGAATCTACCTATAAGTTATTAAGAGATCATATATCGCATGAGGTAAACAGATATGTGGATTCCTCCTGTATGTAACCCGACCTCCAGACCTAGATGGATCAATCCAGCAATCCAGCAGCCTCCTAATTAGCTTCCCAGCCCTGCACACTCCAGCCTGGACTCGCTTGATGCTCTCCACTGGGTGTATGTGTGGGGTTTAAACACTCATTACATAATATTAGGGCTGTTACTGATCAAAATGTTTCTGTTCGATTAATCGTTTTTTTTTTAATCGATTAATCGACTAATTTCGATTAATTATAACGCACATACAAAAAAAAATATATATATATATAAAAAAAATAAAATAAACATTTATAAAAAATAAAAAAAGGGGGTTGCCAGCCAGGGCCCTGGGGACCTCTGGGCCCTTTAATAAAAATAAATAAATACATATATAAACAAAAATAAAAAAAATAAACATTTATAAAAAAATAAAAAAAAGGGGATTTTTTTTTAACCGTGGGGGTATCCCAGTGCGCATGCTCGAAATTAAACCGGAACCAGCCAATGCTTACGACGGTGACGTCATTCTACGCAAATTTATATTCGCGAACGACTTACGCCAACCGACGTAAAAAATTCAAAATTGGACGCGGGAACGATGGCCATACTTAAAGAGGAGTTCCACCCAAATTTGGAACTTCCTGGAGCGCTGGAGCAGGTAAGTGTCTGTTTATTAAAAGCCAGCAGCTACACTTTTTGTTGCTGCTGACTTTTAATAAACATACAAATGGCTGGAACTCCCCTTTAACATTGAGTATGCCTCATTTTGTAGGAATGTATCCAGGTATTGCCCTAATCTTTTTTTTTTTTATTTCCACATTTCAGACTCAACCTCATAGAGTGAGCGTTATATGCTCATGTTCTGCGTACCAGCCCATTGCATCTCTATATTGGTTTTGCATCATTAGTGTCGCTTCTTTCTTGTGTGTTTTTTTTTTTTTTTTTTTTTTTTTAATTATATATTTAAGGGATATTGTTGATTATATCTCCTTTTGCTAGAAAAAGCATAAAGTTTACATTTACATTATCACCCCCTTGTCCTTCCCCCCCTCCCCCCTATCTCACCTAAAACAATCTCTTGTACCTCCAATTCTCTCTAATTTTCTTCTACTATATCTTTTAAGTATCTTCCCTTAACTTTTCTGCGTAACTCCATGATTTCTTAAAAGTCCTCCAGTTATCCCATTTCGTATTTTGTAAGATGTTGTTACCCTCTAAGCCCTCTTTCAATTCTTCCATTTTATAAGTTTCTTCAACCGCATCTACCCACTCCCAAATTAAGGGGCACTCCACCTCTTGCCACCTCCTTGGGATGAGTCTCTTGGCGGCATTGAGTAAATGTGGTACAAGTGTTTTCCTGTAACTTTTTATGCCTTCTTCCCCCCCATGGAATAGGACGACCCATGGGTCCATCTTGATCTTTGCCCTAATCTTGATGAGATGGCAGCGTATAGATGGTTGGTACCCTGCTGCTGGAAGGTGTTAGGTAATTTTCTTTTTTTAGTTGTTAGTACACCTAATGTGGAGCCTATATTGATCACGATCTCTAATTGTGCCTTATAGGCTAGGGTCGGGTCCTGGTCCAGTGGTGTATAGGTGTTTTTATCTGCCAACATCTCAGAGATTTGGCTGTGGTAAAACTCTTTCGTTAGAATCACCACTCCTCCTCCTTTATCCGCTGGTCTGATGATAATATCCTTCCGTTCTTCCAACATATCGATCCCTTCTTTAATGTGTCTCAGGTTTACATTCTTTTTGGGCTTCAAGCCTTCCAAGTCCCGCAACACTAAACTTTTGAACACCTCCACTTGGTGGTTAGGATTGTTTAACGGGTTAAACAGGGATTTATTCTTTAAACCACTGTTTTGTATACCCCCTTTTTCCAGAGGCCTACTGTTTGTATGCGTATTACACCCCACAAAATATTTTTTGATATTCAATTTTCGAATGTATTTACGTATGTCTATAAATACATCGAACTTGTTGACAGGCCTCTTCATTCCACACTTTAAACCCAAATTCAGGATGTTAATTTCTTTGTGTGTTAGTTCCACCGGGCTCAAATTGAAGATACCTCCTATTCCTGTTGCCTTCTTATTTTTCTGCGTCCTCCATCCGGCCCTACAGCCTCTGGTTCTTCGTTCCTTTGGTGAGGAACCTGATCTCTCTCCCATTGGTTTGGTGGTGGTGGTCCTCTCCAGTTCTGGTCTCTGTACTGGGGTATGGGATATTGCTGGGGTCTCCCCCTGTGTGGCGGATATCCTCTCCCCCTTCTTTGTGCTCCCCCTCCTCCTCGCCCTAAAAAAGGACGCTGTGGTGGGGCATTTTCATAATAATCTTGATAGGCCTGCAATGGTTGGAATTTATTATGTGTAGAGACCTGATAGGGTCCCTTTTGCTGGATGTGTGGAAGGAAGGAAGGGCGACATTAGCACTCATTGGAGGTGTCTATAGTATGCCTGTAAAGTGGCAAACAGTCCCGCAGCAAAATTAGATTTCTATACAAAAAAAAGTCATTTAAAACTGATTGCGGCTGTAATGAATTGTCGGGTCTTGGCAATACAGGTAAAACTAATTCAAAAATGGTATGGGGCCCCCCCCCCCCCCAGTCTATTACCAGGCCCTTTGGGTCTGGAATTAATATTAAGGAGAACCCAAAACCAAAATTTAAAAAAAAGAGAGAGAGCGCCCCCCCCCTGAACCTTACCAGGCCACATGCCCTCAACATGGGGAGGATGCTTTGGGGTCTGACCCCAAAGCACCTTGTCCCCATGTTGATGGGGACAAGGGCCTCATGCCCACAACCCTTGCCCGGTGGTTGTGGAGGTCTGCGGGTGGGGGGCTTATCAGAATCTGGAAGCCCCCTTTAACAAGGGGACCCCCAGATCCCACCCCCCCATGTGAATTGGAAAAGGGTACCCCTACCATTTCACCCCCAAAATTAAAAAAAAAATACAGGAGACAAGCCCTTTATTAAAAAATATAAAAATAAAAAAGTCTAGCGATATAAATCCATCTTGTGTCCCCTGACCGAAGAAGAAAAAAACGCAACAGTTCTGGGGGGGGGGGGGGGCTGGGATCTAGGGGTTCCCTTGTTAAAGGGGGCTTCCAGATTCTGATAAGCCCCACATCCGCAGACCCCCTCAACCACAGGGCAAAGGTTGTGGGGATGAGGCCCTTGTCCCCATCAACATGGGGACAAGGTGCTTTGGGGTCAGACCCCAAAGCATCCTCCCCATGTTGAGGGCATGTGGCCTGGTACGGTTCAGGAGGGGGCAGCTTTCTTGTCCTCCCCTCTTTTCCTGCTGCCTGCCAGGTTGCGTGCTCGGATAAGGGTCTGGTATGGATTTTGAGGGGGACCCTATGCCATTTTTTTTAAATTTGACGCAGGGTTCCCCTTAATATGCATACCAGACTCAAAGGGCCTGGTAATGGACTGGGGGGAACCCATGCCGTTTTTTTCAAAGAGTTTTATCGGTATTACCGAGCCCTGACAATTCATTACAGCCGCGATCAGTTTTAAATTACCTTTTTCCTTTAGAAATCTAATTTTGCTGCGGGACCGTTTTAAACACGGGTAAAATGCGCCACTTTACAGGCATACTATAGACACCCCCCAGGCACGAAATTTAAAGGAATATTTCACTTTTAATGTTTTACTTTAAGCATTATTAAAATCACTGCTCCTGAAAAAACTTACATTTTTAAAAAAAAAATTTGCTTCGATACATGTCCCCTGGGGCAGGACCCGGGTCCCCAAACACCTTTTGCATATACGCCTTTAAAATGAGCACTTTTGGTTTTTCATGCTCATGTCCCATAGACTTTAACCACTTAAGGACTGCCTCCTGCACATATACGTCGGCAGAATGGCACGGCTGGGCACATGCATGTACCTGTACGTGCTGTGCTGTTATACGCGCCCGCGACCCGGTCCGAAGCTCCGGGACCCGCGGACCCGATCGCCTCTGGAGTCCGGCGATCGGTCCCCGGAGCTGAAGAACGGGGAGAGCCGTGTATAAACACGGCTTCCCCGTTCTTCACTGTGGCGGCGTCATCGATCGTGTGATCTCTTTTATAGGGATCCACAATTGATGACATCACACCTACAGCCACACCCCCCTACAGTTGTAAACACATATTAGGTGACACATAACCCCTTTAGCGCCCCCTGTGGCTAACTCCCAAACTGCAACTGTCATTTTCACAATAAACAATGCATTTTGCATGGTCCCAAAAATGTGTCAAAATTGTCCGAAGTGTCCGCCATAATGTCGCAGTCACGAAAAAAAATTCGCTGATCGCCGCCATTAGTAGTACATTTTTTTTTTTATAAAAATGCAATAAAACTATCCCCTATTTTGTAAACGCTATAAATTGTGCGCAAACCAACCAATAAACGCTTATTGCGATTTTTTTTACCAAAAATAGGTAGAGGAATACGTATCGGCCTAAACTGAGGAAAAAAAATGTTTTTTTTATATATGTTTGGGGGATATTTATTATAGCAAAAAGTAAAAAAATATTGAATTTTTTTCAAAATTGTTGCTCTATTTTTGTTTATAGCGCAAAAAATAAAAACCGCAGAGGTGATCAAATACCACCAAAAGAAAGCTCTATTTGTGGGAAAAAAGGACGCCAATTTTGTTTGGGAGCCACGTCGCACGACCGTGCAATTGTTTGTTAAAGCGTCGCAGTTCCGAATCGCAAAACCTGGCCAGGTTCTTTAGCAGCATTTTGGTCCGGGTCTTAAGTGGTTTGCGTTATCAAATAATTTTTTTGCCTGTTTGCAGGGGGTGTTCGGCTCATCCGTAATCCCATGTTGTAAAGCGCTGCGTAAACTGTTGGCGCTAAATAAATCCTGAATAATAATAATCATCAACAAGTATGGATCACCACATCACAGCTCCCATCTCTTTCCAACATGTTTCCCCTTAATAGGCTACTTCTGGGAATTCCCATTCCCCTCTCTATTGCCTAAATTTATCCACAGTTCCAGGCAGCCACAGAGCACACAGTAGAAGGGTCCTATGTGTCTCTGGCTCTGTTTCAGGTCTGAATTCAGGCACAAAATTTGGACCAGAAACTGTGATCGGGGACACACAGTTTCTCCATTGAGAGTTGGTTACATTATCCTGTCATGCTAATTGAATGCGGAGAAACCCACATCAAATTCATATAAGTGTGAACCCAGCCTTAGGGCTTTCTCACCCACTTTTATTGAAAAAAATGAAAAGCTCACACAGATGATCAGTTTCCCATGAAGGAGTTTCCACCATCAACACGAACATGAATTGCATTCAGCCTCCTGGCTCTCTCTAGCAGTGCCATTGCTCAGGCCTTGGTTCTCCAGACCATAGAACACAGGATTTCAGTGCTCCTATAAAAGATCTGTACTATGGCTCTTTTTAGGTGTTTGCTGCTCTGTCACCAACTGCACCCGTAATGTGCAGATGTACTCACTCTGGTTTTCCCGTGCGGCCTCTCTGACTCCTGGGCTCCTTTTACACTGGCTTTCTGATCAGGTCCGCTGGTCAGTTGTTCAGGCGGACCTAATCGGAAACTCCTTTGACCTCTATGGGGCAGCAGATGTCAGCGGTGACATGTCTGCTGACACCCGCTGCTATCTGATCCTTTCCATGAAATCCAGATGAATGGAAACCCTATTTTCCGTCCGTCTGGTGGATGGGATCGGATGAAAATGGACAGGTGAACCATTTTCATCCAATGTCCTCACATAGGAGAGCGGGGCTCTGAGAGATCTGTCTCAGCACAGTGAGCATAGACGGACCTGTTATCCTCCTGCTTAGCGAGGGATCAGAGGATCAATCGCCCGTGTAAAAAAAGAGCCCTAAGGGTTGTGAACACATGCACACTCCACCTGCTGGTTTCTGGCTAGACCAGGGCCGTCTCTACTATTCATTGGACCCAGGGACATTTTCTTGCCCCCCCACCTAAGAAATACAATAGATGGCAGCTAGACTCAAAATACTGCAGCAGATCAGGTAGTTATGTGATTGGTTGCCAGAGGTTGCAGCACATCATTGCCACTCATTAACTGATTGCTAGAGGTCAATGCACATAATTTCTGCTTGCTGAGTGGTTGCTAGAGGTTACTGCACATCCTTAATGCTCACTGATTGGTTGCTAGAGGTTACTACGCATCATTATTGCTCACTGATGGGTTTCTAGAGATTACAGAAGATCATTACTGTTCACTGATTGGTTGCTAGAGGTTACTGCACATCATTATCTCTGCATCAAATTGTGGGTGTGGCTAAACTGCACTAAACAGTGAGGCATACCAGGATTTTAGGAGTGCACTATATACAGACTGCAGGGTTCAGGAGTGTGATACGTGCAACGTGCAGGGTTCAGGAGTGCACTATATGCAGAGTACAGGGTTGAGCAGTGCACTATGTGCAGAGTGCAGGGTTGAGGGGTGCACTATGTGCAGAGTGCAGGGTTGAGGGTTGCCCTATGTGCAGAGTGCATAGTTAAGGGGTCTTCTATATGCAGAGTGCAGGGTTAAGGGGTCTTCTATGTGCAGAGTGCAGGATTAAGGGGTCCTCAGTGTGCAGGGTTGAGGGGTCCTCTATGTGCAATTCTGCCTATCAGTGCCGCCTTTCAGTGCTCATCAATGCTATCTATCAGTGCCACCTATCTATCGTGCTTCTCAATGCTGCCTATCATTGTTCATTGATGCCACCCATCAGTGCCACCTGTGAGCTGGGAGCGTCTCTCTCATACAGCCCAGAGCCTGCACTGACAGTTCCCCCTCTTTACTTGCACGGATGGGAGGGGAGAAAGCGGATCTGCTCCTTCTCCTCCCGCCCATCTCCCCCTGTGTGCACCGTGGGGAGTGTGAATGATAAAATTCAGCTGCTGGGCTTCACACTTCCCTCAATGCACACACGAGGAGAGGGGCAAGAGGGGAAGGAGCAGATCCGCTTCCTCCTCTCCCTTCTGTGCAAGTGAGGAGGGAGGGGGAACTGTCAGTGCAGGCTCTGTTCTCTATGAGAGAAATGCTCTCAGTTCAGAGCCCTCCAGTCAGAAACCCCGCTGGGGCCCCCTACAGTGCCGGAACACCAGGGCCGGTCGCAAGTGCGACCTTTGTGATCCTGGTAGTTCCGCCACTGCTCCTAGGTCAGTCTATCACCATTAAAATCCCCCCCAGGTCAGTCTGTTCCTCAGTACAATCCACCAAGGTCAGTCAGACTGACCCTAGATGGATCATACTGGGGTACATACTGACATGGGGGGATTATAATGGTGACATACTGACCTGGGAAATGGGAGGACTGTACTAGGGGAGGACTGTACTACTTGGACTGACTTGGGGGGGGGGATTATATTAGGGGACATACTGGACGATCACAGTGTGCACAAAAACAATCTAACCCCCCACACAGATCAGTCTGTCACAGTGTGCAACCCCCCCTAGATCAGCGAAACATAGTGTGCAACCCCCCCTTCCAGATAAGCAAGTCACAGTGTGCAACCCCCCCGCCCCCAGATCAGCAAGTCATAGTGTGCACAGCCACAACCCCCCAGATCCGCAAGTCACAGTAAGCACAGACAACCCCCCCCCCAAGATCAGCAAGTGACAGTGTGCATAACCACAACCCCCCCCCCCCAGATCAGGCACAATCACTCCCCCGTCCATATTTACACACAGTATATGTGGCATGTGGAATTTATTTTCTCCCGGGATTACAGGTGCAGTTAGAATGGCATCATTAACCCCCCCATGCCGACTCCGGCCAATCCCACACACACAAACGCAGTAGCGGTCTGCTCTTGGGAAGCAGAAGGATCTGTGTATGACTGGAAGGGAAGTCACACGATTCTGTTGTGACAAGAAGCATACAGGAACTTATACAGGATGTCCGTGCAGGCTGCTGGCTTCACGAGGAGCTTGTGCCTGTTTAGATTGCCAGCCCCTCTGCCTCGTCTGCTCTCAATTAGAGTGTAGAGCAGAGAGGGTTCTGAACTGCCGCTGAAAAAGCAGAGCAGCCATCAAGTGACCAGCGCAAGTTGCAGAACTCTGGCTTAAAAAAAGACTTAGCGGCCAGCAGCGTGGGTTTTAGTACAGCTGCTTTGGGCCCCCCCAACAACGATTGGGCCCAGGGCAGCTTCCCTGTTTGCCCTGCGCTGAAGACGGCTCTGGGCTAGACCCAGACACAGGATTGGAAACTCCCTCCTAAAGTCTTTGAGCTCCAAACCCTAATTCGAAAGTTACATAACCCAGAGCCCCTCAAAGTTGTATTTTTGAGAACCCTTAGGCCCCGTACTCACGACCAAACATGTCTGCTGAAACTGGTCCGCAGGCCAGTTTCAGCAGACATGTTTGATCGTGTGTGGGCGCGAGCGGGCCGAATTCCAGCAAACATTTGCCCGCCGGGCCTTTTCCCAGCGGACAAATATTCCTGGACTTGTTTTAAAACAGTCCGCTGGAATCCTGACCTACCGTACATGTCCAGGCGCCCGCCGTCCCTCGCATGCGTCGAATGACTTCGACGCATGCGTGGAAGCATTTTAAAGGCGGGCCGCCCACGTCGCTGCGTCATTGTCGCGGCGACACCGCGTCATCGACGCGGCGACACCGCGGACACGCCCCGCGTATTGTTTACGCGTGGACTTCTGTACGATGATTAGCCCGGCTCTCGGCTTCCTTCCCTTCAGCAGCCACAGTCCTCCACACACCACTCCGGTTCCTCCTGCTTCCGTGCTGCCTCCTCTTGCAGTGCGGGAAAATTAACCCTTTTGCGGGACTGCGGGAAGAAGCTGTCTGTGCGGGAAAGTCCCACAGAATCCGTGCGTGTTGGGAGGTATGCGCAGGGCCGCCATCAGGAATTTTGGGGCCCCTTGCACAGCTTAAGGCATGGGCCCCCTGAAGCAGAGAACCTAGGGGGGGTGGGGGTGCTGCCGCCTGAAATTGAGAAGCGTGGGGGCTGCCGCAAATTGAGAAGCGGGGGGGCCTTTACAAAAAAAAGAAGAAATAAAGAAGAAAACAAATATATATAAATATATGTAGCCATCCGGGGCCCTGGGGACCTCTGGGCCTTTTAATAAAAAGAAAAAATAAACCTCTGGGCCCTTTAATAATAAAAAAAAAAAAACATTTATAAAAAATACATAAAAAAAGGGAGGTTGCCAAACCCGGGGGCCCTGGGGACCTCTGGGCCCCTGGGAACCTCTGGGCCTTTTAATAAAAAATAAAAAAATAAACAAAAATAAAAAAATAAACATTTATAAAAAAAATAAAAAAGGGGGGGTTGCCACATGGGGCCCTGGGGACCTCTGAGCCCTTTAATAAAAAAAAATATATATATATATATTAAAAAAAATGTAATTTTTTTTATAAAAAAATAAAAAAGGTGGGTTGCCATCCGGGGCCCTGGAGACCCCTGGGCCCTTTAATAATAATAATAAAAAATATATATATATATATATATATATATATATATATATATATATATATATATATATATATTATATAAATAAAAAATATATAAAAAAAAACATTTCCCTATTGTGACGAAACGTCGGGAGGAGACGCCCTGACGTTACCACGTTACTGAGTGTAAGGATCCGGATATCCGGACATACACACACACACAGTCCGGCCGGCTGTGCTGTTTGATTTTTATTCTGCTATCTATTTTATGTCCGCTTGATGCCTATTTTTTATCACTGCAAAATGTAAGTAAGCATTTAGCTGTTCTAAAGTTTCAATAAACCAGCGCAGTATTACGCTATATCCCTCCTTTGGTGTTTCCTTTACATTTATGGAGTCTGGATTCCAATGGTGATTACTAAAGTACAGATATCGCTGGTTGAAGTCTAATCTTGCGGGCTGCTGCTGGATTTATCTTTATGCCTATTATTTACTGAATTCTGGTAAGAGTCAGTACAATTTGTGGTGGAGGTCTCCTGTTTGTTCTGAACACAGAGTGGTCGTTGTCACTATTACCTAAGGATTTCTTTTCATCACTACACCTGTGGACTGCTTTACAAATTGCTTGGCTTGTCTGGACTGTCAATTTGCCCATACTAACTGAAGAGACACTTATGCCATTTATTAGTTATTCATAATATACACCTACCCCATTGAGGGTGTTTATCACCATATATAGAATTGTTTATTTTCACGTATGTTTTTTTCACGTATGGTTTATTTTCATTAATCACTGGTGTTTCACTGTATTTATATCAATCTAATTAGCGCGACTTCCCCTTTTTTACTATGTTTGTTTGTGCTGTATGGCACACTTAAGACGCGGCTGACAATTTATGTTTGTATTACACATTGGGTCTGCGCAACAATATTTCCTTTTTTCTATTGTTGTACTCTCATGACACCTGCTGGCAAAATACTTAAGTGCAATTCATGGGTTTTAAACAGAAATTTTCTAAGTTTAGATGTCTAAAACCATACTGTATTAAACAATTCTGCCCGGAAGGATTTGCCCCCTTAATTACCAGGCCATTTTTTGCGATATGGCACTGCGCCACTTTAACTAACCGATGCGCAGTCGTGCGATACTGTACCCAAAATTAGTTTGTTGGTGTATTTGATCACCTCTATGGTTTTTATTTTTTACGCTATAAATGAACAAAGAGTGACAATTTTGAAAAAAAAAAAATTATTAATCAGTTTAGGCCGATATATATTGTTCTAATTTTTGGTAAAAAAAATCCCAATAGGCGTGTATTGATTGGTTTGCGCAAAAGTTATCACGTCAACAAACTATGGAATAGATTTAGGGATTTTTTTATTATTGTTTTTAGCAGTAATGACGCCGATTTTCAGCTGGACAACGACATGCGGCAAACAAATCTGACCCCAAATTACACTTTTTGGGGACCAGTGACATTATTACATTGATCAGTGCTATAAAAATGCATCGATCAATGTAAAAATGACACTGGCAGGAAAGGGGTTAACACAGTGCCGGCCCAAGACATTATGCTGTCTGGTACCAAAAATGAAATGCTGCCCCCCCTCCCCCCGAAAAAAATCACACCCACCAAAATGCCCCCACATCCATTATTTTATATCATGATAACTAAAGTGGACCTGTCATGGCTCTATATATGTATATAGGAGTATAAAGAGGACCTGTTATGGTTGTTTACATGTATAGGAGTATAAAAAAGACCTGTTATAGCTCTATTCATGTATGTAGGAGTATAAAGAGGATCAGCCTACACGTCTGTTTCTTCCCGTAACCCCCATCCCGGCGCTCCCCCTCTTGACTCATTTCTAGGATCCCCTTAGAGACTGCAGACATGATAAAAGACAGGAGATGGTCAGAGGCTGCGGACATGACACATGAGAGGGACAGAGGCTGCGGACATGACACAGGAGAGGGACAGAGGCTGCGGACATGACACATGAGGGGGACAGAGGCTGCAGACATGACACATGAGGGGAACAGAGGCTGCGGACATGACACAGGAGAGGGACAGAGGCTACGGACATGACACCGGAGGGGGATAGAGGCTGCGGACATGACACAGGAGGGGGAAAGAGGCTGCGGACATGACACAGGAGAGGGACTGAGGTTGCGGACATGACACATGAGGGGGACAGAGGCTGCGGACATGACACAGGAGAGGGACAGAGTTCCGGACATGACACATGAGGGGGACAGAGGCTACGGACATGACACAGGAGAGGGACAGAGGCTGCGGACATGACACATGAGGGGGACAGAGGCTGCGGACATGACACAGGCGGGGGACAGAGGCTGCGGATATGACACATGAGGGGGACAGAGGCTGCGGACATAACACAGGAGGGGGACAGAGGCTGCGGCCATAACACATGTGGGGGACAGGGGCTGCGTACATGACACAGGAGAGGGACAGAGGCTGCGGACATAACACAGGAGGGGGACAGAGGCTGCAGACATAACACATGAGGGGGACAGAGGCTGCGGACATAACACAGGAGGGGGAAAGAGGCTGCAAACATGACACAGGAGAGGGACAGAAGCTGTGGACATGACACGGGGGGGGGGGGACAGAGGCTGCAGACATGACACATGAGGGGGACAGGGGCTGGGGACATAACACATGAGGGGGACAGGAGCTGCGTACATAACACATGAGGGGGACAGAGGCTGCGGACATGACACAGGAGAGGGACAGAGGCTGCGGACATGACAGGGGGAGGGACAGAGGCTGCGGACATGACACGGGGGGACAGAGGCTGCGGACATGACACAGGGGGGAAAGAGGCTGCGGACATGACACGAGGGGGGGGGGGGGGGCAACAGAGGCAGCTGACATGACACAGGGGTGGGGAACAACAGAGGCTGCGGACATGACACAGGAGGAGGACAGAGGCTGCGGACATGACACAGGAGGGGGACAGAGGCTGCGGACATGACACAGGAGAGGGTAGAGGCTGCAGACATAACACAGGAGGGGGACAGAGGCTGCGTACATGACACAGGAGAGGGACAGAGGCTGCGGACATGACACATGAGGGGGACAGAGGCTGCAGACATGACACATGAGGGGAACAGAGGCTGCGGACATGACACAGGAGAGGGACAGAGGCTACGGACATGACACCGGAGGGGGATAGAGGCTGCGGACATGACACAGGAGGGGGAAAGAGGCTGCGGACATGACACAGGAGAGGGACTGAGGTTGCGGACATGACACATGAGGGGGACAGAGGCTGCGGACATGACACAGGAGAGGGACAGAGTTCCGGACATGACACATGAGGGGGGACAGAGGCTACGGACATGACACAGGAGAGGGACAGAGGCTGCGGACATGACACATGAGGGGGACAGAGGCTGCGGACATGACACAGGCGGGGGACAGAGGCTGCGGATATGACACATGAGGGGGACAGAGGCTGCGGACATAACACAGGAGGGGGACAGAGGCTGCGGCCATAACACATGTGGGGGACAGGGGCTGCGTACATGACACAGGAGAGGGACAGAGGCTGCGGACATAACACAGGAGGGGGACAGAGGCTGCAGACATAACACATGAGGGGGACAGAGGCTGCGGACATAACACAGGAGGGGGAAAGAGGCTGCAAACATGACACAGGAGAGGGACAGAAGCTGTGGACATGACACGGGGGGGGGGGACAGAGGCTGCAGACATGACACATGAGGGGGACAGGGGCTGGGGACATAACACATGAGGGGGACAGGAGCTGCGTACATAACACATGAGGGGGACAGAGGCTGCGGACATGACACAGGAGAGGGACAGAGGCTGCGGACATGACAGGGGGAGGGACAGAGGCTGCGGACATGACACGGGGGGACAGAGGCTGCGGACATGACACAGGGGGGAAAGAGGCTGCGGACATGACACGAGGGGGGGGGGGGGGCAACAGAGGCAGCTGACATGACACAGGGGTGGGGAACAACAGAGGCTGCGGACATGACACAGGAGGAGGACAGAGGCTGCGGACATGACACAGGAGGGGGACAGAGGCTGCGGACATGACACAGGAGAGGGTAGAGGCTGCAGACATAACACAGGAGGGGGACAGAGGCTGCGTACATGACACAGGAGAGGGACAGAGGCTGCGGACATGACACATGAGGGGGACAGGGGCTGCTGACATTACACATGAGGGGGATAGAGGCTGCGTACATGACACAGGAGAGGGACAGAGGCTGCGGACATGACACGGGGGGGGGGACAGAGGCTGCGGACATAACACATGAGAGGGACAGAGGCTGCGGACATGACACAGGAGAGGGACAGAGGCTGCGGACATGACACATGAGGGGGACAGAGGCTACGGACATGACACGGGGGGAGGGAGAGGCTGCGGACATGACACGGGGGGGGACAGAGGCAGTGGACATGACACGGGGGGGACAGAGGCTGCAGACATGACACATGAGGGGGACAGAGGCTGCGGACATGACACAGGGGGGGGCAGAGGCTGTGGACATGACACAGGGGAAGGGGGACAGAGGCTGCGGACATAACACATGAGGGGAACAGAGGCTGCAAATATGATAGTGTCCTCCTCCTCTGTCCACCATCATATAAATTCTCCTCCACATCATCAGTTTGCTGTGTCCTCCTCCTGTGCCCCTTTCACCTCTCCACAGGTCAGAACAGCTCTGACCTGTGGAGAGGTGAAAGGGGCACAGGAGAAGGACAGTATACTGCTGATGTGGAGTAGAAGTTATATGATGGTGGACATCAGTCTCTGCCCCTCCCCTGCATGCCATGGCCGCTTCAGTGCAGTCCTCCTCTCACTTCATATCCCCCCCAGTTTTACTCCCCCCTCCTCCTCTGGGTCCTACCTGCTCGGCCGAGTCCTACTATGGCACTACTATGTACTACACGAGCCACTGTTGTGACCGCACTCCCGTCCCGATCGTCTATTCAAAAATGGCGCTGGGTGGCGCCATTACGTTACTGCGCATGCGCTGCCCGGCCGAACGGCACATGCACAGTTGCATGGTCCGCTCGCGGTCATCTTTTTTACGGCCACCCGTGCCCATAACGAACTTTCACGAACACCAAGGACGCTTGGCAAGGCTGCAATTTGGCTCAGTGGGGCGGGCGGAATGGTGATGGCGGGCGTCAATTTGCCGCCCCCCCAAAAGTGCCGCCTGGTACATTGGTACCATCTGGTCCCATGGTAGGACCGGCCCTGGATTAAAACTAGGGGGGATCAAGGGGTTAACTGTGTTCCCCGGGTGTGTTTTAACTGTAGGGGGATGGGGTGCCAGGAACATGACAGAGATCACTGTTCCCAATGACTGGGAACAGTAGATCTCTGTCATGTCCACTGTCAGAATGGGGATTCGCCTTGTTTACAAAGGCAGATCCCCGTTCTGCCTCTGTACTAGGCGATCATACAGATGTACAGCTATGGCGATTCGTGCAGGAGAGCCAACTTGCCGCTGTATACCGATGGCGGCTGGTCAGCCAGCAGTTAACAACTACCGTAAGTAAAAAATGACAGTATCTAAAAAGTATTGTGTATGATGTAATTCATAAGAAAAAATGCCCCACTCTGTGTTTAACTCTTGGGTATTAGGCACCAGTAAAAAAATGTTTTGGACACACATCACTAGTTACAAAAGTAATTACAGGACTGTTGATATAATCCCAGAATACAGGGCTTTCTGTGAATGGACAGGGTAGACCTTGTCATTCACCTGCCTTTCCTTCTGGGAGAAGAATATTGCCAGTTTGGGGGGGGGGGGGTGACATGATCCCTCAAAGTTGCAGCCACTGCTCTTAACCACTTGCTTACTGGGCACATATACCCCCCTCCTGCCCAGGTGAAATTTCAGCTTCCGGCACTGCGTTGCTTTAACTGACAATTGCGTAGTCGTGCGACGTGGCTCCCAAACAAAATTGTTGTCCTTTTTTCCCCACAAGTAGAGCTTTTTTTTGTGTGGTATTTGATCACCTCTGCAGTTTTTATTGTTTGCGCTATAAACAAAAAAAAATAAGGGAGGAGTCTATGAATGGCGAGATCGGAGCGTTGGGGTAGTTAGACGGGAGCTTGCGGTCCTCAGCTCCAGGAAACTATGAGCCCTTCCCTCCCCGCTTCCGACCCCCCTCCCCCGCATTGCGCGGCTCTCTCTCTCCCCCCCGTCTAACCCTGCAGACACAGCCCCACAGACACAGCCGAAGTGACGCAAAGGAGAAAACAACAACCTACCTAAACAGAGGATACAGCGGCGTTAACAGAGGGAACAACACTGCGTGTGGCAGGTCCACGGGAGACTCCCGGTGGAACAAGGGGAATCATGCAAATAAGGTAACAGGTGGTCAGCTCTGAGAGTGAGGCTGTGTAAAGCGCGAGCAGCTTCAGAGCAGTTTCAGAGCGTGGACGTTAGCGTGGTGCACGGAACGCTGGCCAGGAAGGGCTGCACAGGTATGGGGAGACGTGGGTGGTGAGTAGTGTCGGTCTATGCCCCTCACCCCTCGTACTACGTACCAGTAAGCAGTATCTTCTCCTTAGCCAAAAAATTTGCAAAAATTAAGAGACGACTACCCGTGAGTATTACATTAATTATTATGTACCAAGAAAAATTGCCGGGACTGTGTTACTTGCTCTGGTAATAGAAAAGACCAAGTTTAAATGGATGGAACTTTTAATTTATTTTTTTTCCTCTCGGGGTCTTTGGTAATTAGAAATGTTGCACTGATTGTTGCATTGAATTGTGAACTGTGCATGGACATAGAGATATAGAGATTAGGTGATAATTCAGTATCAAATATATCAAGTATCAAATCAAATTACTGAAAAATTCGCCTGTCTGCTTTCTAAGAACTGCGAATAGGTTGTGATCTCTATATTTAAATTCCAGCGTCAAAGAATCTCAGAGGCAACAAAGTCTGAGCATCATATTGCTACATTGCTACACTGCTACAAGTTGTTGCTACATGTTACAATGTTATATGGGTCACTTGGAGAAAGAAAAGAAAGGAGGCTATTGGGATAAAGTTATAATGTCGGGAAGGAATATAGGGCCAGATCCACAAAAGAGATACTCCGACTTAACTGCTGTTCAGTCTGTGTGTAACTTTGGAAACGATCCTCAAAAGGCTTTTTCCAATGTTAGGCAGAAGATCAGGCATGTGTAATTGAATTACACTGCCGAATCTTAGGATGCAGTACCGCATCCGCCGCTGGGGGCATTTCGAGTCGAAATGCCGTTGCTAGTATGCAAATTAGCACTTAAGGCGATCCACAAAGCTTTCCAGCTTCCTTTTTGCGCCGTAAGTGTTATTTTGCAAGTGTAAAATTAGGGCTGGTTCTACAAAGTGTAAACTAGTCACACCATGTAAAAGCCCATTCCAGCGACGGCATTTGGTATGCTTTCCCGAGGGAGAACTCCACGGCAATTTGTAAAAACAAAACCGGCATGGGTTCCCCCCCAGGAGCATACCAGGCCCTTAGGTCTGGTATGGGTTGTAAGGGGACCCCCCTACGCCGAAAAATCGACGTAGGGGGTCCCCCTACAATCCATACCAGACCCGTATCCAAAGCACGCTACCCGGCCGGTCAGGAAGGGAGTGCGGACGAGCGAGCGCCCCCCCCTCCTGAGCCGTGCCAGGCCGCATGCCCTCAACATGGGGGGGTTGGGTGCTCTGGGGCAGGGGGGCGCACTACGGGCCCCCCCACCCCAGAGCATCCTGTCCCCATGTTGATGAGGACAGGACCTCTTCCCGACAACCCTTGCCATTGGTTGTCGGGGTCTGCGGGCGGAGGCTTATCGGAATCTGGGAGTCCCCTTTAATAAGGGGGCCCCCAGATACCGGCCCCCCACCCTAAGTGAATGGATATGGGGTACATCGTACCCCTATCCATTCACCTGTAGGCAAAAAGTAAAAGTTAATAAACACACAACACAAGGCTTTTTAAAATATTTTATTATTCTGCTCCGGAGGCCCCCCCTGTCTTCGTTATTAGCTCAATTAGCAGGGGGGGCTTCTTCTTCCGCTCTCCGGGGGTCTTCCACTCTCCGGGGGTCTTCCGCTCTCCGGGGGGGCTTCTCCGGACTCCGGGGGGCTTCTTCCATCTTCTCCCCTCTTCCGCTCTTGACTCGGCGAACCCCGGTTCTTCTGCAGCTCTCCGGTGCCTTCTTCTTCAGCGCTGGCTGCCTGCTATGTTTGTGTGTTAGCTCGATTTCAAACAGGCAGCCAGCGCGGTCTTCTGTGACGTCAGGGTCTTGTCTTCCTTTCTTCCGATGTTGCCTCGTCGCCTGTTGTCGCTGTAATGATGGAAGCGCGCCTTGCATCCCATTTATATAGGCATCACCGTCCCATCATGCTCCGGCAGGTACCCACGTGGTGGGTGCCTACCCACGTGCACCCACCACGTGGGTACCTACCGGAGCATGATGGGACGGTGATGCCTATATAAATGGGATGCAAGGCGCGCTTCCATCATTACAGCGACAACAGGCGACGAGGCAACATCGGAAGAGGGGAGAAGACCAGAAGACCCTGACGCCACAGAAGACCGCGCCGGCTGCCTGTTTGAAATCGAGCTAACACACAAACATAGCAGGCAGCCAGCGCTGAAGAAGAAGGCACCGGAGAGCTGCAGAAGAACCGGGGTTCGCCGAGTCAAGAGCGGAAGAGGGGAGAAGATGGAAGAAGCCCCCCGGAGTCCGGAGAAGCCCCCCCCGGAGAGCGGAGAAGACCCCCGGAGAGTGGAAGACCCCCGGAGAGTGGAAGACCCCCGGAGAGCGGAAGAAGAAGCCCCCCTGCTAATTGAGCTAATAACGAAGACAGGGGGGGCATCCGGAGCAGAATAATAAAATATTTTAAAAAGCCTTGTGTTGTGTGTTTATTAACTTTTACTTTTTGCCTACAGGTGAATGGATAGGGGTACGATGTACCCCATATCCATTCACTTAGGGTGGGGGGCCGGTATCTGGGGGCCCCCTTATTAAAGGGGACTCCCAGATTCCGATAAGCCTCCGCCCGCAGACCCCGACAACCAATGGCAAGGGTTGTCGGGAAGAGGTCCTGTCCTCATCAACATGGGGACAGGATGCTCTGGGGTGGGGGGGCCCGCAGTGCGCCCCCCTGCCCCAGAGCACCCAACCCCCCCATGTTGAGGGCATGCGGCCTGGCACGGCTCAGGAGGGGGGGGGGGGCGCTCGCTCGTCCCCACTCCTTTCCTGGCCGGCCGGGTAGCGTGCTTTGGATACGGGTCTGGTATGGATTGTAGGGGGACCCCCTACGTCAATTTTTCGGCGTGGGGGGGTCTCCTTACAACCCATGCCAGACCTAAGGGCCTGGTATGCTCCTGGGGGGGAACCCATGCCGGTTTTTTCTTTGAAAATTGGCATGGAGTTCTCCCTCAGGAATGCATGCCGCTGTCATTTTTTTTTTTCCCGACGCAACTTTTTTAAGCCGTCGCGATCCTCAAAACTCGGCGTAACGTAACTTCGCGCATGCGCAGTACGGCCGGCGCGGGAGCGCGCCTCATTTAAATGGGACTCGCCCCATTTGAATAGGAACGCCTTGCGCCGGCGGAATTTTAGTTACACAGCCTGAAATTTCTAGATAAGTGCTTTGTGGATCAGGCACTTAGGTAGAAACTTTAAGGCAGTGTAACTTAAATGGGATTTTTTAAGTTACGTCAGGTTTTTGTGGATCTGGCCCATAGAGCATAAAAACGTGGATGACTTTTAATGATGAAAGGTATAATAGACTTAAGCATCACATTTCAGTTGGCGTGAATGGGATATATATATTTTTTTCTTTTGTTGTGACCCAGGTAAGATTACGCTGTTTAATCAAATAAATTTGAGCTGAGAATTAACACATCAAAAAAAAAATGTGGATGAAGTATTGTATGAGCTCTCAGGAATTGTTTTTTCTCTCTGCTGGGTTGCTCTTTTTTTTTTTTTTGCGTGAACCAGCAATCAGAAATTCTAAATTGAATTTAATAAGCAAAGGCTATTATTGTTTCTCCTAGCCTGCATAGTGCACAGGACCGTCTAATACTGCGCATTCAACTTTTCATTAGCAAAGAGAGTGTGGGGAAAGAACAAATCAGGGCTAAAATACTGAAAAAAAAAAGTTTGGACAGAAAGCATAAAATAATTGTTGGTTATTATTTGCCCTGACTGGCCAGGGCGGTTCCTACCAAGGCACCTTGGGCCCCCCTCTGCCCCTTCTTTTCCCCTTTTCTTTCTGACCTCCCCAGTCTATTAGACAAGTATTTCAGTAGGATGGTCTAAGACACTAAGAAATAAGGTAGAGTTAATGTGAACAAGCCACTTGGGGCCAAAAAGGAGTACAAGGGCCAGAGGAGCGAGAGGGGGGGGCTACATCAACCCCTCGATTAAGTCAAAGCCCGATGAACAAATTTTTAACCCATGGGAGTAACGGAGACAAACAATCAGCAGAAAAACAACAAGGTGTTAAAAACACCCAGACTGAGAAGGAGAAGGAGAGAAAAAAAGACAAGAGAAAAATGGCTCCTAAAAATCCAGTAGAACAGGATACAGTGTCTGAGACTAAGGCCCCATACACACGAGAGGATTTATCCGCAGATACGGTCCAGCGGACCGTATCCGCGGATAAATCCTCTCGAGGATTTCAGAAGATTTCTATGCGATGGCGTGTACACACCATCGCATTGAAATCCGCGCTGAAATCCTCTGGCGATGACGTGTCGCGCCGTCGCCGCTATTATGATGCGGCGACGGGCGCGACGCTGTCATATAAGGAATTCCACGCATGCGTCAAATCATTACGACGCGTGCGGGGAATCCCTTTGGACGGATGGATCCGGTGAGTCTGTACAGACGAGCGGATCCATCCTTTGGGATGGACTTCAGCAGATGGATTTGTTGAGCATGTCAGCAAATATTCATCTGCTGAAAATCCATCCCAGGGGAGATTTATCCGAGGATAAATATCCGCAGGAGTGTACACACCATAGAATCTATCCGCTGAAACCCATTTGATGGGATTTATCTGCGGATAGATTCTATGGTGTGTACGGGGCCTAGGATAGACCTCAAGGTGGATACAGAGTTTGAACAGAGAATGGAGGAGGAACAACAAGATAGGTCACTACTACCCACAAAAATTGAAATACAAGGCATGTTTGCTACGTTAGAAAAATCACTTAAATCGCAAATGGAGAGAATGGAGAGAAATATGGGGCACATGTTGGAAAGATTGAAAGAAGCAGAAAAAAAACAGACCTGAATAAAAACACTATCAGAAAATTAGAGGAAGAAATTAAAGCTATAAAAAAAGAACAACTGGAACAAGCGTACAAATTAGAAGATCAAGAAAATAGAGACAGAAGGAAAAATATTAGAATACGCGGAGTCCCAGACTCATCTCAGCCAGAAAATCTCCCAGAAATAATAAGGAAAATTTGTAATCCACTACTGGATAGAGAAATAACTTCCCCACTAAGAATAGAACGGGCGCACAGGTTAAGAAGACCAAGAGAAATACCACAGGAGAGTCCTAGAGATATTATCATAAGATTCGAAAGCTGGGAAGAGAAAAATCAACTATGGAGAAACCTGAGAGGAAAGTCTCCAATAAAATTTGCAGAGCAAAATATTCAAATATATCAGGATCTATCTCAAGAGACGCTTAGAAGAAGAAGAAGAAGAAATTTAAGACCATTACTAAGGGTTCTGCAAGAGCAGGGAATACAGTACAGTTGGGGCTTCCCAGCATGCTTGATTGGCAGGAAAAACGGGGTTACGGCAAGATTAAAATTTATTGAAGAAACACCGGAATTCTGTCAAAAATTGGACATTCCAATACCTACCAGTAAATGGAATGAAGAAAAGAAAAAGAGAAAATGTAATTCAGGGGACGGGGGAGGGGTGGGAGGGCGGTTTGGGGGGGAGTATAAAGGGGATCAATAAGATATAGAAAGAAAGAGTCGCGGGGACCCGAAATCCCGGAAAGGCCCTGGCGTTAATTCCCTAGAAATAGGGGATAGGAGACCGTGGTGAATAGTTCTCCACCTTAGAGATAGGAGCAAAAGAGCGCCAAAGGGGGCGCAAGAGGAGATGCTCTACAACAGGACCATAGGGTCAAGGTTCCATCATGGGAAGGGGGAGGGGAGGGAGGGCGGGACTGGGGGGATGGAAGGGAGAGGGGGTGGGGAGGAGGGAGAGGTGGGTGGGGAGGAGGGAGAGGTGGGTGGGGAGGAGTGAGAGGTGGGTGGGTAGGAAGGGGATGGGTGGGGGAGGGTGGGAGGAGGGAGTGGGTAGGAGATTAGGTTTGGTTATCTGTCTGAAAAAAAAAAACAGTTCAAACGCCTGGCAAAAAAAAGAAAAAAAATATATATGTCTAATGTAAATTGTATTACATATAATGTAAGAGGCCTCAGTTCCCCAGAAAAAAGACATATTGTCTTAAAAGAGATAGAAAGGTACTCTGCAGAAATAGTCTTCTTACAGGAGACACATATAACAGTGGATTCCATTGTCAGACTCTATTCTCGGGCAGTCCCAAACTGGTACTATGGAGATTCCCCACAGAAAAGATCTAGGGGGGTCGCCATAGGGATAGGGAAAAACATTTGTTTCAGGGCTGAAGAAAGGAGAGTCGACCCAGAGGGTCGCTATTTATTTTTAAGAGGGGTCTTGCAAGGGAAAAAATACACGCTAGCAAATATATATTGTCCTAATAGACACCCCCAAAAGTACCTCAGGGGGATTCTAAATGCACTAATGGACTTTAAACAAGGATACGTAATCCTTGCAGGAGATTTCAACTTCTCAATGGAACACCATCTTGACAGTACGTCTGGTGCACAGATGCGAGACTCTAAGCAATTGCAATTATTGAAGAAAAAATGTTTAATCTGCAATTCATAGATCCTTGGAGAATCACACACCCTAATAAAAGAGATTACACATATCATTCATCGGTGCACGAAACGTATTCAAGACTGGACTATCTAATGGTAGAGCACGGAGCATTGGAATATGTAACTAAAACCTCAATAGGTATAATATCAATCTCCGATCATGCCCCGGTAATAGTTCAAATACGCTTTAATGAGATAGAACAAAGAAAATGAATGTGGAACCTAAATGAAGAACTGATAGATGACATGGAAACATGCAGCGTAGTAAAAAAAGAGATAGAGCAATATTTTTTGACAAACAATACACCTGAAGTTAGCTCTGCAGCAATATGGGAAGCCCATAAGGCATGCATCAGGGGTAAGTTAATCTCCATAGGGGCAGGGGAAAAAAAGGCAAGAGAAGCAAATAGGAAAAATATTATAAGTGAGCTACAGGACCTTGAACAAAAACATAAAAACCAAGGAGAAAGTGAAATATATAAAAAAAATTGTGATAAAAAGGGCCCAACTTAGAGACTTGATGGAACTTTAAACCAGAAACATATTTAAGAATGTAGCAAAAGAAAGATATAAATGGGGGAATAAACCAGGGAAATATCTAGCCAGAATATCTAAGGAAAAAAAAAAAAAAAAACTACATTGAAAAAATAAAAAAACAGGAAGGACAGATAAAATATAAGACCTCTGAAATTGCAGAAGCCTTTCAGACTTTTTATAGTGCACTGTATTCCAGTAGAAAGGGAGAAACCCAGGGGCAGAAAGAAATTAGAAAAATAAAAATGAAGAAATACTTAGAGGAAGCCAACTTACCAAAGATGTCGCAAGAAAATGCTGAACTCCTAGAAGACCGAATAACGCAGGCGGAAATTTATAAAGCAATTCAAGAAACATCTGGAGGAAAGAGCCTAGGTCCGGACGGTTTACCGATTAAGTATTATAAAAAATTCAAAGACCTCTTAGTCCCAGAGCTGTGCAACTATTTTAACAGACTGGGAGAAGAGGAAGAAATAAGAAAAGAATCACTCCTTGCCAACATTTCGATTATTCCTAAAACGGGAAAAGATGGAACTGTCTGTTCTAATTACCGCCCAATAGCATTATTGAACGCTGACATAAAGGTATATGCAAAAATACTGGCAACGAGGATAAAGGCATTAATGCCGGACTTAATAAATGCAGATCAGGCAGGATTTGTAAAAGGTAGAGAAGGGAGGGATAATAGTTTAAGAACCATATTGTTATTACAGGAGGACGATGAGAAGAAACCCCCAGCTGTACTCATGTCAATAGATGCTGAAAAAGCTTTTGATAGAGTCGACTGGGGGTTTATGAATGAAACTTTGCGAACCATAGGAATGGGGCCTAGATTTATGAAATGGGTTGAAAACGTATACAATCACCCGATGGCAAGGGTGAAGGTCAATGGGAGTGTGTCGTCTGTGTTTGAAATGATGAATGGAACCAGACAGGGCTGCCCGCTCTCGCCCCTCCTGTATGTAATATCGCTGGAACCATTATTGGCTAAGATCCCGAATAATCCAGATATAGGGGGGGTGAGAGTGGGAGAGGAGGAGCATAAGGTTGCGGCGTACGCAGACGACATACTCCTATACCTGACCAAACCTAGACTCTCTCTACCCAATATAATGAAAGAAATAAAAAAATATGGGGAACTCTCTAATTTTAAAATAAATCCTATAAAAACGGTAATTTTGAACCTGGGAATAGATACAAAAGAAGAAAAAAACTTACAGAAAGAATTTCCATTTACCTGGGAAAAAAATACATTAACATACTGTGAGGGGTTAGCTCAGTGTGTGACCCCTTGGATGGGTTCACCACACACTGAATTTATACAGACTGGCAGTCAAAGACGGTTGAAAACAAAGTTTCTGGTTTATTTTTCCATCTTGCTGGAAAACAATTGCAAGTATCCAAACAGCATAAACAAAATCAAAACATAAAATAAACTCTAGCCATTCTGGGCGTCTACCTTCCACACAGGAACCTATCTATGAAGTCTAACACAGCCTACCGCTGGATAGACAGCGCTGGTCATACAGCACTAAACAATAGTCTTTTCCTTTCTATAACACAGGAAAAAGTCAATGGTCTCCTCACCTCATCAGGAGACTCTCTGGCACTGCTCTCCTGTTCACACAGCCTTAGGAGTGACGCAGCCAATTAGTGGTTATCCTCTGGGCTACTTTATAGAGGCCTTTAATTGCCTCACTCTGAACAGCTGGAGTCTTCCAACGGCCCTTAGCCTTCCTGGCTATTTCTGGCAGCCGACGCCTAATAATGATTGGTGTATTGTCTAACAAGGCAGAAATGTATGTCCCGACTGTGACAACACCCACAGATTTACCTGACTTCCTGTCACATACCCCCCCTCTTGTTTCAACCCTAGGGTTGGGACACAGGTTGCCAGGCAGGCATGCACTCGGGACAACCCATCTGCATTCCCCATTTTAGCACCGGGGCGATGCGTTACCAGTTTAAGCTTTTTAATTTGCTTCTGAAGCTCATCTATCATGCTCTGTTTACTGTCCAGAACGGACTTGCTCTGTACACTGCTCATCAAACGTTTCACCCTTTTTTTCAGTTCCTCATTTTCCTTCTGTTGTTTATTAAGGGTTCTCTGCTTTGTTCGCAACTCTTGGTTTAGGTTTTCAAGGTCTTCTGTGAGGTTATTCTCTCTAGCCTTGCTAGTTTTTAGGGCCTCTTTAAGCTTTAGTTGTAGCTCATTTAAATCTTCAATCCGTGCCTTTAAATCTTTGGTCTGTGCCCTCCACTTCAATGAGGCATGATCCGTCACCAGTTCAAACTGTCTACCCATGAGGTAGTACCGGAGAGAATCCAAAGCCCATTTCACCCAGGGGATTTGTATTTGTGTCATTATCTCTTGTTTTATTAAATTGATCACAAACAGCAAATTATCATATTCCGTATTCAGGCCCCACAGCTTCACTTTATTGGCTTCATACTGGGCTTTCTTTTTTTGACGGCAAGCTCTGGAAGCCAGCTTGTTTTTCTCCTTACGAGATCGCGGCCTGGCAGTGACATGAAGCTCCGATACGGGTGTTATGTCACTGATTACTTTATTCAGTTTACGCAGTTCACCACCAATCTGCAGAAGTTTTCTTGGATTTGGAGTCATGTCTTCCACATCTGTCCTGCGAGATTTCTTCACAGTGTACTTGTCGTAATGCAGACCATTCTTCTGGTACATATTACTGGGAAGCGTGTCTCTGTCCCATTCAGACGGTCTCAGCATCCCTTCATGTTGAGAAGGCATTAATTGCTCGCTATATTCCCAGAAATACCTTCGCTTTCGTCTTTTCCTCGATGACACGGCAGTTATTCCTTTCAAATCTTCAACAGAATCATTTTCATAACCTGGCTCTGAAAAGGTATCACTGATATCATGTTTGTCATCTTCATTGTCTTCTTCCACCTCTCTAGTAAATTCCACTTTCTTATCTTTGTGGTGCCACACAGGATTCATGCTCTCCATGAAATATTTCACATCGCTGTAAATCTTAATTCCGTCAGCTGTGC
Source organism: Rana temporaria (assembly GCF_905171775.1). NCBI lineage: Eukaryota > Metazoa > Chordata > Amphibia > Anura > Ranidae > Rana > Rana temporaria. The sequence goes on from NC_053490.1 coordinate 340,784,490, forward strand.
CTTTACCTTTCAGTGGGGAGGCAGACATTGCACTTATTCTACAAATTTCCTGCATTATATCAATACCTTCTTTGGTAAGATCCATTTCTGTCGTGTCGTCTCCCCGGCTATCTTTTACCACAGCTTTGTAAAGTCCTTTATCTTCATTTGTAAACTTTTTCATTACAAGTGTCCCTGACCCAGTTTGATTATCAAATTGTCTGTTAGATAGTGGTTTCTTGTCCACAGACCACTTGAGCGTGGTCTCTGTTTTGGTATTTTAAACTTTGCATATCATAATAACGTGGCAGTCTTCTGTGACCTTCTTTTGGGACTCATCATAAACTTTATCAAAATCTTCCCCAGTAAGGGTAACAATGAGCTGGTTTGATGCTTTTCCATCTACTACTTATGCAGTATACGTTCCTTTATCTTCTTCACCAAAGTCTTCCTTAATTATTTCAATAAGTCCATTTTCCTTGGCAAATGTTATTTTTCATTTCCCCATTCTCCAGTACTTCCACATTCCAGCCTGAGATTTTCTGTATCAGTGGATGTCGTACATCCTGGCTTTTGCGCATCAGTTCCTCTAGTTCTTCCGTTGTTAGCATGTGACTAGCAGATACTCCATCTGTATTTGGCATTTCAACAGCATAGGTGCCTACATCTTCTTCAGAAGGGTTTGTTAGAATAAGTTTAGACTTATTTCCATTGGTAGAAATGTCTGTTCTCTCTGAGTCTGGAGCTACCTTGTAGTCCTTGGACCAGAGGAACTGTGGATTGTCAACTGGCTCCGGGTTTTCAAATGAAAGGTAAACAAATCCTTCCTCGTTTACCCCAACCTCAATTTCATTCGTGCCTTTTTTTCTGGTTGGCTCATCATCCGAATCACTGGCAATGTGATTTTGAGCATCTTCGTTTTCAGAGTCACTAGCATTACGATTATTGCTACCATTTTCTACATCGCTGGATGTTCTCTCCCTAGGTTCATCATCTTCTGAATCATCAGAGTCACGCTCATCTTGAACTGGGGTTGCACCACCGTCATCTGAGTGTTCGGGGCTGTAATAGTCCGCTTCCATGGCTGGGCTTCTCACACCTCCAATTGTGGCCACATTTTTGAATGCCTTGCTAAGAGCAGCTGCTTGATATACAGCCCCCATAGCTGCTGCTTCATCTACATTTATGTTCTTTCCCAACTCCTCCTTGCTCACTGCTTTAAGAAGCCATTCTTGAACTTTAGGTACACGAGTGGCTCCACCCACTATGATCACCTGATCAATTTCATCCATGTTCATTTCAGCACCACTCAAAGCCTTTTGCACAGGTATGGGGACTCTTTCAAATAGGTCTTCACAAAGCTCCTCACTGTTTAGCTGAGCAAGAGTGGGGGTTTTACTGATAACTTCTTCATCCTGATAGGGACTTGAAAAGTCATCAAGACGAAGATAATCCAGACAGTCAGATTGTCTATCGCAAGCAGCCTTAGTTGGAACACAATTAAGATTTTTACACGGATACTCGTTACTTTTGCACATCTGCAGTTTGCAGTGAACTTCATCACTGCCATCATGGCAGTCCGTGCGACCATCACATCGCCAGAAGGTCGGAATACATTGATCTTCACTAGCACAAGCCCACTGCTCATTTTCACAAGTGATCTTCTCCAATTTACAGTCCTTTTCATCACTTCCATCTTTACAGTCTTTTGCACCATCACATTTCCATTCCATTAGCAAGCATTCACCAGATGGACATTTAAATTCCCCACTTTGACAGCGGACGTGTTTAGTGACTGTACAGTTTTGTTCATCTGAATTGTCACCACAATCACTGTCTCCATCGCAGTGCATAGTATAGGGAATACACTGTCCATTAGTACACTGGAACTTGTTACTGCCACATTCCTTACGTTCACAGCCTTGTTCATCAGGCTCATCAATGCAGTCTGGTTTACCATCACAGATCCAATTCTGAGGAACGCAGTAAGTCTTTGAAAGACACCAAACAGAGGGATCTGTTGGTCTCCAGCAGTTTTTTTCATCAGATCCATCAGGACACTGTGGCACCCCATCACAGCGGTATTTCTTCTCAAAACATTTTGTACTACTTTCACACTGAACAAAGTCTTCATTTGATTCAGTAGATTGTGCAGTCCTCCAACAACAGAAAATTCTCTGCTGGGCTGTGTTGATATCCCAGTTCTCTGTCCCAAAAAGTCGGTATGTTACTGGCCTGACTCCCAGCCTCGGTCTGCTGTCTCTGAAGCTGTCACGATGGCCTCCATTTGCTGCTGGTGTCTCTGTTCCCAGCCTGCCATGCTCTCTCGGTGAGCTGCAAGGCTCTCTTGGCGAGCCTGTTGCTGAACTGCAAGGCTCTCTTGGTGAGCCTGTTGTTGAGCTGCAAGGCTCTCTTGGTGAGCCTGTTGTTGAGCTGCAAGGCTCCACTGTTGAGCTGCAATGCTCCGCTGTTGAGCTGCAATGCTCCGCTCCAAATCTGCATTCATCTGCTGTTGATTTGCATTTGATAAAACCAGCTGTTTCAGTATCTCCTCCATTTTGGGTTTACTTTAACTGCCCCGGGACTCCACCATATGTGAGGGGTTAGCTCGGTAGCGGGGTGTGTGACCCCTTGGATGGGTTCACCACACACTGAATTTATACAGACTGGAAGTCAAAGACGGTTGAAAACAAAGTTTCTGGTTTATTTTTCCATCTTGCTGGAAAACAATTGCAAGTATCCAAACAGCATAAACAAAATCAAAACATAAAATAAACTCTAGCCACTCTGGGCGTCTACCTTCCACACAGGAACCTATCTATGAAGTCTAACAAAGCCTACCGCTGGATAGACAGCCCTGGTCATACAGCACTAAACAATAGTCTTTTCCTTTCTATAACACAGGAAAAAGTCAATGGTCTTCTCACCTCATCAGGAGACTCTCTGGCACTGCTCTCCTGTTCACACAGCCTTAGGAGTGACACAGCCAATTAGTGGTTATCCTCTGGGCTACTTTATAGAGGCCTTTAATTGCCTCACTCTGAACAGCTGGAGTCCTCCAACGGCCCTTAGCCTTCCTGGCTATTTCTGGCAGCCGACGCCTAATAATGATTGGTGTATTGTCTAACAAGGCAGAAATGTATGTCCCAACTGTGACAACACCCACAGATTTACCTGACTTCCTGTCATAATACTTAGGAATAAAGATTACACCCAGAGTAGAAAAACTATACCTGGCTAATTATATCCCATTAGTAAATGAAATAAAATAAGATATGAAAAACTTAGCAAAGAAACCGATGATCTGGGTAGGTAGGATCAATGCATTTAAAATGATGATACTACCGAAAATAATTTACAAGTTCCAAATGCTCCCTATAAGAATTCCACAAAGCTTTTTTAAGATAATAAAAACTATAATTTCGAAATATATTTGGCAGGGCAAAAAGGCCAGAGTAAACTATACTTTACTAAGTCGTAAAAAAAAAGGGGGGGGGGTGCTGGCGCTCCCAGATATAAAGAGATATTATTACGCTGTAATTTTGGCAAGGCTAGCAGAATGGACAAACATATACACTAAAAAGATATGGGTACAGATGGAAGACACAATAAGTTGGACACAATTAAACAAGAATGTTTGGATACCACCTAAACTCAGGAAAATGGGCACGGACACACATAGTATAACGAAGAATGTATTTAGAATATGGGACACATTATATAGGCGGGAAAAATGGGAATATAACTCCCCATTGATCCCATTAGCAGGCACAAATTTTCTTCCACCAGGAAACAAGACACGGATGGGAAGGCAACTGGGTGTTAAAAAATTAGGGGACATAGTTACACAGGGTAAAATAAGGCCAATAAATGATTTATAAACACCAGAAGGGGTTCCACAATATAGTGAATGGGAGTACTTCCAATTAAAACACTTTGTGAGCACATTACCACAGCCGATTAGAGACGATAAATCACTAAACCCAATAGAAAAGCTATGCACCATTGGAGAACCACTAAAACACGGAATATCGCTACTATACGGCATATTAACGGACTTAGAGACGCAGGAAACACTGATATGTGTAGAAAAGTGGGGGCATGACATCGGTAAAAAGCTAGAGGACTCACAAATGATAGGCGCAGTGTTCAATTTTGCCTCGGACATCATGACAATTGAGGCAAATTATAAATGTATGATACGCTGGCATTTGACCCCTGAGAGAATGAGTAAAATGCATCCAAATATTTCTGCGTCATGTTGGAGAGAGTGCAAACAAGTAGGAATGACTATGCATGTCTGGTGGGACTGCCCGAGAATACAAGAGTACTGGGAAGAAGTTTTAGAATATATAGAAGAAATAACAGGGGAAAAGATCCTATGGAATCCTTTTACCTGTTTGTTTCATGGAACAGACAGGCCAAAAAAACAATATGGACTGACCTTGGTGCCGGTGATCTGACATGCTGGTTCCAGCTATCGTGGAAGTTCCAGCGCATGCGCGAACTGATGCGCTGAGATGGTTCCAGCCATCGGGAAAGTTCCTTCAAGCACTGCGCAGGTGCAAACTTGCTGACGGAAATCCCCGAACGGCGGCCGGCATCCAGGGCGACGTGGATAGTGAGGTAAGTGGCCAGTCGGCCTCACGTCCTCGCTGCGCTCGGACGGCTCGCTTCGCTCGCTCGGCCTCCTGGCTCTTTTTTTAACATCCTCCAATCCACGGGGATGTTAAAGAATGAGCCTGGATGCCGGGCGAGGTTCGGGGATTTCCGTCGGGAAGTTTGCGCCTGCGCAGTCAGTGGAGGAACTTCCCCCATAGGGGAACATTCAGGACAAGTCACCGGTTTTGCTAAATGCAGCAAAGGGCCTAATCCCAAAAAATTGGTTAGAGCCACAGAGGCCATCCATAAAAGAGTGGATACGCCGAGTAGACTTTATAGCAGAAATTTAATATCTGGGGCGAGGAGAACTGGGAGAAGAGGCTAGATGTAGAACAGTCTGGGAGAAATGTAGAGCTTTTAAAACGTCAGAAAATTTTGCACAGGCAATGATAGAAATAGACAGGTGAGACACAAATAAATAAGTTAAACGCATGGTAACCGACAGAACCGAAGGGTGGGAGGATTAGGATCAGGGGGGGGGGGGGGACAAATGGAAGAAACAAGGGTAGCACTTGAGGCAAGGATTTCCTCGATGGGAGGAAGGTTATAGCCAATTTTGGTTACACATTCAGGATGGACTTTTTCTTGAGAAAAAAAAAAAAAAAGAGAAATAAAAGATGGAACAAACCACAAGTGATGCGAAACCACAGAGGAGACGCAATGGGCGGGCTAACCGTGAGCAAGTCTCGCTGTCCTATCCTTGTATTATTTTTTTGGTTGAGTCTGATGTGGGAAGAAAATAAATAAATAAATAAATAAACAAAAAAAAGCATACATTTTGAAAAAAAAATCAATAGTTTTTACTTGTTGCTATAATAAAAAGACCAATTTTTTTTAAAAAACATTTTGTTTTCTCAGTCTAGGCCGATACGTATTCTTCTACATATTTTTGGTAAAAAAAAAAAAATTAATCGCAATAAGCGAATGGTTTGCACAAAAGTTATAGCGCCTACAAAATAGGGGACAGAATTATTATTTTTTATTATTTTTTTTTTACTAGTAATGGCGGCGATCTGCAAATTTTTATCGGCACTGCGACATTATGGCGGACACATCGGACACTTTTGACACATTAAATAAATATGCACTGATTACTGTATAAATGTGACTGGCATTGAAGGGGTGAGGAAGGGGTTAAATGTGTACCCTGCATAGTGTTTCTAACTGTGGGGGAATGGGACTGACTGGGGGAGGTGACCGATCTGTGTCCCTATGTACAAGGGACACAGATCGGCCTCCTCTCTCCCTGACAGGACATGGATCTATGTGTTTACACACACAGATCCACGTCCTTGTCTCTGTAACCGCCGATCGCGGGTGGCTGGCGGACATAGCGGCCGCCAGGCATGCGCATCGGCATCTCAGTGATGCGGCGGGCACGCGCGCGCCGCCCTCGGGTCTCATTACAGGATCGTAATAAAGGGCCCCACAACAGAAGTAAAGGGCCTGTCAGGGACTCAGTAGCCGATAAGCGCTACCGCGCATGCTCGTGCCCGTGCGCCTCTGCGTTCCAGCGTGGTTCTGTTCTACGGCGCATGTGCGCGCACCCGCACGCGCGTCCACCAATCAGGGCGCAACCCGGCCTATTTAAACCAGCCTCAGACTTATGGTGGTTGCTGGTTTGTTGTCAGCTTTTCCTGTTTGAAAAACCTTTGAAGTACCTGAAACCTTGACCTGTTTGACCCGGATTGGACCTGACTATTCTCCGCCTTCTCCTGCACTTGACCCTTGGCTTGTTTCATTGCACCTGCTGCCGTCTCTACCCCTTTTGACCACTGGCTTGCTTATTGGACTTCCTACCTGCCGCAACCCCTGACCAATGGCTCGTTTCCTGGATCTGCTTTTGTTCTGACCTGAACGGGCTCCCAGCCCCGTGGACTCTGTTTGCACCTGCATCACTGTCTGCACCTGCCACAGCCTCGCTTGTGTCTCCGAACCACGTCTTCAGTGATCTTCCATGAAACCATCTCCTGCTGCTGGTAGCCGGTGCCTCTTTGTGCCCCTCCTCGCTGTCTCCACCTCCAGGGAGTGAGGTGCACAGAGTCGCAAAGGTAGCCGCCCTCGGCATCTCGGCCTCGGTGAGTACTTACCTTAACGGTTTCTGACAGTAAAAACCATCCAAAAAGATGTCCGAGGCCGACAGGACGCGCTCGCCATTCGAGACCCTATGCCAACAGGTCTCGGCACTTACGGAAGCAGTACAGAAGTTGCAGGACGGTTACTTACAAGTCGATGGTCGCCTTCAACAGCTTGCCGGACTACCTGGTCCCTCCGCTTCAGCCACAGCTCCCATTACTGGGGCCGCAGCTCCACAGGCCGCTGCAAACCCAGCTGTAGTAGTGACGCACCCTGAACCTAGAGTCCCGACTCCAGAGCGATTTTCAGGCGATCGCAGAAAGTACCGCTCCTTTAAAAATGCCTGCTCTCTATATCTCGCGCTGCAGCCTAGAACTTTCTTTTCTGAAGCAGTAAAAGTGGGCTTCGTCATTTCTCTTCTTTCCGAGGAACCACAGACATGGGCACATGGCCTCATGGAACAGAGAAGTCCAGTGCTGGATACACTTGATACTTTTTTTGAACAAATGGCCAGACTTTATGATGACCCGCAACGCACCGCTACAGCTGAAACCATCCTTCACAACCTTTGTCAAGGTAGGAGACCAGTAGAAGATTACACAGCTGAGTTTCGGAAGTGGTCAGCTGATACCGGCTGGAATGAAGCAGCACTAAAATATCAGTTCCGGCAGGGACTTTCGGAAGCTGTCAAAGACGAGCTGGCCAGAACTGAAACCCCCGCTACACTGGAGGACTTGATTCAAGCTGCTAACCAATTGGATCGACGTCTTCGGGAACGGCGCTCTGAGCAGTTCCAAACGTCCCGTCCAACCTGGACTCCTCCGAGACCGGTTCCTATGCATCCTCCTCTTCCAGCTCCCTCCTCTAATCTGGTCCCTGACCCAGAACCCATGCAACTTGGACTGGTCCGTCCTCCTCTCACCTCTGAAGAAAGACAACGCAGGCGTCAAGCCAACCTGTGCCTGTATTGTGGAGCCTCCGGCCACTTCCTTCGCACTTGTCCAGTGAGACCCAGTAAATGTGCATCCAAGCTTGCTCCTAACTGCTGTGTTGTCAGTGCTCCACAGTCTTACCTTACTCTTTTTGTCTCTCTACAGCTACCGGGAGGGGTAACCCGATTGCCAGCGATCATTGATTCCGGCGCTTGTAGTAGCTTCATGGACTCTGACCTTGCTCTGAAGCTACATTTTCCCCTTCATCCAAAGGATCATCACTTACAAGTACGCCTGGCAGATGGCTCACTCCCCCGTTCTGGACTAGTTACCCAACAGACTGATCCTGTTTTGACCATCACCGATTCCGGGCACCAAGAACTCCTACAGTTGGACTTTATTCCGTCTCCCATATTCCCTATTATTTTGGGCCTTCCCTGGCTACAGACTCACCAACCTCATATCGATTGGGGTAGCAAGGAGGTCAACTTCGTGTCATCCTACTGTTCTCAAAACTGCCTCGCATCGGTTACCACCGCCTGTTCCACCGTCACCGCCTCATCAGAGAACCTCCAACACGTCCCTCCGGCATACCTGGAATTTGCAGACGTATTTGACAAAAAACAAGCTGACCGCCTACCTCCTCATAGGCCTTATTTTTATTAGTTTTTCAACATTTCCATTTAACAATATATTACATTATATCACACCCTTGTACAATAAACACCCTTATCTGTATCCCATACCCCCCCCCCCCCCCCGGGGGAAATAAAGAGAGAAAAAAAAAAGAGAAAAAAAAATAAAAAAAAATAAAAAGGGGAGAAAAATTATTCCCCCCCACCCTCACTTATTCCCTGTGGCTCCCCCCCCTCCAAACACCAAACAGAAAATAAATAAATAAATAAAAATAGTGATCCCTTAGATATGAGGCTTCTAAAAAGCCATTCTATAGCTTATCACTCATTATTCCTTGTTACCCCCTCCCCTAATAACACTTTTACCAAGTGTTTGAAATCTGAGGCCTCTGTCAGGCCATAAAGCCACTAATGACTTAACCCCCCCCCCCCCCGCTTTTTTATCTCACCCTTTCTCCCTTCCCTATTCCACACACCAACCCCGAAAGAAAATAAGTAAATGTATATAATAACCAAAAAAAAAAAAAGGACCGCTTATTATGTAGTATATCCCAATCCCACCCTCTGTGCCCACCCTCTCTTAAACATGTACAGGTGGGGGTTAGGAGCAGTGCCGCACGGGATTTCATATTGAGAGCAAAAAATAAATAAATAAATACGAAAAAAAAAAAAAGACAAACAAGTTATTCTCCCCCCCCCCCCCCCCCACATGCTATCCACTTACGTTTTCCTACAGCTCCTTAAATTATTCAATATCTAGCAAGCATTTTTCCCATTCTGACCATATTACTCTAAACTTTTCCTTTCTATCTTTAACCCTGGAAATCCATCTTTCTGCCTCCATAATTAAATTCACTTCTCTCTTCCATTCAAGAATAGTTGGCCTTTTATCCTGTTTCCATAATCTAGGTATTAATAATTTTGCCGCATTTAATAAATGAGGCGTAATACTCTCCTTATATGATCCCATGGACCTCGCTGACCCGTGGAATAGGAAGTTTAAAGGTGTCAGTTCTATTTCCTCGGGAAATAGCCTTCAAACCCAAGGGGCAATCTCTTGCCAAAATCCTCTGATCTTTGGGCATGACCACCACAGGTGGAATAGGATACCCTCTTGTCCACATCCCCTCCAACACCTATTGTCCGCAAGCCTATACATCTGTGCCAATCTTACTGGGGTTCTATACCACCTAGATAGAAATTTATAGGACATCTCCTGAATCTGTGAGCTTACAGATGTATAGTGTGTGGAATCAATAAGTTTTTTAATTTGTTGCGTGGTAAACCTGTGATTTAGCTCTCCTTCCCAGTCTCTAATATAGTAAGGTGTTGTTTTTCTCCGTGTCCCTAGGATTAATCTATACATTTGAGACAGATTTGATTTGGCCCTCCCAATCTTTACACATCTGGTTTCAAATATAGTAAGCTAATTACGAGGCCTTATCCTGGTTTTCCATTTTTGAAAGAAGCACCCTAATTGATGATATCTCCACTCCACCATTGCGGCTGTTCCCAAGTTCCATCTCAATTCAGGTAAGGGGGTCAGGGTTCCACATGGGGCAATTTTGCTGCATGTGGTATCCCTCCCCCAGGCCTTCATTGATCCTACTTCCTCGCCTGGGGGGAACCACGGGAATCCCTCTAGGGGAGCCAAGGGGCATATCCCAGGGGCATAATCTTCTGATTGATTTATTTTATCCCATATCCTTAGTGTATTATTAGTTAATGGTGACATCCATTTTGAGAGTCCTCTTTCTGTCTTCGGTATCCAAGGAGCTTCTGCTAGGTTCCTTCCTGCCATTGTTTGCTCTAATTTTACCCATGTTTTAGTTGAGTGATCGTGATTCCAATTTAGTATACGTACTAGTGCCATTGCCCTATAATATGATATTACATCTGGCAGCCCCACTCCGCCCTCTGACTTTTCTCTACACAAAATTTCATAGGCTAATCTGGGGAGTTTATCGTTCCATACAAAGGATACAAAAGCCTTCCGTATGCCCTTAAAAAAACTCTGTGGGAGGTGAATTGGCACTGTATGTAAGACATAAATTATTTTAGGTAGTATGTTCATTTTTATTGCGTTCACCCTTCCAAACCAAGTTAAAAACTACCCCTTCCATTTCTGAAGATCCTCTCTTACCCCTTCCATTAAGGTACCATAATTCAGGTCGTATAAAAGTTTAGGGTCAGGCGTTATATGCGTCCCTAAGTACACTAGTGATTTTTTATTCCATATGAAGCGATATGCTTCTTGTAGAGTGTTCGCCATACTTAAAGTTACATGGCTAGGAAATAATATAGACTTCTCAAAATTAATTTTAAAATTGGATAGGGCCCCAAACCTGGATACTTCTTCCATCAAGGCAGGTAATGAAGTCTGTGGTGTGGATAGATAGAACAACAGGTCATCGGCATATGCATAGGCATAGGCCTTATGATTGCCCTATTGATCTGTTACCTGGTGCAGCAATTCCTTTTGGCCGTATTTTTCCTCTGTCAGAGACTGAATTAAAGGCCCTCAAGGCCTACATTGATGAGAACCTTGAGAAACAGTTTATTCACCCCTCTTCCTTCCCTGCGGGGGCAAGAATCTTCTTTGTGGAGAAAAAAGACGGCTCCCTCCGACCCTGCATAGACTACAGGGAGTTGAATAAAATTACTGTTAAAAACAGATACCCACTACCCCTCATTCCTGAGCTCTTTTAACGGTTCCAGTCTGCTAAAGTTTTCTCCAAATTGGATCTGCGGGGTGCTTACAATCTCATCCGAATTAGAACCGGGGATGAGTGGAAGACTGCTTTTAGATCCAGATTTGGCCATTTTGAGTACCTCGTTATGACGTTCGGTCTCTGCAATGCCCCAGCTACTTTCCAACACCTTGTCATCGACATTTTTCGGAAACACTTGGATGACTTTTTGGTGGTCTATCTGGACGATATTCTTATTTTTTCAGCTTCCATTGAGCTCCATCGGGAACATGTCAAGACAGTCCTCACGATCCTTAGACGTCATAAGTTATACCTGAAGGCCGAGAAATGTGAGTGAGAAAAAAGTACAGTACAGTTTCTCCGTTTTTATCGTCTCCACCTGTGGGGTTGCCATGGACCCACAAAAGGTTCAAGCCGTTCAAGACTGGCCAGTTCCCAAAGACAAAAAAGGGGTACAAAGCTTTATTGGATTTGCTAATTTTTATAGACGTTTCATCACTGGATTCTTCACCATAGTGGCACCTATTACCAAGCTCACCCGTCAAGGCAACCGTTTTGTTTGGTCACAGGAGGCCCAGGAGGCTTTTTTCAAGCTCAAGTCGACATTTACTTCAGCACCTGTCCTACGTCACCCCGATCCGGCACTACCCTTTATACAGGAGGTTGACGCCTCCGAAACAGCTGTTGGGGCCATTCTATCCCAAAGACAAGGACCTAAAGCCCTTCTACATCCCGTAGCCTTTGCCTCTCGGAAATTGAATCCACCTGAGAGAAACTATGACGTTGGTGACAGAGAATTGTTAGCGATTAAGTACGCCTTTGAAGAGTGGAGATATTTCCTGGAAGGGGCAGTTCACCCTATTATGATTTTCACAGATCACAAAAATCTAGAATATCTGCGATCAGCTAAACGTTTGAGGCCCAGGCAAGCCCGTTGGGCTCTTTTCTTCACCCTATTTAATTTTCTTATATCCTACAGACCCGGTTCCAAGAATGTGAAAGCAGATGCCCTCTCCAGAATGTTTTTGGAAACCCCCGTGACACCCTTTTGTCATCACACAATTTTTTATTACTCCCACAATCAGATCTCTTAACCTCTCTGAAAACTGCATCCAGGTACTGCCCCAACCAGGGGACTCTTCCCCTTGAAAGACGGGACGAACTGCTCTGGTCTCAAAATAAGATTTTTGTTCCTTTGGAAACTCGACACCTAGTTCTTAGTACTTTCCATGATCACAAATTAGCGGGTCACTTCGGAACTCGAAAGACCGCAGAACTAGTCTCTCGCACTTTCTGGTGGCCAGGTTGGAGACAGGATTGCAAAGCCTATGTATCTGCCTGTATTCATGGCCAGCGCAGCAAAGGGCCAATTACGAAGAGTTGGGGGTTACTCAAGCCTTTGCCCATTCCTGAACGGCCATGGTCTGAAGTCTCTATGGATTTTATTGTGGATCTCCCTCCTTCCTAAGGTTTTACCTTAAGTTTTGTAGTCATTGACCGTCTTTCCAAAATGGCACACTTTGTACCCATGGTGGGCACTCCCTCAGCTGCAGAAACAGACAAAGTTTTTTTTAAGGAAGTTGTCCGGCTTCACGGGACTCCCAAGAGTATCGTCTCTGATAGAGGCGTACAATTCACGTCCAAATTTTGGAGAGAACTCTGTAAAACTCTTGATATCAAAGTTTGTCTCTCATCGGCCTATCACCCACAGAGCAATGGTCAGACAGAAAGAACGAACCAGACCCTGGAGCAATATCTCCGCTGTTTCTGTTCAGCCTCTCAGGATGACTGGTCCTCACTACTTCCATCCGCAGAGTTTGCGTACAATAATTCTATACACTCCACAACCAACCAAACTCCCTTCTGGTCCAACTTCGGATTTCATCCATTTTTACCAAGTTCTGTCCCAGAAACATCGGTTTCAGCTGTTCAAGAGCACATAGCCTCTGTTCAACAGAATTTCAGGAAACTTCAGGAGATGATGCACCAGGCTCAGGAGGACTACAACATTTTTTTTGATAAGGGGAAGAAGGAGAGTCCAACTTTTGAAATTGGAGAGAAAGTCTGGTTGTCAGCCACAAACCTCAGGTTACACATACCTTCTCGAAAGTTAGGTCCAAGGTTTATCGGTCCTTTTAAGATCAAACGGAAAATTAATGATGTCACTTTTGAATTAGTCTTACCTAATTCTTACAAAATTCATCCTGTCTTCCATGTTTCCCTGTTAAAACCTGTCGTTCCTGAGTCCTTCCCCGACAGAGAAGAATCTCCGCCCACACCTGTTGAGATCGAAGGTGAGATGGAGTTTGAAGTTGAAGCCATTCTGGGTTGCAGAAAGAGAGGAAGACAGCTTCAGTACCTAGTGAAGTGGAAGGGGTACCCTCTGGAAGATAATTCTTGGGAGCCATCAAAAGACTTACACGCTCCGCGGCTAATCCGAGCCTTTCATCAAGACCATCCAGAATTGATGTCCAGTTTGGGCGTCCGGAGTCCGCCCCTTGGAGGGGGCACTGTCAGGGACTCAGTAGCCGATTAGCGCTACCACGCATGCGCGCCTCTGCGTTCCAGCGTGGTTCTGTTCTACGGCACGTGCGCGCGCACCCGCACGCGCGTCCACCAATCAGGGCGCAACCCGGCCTATTTAAACCAGCCTCAGACTTATGGTGGTTGCTGCTATGTTGTCAGCTTTTCCTGTTTGAAAAACCTTTGAAGTACCTGAAACCTTGACCTGGATTGGACCTGACTATTCTCCGCCTTCTCCTGCACTTGACCCTTAGCTTGTTTCATTGGACCTGCTGCAGTCTCTACCCCTTTGGACCACTGGCTTGCTTATTGGACTTTCTACCTGCCTTAACCCCTGACCACTGTCTCGTTTCCTGGATCTGCTTTTGTTCTGACCTGAACGGGCTCCCAGCCCCGTGGACTCTGTTTGCACCTGCATCACTGTCTGCACCTGCCACAGCCTCGCTTGTGTCTCCGAACCACGTCTTCAGTGATCTTCCATCAAACCATTTCCTGCTGCTGGTAGCCGGTGCCTCTTTGTGCCCCTCCTCGCTGTCTCCACCTCCAGGGAGTGAGGTGCACAGAGTCGCAAAGGTAGCCGCCCTCGGCATCTCGGCCTCGGTGAGTACTTACCTTAACAGTTTCTGACAGGGCCCCAGGATATATATATAATTGTATTTTATAGTTGGCTCCCCTACTTTTTTCACTGTCCCCCCATGTGCCCCCCTAAATTTGAAAGCTGGAGACACCACTGTATGTAAAGGGGGAAATACTGCGTGGGGTGATATGTGAAGGGGCAATACTGTGTGGGGTGATATGTTTGAATGTAGAAACTACAAGTTTTCTCCGCCACTGCAGCAGACAGACTTGTAGTTTAACCACTTAAGGACCCCTTCACGCCGATATACGTTGGCAGAATGGCAGGGCTGGGCACATCCACATACCTGTACGTGGCCATTTAAGCCCAGCCGTGGGGTCGCGCGGTCCGAAGCTCCGTGACCGCGCCTGCGCACGTCGTATTACGTCACCGTGTTTGGACACGTTCAGATTTTTGACCGATGGTGTGTAGGCAAGACTGATGAAAGTCAGCTTCATTGGATATCCGACGAAAAAATCCATTGGATTAGATTCCATCAGATATCCAATCGTGTGTACAGGGCTTTAGTGTTTTACAATACCTACTTGTATGCCTCTAAAAGTACAAATTCCCCTAGTTTATAACTAAAAATTTACACATATCCTCAAACTTATTTCTTTATTATTTCTCATGATCTCATGAATATTCTTTTTGGTTCTTAAAGCCAGATCTCCATAATATTGTTTAGAATTGTTTTTTTTATAGTCTTTTTTTTTTGGGGGGGGGGGGGGCAAGCCAGGATGGCCAGCTTCCAGGGCCATCAGGGTACTTTCTGGAAGTCTGGCCTCAGGCCCAACTGTGGCCACATAATTTAGAGAATTTTTCAGAAGAAAATTGTGCAGAATACAGCATGCAAGCACGATGTGGTTGAGTTCATACTCCACCCTATTTATAGCTGTAAGGAACAGGCGGAACCGCCGGAACCGGCTGGCCATTATGCCAAATGCATTCTCCACCTCTCTTCTGGCTCTGGCCAGCCGGTAGTTAAAAACCCTCTTCTGAGGGGTTAGGGTCCTCTGGGGGGAATGGCCCCATCAGATGTTCTTCCAGACCAAAGGCTTCATCTGCGACAAACACAAATGGGAGTCCTTCCACGTTGTCTTCATCAGGTGGCAATGCCAGGCCACCCTTCTGGAGACGTCGGGAAAACTCCATCTGGGCGAAGATTCCACCATCCGACACCCGGCCATTTTTCCCCACGTCCACATAGAGAAACTCATATTGTGCTAACACCACCGCCATCAATACTATACTATTGAACCCCTTATAGTTGTAATAGTATGACCCGGAGTGGGGTGGTGGCACAATGTGGACGTGCTTCCCATCTATTGCACCTCCACAGTTAGGAAAGTCCCACCACTTGGCAAAATGGGAGGCCACAGTCTGCCATTCCTGTGGCATTGAAGGAAACTGTGGAGTCAAACCAGAAGAAAAAATATTAGTACTTTTGCACATAACATTGCAAGCAGATTAGCCAAAAACATTCTTGGCCAACATCAGTATAACATTTATTTGAAGGAGTATTTAAAGACAAAAATATAAGGCCCACTTATCAGATTCCTCACCCCCTCTGATGGCCCATTGTAAAAAACTTAGGGGGAGGGTTCTAGATGAGTTTGGGCCCACAAAAAAGCCTCTGCCACTCTGCCTGAAATTAATGAGAACAAAAACATTTGTACTTATTTTAGGGGGGGGGGGGGTTCTAGAGGAGTTTGGGCCCACAAAAAAAGCCTCTGCCACTCTGCCTGAAATTAATGAGAACAAAAACATTTGTACATATTTTAGGGGGGGGGGGTGTTCTAGATGAAGTTGTGCCCACAAAAAAGGCCTCTGCCACTCTGCCTGAAATTAATGAGAACAAAAACATTTGTTGACATTTTAGGGAGTGTTTAGGGTAAAGCACTACAATGGAGCTGACAAAATACATTGTTAAGTGACTAGGCTAGGTGTATATGGGCCAAGGATGGCATGCTTGAGAGGTCAGTGAAGGGAAATATGCATGTAGGCCAAAAAATGAGCATTAAAAGCCTACAGCATGCATGAGGACAAAGGTGACATTCACAGCATATTACATACATACAATGTATGTATACAATACATTAGCATACATTAAATACATAGAATGTGATGTTAAAGGAAAAAACTTACCATAATATAGTCCTACAGGATTGAATGATGGCAAAACAGGTCTCTGGGAAAAAGATCCCCAGAGCCTAGGGGAGATGCCTGTCGTGAATTTGAGGTCCTACAGACTTCTCCCAGTCACCAAGTATCGCAACATGGCGAATAGCCTCTGTTCGGGAGTGATGGCTTGCCGCATGCACGTGTCCTGCTTCGTGATATAAGGGAACAGCAAAGCCAATAGACGGTGAAAAACGGGGTCCGTCATCCAAAGATAATTCCTGAAGTCATCAGGATTATTCTCCTGGATCTCCTGCAGCAAAGGCATATGAAAGAAATTGGTCACGCTGGAGCAACCAATTCTTTGTCCATGAACTCCTCCTCACCCTGTTCAAAGCAAGAACACCAACAGCAAGCCCCCGCACAGCACGAACTCTACGACAAGTTAGTAGCCGAAACATTCTAGAGAACTGTCGGTTGGTTTGAACGAACTAACAGAAGGCACTGAAGAACAGCAAGGCCTATGAAGAACGACCTGAAAATCAGAAATGAGCAGACAAGAACGCACTGTAAAACAGATACGAACTCACTACACACACTGAAAAACAGATACGAACCCACAAGCACCAACTGAACAGCAGAAAACGATCTGAAAAGCACGAAGACTGAAAATTACGAATCGTCTCTCACCAAACTTTTACTAACACGAGATTAGCAAAAGCAGCCCAAAGGGTGGCGCCTTTGGAATGGAACTTCCCCTTTATAGTGCCGTCTTATGTGTTGTACGTCACCACGTTCTTGATGGGCGGAATTTTTCAACTTTTGATCAGGTCGGAGGACAGACACAAAGAATTGTTTGTTAGCACAGCAGGGCCAGAGACCCTGCGGATACGATCACTGAAAGAGAAACCAGTGCTGTCTTGCTCTGAGCAGAGCCAAATAACAAAAGGATAAGGCCACAAAAAAAGGGATTAAAAGTAAAAGGGGGGGGGGGGTGAGTACAAAAAGATGCAAAAAACAAAAACCCATGAGGAAAACAAGGTGCAATTCAAACATCCAGCAACTAGCACTGTTCAGGGTTCTCGCCAGGAAGGCCAGGTACAAAGGAGTGTGCCACCAGTTTTAAAATGGGCAGGGCGGTCTTCACCGCGTGCTGGACCGGAAACAAAAGATGAATCCCTTCGGATCATAATGGCGGGGACAACTCTGAACGTCTGCCTGAGCTCCTGCTGTCACCTACCTCACGGTAAAAAGTATCTATCATGCTCCCGATTCCGGTCAGCAGGAGGGCCTTGGGACCTTTGTCGAGGCCTCTGCTGGCATGCTTGTGAGCGGCTCCGGTGACCTGAAGGGCTTGAGGGGCCAGGACGACCCCCCGTGCACGGCATGAACAGGAGCCATTTCGGCATTTGGGTTTCACATCAAGGAAGGCAAAAAGTCTGGGGAGGTCAGCAGGAATGCGGAGGGTGTACTAGGATGATGCCCTGCTGAACGTCACAGTCAGCAGTTATCCCCACCTGCATGTACATCCCTGATCTCTGGCCAGGAGCAGGACTGGGCGCAGGCGGGCCCTGCGCTGCAAAGTTGCCCGGGAAAGGTCTGGTAGTATCCTGATAGGGCACCATCAAAGTCCGTGTCGCCCGCCTCCCATGCTACTCTGAGTATCTGCCCCTTCTGGGTCATTTGATCTGGGACCCAGGGCCCTATGCACCCTGTCTATCTCTATCGTCAGTTGGGGGTATTTCGATAGCCCTTGGAAAATGGCACTCACTGAGGCTTGAAGATTCTCAGTGCCTGTTGACTCAGGAAGGCCTCGGAGCCTCAAGTTATTTTGGCGGGTTCTGTCCTCGAGGCCCTCCAGGTGGATTTGGAGGTCCACCGCCGCACCACTTTGGGCACGTTCAAGGACTGCAACTCAGAGTTCCAGGGAGGACACAGAGGCTTCTCCTGTGTCCACCTGCTCTGCAAGCGTGCTGACCTCTTCTCTCACCTCCTGGATATCGTGGCAGTGTATCTCCTCCACCCAGAGGATCAGGGCCTCAATATCCTGGTGCGTGGGCAGCGCTTGGATATCCCTGTCCAGGCTGCCTGCATCCCCTTCGTGGGACGGCCCTCCGTAGCTTCTGGTTCCGCATGGAAGAGTACTGGGGTCTCCGACAGGGACTCCGATCTGCTGGAAGAGGTAGAAGACGCCAATAAGTCCGGCATTGTGCGTGCGGCCACGAGGCACTGCCAAAATGCCGCCTGGAGAGGATCGGGGAGGATGCTGGAAGTACTGTTGAATACCCTCTTGGGAGTTGCGGGAACAGGCTCTACAGGTTGAGGATCCGGTCCTGTATCTTCTTCCCAAACTCATGCCATAGTAGCAGGCAGTAGATGGTGGCTACAGGTCGGGGCAGGCAAGGAAGGCTCGGAGCTTCTGGAAAACATGTCTCTACTCCTCAGCACCTTTGGGGAGGTCTTATTTATATTGAGGGAAGAGATTTGCTGCCTTCCTCCTGAGCGATCGGTGCCCCAGTTACAGGGACCACATCCACCTGATGGAGACCCTAGGGACTCAGCTGTGGGCACTGAAGGAGTTAACCAAGTTAAATTGTGCATGCAGAAGGTTCGCTTGGTGTCATGTCGGAACATGTATTCTATCACTGAGAACAAGGTAATATGAGATCTGGTCTGGTGGAATAGGATATTGCTCTGTGGTGTCTCCTTCAAAATGTTACATTCCAAGCGGTGAACAGGTGAACGTATCATGGGACAGCATGGCGTGTACAGCAAAGCCTCAAGTTATGCTACAACTACACTGGGAGTGTGGCTCACTTCTAATGCGGGGTACTGCCTTAATGTTGAATTCAGATGAATGTGGTCACACCTGGTCTCAGGCATTAGTGAGCGTGCACCAGTAAGGGAGAGAGGCCCCGTGTGCATGGGCTAATTGGCCCTGCCCACAGTTTATAAAGAAAAATGTGTAAGCTAGTAACAGATTATAGCCAGGGCCCTGCTTTCCAAATCACTCACATAGTATTGAAAATGCATCAGTGTGTATCCATGTCAATGTATTGCCTAATGCCGCCTACACACGGTCGGAATTTCCGTCAACAGATGTTCGATGTGAGCTTGTTGTCAGAAAATTCGACCGTGTGTATGCTCCGTCGGACATTTGCTGTCGGAATTTCCAACAACAAATGTTTGAGAGCTGGTTCTCAATTTTTCCGACAATGAACTTAATTTTTTTCTTCTCGTCATAGTGTTGTACATTACCGCGTTCTTGATGTTCGCAATTGCCGACAACATTTGTGTGACTGTGTGTATGCAAGACAAGTTTGAGCGAACATCTGTTTGAAATAAATCCATGGTTTTGATGTCGGAATGTCCGATCATGTGAACGTGGCATTAGTGTGAATGGGCTGTTAGATTGCTGGGTGATAGAACGATAGTGCCTAGTACTCGCAACTATTTTGCGCAACAGCTCCGCTGACAATACCTGGCTGTCAGTGATAGCCAGGAGATTCTGTTTAAGTATAGCAGCTATGCTTCTGTCTAGAGCTGGGACAAGGCCTGGGCAGCAGGGATGGCTGCCCTGAAGGTGGTGGAGATTTTGGGGGCTTGTGCTGGAACGGGTCATTTGGAGGTGAGGAATTCATACTAGGAGAGTGGATTTCTGCTAGGAAGTGGAATCTGGGGAGGGGGAGGATTGGTGCTAGTAGGGATGATTGGGGGGATTTGTGCTAGGAAGGGAAATTTGGGGGGAGCATTACTGCTTGAAGAGGGGATTTGGAGGGATTTTTGCTGGGAGAGGGGCATTTGGAGGGGGAGAGAATTAATGCTCAGAGGGGAAATTTGAGGTGGGAGGGATTTGGGGAGGGAGATAATTTGATCTGGGAGGGAGAGATTTGTACTGGAAGAGGGGATTTTTTGTTTGGGGAGAATATAGGATTGCAAAATGGAATTTATGCTTAGGGGGTAGGCTTTCATCTGCTGATGATGTTAGTTAAAGCTACCTGACATACAAAAAAATAAAAATAAAGTTGGTTCCTATTTAACCCAGTTTATCAGCCACAATTAAAGCGGAGTTCCACCAAAAGAGGAAGCTCCAGTTCTTTGCTAATCCCCCCCCCCCCCACTGCCACATTTGGCACTTTCAGGGGGGAGGGGGAGCAGGTTTCTGACAGGTACCACTTCCGGGTGACCTAGTTGGGGTGAGGTCCCCCTGCAGTTCGGCTCTCTATGGAGCCGGTTCAGAATAACCTGTTCACATGGGCGGCTCTCTGTGGGGCAGATTCACATACAAATGGACAGGCTCAGCGTATCAGAGATACGCTACGCCACCGTATCTTACCTGGCTTAAAGTCGAATCCAGGAAGAAGATCCGATGGGGACATGCAAGGAAAAAAAAATCAGCATTTTAGCTTGCACGTGATAGGATGATAAAATCAGCAGAGCTTCCCCTCATTTCAGATCTACCCCTCATATTTACAGCGACTGCACTTCCAAGTGCACTTTCAGTGCAATTTCAAGTGCACTTTGCACTTGTAGTGCAAAGTGGATTTGCCTTTTGTAAAATAACCCCCAATGCCTCTTTACCCCCTGTCAAATGCTCTCTGAAGAACGACCCGAAAGCTGGATCAAAACACATGCGAATGAGCCCTTAATGAGATGCAGATGTATCAAAAACGATAGGTACGTTAATGAGCTTACATGGTATCTACATTTTCAAAGCACATCTAAGGCCTGATTCACATCTGTGCATTTTTAGTGCTTTTAACATTTTGCAGATTTGAACTACAGAACGTGTTCCATAGGAAACCATGTTAAATGGACTATAGTGCAAATCTGCATGTAGCGCTACCCCCGCAGGAGTCGCTGGTTGTTTGTGGGATCGGCGTATTGAGTTACCTTGCAGGGTGTCTAGGGGTGATACTAGTGAGTTGAGGCAATGAGCGAAGGTCCAGTCATCAATTGGATTTTCTTCAATGCTTTATTCCAAGGCCCAACATGGCCAACATCAACATAAGACAAGATAGGAAAGGTTGATGAAGCATAAGAACAACTTTAGTATCAGGCCTTGGATATGAAAAGATCAGTCCTGCTCTTTGTAACAATGAGATCAGTTTGTCGCCACTCTAGCCAGAGTGGGTAAAGTGCCCCCCGACAGACCTCTGTCACAAACCTGGCAGCCGAAGTGTCACTTGTAAATCACTGGGAGGAACAGACCTCTGTCACAGGCCTGACTCTGGACCTCTGCCACAGGCCTAGGGATTCAGGGTGCAATAATTGGATTGAGCGAATCCTCCCAGTAAATTTCAGTTAAGGTCACCGGTTGACAGCTGCAATATACCTGTCAGTATCGTGGTGACCAGATCCCCAATGGTTCGTTCAGGCCTCCTGGATAACCTCTCTCTGGGTTCTCCCTGAGCCGTTTCCCCACCGCACAGCTCTCAGCTTAGGATCCTCTTAGCAAAGGTTGGGACCCAGCAGCTCGCTGGGGCCCCTTTCATCATCAGGATGAAGCTCCGCATGGTGCGCAACTCCGGCCAGGTAGGCCATGGTGGCGGGGTCCATGGATGCACGCACCCTGAAGGTGGATGCCGCACCTGGAACTCAGGCCCCGCAAAGAGAACGCAAATCAATGGCGTCTGCCACAGATATACCCCTCCCCAGCATGCCCAGCGAGGGAAAAACTCCTCTAATTGGCTGCCGGGGAAAAGTGACTCTGCCAGAACCCCTCTAGCGCCAACTGCCGCCCAGAGGTGGAAACGCACCCCTGAAACGCAGACTGACCTACAAGACAGTTCTGAAAAGACAGCAGCCCTGCAATTTAACAAATTGTGAATGGGAGCAAAATAACTCTCCCATTCCTCACTAACTTTAGCGTAGTGCCCATACTGAAAGTAAGGGGGCGCTACATGCAAAATGCAAAAAGCACAAATAGCTAATAAAGGGTTTGGAGGATATTAGTTATGAGGAAAGGTTTGCGAGCACTGAACTTAAAGCGGAGCTCCACCCGAATGTAAAGACAATCTTAATAATACTACTGCTACAATACAATGCCCAAACTGATATTTTAGTTTAATAAAAATGTACAGTACCAGATTTATTCGTTCCCCTTCCGGTCTGCAGCCTTCGGGTTTTCCTCTGGTTTCTCTTTATTTCCTGTACCGCGCAGTGTCTTCTGGGAGCTTGTGTCATAGCTCCCTTGTGATCATATTCTGGCCTGTTAGAGGAAACATTGCGCGATTTCGCCTGCCATTGTTATGGCAACACAGACACTGACGCCGCTGCTCCGCACTGCGTGTGCGCATGCACGAGATCGAGCGTTGGACGCTGGGACCACAGCATCACCGCAACCAGGAAGTCCCTGCCCGATTGTAATGCCCACAGTAAAAATGGCAACGGAGGAATATAAGTGTTTATTCAACACACAAAGAGAGAGGAGCGGACGTTAGAGAGGAGATAAGTAAGTTGATTTAAGCCCTGCAATTAGCTATGTAACTACAATAATAAAAGAAAAAAAACTTAATTGCATGGGAGATCCGCTTTAAACTCTCTGGAGAAGAGACGCTTAAGAGTGAAGGCCTCTTGAGCCCCTTAGGGAGAGAGAGCCTTGACTGATGGGGGCATGGCCAGATACAGGTCAAGGTGTTGGTTATTCAAGGATTGGTAAATTTGGGGGATGGGATGGGCCTGAGCACAGGTAAAAGGATCGCCCCAGGGAATTCGGTAAACGTGCTTGGAAGAGCTGCCCACCCTCCCGCCCCTTTTTTCTATGGTATGTCACAGCTTGCTGCGGTTTTCTTGATATTGCCAGCATAAAATGGCTGTAATGCCCTTGATAGAAATCGGAAGTAGGTGGCCTGTCCAGCACTTATGGTAAGGACAGCCCCCCCCCCCCTCCTCCTTTGGAATTGTGTGCTCACAGTACAACGGTGACTGGCACTGGTTGAAAAATGTTCACATGTTATGTTTGGTTTTAATAAAGCTGTGGCCTTGCCCTTTCCAACCTAATGGTTGTAAGCGTGTTTATTTAATAGGGTGAGGGGGCAAGGGGGAAGGTTTATATTTCATCTATGTTACAGTTAATGGTACCTGGGTTCATTGCGCCTCAGCAGTCATGGACATGATTTCAATTTTCAAATACCGTACTGGTGACCCCACAATAGGGATAAAACGTTTTCGTGGAAATGAGAAGAAAAAAGGTTTACCCTAAACTGCGTAGAGGGTTCTTTACTGTAAGAGCGGCAAGGATGTGGAATTCACTTTCACAGGCAGTGGTCTCAGCGGGGGGATTTGATAGTTTCAAAAAACTATTAGATAAGCACCTGAATGACCACAACATACAGGGATATACATTGTAATACTGAGATATAATCACACACATAGGTTGGACTTGATGTAACACCTATGCATTTTTTGTGTGCGTTTTCAGTTTTGCAGAAACACACTACAGTCTATTTAGCATGGTTTCCTATGGATGCAGTTCACATCTGTGCATTTTATAAAAAAAGGGCCAAGGACTTTTTTTTGTTTTTTAATGGATCAAAAACGTGCATTGGCCGTAGGCTATGGATACGGGCCTGGGTTCTGGGGTTCTTTTACCCCCTTGTTTTTCCCCTTTACCATGGCACTCATACGAGCACCTGCCTGGTTCATACCCAGGTTCAGGTAGTTCGGCGGCTACCCTGGTTTTTCTCCCCACTTTAATGCTCCATTCTGCTAAAACTTATCCATATGCCCCCTTAGACTATTGCCCTCCTGTATGCCCAGTTGCCCCGCAGGTCGCCGTGGCTGCTGGTGTTCGTCTGGATGCTGGCCGTTACGGGGACCCATGAGAATGTAACTGTACTACTAATTACACTTATTATTGTTTCTCTATGCCTATAGAGTGCGATCAGTTTATGGTTTATTTTTGGCTGCCGGGCGGCCCTGCGAGGCCACAAGCTTAGCACGCTATGCCCTGTTGGACATGTCTGTCCTATGCTTTATATGTCCTTTTTTTCTTCTACTTATTCCTTTAATAAATACTGATTACACAAAAAAAAAAACGTGCATTGAAAAACACAAAATGCGCTTGCAATACGCAAACTGCAACCTGCATAGGTGTGAATCGGGCCTCAGTCAACGTTACATTGGGATAAAAGTCGGCGAGCTGGCAGCTTTCTGCAGAAGTTTATGAGAAAAGGTGTTTGCTTTGTAACAATTCTCTTTAACACAATCCTGTGCACTGTAGTATATAAGGATGTGGGCGTTGTTCATGCTACGCTATCAGTGACAACATCTTAAGAAGCATGAATTAGTGCAAAGCTAACATCTCTGCTTTATTTATTACACCTAACAAGACCTGCGTGTCTATCTAACATATTAGTGAATTATTTATCATGACGATCGAACACTTGATTGCATATCTTTCATGCAAAACATTATTTCCATAAAGACTAGATACTTTGGACAGTGTGTCATACAGGAATTGGCTGTTTGCTTACAATCACGTCATCAACAGAGAGTACAGGGTTAACTTCCTGCAGCATTCCTTGTGTACCTGCACTTTAAGCTTTGTGGTTGGTTAATAAAACCTGTCTATCCGCCCCTTCCATGACCAAGCAAAGGTAGAGAGCAGGTTAGGGAGGGAGAGGCAGGTGACTTTTATCCAGACTTACTGACTTCTGAAGATTTCAGTAAGGAGAGTCAATTTGTAGTTAATCATTTTGCCCGTGGGTCCTGTCGAAACGATCGAGTGTCTTCTTTTTCGCTTTCTTCTTTGTTTTAAGCTTTTAATATCCTGCTGTCAAGGTAAGTTAATTAGTAACTATTTATTTTTTCCATTATTTGCGTAGGGTACTGCATTGCGTCCATGATTTCTGGAAATGGCTTTCTTATGTTTTCGAATATTCTTCACCTTTTTTGTACGAGTACGCAAGTAAAAGCGCAAACTCGCATTTATTTGGAAAACGGATTTGAGATAAACTAGGGTTATCGTAAATTGTGAGCTTGATTACTTTGCTGAACTGACCCTGCTCTCACTAACAGAGTAACGAATTTAGATAAGGACATCTGAGATAAATATTAGGACTGTATTTTTAAATCAACTTTCCAATCTAAAGTTCAAACGTAGGCCTTCTAAGGTCATTGCGCCCTCTTTATATAGTGTAAATGTTACATGTTTTGTTACACTGCTGCCAGTATGTTGTCACTGTGTTTTGCAGAGTTGTATGACTGCCAATGAAGGCAGACTTAAAGTGGTAGTGAAGCCTTTAACCACTTCATCCCTGAAAAGTTTTACCCCCCCCTTAATGACCAGGCCACTTTTTGCGATACGGCACTGCTTTGATTTAACTGACAATTGCGTGGTCGTGCGATGCTGTACCCAAATAAAATAGATGTCCTTTATCCCCCCCCCCCCCCCCCCCAATAAAGCTTTCCTTTGGTGCGTTTTTTATTTTTTGTGCTACAAACAATTATCAATTTGGAGGAAAAACAATGGGCCAGATCCACATAGCGAGTACGCCGGCTTACTTTCAAATTACCCGCGTCGTATCTTTAGTTTGAATCCTCAAACCAAGATACGACGGCTTCTGGCTTCGATCCGACAGGCGTACGGCTTTGTACGCCTTCGGATCGTAGGTGCAATACTTCAGCGCCCGCTGGGTGGAGTTCGCGTAGTTTTCCGTGTTGGGTATGCAAATTAGCTTTTTCCGATGATCCACGAACGTACGCGCGGCCGTCGCATTCTCTTACGTCGTCTCTGGTCAGCTTTTTCCGGCGTATAGTTAAAGCTGCTATTTTGCGGCGTATAGATAGACTTGCCATGTTAAAGTATGGCCGTCGTTCCCGCGTCTGAATTAGAATTATTTTTTTTTGGTGTAAGTCGTCCGTGAAAAGGGATGGACGTAAGTCACGTCTAAGTTAAAAAAATGACGTTGCGACATTTCGCGCAAAGCACGGCGGGAAATTTCGAAACGGAGCATGCGCAGTTCAATCGGCGCGGGGACGCGCTTCATTTAAATGAATCACGCCCCCTACCCGCCGATTTGAATTCCGGCGTCAGAAATACACTACGCCGCCGTAACTTATGGCGCGAAATCTTCCTGGATTTGACTTAAAGCCAGGTAAGATGCGGCGTAGCATATCTCTGATACGCTGCGCCTATTCAATTATATGTGGATCTGGCCCAATATCTTTTACTTTCTGCTATAAAACGCATCAAAAAGAAAATCTAAAAAATCTAATTTCTTCATCAATTTAGGCCAATATGTATTCTGCTACATATTTTTGGTAAAAAGAAAAATATATATATCCCAATAAGCGTATATTGATTGGTTTGCGCAGAAGTTATAGCGTCTACAAACTATGGGATAGATTTTATGTCTTTTATTTTTTTTATTTTTACTAGGAATGCCAGTAATCAGCAATTTTAAGCGGCATTGCGGCAGACAATTCACTTAACTGACACTTTTTTTGGAAACCAGTGACATTATTACAGTGATCAGTGCTAAAAATATGCACTGTTACTGTACTAATGACACTGGCAGGGAAGGGGTTGACGTCAGGGACGATCAAAGTGTTAAGTGTGTCCCTAGGGGGTGCTTGCTAACTGTGTGGGGGGTGGTCTGACTGGATGAAGACAGATCAGTGTTTCTGCTTGGCATGAACACAAGATCTCTATCTTCTTCCCTGCCAGAACGGCGATCTGCCTTGCTTACATGGGTTTTTAAGTGGTTAAAAAAAAGTCAACCTGTAAGAAAGCCCCATACACACTATTAGATTTTCTGCAGATTTTTGTCTTCAGGTTTACCAAAATCGTGTTGTGCAAGGACCTGCCTGTTTGCATACTAATTGAAACTCCTAAGGTTTGACCTCATATTATATGGTTTTGGTAAATCTGAAGACAAAAATCTGGCGTCAGGGGTATAACTGCGCTATTTTTAGCGGCGCTATTCGGCAGCTAGCGAGGCGCATTTAACCCTCAGCTAGTGGCTGAAAAAGGGTTAAATCCGTCCGTAAACCACCACTACAGCTGCGTTTTGCCGGCAAAACAGCGGCGCTGCCCATTAATTTCAATGGGCAGGAGCAGTTCACCGCTCCTAATGTGCTTCAAAAAAGCTGCTGGTAGGACTTTTTCTGATGCCCTGCCAGCGCACCGCTCCAGTGTGAAAGCCTTCGGGCTTTCACACTAGAGTGTGAGGAGCAGCTGTTTTATGGCACTTTGCAGGCACTATTTGTAACGCTATAGCGCCTGCAAAACGCCCTTAGTGTGAAAGGGGTCTTGAGGGTATCCCTCCAGCAGAGTGCTGTCAGGGCTTCCATCTTCACCCGGTCTTTCTTCCATTTGAATGGCTGATCCGTGATGATGTCACTTCTGTGCATTCACATTGGAGTCACGATTACGGTAGAGCTCGCTGGATGACAGCACTTCAATGTGCAGTGTGCATGCCTCTGTGATATCAATAGCTGAAGAAATTGCGAATACCTCCTAAACGGTGCATGTTTAGGAAATATAACGTTTACCTGTAGGTACAATGAATAGGCTAACCTGTAGGAACAAGTGACCAAGCAGTGTTTATTACGGCTTTAACTGCTTGCCGACCGCCGCACGCACTTATACGTCGACAGCATGGCACTCCTGGGCAAAAGGACATACCTGTAGCGTAAGGAAGCGGCATTGTGGATGCACGCGCCGAACGCTGTGAGCCCCGACCGCGAGTCCTGTGGACTCGATCGCCACAGGGATACCTGCGATTGTCTCACGGTGACGAAGAACGGGGAGATGCTGATGTAAACGAGCATCTCCCCGCTCTGCCTAGTGACAATAACAGTGCTCACCACTTCCTGTAATCGGAAGCGTTGGTCACTGTCTTGTCACACATAGCCCACCCCCCCTACAGTAAAAAGTACTCCATAGGGCCCACTTAACCCCTACAGTGCCATCTAGTGGTTAACCCCTTCACGGCCAGTGTAATTTTTCACAGTAATCGGTGCGTTTTTAATAGCACTGATCGCTGTAAAAATGACAATGGTCCCAAAAATGTGTCAAATGTGTCCGCCATAATGTTGCAGTCACGATAAAAATCGCTGATCGCCGCCATTACTAGGAAAAAAAATACTAATAAAAATGCCATAAAACTATCTCCTATTTTGGAGACGCTATAACTTTTACGCAAACCGATCAATAAACGCTTATTGCGTTATTTTTATTTTTTTTACCAAAAATATATAGAAGAATACGTAATGGCCTAAACTGAGGAAAATATATTGTTTTCATATATTCTTTGGGGATATTTTATTATATTGTTTTTTTTTTTTTTCAAAATTGTCGCTCCTATTTTTGTTTATAGCGCAAAAAAAATAAAAACCGCAGAGGTGATCAAATACCACCAAAAGAAAGCTCTATTTGTGGAAAAAAAAGGATGTCAATTTTATTTGGGAGCCACGTCGCACTACCGCACAATTGTCGGTTAAAGCAACG
Source organism: Rana temporaria (assembly GCF_905171775.1). NCBI lineage: Eukaryota > Metazoa > Chordata > Amphibia > Anura > Ranidae > Rana > Rana temporaria. The sequence goes on from NC_053490.1 coordinate 340,813,202, forward strand.
CAGTGCCGAATCGCAAAAAGTGGCCCGGTCTTTAACCAGACAAGTAGTAGCAGAATTTTTGTTTGCAATGATTTTTTTTGTTTTTGTTTTTGTTTTTTTTAGGAAAGTTAATTTTGATATAACTTTTTTTTATTTTTTTTGGCTGGGGTCACACTACAGCACGATTCGGATCACAGCAGGATTCCGGTGCATCCCCATTTACCATTTCAGGTCTGATTTCAGTCAAAATTTTGGGCTGAATTGGGACCTGAAACCAAAAGACACACAGGACTCCTGTGCACTTCGGAGATGTGTGAACTGGCTTCATAGAGTCGCATCCAATTCGCAACAGTGTGAACCCAGCCTAAATCATTAGTGGGATCAAATTGATCTTTGTTTTCAACCACAGTGATGAGAAAACTCAAAGGGCAGGAAGGAAATTATTTAACAGTGTATGTGGTTGTTGTTTGTAAAGTCACAGCGTGAGGAGAGCCAGTAAATGGCAAGTGTGAAGGGGACATCTACACTGATGATCATTGATTTGATGATCAGTGCAGTTTGCCACCTCATTGGTGCCCACCGGTGCCACCTCATCAGCCCACATCGGTGAAGGAGAAAAATAACCTGTTTGATAAAACTTTATAACCGTATCTAAGAAAAAAAAATTTTTCTTCAAAATGTTTGATTATTTTTTTTGTTTTTTGTTTCACTTTTTTTTTTTTGCAAACATTTTTAAAACCCAGTGGTAATTAAATACCACCAAAAGAAAGCTCTTATTTGTGTGAGTACAATGCTGCATGATCACGCAATTATCATTTAAACTGTAAGCGTGCTGAAATCTGAAATGTGGCCTGGGCAGGGAAGGGGTTAAAAGTGCCCAGTAGTCAAGTGGTTAAAAACGACACTTTCTTTAAGTAGCCTGGAAAATCGCCTATCGGATGTGGCAGGGCGCTGTACATACACCCTGCGGACCAAATGGCTTGTCAAATTGGTGTTGGGGCAGATGAGAGGGTAGGCAGCTGTCTTGGGTATGCTGAGTAGATTATTTAATTTAATTTGTACTTCTATAGGGCTTTTCTCCCTGGGAACTCAAAGCGCTTATGAGGTGAGGCAGCCATCACAGGTGCACTCATTTTGAGACACTTAACCTACGAGCACAACATCAACATACTGTTATAAATATTTGCTAAAAATAGCCGTTAAATATCTATTGTAGGACGTGTCATCATCCTTCTCACTGCACCTCCAAAACTTGTCAGTCTTCCTTCTCCAACCTTCTGGTTACCTGTCATTATTATTAGTATTATTATTTTTATTCCTCTAAACCTTAGTCACTTGTTAGTCATACTCCTCTCATTGCTACTCTGAACCTCTGTCATGCATTCTTCTGTCATCCGCCTAACATCGGTTGGTTGTCAGCCATTTGTTTTTCTTGTTCAGTTGTCAACCTCCATTAGTTGACCCCTTATATACCCCCACCTCTCACATCCTTTGCAGGTTTGTTTGTCAGGCATGCCGATTTTTTTTCAGACCTGATCCTAACTCCTCTACTTTAGGTATTTTAGTCAAACTTGCTGCTAACACCTCATCCTCGGATTTTTCTGAGATTTCCTCAGTTTTTGTTTCAATCTGTTTAAGATTTTAACAAAAGGTATAAAATATACATATAATCACTAGTAATCCAAAGGCAATAATTGACAATTAAGTGAAACCTTCATGGGATCGCAGACGGGAATAGACCTTAACACTTAAATAAATAAATACATAAATAAATAAATAAATAATAGACAAAGACCACTGCTGGATTTTAAAAGGCCGCGGTTATTTAATATTGGTTTCAAAATATTGTGATAAATACTATCAACAATATATAAATAAATAATCATAAATATAAAGCATTTAAAGCTAACCTAGCCACTACGACCCAGGCTGCCTAGCACAATTACCCAGCTAAAAACATCAGTGTTCAACTTCATAACAGATAACTTTCATAAGTAAACATTAACAGCATAGCTAGTCCCCCTTTGCTTCTCCCTTTTTTTTTTTTTATCTTTATTATACACATTTTTTTTTTTTTTTTTTTTGCAAAGGTGACACTACCACATACCAATAACCGTGACAAGGTAACTTCTGAACAGGGGGGGGGTGGGAGGGGAAGAACACCACAGCTCCAAGTCTTCTGAGGCGAATGAGCCTGGTCCGGACGGAACCCGCTTTAAATAGCCCAGGATCGGGCTAAAGTCCACAGGTTCCGACCGGTTTAAACTGGCTCTTCCCGGGCTTTCTGACCAGAAGCCCGGGAAGGGTCATACAAAGTTCAAACGGCCCGCCAAATTCCCTCAGAGAGAGGTCACCTGGGGGCCAAGATGCTAAATTTGAACTAACCTTTCCCGGGCAATCTCTCAAGCCCAGAAAAGGTCACCCAAAGGCCACTAGCCATACCCTGCACATGAGAAAGGAGGGGAGGGGGGGAAACAACACTACCCCCCCCTCACCTAGAATTCACTGTCCCCCATCGCTCTCCCATGGAGAAAAGGGGGGTTAAATTGCCCCTTTTCTTATCATTAGACAATACATATGCATGACAAAAACACAAGATATAAACTCAAACATAGAACCAATAGGAGGGTTTGCAGGTACTGTTAAGTCTTATATACACACGTCCGTTTTTTATTTATTTTTTATTTTTTTTTATGACAAGAAAAATTGCATTTTTTAAATTGGTCATTAAAAACAATCAAGCATTTTTCTCGTCGTGAAAAACAGTCGTGTGTAGGCTTTAACGATGGGGGGGAAAAAAACGTGCATGCTCAGAAGCAAGTTATGAGAAAGGAAGCAATCGTTCTGGTAAAACTAGCATTCGTGCTGGAGATAGCACGTTCGTCACGCTGTAACAGACTGAAAAACACAAAGACTGAAAAGTGCGAATCGTCTCTCACTAAACTTTAACTAACAAAAAAGCAGCCCAAAGGGAGCCGCCATCCGAATGGAACTTCCCCTTTATAGTGCCGTCGTACGTGTTGTACATCACCGCGCTTTGCTCAAGCATTTTTTTTTCTTTCACGATCGTGTGTATGCAAAGCAGGCTTGACAAGAATCGCGTAGAGAAAAACTTTGTTTTTTCCATGACATTAAAAATGTTGTGTGTACGCGGCATAAGAATGAGACGAGTGCACCAAAATACCCTTAGTCTCGCTTGTGTAACAAGGGCACATTTTTGATGTAACACATTGCAGTCAGCTCCCGGACCGAAGGCTAACAGCCCTCAATATGTTATGCCAAAGCATGTCGCTCATACCTAATGTTATAGTAGTAAGGGATATGTTCACTAGTTAAAACCTGGAGAACATTCATCACATGTGCAACGGTTGTCGGGCCCCCTTTGTGGGGAGGGGGGGGGCAATATGCATACCCCTAAAACTAGATTAAAAGTGTATAAGGGCACTCTGAGTATAGACTAAGCAGATTATAGTCTATGTAGAATGGGAAGAAATCTTCATACACTTAAGGCAGAACTTTAAGAGGAGAGCAGACTCTGGTAATGAGAGAGACAGAAAAAAGTGCCTCTAAGTGCAGAAATATACGTGTGTGTGTGTGTGTGTGTGTGTGTGTGTTTTAATATCCAAAAAGGGTTAAAAACACTTACAAGAAGGTTGAAAAGAGCACATCATATGGGTAGCACTACCCCCGAAAGAGCTGCTGGTTTGTTTTGGGTGGCACGTTACCTCTGTATCTCCGCCGTCTAGGGTACTTGATGAGAGCTGCAGTATAGGGAATGTCCACACGACGCGTGTCTTTTCTGTGCTTTTATTATCGAGCCAGGTAAAATTATAGAAATAAATGGAAGGTGAAGGGATAGCAGAATGAAAGATGGCAAATTCAGGTGTAACTGGATAGGGAAATGGTCCTGCTTCCAACAACAACTTTACATCGCCACTCTAGCCAGAGTGGGTACAGCGCATCTGGACAGGCCTCTCTCACCAGCCTGGCAGCCAGAGTGTCACTCGAATTTAGGATTAAGTCTCTGCCACAGACCCTTCTAAATGTTGGAGACAATTATGGTCCGGAATCCTCTTTTAGTAGATTCAGCACCCGAATCTCCTTCAGGTAGTTTTGGTCAAATTAGCAACTGACAGGTGACCAACATCCAGCCTCTCAGAACCATGATTTGTCCTCCTAATGAATGGACAGACCTCTCCTGGAACACCAGCCTCATGCTTGGTATCCTTTAGACAGACTCCTCATTGGTCAGCTTCCTCCAATTGGACGGACAGCTCAGCACTCTTTAGATTGGGGACCCAGTTGATCACTGGGCCCGCACAGCAGATCAATTGCTCCGGGCCAACGTGGTCCCGGAACACTGCGACACACGCACACCCTGGCCAGGAGAGCCATTTGCGGGGGTGTCGTGGAATGGCTTCCCCAATAGTGGGCGCCACACGAGGAAGAACCCTGGGAGAATGGCGTCTGCCCCTAAATACCCTTCCCCAGTATGCACAGCAAGGCGGTCACCCTCCCTGATTGGCTGCTGGGGGGAATATCCAACTACACTTGACTCCACTGCTGCCACCTATCGTCCCGGGGTGGGACTCGCTCCCCTGGCAACGACAGCTTGTACAGTCAGCACAGCCAAAGCTAGAGCAGAGGCCCCAAATTTAAAAAAAATTTGACTAGTTTAAAGCCAACTATTTCTCTGAACTTTCTCCTGTGTGGAGCATGAATCCTGGAAGTGACATCCCCGGGAGGGGACCAGCAACCAGCGTGGACCACAAACTGGACTTGTATATTTGATCCACGGGTCCCACGCTCTCTCAAATACCTTTTTTAATTTGTGTAATTTTAAGATCGCTCGCTTTCCTCAATTTTCAATGTTTGGAGAAGTAAGGATCATGGTGAGGTTTATCCTGAAACGAACACAGCAGAATACTTGACTAACATCAGCCACACTCTCTTTATTTAACCTTTATGCTAACTGATATATTTAACCCCTTGCCGACCACTGCGCTATTATATACGTTGGCAGAATGGCATGGCAGGGCAGATCGACGTATATTTACACCGCCTTTTAAGGCCCAGGGTTGCGGGCGCACTGCGAGCTCCGCGGGTCCTGCAGACTCGATGTCCGCTGGGAGTCCCGCGAATTGTCTCTCGGAGAGGAAGAATGGGGAAATACTAATGTAAACAAGCATTTCCCTGTTCTGCCTAGTGACAGGACACTGATCACAGCTCCCTGTGATCAGGAGCGGTGATCAGTCTCATGTCCATCCCTAGGTCCCACTTAACCCCTTCAGCGCCCCCTACAGGCTAACCCCTTCACTGCCAGTCACATTTACACAGTAATCGGTGCATTTTTATAGCCCTGATCGCTGTATAAATGTGAATGGTCCCAAAATAGCGCCAAAAGTGTCCGATGTGTCCGCCATAATGTCGCAGTCATGATAAAAATTACCGATTGCCGCCATTACTAGGTACATATTATTTTTTTTTTTTTTTAAATTAAAATACCAATAAACTATCCCCTATTTGGTAGACGCTATAATTTTTGTGCAAACCAATCAAACGTCTGTGTGTGTGTGTGTGTGTCTGTGTGTGTGTGTGTGTGTGTGTGTGTGTGTGTGTGTGTGTGTGTGTGTAATAAAAAAAATTATTTAGATATATATATATATATATATATATATATATATATATATATATATATATATATATATATATATATATATATATATATATATATATATATATATATATATATATATATATAATCTCACATACAGTACTACCCTCGGAGGAGCTGCTGGATTGTTTTGGGTGGCATGTTACCTCTATTTCCTCGCCGTCTAGGGTATCAGATGAGAGCTGAGAAAAGTTCAATGTCCACACTTCTTTTTCTTTGTTTTATTTGCTGAACTTGGTAAAGGAATAAAATAAGTAGTTGAAGAGGTGGAAGGGTAAAAGGTTCAGATGCACAACTTCTGTCCGGAAACACTTCTGCTTCCAGCAACACAGCTTTCATCGCCACTCTAGCCAGAGCGGGTATTGTGCACCCGGATAGGCCTCTCCCACTAGCCTAGCAGCCGAGATGGCGCATGGAAATTTGGTAAAGTCTCTGCCACAGACCTTCCCAAAGATTGAGGTATATTCGGTCAAAATCCTCTCAACACAGGATTAAGCACCTGGATCTCTCCCAATCAACTTCTTGCAAACTTAGATCTGACAGGCGACCATCAATCAGCCTTTCAGTAATGGTGCATCCTTTGATGAAGTTCAATGCCTCTCCTGAGATGCCAGCCTCATGCTCGGTGCTCTCCAAGATAGGTTCTTCATCGAGTGGCTTCCTCCCTCCAGGACGGACAGCACAGGACCACTCTGCAAACGTAGACCCAGTCTGACTACCGTGCCTACTTAGTAGATCACAAACCCGGACCAACGTGGTCCCGGAGCCAAGAACACTTGAACACTCACCCTGGGCTAGGAGGGCCACACACAGGGGGTGGTGGGACGCTAGACGACCCTGGTCCAATGGCATCTGTCCCTTAAGTACTCCTCCCCAGCATGCACAGCGGTACGACCAACCCCCAATGACTGGCTGCTGAAGGGGAACACCCAAAACACCTTGACTGCTGCCATCCTTGGCCTGGGGTGGTAACGGCACACCAGGCAACAATAGTGGTCACTCGCAGTACAGCCATGGCTAGAACAGAGGCCCAAATTTGGAAAAAATCATACGGTCTGAGTCAACTAACTCTCAGACTACCCTCTAAATTTAAAGTAGAGCCGGATATATATATATTAGGGCTGTTACTGATTTAAATTTTTGTGTTCGATTAATCGTTTTTTTTTAAATCGATTAATCGACTAATTTCGATTAATTAACGCAAGAATATACACATTTGCCCCGATGCTGTAAGATTATACACATTTGCCCCATGCTGTAATATACACATCTGCCCCCATACTGCAAGAATATACACATCTGCCCCCATGTGTACATTACAGCAGCATGGGGGCAGATGTGTACATTACAGTAGCATGGGGGCAGATGTGTACATTACAGTAGCATGGGGGCAGATGTGTACATTACAGCAGCATGGGGGCAGATGTGTACATTACAGCAGCATGGGGGCAGATGTGTATATTCAAGCATGGGGGCAGATGTGTATGTAAAGAATGGGGGCAAATGTGTATATTCTTGCAGTATGGGGGCAGATGTGTATGTAAAGCATGGGGGCAAATGTGTATATTCTTGCAGTATGGGGGCAGATGTGTATATTACAGCATCTGCCCCCATGCTTTAATATACACATCTGCCCCCATACTGCAAGAATATACACATCTGCCCCCATACTGCAAGAATATACACAAGGATGGTTGTTGTCCTCTCTTACCTACAGACCCGTCCGCAGAGTAGCTGATGGACACGTGCGCAAGGGAAGATAATACAAGCAGGCGGGCGGGTGATGATGACGTCAGCGCGCCGCTACTTGGCTGCCGCCGGGTGGACCAAGATGGCCGCGGCTCCGGAGCTAGGCCGAAGCCGCGGTCTTTCCTATGGGCGAGACCGCGGAGCTCACTCCGCGGACCGTCGATCAAAATAATTTTAGTCGATCAAAGAAATTAACGATTAATCGAACAATTAATCGTTAATTTCCGCAGTCCTAATTATATATATATATATATATATATATATATATATATATATATATATATATATATATATATATATATATATATATATATATATATATATATATATATATATATATATATAATTAGGGCTGCGGAAATTAACGATTAATTGTTTGATTAATATATTAATTGTTCGATTAATTGTTAATTAATATAATATACCAAAAATATGTAGAATACGTATCGGCCTAAACTGAGGAAAACAAAGGTGATCAAATGCCATCAATTTTGTTTGGGAGCCACGTCGCGCAATCGTCAATTAAAGCGACGCAGTGGCGAATCACAAAAAGTGGCCTGGTATTTGGCCAGCCAAATGGTTCGGGGCTGAAGTGGTTAACTTCATGCTATGCAGGCAGATCATGTGAAACAAATTGGCATAAAGTACATACTTGACTTGAATTGAACTTCTTCATGAAAAGATGACTTAAGTGAAAAGCACTTTGACACTTGATTGTACTCTTTATAAGTATCACATGATGAATGTTAGGATGGGGGGAGGGGGGTAGTATATACAGTATGTTCATATTTCAGGCTGTGTTCACAGTATCTTCACATGCGGCTCACAGCAGGGGTCCGGTGCGCCCCCATTCAACATTTCGGGTCTGTTTTGAGACAGAAGTTTTGACCTAAAACTGACCAAAAGGAGCATGGGGAGATAAAGGAGATATAAAACCTCAATGTATGACAATTAGTTTGCTTTAGTGAATGATGAGCCATTGCTGTTTGCTTCTTTAGGAATGCTCGTGTATATCTATATCTATATATATAATCTCTTTGTACTGCAGATCACCTTCAGCCTTTTTTCCCATATGCATGCGTTTCATGCATTCTAAGGAAGGCTTTCCTTGGTGACAGTGGTTGAACATACCACAATGGAGGCAGCAGTCTGAATAATCAACTATTTTCAAAAGGTGGGGGTCCCACTTGACCAGGTGGAATTATTTCCTTTTGTATAAGTCTGTTTAAAGCGGAGCTCCACCCTAAAGTGGAACTCCTGCTGATCGGAACCCTCCCCCCCCCTCCGGTGTCACATTTCAGGGGGAGGGGGGTGCAGATACCGATCTAAAGACAGGTATTTGCACCCACTTCCGGCCACACAGTCTTGGGTAAACTGCGGGCATGACGTCACCCCCCCCCCCCCCTGTTGTGTTCTGGGAACACTCGGCTCCCAGAACAAAGCGGGACCCAATAGGAAGGCGTAGCGCGACTTGCGCATGCGCCGTAGGGAACCGGGCAGTAAACCTGGAGCGCTTCACTTCCTGGTTCCCTCACTGAGGATGGCGGGGGGCAGCAGAGTGATGAGCGATCTCTCATCCTCTGCTGCGGACAGCGCTGGACTCCAGGACAGGTAGGTGTCCTAATATTAAAAGTCAGCAGCTGCAGTATTTGTAGCTGTTGGCTTTTAATAAAAAAAAATTCAGCATACATCCGCTTTAAGAATGTTACTATAGTGGTAAAATTCTGAATAAATCTGAGCCCGGTCATACTTGCCACATATAAAAAAAAAATGGTCAGATTTTAGCATTTAGGCTGCACTACATTTTGCCATGCGATGAAGGGTGATGTGATTCACTGTTTTAGAGCACCACATTGTTTAAAGCGTCCCACTTTTACAAACTGCGAGCAGGCAGGCTCTTTATTGTAGAAGAGACATGCAGTTTCTCTTCTGAAATAAAACCCTGTTGTAAAACCCTGTTCTAAATAAGCAGTGGCAAAAAAAATTTGCAAGTATTGTTACTGTTGTCACTATTATTTGTCAGATCCTCAATATTGTAACAATCGGCTGTTTTGCTGCCCATGTATTAAAATGGTTGCCTGTGTGTTTTGTAACATTGGACTGTTGCCTGTCTATTGTATATACATTGCTCATATCGTTTAATTCTCTGCAGGCCTGTTAGAATTGCAACACACTATTATCCCCATGTTTTGCTGCCCCGCTATTAACCAATTTTATTTATCTTTTTAATGACATGATTATATACAGTACAGTCAGTTAACAAATAAGTGCTTTGTTTCTCTATTTGTTTAATTACATGATTATCGCTAAAAAAAAAAGTTGACTTTTAGAAGAGGGGGAAGGGTTTTGTAGTCAGTGGTAATTCAGGACCAGTTCATTTTAAACTCTGCCTGGGGACAGGGAGGTTCAGTTCTTCGAACCAAAACCTGCTCTGCTGAAGGCACCCTTACAGCACACTGGCTGTAGTGCAAGCCAGAATCTCCAATGCATACTGTGTAAGCTGCTGCCATAGATCTAGCCTACACACCCAATAGTCCATGGGTTCCTTGCTTCTGAGAGTGCTGCGTAAGCCCTGGACCCAATGTGTGGTTCAGGTGCTGTCTGTGACTGCCATTTGCAGCCGGCCTGGCTGCTGTGGTTAAAAAAAAAAAAAAAACTGACAAGCAGAACTGAGACGGCCACTGCTGCTTTTCCTTTTGAGGGATCAGAAGCACAATGGTCATCGGAAGAGATCCTACCACCATAAGAAAATGTAGCAAAGAACTAATGGTACACCCATAACTATCAGCATACACTAAACGGCGGCTTCAGTAGCTGTTTTAAGAATATTGTTTTTTAAAGTGGAGGTTCACCCGGAAATGACAATTTTTAACATTTAGATTGAGGCTCATTTTGTTTAGGGGAATCGGGTAGTTTTTTTTTTTTTTTTTTTTTTTTTTAATCAAAGCCGTACTTACCGTTTTAGAGATACATCTTCTCCGCCGCTTCCGGGTATGGGCTGCGGGACTGGGCGTTCCTTCTTGATTGACAGGCTTCCGACGGTCGCATTTATCGCGTCGCGATTTTCCGAAAGTAGCCGAACGTTGGTGCGCAGGCGCCGTATAGAGCCGCACCGACGTTCGGCTACTCGTGACGCGATGGATGCGACCGTCAGAAGCCTGTCGGAAGACTGTCAATCAAGAAGGAACACCCAGTCCCGAAGACCATACCCGGAAGCGGCGGAGAAGATCGCTCTCTAAAACGGTAAGTACTGCTTCGTTTTTAAAAAAAACTCGATTCCCCTTGACAAAATGAGCATGAATCTAATCTTAAATTTTTTTTTTTTTTAGGGTGAACTCCCGCTTTAACATGTCCTTTAGACAGAAGTCAAACGATCGACTTCTGTCAAGTGAGGAATGCCACACACTGATCAAAATTCCAATCAAGTGTATGACCAGCTTAAAGTTGTCATAACCCTAAAAAAATTTTTTTAAAAAAATGATCCTTTACAGCAGGATACACAGCATAGTGTGTGTGCTGTGTCATTTGTCGCTCTATGTTCGGAAAAACCTGGTTTATCCTGCCAGTTCCTGTGTCCCCCTGCTTGTGCTGACCATGGTAATCATGGCTGCTGATCTGATTACCGTGGTCAGGTTTCATGCCTTATCCCATCATCCCGCTGTCTTCTCCTCTCTCCCTATCCCTCTGTAGTGGTACCCCTGTGAGGGCTTCTAGTAGATCCTATATCCTATTGGTTACCTCGACTCTGCAAATCCTCTTACCTCTGACACCTTGGGTTCCATCCGGCCACAGCTGTGATATTAATGAGAAACTCATAGAAATTTAGTATCACTGAACAACTCTGATATGTTTACTGGGATGAAATTAACACAGTATGGCATGAGTAAACACAGCTTAGTTTAACAGTGAATAGGTCTCATAACTGGTATACAAAAATACCTGACATAAATCCACTACAAGACCTATGTGAACAGGTAGACAGAGAAACAAATACCCAACACTGTAATAGATGATATATTGGATATTTTCCCTCTGTGTCCTCAACGCACAGACCAGCAAACGGTAATAAACATGGGTATACATTGGACACAATGTAAATTGAACATCCTATAAATTGTCTCCTCCTGTGGTTTGTAGTTTAATGCAATAGCAAAGGAATGTAAGGAAGATGTGCACAGCAGAGAAGAAATTATAAATGTTCCTTTAGTTCTGGTTATCTTCAGCTAGCCTGTTTATACTGGCAGTAAATTTGTAATCCAAAATGGAAAATGAGAACAAAGATGAACTAAGCTGCATCTTTTCTGAAGGGATGATAACACATGTATGCTCCTCTTTATCTGTGTCAGAGAAATGTTCACAATCCTGACTTAAAAGCACAATATGGGCCCCAAGCGCCTGCTGTGTGAGGTCTGGGAAGAAGTAGATTCACATCCGTGGAGCTACAAGTATAACCAGCCAGTCTGTGTAGAAATTAATCAGCAGTACTATTGTCACAAACACAAGGGCTGTGCCCACTCACCAATATTGACATCAGATGAGTAGAGGGTTCCAGATGGAATTCTGTGTCTCTGACCTGTGAAAATGTCGCCGCCACGCTGCAGCTCCCGGTGGACTGGATTGCAGGTGTTTCCAGATGGTCTGGAACACATGGCGGTCCGCTGTCCTAGAATAGAGATGCTGTCCTCTGAGATCCTTCTAAGGCTGGCAATCCGGCTCTCCGCTGTGTAGGCTGCAGATTCTCCACTCCCTGTCACACAGACCTCCTGCTGGCAGGGTCACAATGGTATCCAGAGAGAGCAAAAACGGGCCACACCCACTTTTATTTCCTCTCCCAGCAGGCTGCTCTGTTCGCACAGCATTCTGTTACCTGAAGTCCATATTAGTCTGGTGTCCCTTCCTCATCCCAGACTACATGTTCCATGATGCATTGCTCTCGTCATTCTCACAGGAGGAAAATAACACCGAGTCAGCATACACTAGAGGGCGCCAAACTCGTATATAAAAAACAAAAAAAACCCCCAACAAACTGTCCCTTTTTAAATCGGAGCTCCACCCTAAAGTGCAACGGCACCCCCCCCCCTCCGGTGTCACATTTGACACCTTTCAGGGGGGAGGGGGGTGCAGATACCGGTCTAAAGACAGGTATTTGCACCCACTACCGGCCACACAGTCTCGGGCAGACTACGGGGAAGAACGTCACCTCCCATCCTCCCCCCCCGTTGTGCTCTGGGAACACTCGGCTCCCAGAGCACAGCGGGAGCCAATCAGCAGCACAACTCGCGCATGCACCGTAGGGAACCGGGTAGAGAAGCCGGAGCGCTTCACTTCCTGGTTTCCTCACTGAGGATGGCGGGGGGGGGCAGCAGAGTGACGAGCGATTGCTCATCCTCTGCTGCGGGCGGCGCTGGACTCCAGGACAGGTAAGTGTCCTAATATTAAAAGTCAGCAGCTGCAGTATTTGTAGCTGCTGGCTTTTAATATTTTTTTTTTTTCATGGCACATCCGCTTTAATAAGCACAGTAGCAAACCTTTTCTACACCTCCTTGCCTGTTGGCTCAGGAGTCTGTTATCCATCTCCTCCCCCCCCCACCCCTCCGGCCACTATAGCTGTTTAAATTATTAGTGACAAATGGTGTAATATCCCCTCTCTTGCATTTTAATGAAGTGTGTGTGTGTGTGTGTGTGTGTGTGTGTGTGTGTGGTGTGTTGTGTGTTTTTTTTTTTTTTTATGATTCAGCAACATACCTTATTTACAGCACCACGGGACGCTCACTTGACCTTCTGATGTCCTCCCAGCTGATGTCAGTGGGGAAACGCAGCCAGTCACAATCTCCTGTCATGCGAATTGGATGTGGAGGAAACCCGCATCAAATTCACATAGGTGTAAACCCAATCTCATAGAGCTTGACAGGCTGCTGGCAACAAAGCTGGATGGTACTTTGGTGTCAGAGCCGGTAAGTATAGCGTGTTTACTATTCTAGAATAAAAAAAAAATGCCTTCACAACTGCTTGAAGTTGTAGTGAGTGGGTGAGCTGTGTCATACAGTGGCAGTCATAATAGCAGGGTATTTTTATGTTCATATGCTGTTTAAACCGGTGCGGATGTTAGCACTATAAGATGTGCTTGTAAATAAAGCAGAACGTTTTAATTATAGAACACTACAGGGAGCTGTGTTTTGTGTTGTCTTGAGATGACGGGTGAAAAAGTGAGTACTCAATGGAGGAGATGATTTATTGAGAAAAAGTGTTTTGGACCTGAATACTAAGTAAGGTCATTCACCTCTGGTGAGTTTGTTTGAGAAACACGGTGCATGGAGGAAGAAAATTTGAACACAAAGGAGATGTTGTGTTTATAAAAAAAAAAAAAAAAACATTTGTTATTTTTCCATATACAGTATTATATTTGTAGGCTTATATATTCATTCACCACCAGGACTGCTGGTTCCAAGGATTCAGAGGATTCAATAAAAAGGAGGATGTTCAGGTGACTGCACTGTCACCATCAGACAAGACCACATGATGGCACCATCAGCTTTGAAGGTCTGCCCCATCTTGCATCTTTGCCACTTACTAGAAGGTTGACCCAGTGTGCCGTGAAGGATATGTAGTGTAGCGAGGTATCCTCTTTCTTATGTGATTAAAAGACTACCATCTGTTTATCCAGAAGGATCTCGGCTCCCTCCGGTGGCCAAGTTGAGTTATAGCCACCTTCTATTTACTTTCACACTGGTACAGCAAGGAATGTTGGGAAACTGAGTACAGGGAGAAAGACTCCATTGCCCTGGTTTGTTCATAAACTACGATACCCAGAGAGCAACTGTACAACCCCAGAATGCTTTGCTCCTCACACAGCTGTTGGGGGAGGTAATTTAAGGAAGAGGACGTGTTTGACGCACTCTCTGGACCGCCTCTTTAACCCAGGAGGACACCTGTGTGAGGTGTCTTTCCGGAAAACTTAGACCAGAGTTGGAGGCCTATTCACGCCCGGGTGGATCGCCATCCAGAGACAGAGAGAGGATCCCTGACAGAGTGATCGGACGGTGTCCCAGTTCAACGATGACCTGTGGGAGAACCGGAGACTGTCATCCTGAAGGACGGTGTGTTGGAGTTCGTAGACGGAGTGTTCCGGAAGGACAAGGCCTGATCTAATTGGGTGAGATGGGCACCTGCCCAACCATACTAACTGCATTGCAGGAGGGTGGATCGTTTACACTCACCACTGTGACTTGACTGTTCGGGTATCTTTCACCAGTTTACTTGTTCCCTTTTCGGATTACAAATTACTTTTGTTGCGCGCCAACGCGAAAGTGCACCAACTGTTGTGTTAATTTGTATTGAGGTTTGGTCTGATCCACCAAACCATATTAGTGAAGTATATTATCTAAAGACTGCCTGTTGGGTATAGTAAACCGTTGATATTCATCTACATACCCTTTAACTGGGTAATTGGTTCTATGACTGTACAGTAGTGTTATATGGGAGAGCTGGGTGAGGCTTGGCAAGGGGGTGCTTCAGTGTGAGTATCTTACTGAGGGACTCGCTTTGCTGTGTATGTGTACTTACACAGGTCCACATAGTTATAATTTAATTTGTACTTGTCTGTTACCACTAATTCTGACTCTTGCAGGGCTATGCAAGAAGTCCACTACTGTTTTACCTTTTTTGTTTCTTTTGCTTTTATCTTGCTAAGTAAAGAGTTACATTGGTTAAGCTGAATCTGTGTGCAGTTCGTCTGCCATCCTATGGGATCAATACAACTCAAGGTAACCACTGTGGTGTGCCAAGGTATTGTGTTTCCTAACAGTTATTGGGGTTCACAATTCCCACTGATACCAGTTGTGCCAAGGGAGGGTTTGAGACAGTTTTAGGGGTTGATAGCCAGAGTGTAAACCCAAAACAAACCTTTCCTTTTGGGGGTAGTGCTACAGTAGCATTCCTGCTTATGGTTACTTTCCTTGGTCATGCCTACCCTGACAGTGTTGTGAAAAGACAGACACATTATATTCCACATGTTGGTGAAAAGTAGAGATGACCTTCTGGACAAAATAATGATGTCTTGGTACCTGCACTGTGGTGTAGCTAAGGCCATATGTTTGCAGAAGGAAGCTTGTAAGAGAGGGGCTAATAATGGTACCAACAGCGCATTTCTCTGCCACGCTCTTGTCTTTGCTAGAACACTGCCACTCCTGCTGAGGCTGAACCCTCTGCCATATTTAGCCCCACTCCACGCCAAAGGCCACCACACGACATTCCTGGTCGTTGACCTTTATATCCCAAGGAAGGAATGTCCACCCAGGAATAGGGTTGCTACACTTTACTGATTGTACTGAGGGCATGACTTGACACACATCAAATCGACTTTCATTCTGGAGTCACTTGACAATACTGTCAATCGCATTTAGTGAATGGTAAGCAACAGTCGCACGTGAGAGCATATACAGCACTTTAAGCACCCATCTCTTTTCAAAAGCCTCTCCTTCTACCCGGGGTCATCAGTATTCACTGTAATGAGATCCCTATAGTCGCCTCCTCCCATAGGTACACCTCTCCTGGGAAATGGCCTCCCAGCAGATTTTCCAAGCTGGCATTAAAATTATGGGTATGGGGGTTATTTAGAGAAAAAAAATTATTTTATTTTTCCTTCTGCTCCAGCAGCTGCAAAAGAAATGCATTCCTTGGGAGGAAGCCTCTGGAGACAGTGGGGTGGGTGTAGGAGAACTGCAGAAGAGCTTTCAGTATGGGCCCATGACCCTGTTCCCCACTCTCCATGTCATATGCTAAGAATCAGAAAGTCAAACTTTCCTCCATGTCACTAAAGGCCACAGATGTTTCAAAGGCTGCAACAGAAAAAGGTTGTATATGAGCATCTTGCGGTAAGTGAATGAGTAGAAAGAGCCTTTGCTGCTGATTTGTCTTGCTGAGGTGCTGCTGCCAGGTGTGTGTGTGTGTGTGTGTGTGTGTGTGTGTGTGTGTGTGTGTGTGTTTGTGTGTGTTTGTTTTTTTTGTTTTTTTCCCCCTCACCGACTATTCCAATGACCACCAGACAACAGCCTTTTTGTTAAAGTATAGTAGTCACCTCCTAGTACTTTTAGTTCCTCCACAAACCCAAAAGGTAATCAGATGTAGAACATGCCAGGTGCTAGAGGTGTGTCCACATATTAACATTTTAATTGGCCCACTGCACATGGCAGTACACACTTTTTTTTTTTCTCCCCTCTCCTTTTCTCTCTTGCTCCCTCATGTTAAAACTACCAGTGAGAATATTTCCTGCATGTATCACTTTCTGGAACTGCAAATTCCATCCAGATTACACATGTCCTGAGCTTTACAAGGTGACCATCCTTGTGCAAAGCCTGCCAAAAGCTAGAAGTTGCAAAATACCTATGCCCTGCCTCTGAGAGACATAGTGATTTTGCTTTTAATACAATTTTATAGTTTATGTCTACATGTTCTCTCTGCTTTTGGGTCCCCAGATATGCACATCATACTTGTGCATTATGGAACACTTGCCCCCTAGTGTGCCGTCCTGCAGTTATTGGGAGGCAACTGATCATGTAACACCCTATAACATAATGTGTGGTCCTTCATTGTAGACTTTTTTTTTTTTATATGAAGTTGTACATTTTAAAAAGCTGATGAAATTACCTTGGGACATGTTTTAGTCCTTGCTGCTGCTTCCTACAGTGACTTAGTCACCTCCAGGGATTTAGACGCCTCCTGCTTTCATTAATGGGTATGTGAGAACCCGAGTACCCACTATTTTTATCTGGTGTTCTTGGTAAAAATCAAAATGGGCAAGGTGATTAGTCCTGCTGCAGCAGGTCTCTCCAGCTCATGATCCGCAAACAGTTCCAGGGCTGCCTGCAGTGTTCACCTCATGGACCTGACATTGACAACCTGGATCTTTGTCCCCTGCTTGAGTACACACACCTCTTGGAGTCAACCAAACTCGATTGCTGACTAGTAATGCAGAGATTGTCCTCCAACATTATTGTCTGACATGCCTACAGCTGTAGTAAGCTCTGAGCCTTCTGCTGCAGAGGCTGTATCTGTCATAGTCTCACCAAGCTATAATAGATTTTGTCCCTGAGGAGCTGCATGCAGCTGCCATAGTTCCCAGGCTTAAAGATACCTTATCAGTTCTGACTTGCATAGTGTGTAGCACCTTTTTAAGGATGGAAGAAAAGACTATAGCTTTTAACAGTGCTGTTACTGGTCTGGGATCTTTGATTGGCCCCAAGACAGGCAAAACTTTTCAGGTACACTCCTTGCTTGTGTAGCGCCTGGTTACTTCTAAGAACCGGTGCTAGTTTAAATTTAGAGGGGGTCAGAGAGTTGGTTAGCTCTGACCAGGCTAATATGTTCAAATTCGGGTCTCTTTCTCAGCTTGGCTGTACTGTGCGCTCATTCTGTCGCTTCTGGGGTGCTGATTCCACCCCAGGACAACAGGTGGCAGCAGTGGAGTCGAGGTTTGGGTGCTTTTCCCCAGCAGCCTATCAGCAGGGGTTTTCCTCGCAGTGCATGCTGGGGGAGGGTATTTATGGGGCAGACGCCATTGATCTGGGTCTTCTTCTTCCAGTGTGGCACCCACCATTAGGGTGACCACATCACAGCACCCCGACGACATGGCCTTCCAGGCCAGGGTGCGCGTGCCACGCGGTGTTCCTGGTTCCGGGACTACGTTGGTCCAAAAGATTTGAGCTGTGGCTGGGCCCCAGTGATCGACTGGGTCCCCAATCCTGAGAAGATCCCAAGCGTTGTTCCTTTTGAGAGGAGGCTGTTCGGTGGGGAGTCCGCCTGAGGAGAGCCAAGAGAGGCTGGCAATCCAATAGGGTCTCGACCACCCACCGGGGATCAAGGTAACCGGGTACTGAAAGGCTGGACGTTGGTCACCTATCAGTCAGTAATCAAACCACTAACTACCTGAAGGAGATCCAGGCGCAAAAGTCTATCAAGGAGGATTATCTCCGCTATCTCAATTCTAAGCAGAGTCTGTGGCAGAGACTTTTCCCTTTAAAGTTCCGAGTGATACTCTGGCTGCCGGGCCAGTGAGAGAGGCCTGTCTGGGTACGCTAAGCCCACTCTGGCTGGAGTGGTGAGGAAGAAAGTGTTGTTGGAAGCAGGACTGTTTCCCTATTGTTACGCCTGAATCTATTTCTCCTTCTGCTGAATCTCTACTCTTCACCACAAGATTTGTTTTTACCCGGCTGGGTAATAAAGAGCACAAAAAGACACCTGTGGTGGACATTCCATTACTACTACTTTCACCATACACCCCTAGATGGAGGAGGAGCCATGAGGTAACATGCCACCCAAAACAAACAAGCGGCTCCTTCAGGGGTAGTGCTACACTTGGACAACTGTTCATGTAGACCAGGGGTGCCCAACCAGTGGCCCAGGGGCCACATGTGGCCCGCGGAGCCCTCTGATGTGACCCGCGACCTCCTGCTCTGGGATGGAATGGAATAGAATACTGTTATTAATGGTAAGTTTATTACTTAAATCACAGTGTATATATGGACATATCTGTTCTGCAGTGGAAATATCTGTTCTGCAGTGGTTACTGGGCTGCTTTCAAACTCATCCGCAGGTGCAAAGCAGTGCACCTGAAGGTTACCTGCACTGAGCCATAGACTTCTATTATCTGTGAGTTTGGTGTGCTTTCTGAAAGTGCACCACACCTATAGGATATAATATAGCTCTATGGCAAAGTGCAGCTAACCTGCAGGAAAGCCACAGGTGAACTGTGCTGCACTCGCAGTGCGGGCAAACAGTGCACCAGTGTGAAAGCAGCCAAGGCCACTTTCACACGGTCAGTCCAACCCAATCGGACCCTCCATTCACCTCCTAAGGAGTGGCAGATGTAAATGGACATGTGTCCGTTTACAAACGCCTACCTCCAATCCGATCTGCTAAAGTAGAGTGGGCTCTATAGAATAGAGTGGGCTGCCATCCACCCGCTTCGCTCATTGTGGCCCACGACTGGTTACCAAGTTGCTTAAGTGGCCCTTTCTCTTCAAAAGGTTGGGCACCCATGATGTAGACAATTGTCAGTCTATCTCAACTGGCAATGCCTGGACCCAGGGGAATAGTCCCTACACTTGGAAGTCTTTCGGGAACTTTATTACAAGTAGGGGCAGGGCCGCCATCAGGACTTATGGGGCCCCTTATTACACAGCTTCAGGCATGGGGCCACCTGGAGCAGAGAACCCGGGGGAGGGGGGGTGCTGCCACCCCAAATTGAGAAGCGGGAGGGTGCCGCCACTAATTGAGAAGTGGGGGAGCGTGAATTGAGAAATGGGGGGGGGGTGCCACGAATTGACAGGGGGCTTTAGGTTGGGGTGCTTTAAAAAAAAAAAGGGGTTGCCATCCGTGCCCCTTTATCGGTATACTGCCTGTACCCCCCCCCCCCCCTGATGTGGATCTCCTAGAATCCCAGGTTCAATCACAACAAACTGGACAGATTTATCTCCAATGCAGAGGATCTCTGGTGGAACTCTGTTATCAGTAGAGCCTGGACGACTTTTTTTCCTCCTCAAACTCCTTCCTCATCCACTCCACAGGATCGAGATGGAGGGTATGGATGTGGTACTCCAACCTGATCAAACTTCTGGCAGAAATTTGAGAAATTTTCTAGATCATCTTGAATCAAGATTCTTGATCTCCTAGCCCAATGAACAGTTTACTCCTCTTCATAGTCTTGCTGACTTTAAAGGATAAGGGTGACTTTAAAGGATAATAATAATAAATACATTTTTTTTGCAGGTAAAAAAATGTACAGCAGTGGGAAGCACTGAGAGGAATCGAGGTGTAGAATTGGGTGTCCCAAGCATTTGCACTTGCGGGCAATCTGCTAGCGGTACACCTAAATCTGATTGTAGCAGGCAAATTTCCCTACCCCAGTTGCTAAACCATCGAAAGAAATTCTGTCCCAGTCATCCACATACTCAGTGGCTGAATGCTATTTTGGCTAAATTGCTAGCACTCCAACTGCTGCCTTTTCAGCTGGTAGACTCTGCCCCCTTTCGAGAATTTGTGGAATGTGCGGTACCTCAGTGGCAGGTTCCCAAACACCATTTTTTTTTTTTTTCCTCTGAAGGCCATTCTGGCTCTCTACCGGCATATGGATGGCAATGTCTTGGCCTCGTTTGACAGGGCGGTCAGCAGTAAGGTGCATATTACCTCTGACTCATGGTCCAGTAGGCATGGACAGGGACGTTGCCTTTCTTTCACGCGCACTAGGTAACTCTGCTGGCAGCTGGGAAGGATGCAAGACAGGGTGCAGTATTGTTGGAGCTTGTTCCGCCACCTCGCCTCCAAAATGTTGGTAGTAGTGATTCTGCCACACCTCTCTCCTCCACCCCTCCTCTTCTTCCTTTTATTGCCTCTTCCTGTGCAGATTTGTCCTCAGAACCAGCGGTGCTAGGCGTTCTAGGGACTACACAAGCACTCAAGCAAAAAGATGCCATGCAGTGCTTGAGTTGGTCTGCTTAGGGGACAGGAGCCACACAGGGCAGAGATTCTGTCAGCTCTGCAGGGACAGGCTCAGAGGTGGTTGATGCCACACCAGCTTCAGCCAAGAATGGTGGTTTGCGACAATGGTACCAACCTCCTTTCCGAC
The DNA here is from genome assembly GCF_905171775.1 of Rana temporaria. Taxonomy (NCBI): domain Eukaryota; kingdom Metazoa; phylum Chordata; class Amphibia; order Anura; family Ranidae; genus Rana; species Rana temporaria. Next base: position 340,834,225 of record NC_053490.1, read on the forward strand.
AGGGCCACTTGACCCATGTTCCCTGTTTGGCTTACGTCCTTAATTTGGTGGTGCATCGGTTCTTGTGCAGGTACCCAGGCTTGCAGGATCTCCTGAGGCAGGCCTGGAAAGTCTGTGGGCATTTCCGCCAGTCATATGCCAGTGCTCAGCTCGCTGACCTTCAAATGGAATGCAACCTGCCCAAGAACCGCCTCATCTGTGACATGCCCACCATGTGGAACTCAACGTTGGCAATGCTGCAGCAGCTGCACATGCAGCAGAGGGCCATCAATGAGTACCTGTGCGAGTATGGCACCAGGACAGGGACAGGGGAGCTCCGTTTTTTTTCAACACGCCAGTGGCTACTGATCAAGGATGCATGCGCTGTCCTGTCACAATTTGAGAAGGCCACGAGGATGGTGAGCAGTGACAGTGCATGCATCAGTGATACTGTCCCTCTTGTCTTCCTGTTGGCGCACATGCTGCATGGAATAATGGACAGGGAATTTGAGGCAGAACAGAGGCAGGAGGAGGAGGATGAGGATTGTGTCAGCATGTAGGTGGAGCCTAGCACTCAGCATCAGCAGCAGTCTTCAAGGGATCGTTTTCAGTCCCCAGAAACCCATGGACTTGTATGTGGCTGGGAGGAGGTGGCAGCAGATCATGTCGTCCTTAGTAACCCAGAGGACTCCGGACCGAATGCCTCAGCAAACCTACACTGCATGGCCTCCCGGATCCTGCAAAGCCTGCGAAAGGACCCTCGGATTCGTGGTATTAAGGAGAGGGATCATTACTGGCTGGCAACCCTTCTTGATCCACGTTGCAAGGGTAAGGTTGCGGAACTTATCCAGCCTTCGCAGAGGGAGCAGAGGATGAAACATCTTCGGGAGGCCTTGCAGAAATGTTTTTGCAATGCGTTTTCCAGAGCTGGGGAGGTGTTGCTGAGGCATCGGTGGAGAAGGTGTCCATCTGACTGCGTTCAGACAACTTTTTAGTCCACAGCCCCAAGGTCTAATCGGTTCCAGCAACCATCGTCGGCATCTGATTTACATGGTGCAGGAATACCTAGGGGCAAGATCAGACTTGGAGACCTTTCCAACCGAAAATCCACTGGGTTACTGGGTCTTGAGGATGGATCACTGGCTAGAGCTTGTGCAGTTTGCAATTGAGCTACTGGCCTGTCCTGCATCCAGTGTTCTGTCTGAACGCACATTCAGTGCTGCTGGAGGCTTTGTAACCGATCACAGGGTGCCTGTCCACAGACTTGGTTGATCGGCTCACCCTCTTAAAATTGAATCTTGGATCACCAGCTATCAAGCACCTGATGCTGATGTAACCGAATAATTTTACTATGAATGTGAGATCCCTTGAAGACTGCCTATGCTGTGACTATCCTATTCCTCCTTAACCACTTAAGGACCAGCCCATGTACATATACGTCCACAATATGGCACGTACAGGCACATGGGCGTATGGGTACGTCCTCGCCTATTAGCGGGTGGGGGGTCCGATCGGGACCCCCCCCGCTACATGCGGCGGTCGGGTCCGCTCGGGGAGCGATCCGGGACCACGGCGCGGCTATTTGTTTATAGCCGCTCCGTCGCGATCGCTCCCCGGAGCTGAAGAACGAGGAGAGCCGTGTGTAAACACGGCTTCCCCGTCCTTCACTATGGCGGCGCATCGATCGCGTCATTCCCTTTATAGGGAAGACACGATCGATGACGTCATTCCTACAGCCACACCCCCAAACAGTTGTAAACACATACTAGGTGCACCCCAACTCCTACAGCGCCACCTGTGGTTAACTCCCAAACTGCAACTGTCATTTTCACAATAAAGAATGCAATTTAAATGCATTTTTTGCTGTGAAAATGACAATGGTCCCAAAAATGTGTCAAAATTGTCCGAAGTGTCCGCCATAATGTCGCAGTCACGAAAAAAATTGCTGATCGCCGCCATTAGTAGTAAAAAAAAAATAAAAAATAAAAATGCAATAAAACTATCCCCTATTTTGTAAACACTATAAATTTTGCGCAAACCAATCGATAAACGCTTATTGCGATTTTTTTTACTAAAAATAGGTAGAAGAATACGTATCGGCCTAAACTGAGGAAAAAAAATGTTTTTATATATGTTTTTGGGGGATATTTATTACAGCAAAAAGTAAAAAATATTGCTTTTTTTTCAAAATTGTCGCTCTATTTTTGTTTATAGCGCAAAAACTAAAAACCGCAGATGTGATCAAATACCACCAAAAGAAAGCTCTATTTGTGGGGAAAAAAGGACGCCAATTTTGTTTGGGAGCCACGTCGCACGACCGCGCAATTGTCTGTTAAAGCGACGCAGTCCCGAACTGTAAAAACACCTTGGGTCTTTAGGCTGCATATTGGTCCGGGGCTTAAGTGGTTAATGTTCATGTTAATGGCTTCTAAGAAAATTTTTGTTTCTGAGCACCACCACCAGTGACTAAGGCCCAATTTTTCTGCCCCTGTTTAACAGGGGCGTGTAATTACAATTTTTGCTGTAATATTTCGCAGCAGGGCTCATTCCTGCGCACAACAAGAGTATCTGTGAGGCTTTACAGTGTTGTGCCACCACCCAAGGCCCAATTTTTCTGCCCCTGTTTAACAGTGGCATGTGATTACAATTCTTGATATATTTCACAGCAGGGCCCGTTTCAGCGCCCACCAAGAGTAACTTTGAGGGCTTGCAGTGTTCTGGTACCACCAACACCTAAGGCCCAATTTTCTGCAGAGTATATAGGGCAGGCCGTATGGTGTGTGTGTGTGTGTGTGTGTATATATAGGTGGTTCCCTACTTTCAAACATCTGACTTACAAACTGAGGGAGACAACAGGAAGTGAGAGGAAATCTACCCTTAGGAAGGGAAACTCTCTCCTGTAAGAGTTAATATGGGAAAAAGGTGTCTCCGCTGATGCTTTATCTCCAATCCTTGTTTCCCTAATAACCCCAAATTTTCAAAACCGGATTGTTATTGGGACAGAAAGTGAGGTGAAATCTTCTGAACAGGGGCACAGATGGCAAAATGTTACAGGGGTGATGACCCTTCCATACGCTATCCAAAATGTTTAAAATGTGTTTATTTTTTTGGCTGGAGCTACACTTAAAAAATTTACCTGTTCCAAATTACAAACAGATTCAACTTGAGAACAAACCTACAGTCCCTGTCTTGTTTGGACCGCCTGTATACTGCTGTTCAGAGTATATAGGGCCTGGGGGCCCCACACCTTTTTTTTATTTGGGTGCAGGGTTCCCCTTAATATCCATACAAGACCCAAAGGGCCTGGTAATGGGAGGGGGTACCCATACCGTTTTCTCAATTTTCATCCATATTGCTGGGACCCGACATTACATTACAGCCGCAAGCTGTTTTTAAATGACTTTTATTCCTTTTAGAAATGTCATTTTGTGCAAGGACTGTTCTAAAAACTGGAAACACACGGCACTTTACAGGAATACTATAGACACCCCCAGGTACGATATTTAAAGGAATATTTAACTTTTATTTTTTCACTTTAAGCATTATTAAAATCACTGCTCCCAGAAAAACGCTAGTTTTTAAAACTTTTTTTGCATTGATACATGTCCCCTGGGGCAGGACCCGGGTCCCCAACCATTTTAGGACAATAACTTGCATGTTGGTCTTTAAAATTTGCACTTTTGATTTTTGACGGTCGAGTCCCATAGACTTTAACGGTGCTTGAAAGTTTGCGCGAACTTTCGGTCCATTCACATGTTCTGCCGCAAACCAAACTGGGGGGTGTTCGGCTCATCCCTATTGTTGATGCAAGCAAACCATTTTGACAGCGATGGAGTTTACTACGTTCTTATATTAGATTTTCATGAATTCAGATGCAGCTGGAAAAATGGCACACTTTGGTTGTTTTACCTATTCAAGATGTCGTTTTCAGTCACTTACTCAATGTTTTTGACCCAGTAAGTTAATACAAGTCAAATGCACTTGGATTTTTAACTCCATTCACGCAACCATCTCCCTTTCTCTCAGCGGGTCTTGGACTGGAAGTACCCCTTAGAATATGTAGGTTGCTGTCTGTTCAGGCTGGCAAGAGTTTCTGCTTGCACCTGTGATTTTTGGCTCTTGTGCAACCTCCTTGCATATCCGTCCAAAGGAGGCAAGCCTGTTGCATGAACAGTTGATATCCAAGTGCACTTGACCTGTATTGACATTCTAGGTGAATGGCATTTTGTATTTGAGCTATGGAGGACTAGTTGTGAATAGGCATATTGAAAGAGTACGTGGTTCTTTCTGATTTTGAGACATGTCATGTCATGTTTTTTGGACTTCATTAGCCGGATTCAGAAAGACTTACAACGGCGTATCCGTAGATACACCGCCGTAAGTCCGAATCTGCGCCGTAGTATCTTTAAGTGTATTCTCAAAATGAGATGTGCTTCTCAGTTGCTAAGATACGACCGTCTCCTATGCCGTCGTATCTTAGCTGCGGATTTACGCTGGCCGCTAGGGGCGTGTACGTTGATTTACGCCTAGAAGTGTGTGTTTGTTTGTTTTTTTTGTTTTTTTTTGCCTCTTTCTCTGCGATAAAATGTAAGGTTTAACTATTGCTATAACGTGAAATACCAAAGTGCTCCAATCTTTTTCTGTAGGTAGATGTGATCCTCAGTACACTTTGAGCATTTCCATAAATCCTCTTTTTGGTAACTCGATATAATGTAGCACCACTTAAAATCATGTTTAAATTGGATAGAAAGGGCCCACTCACACATGTGCTTTTCCCTTCCATGCATCTTGGAAAAGGTACGGGTGCTTTTTTTGATGCTACAGTACGTTTTTAGGCCCCAAAGACTTCAACGGGAATGAATGGAAAAATGCATGATAAGCCAGAAGTGCAAGTGGGGAACCCAACTATATTCCTTGCTAATTTATGACCCCCAAATTATTGGCCCGGTCTAGTCCACTTTGTAATAGCATTGACCATAATGTTTCATGGTTAGCAAATACAGGACAACACAATAGTAAAAGCTTCCAATTGTACTAGCATCCTGGAGCAACAGTAATTCAATAGACCCTTAAAGGGGTTATAAAGGTACAATTGTTTATTTATTTTTCTCCCTAAATGGCTTCCCTTTTTTTTTTTTTTTTTTTTTTTTTTATTGCAGTCCTCCTTCACTTACCTCATCCTTCCTTCCATTTTTCTTTTAAATGTCCTTATTTCTTCTGAGAAATCCTCACTTCCTGTTCTTCTGTCTGTAACTCCACACAGTAATGCAAGGCTTTCTCCCTGTTGAGTGTCGTGCTCGCCCCCTCCCTTGGACTACGGAAGAGTCAGGACGCCCTCTAACACACAGCTCCTTTCTCTATCTGCAACGTAGAGAGCGTCCTGACTCTCCTGTAGTCCAAGGGAGGGGGCGAGCACGACACTCCACAATGAGGATTTCTCAGAAGAAATAAGGACATTTAAAAGAAAAATGGAAGGATGAGGTAAGTGAAGGAAGACTGCACTAAGGTAAAGGAAGCTATTTAGGAAAAATAAATTTGTACCTTTTACAACCCCTTTAAGTTCATAAAAGGGCAGCCAGTAGTAAAGTAGAAACCTTAACACACTCGCATGTACAAAGCTCTCGTAACACTATAAATAGCACACTCCCAATTTATACTAACAATGACTTCCTGGGGAACTGGCTTTACATGCCATAAATAGGTTATTATTTCTGCTGATTATTTAATCTCACTAATAAGGTTTGTCTGTTAAAAACAACTGACTTTTTCAGCCTGTAATGATAAAGCATCCACCATGCAATTGGCAACCAGGAAATGTAAACTTTGCTTAGGCTGTTGGCGTTTAGAGCAGGATTTGTATTCATGTCATGTTTCTACTATAAGGTAATGCTATTGCTTCTTGATTTATTTAAAGTGCCTCAATGGATCACTTCAAGGGCGTGTATTTTCTAGTTCTGAAGATAAATTGGCTCTTCTCTTAAGACTACTCGTAGCTTAAATGTTCTATAAATAGTTGATTTATTAACTGTAACTTAGTACATTTAATTTTATATTATATAATAAGTATATAGTATAAAAATTATATAATTTTTTGTTTTTAAGGTATAATAGTTGTGATAATTTTCCTGCCTTTTTTTTTTTTTTTTTTTTTTTTTTTTGCATTTATTTATTTATTTTTGCTTTTATCAATATGTTTATTGATGGAATAAATGTGACTTGTAGTTTCACAACAGCTGGAGGGCCGCAAGTTTGATATGCCTGTTTTAGATGGATGGTGTAATTTCATAAGCTTGTATACATTTTAGTATATAAAATGTTGTATAAAGAAACCTTTCTGTGCAGAATTTCCCTGTTACTTACTGTGTGCAAATGTCAGCTTAAGCTATTATATAACTATATATAGCTACAGTATCTCACAAAAGTGAGTACACCCCTCAAATCTTTAAAAATATTTTTATTTTTTTTCATGTGACAACACTGAAGAAATTACACGTTGCTACAATGTAAAGTAGTGGGTGTACAGCTTGTATAACATTGTAAATTTGCTGTCCCCTCAAAATGGCTCCAACACACAGCCATTAATCTCTAAACTGCTGGCAACAAAAGTGAGTACACCCTTACATGAAAATGTCCATGTGACTCGTTGGTGTTACAAGGTCTCAGGTGTGAAAAGGGAGCAGGTGCGTGTTATTGATCTCACTCATACTGGTCACTGGAAGTTCAACATGGCAAAGAACTTTCTGAGGATCTGAAAAAAAAGAATTGTTGCTCTACATAAAGATGGCATAGGCTATAAGAAGATTGCCAAGACCCTTAAAAAGGAGCTGCAGCATGGTAGCCAAGACCATACAGTGGTTTAACGGGACAGGTTCCACTTAGAATGGGCCCACCATAGTCAACCAAAGAAGTTGAGTGCACGTTTTCAGTGTCATATCCAGAGGTTGTCTTTGGGAAATGGACGTATGAGTGTTGCCAGCGTTGCTGAAGAAGATGAAGGGGTTGGGGGTCAGCCTGTCAGTGCTCGGACCATACACGGTACACTGCATCAAATTGGTCTGCGTGGCTGTTGTCCCAGAAGGAGATGTAGCACCCTGATGTTTAGGCAGGGTTGCTATCAAATTTAGTTGCCTTGGCCAATTGTTTCCTCTCTAAATCCTCTCTAAATCTGGACTTGTTGCACCCTTTCTCTTGTCACTAGGTGGCACTATGCTGGTGACATTAGATAAGACAGGGTCTTTGCAAGCTCAACAATGAGTGTATGAGATGTCTCGGCAAATGGGCAGGGATTTTCCTTGGTCCCTTGGCCTGCTGGGAGAGCCTATTAATTTGAGTGGAGTCAGGTGATCGGGGTTCTATGCCACCTAGACGGCAGTCTGGGTGGACGTGTGTTATGCTGCCCCGGGCTGCTAGGCCGGAGGCCTGTCCTGAGGAAATATGGCTGCTAGGCTGTCTGAGCGCCTATCCAGAAGTGGCGCAGGGACTGCATGATTGGAGTCCAACCGAGAGTAACGGTTCAGCCGGACGGGAAACCAGTTGTTGTCAGAGGTAGGGTGGAAGCTGTTGCCACTAAGGGACCATCCACCTTGTTGTTGGAAACCACTGTGAGTAAGCTAAAGCCAGTACCAGAGCAGTCTTCTTACCACCCGGGGACGGTGAAGTGGGAAAACTTCAGCGAGTGCCAAGCCAAGGACCTAGCGGGTCAGCAGGGGTGATGATTGAAGAGTATCTGTGAGTGCCAAGCAAGGGACCCAGCAGGGAAGCAGGGGTGACGCTTGAGGAAGATACTGGATCCTAAAAGTGGAAGAGATCAGGGGATCCAGTGGCTTTTGGAATCCAAAGTCTAGTGAAAGACTTGGAGTTCATTGAGTGAAGATCCACAGTGAGTGACTGGAGTAAGCGGAGAACTGTTTGTGTTGCTAAGAGTTGAATACAACTACTGTTAGTAACTGCTACAAGATTGTTGCCATAGGAGACAGCAGTCCTACCTATACAGAAGTGGTGTTCGGCTGGAGGCCTTCACCTGTATAGCTGTCCTCCTATAGAAGTCTCTGTGTCTGCCAATTATTGCATCTGCTTAAGGGTGTCCTGCCCCTAACCCTCTCTCCCACACTTCTGTTGAAGAGACAAGTTCAGCTTCTCTCCCCCCGCCCCAGCTCTTATTCAGCAGAGAACACAGGGAATGTGATCACTTTTTAAAAAAAAGGGGGTGGGGGAGAGGGTATTTTTTATATCTATACAAAAAGGAGCACTTTGGAGAAAATATGTTTTGGCTAGTTAAACAATTGGTATTTAAAGGAGCACTTTCCTTTTTACAAGTGAGTGATTTTTTTTTTTTTTGGGTGTGTGAGTGTTTTATTTAAATTCAGAGTGAGCACTATGATGATTATTCCTCGTCTGAGCTACTCTGGGTATAGTTATGCTCATAAGTTTACATACCCTGGCAGACTTTATGTTTTCTTGGCTATTTTTCAGAGAATATAAATTATAATACAACTTTTTCTTTCACTCATGGTTAGCGTTTGGCTAAAGCCATTTATTATCAATCTGTGTTTACTCTTTTTAAATCGTAATCACAACAGAAACTACCCAAATGACCTCATTCAAAAGTTTACATACCACAGCTCTTAATACCGTGTATTGCCCCCTTTAACATCAATGACAGCTTGAAGTCTTTTGTGGTATTTGGATGAGGCTCTTTATCTTCTCAGATGGTAAAGCTGCCCATTCCTCCTTGGCAAAAAGCCTCCAGTTCCTGTAAATTCTTGGGCTGTCTTGCATGAACTGCACATTTGAGATCTCGACGATATTGAGGTCAGGAGACTGAGATGGCCACTTCAGAACCTTCACTTTTCTGCTGTAGCCAATGATGGGTCAACTTGGCCTTGTGTTTTGGATCATTGTCATGTTGGAATGTCCAAGTACCTCCCATGCGCAGCTTCCTGGCTGATGAATGCAAATGTGCTGCCAGTATTTTTTTGATAACGTACTGCATTCATCTTGCCATCAATTTTGACCAAATTTCTTGTGCCGCCCTTCACATCCCCAAAACATCAGCGATCCACCTCTGTGTTTCACAGTAGGAATGGCGTACCTTTCATCATAGGCCTCAACCCCTCTCCAAATTTTGTTTATGGTTGTGGCCAAAAAGCAAAATTTTGGTCAGAAGGTTTGAAGCTTGTCTTTGTGTTTTTGGCATATTGTAAGCGGGATACTTTGTGACATTTTGTGTAGTAATGGCTTTCTTCTGGTGACTCGACCATGCAGCCCATCTTTCTTCAAGTGCCTCCTTATTGTGAATCATGAAACGGCCACACCACATGTTCACAGAGAGTCCTGCATTTCACCTGTTATTTTTGGGTTTTTCTTTGCATCCCGAAAAAATAAAATAAAAATTCTATCAGTTGTGGCTGAAATTTTTAGTTGGTCTACCTGACCGTGGTTTGGTGCAAACAGAACCGCTCATTTTTTCCACTTCTTGATTCGAGTTTGAACACTGCTGATTGGCATACTCAATTCCTTGGATATCATAATATATGTGTGTGTGTGTGTGTGTGTGTGTGTGTGTGTGTGTGTATATGTGTGTGTGTGTATATATATATATATATATATATATATATATTGGCCAATCAGTGTTGGCCAATGGCCACCCCCTTTTAGAACACAACAATTTAAAGCCAGCAGCTACAAATGCTGCAGTTGCTGATACAGTTGAAAAAGATAGTTTGATAGTCTTAACAGTAAATTTAATGTTTCACTGAAGGTACCTCTGTGGTTGACGGAAAAAAAACTATTATATCCTGACTGTAGAGACTCCCTTCCCCTCTGCATGCAGTGGCGGCCCATCCATAGGAGACGTATGGGCAATCACAAAAAAAAGGCCCTTAAAGGACACAGTACACTATGGGAAGTGCCACGTCTATGCAATCGCGAGATTCCAGATGAGACTCTTCATTTGCAGGGGTTTAACCTGCCTTGTGGCGCAATCCATCGCGCCGGACAACTTCCCCCCTGTAGTATCCGATAGTAGGGACAGGTGCTTTGTTCTACAAATTACGACGTCACTTCTGGTTTTTCTGTGCCAGTGATGAACCGAAATTGATGTCAGCAGCTCTATGGAAAGCACGGCCTGAGCAGAGCTATTTCAGAATGGCACTCTGCACTGTCTGGACCCACCATCCACCGCTGGATAAGGTAAGTCAAATTGTTTTTTCCAGGCAAAAATTTGCTTTCTGACGTTCAGCTTTAAATATAAAAGGGGTTGTAACGGAACCCCAAATGGGACAAAGGTTAAAGGCGTTTAAGATATTCCATTCCCGAACACAAGGCAGCTACCGACACTCCACAATCAGGCGAACACGACCCATAGGAATAATACAAGACACAGCTCTGTATGAAGTTCAAGCAGGTCTGACAATCTTTATTGAGAAAGCAGGCTCTTATATACACAAAAAGAATACTGCAGTAACCAAATGAACAATGACCCAACTACACCCACAACATCACACAATGTTCGCCTAATGAGCCCCAATACACATCCTTCTCAATACATCTTTTAACAGACATCCTGACTCCGTCTCCTGACCTAATTTTACATGAGCGAATTAACTACAGCTGATGACTCGTACACCTGACCTTTAGGCTGTCTGTTAACTTGCAATACATATTATCACAGGACTCCTTCACACAATACAGGGTCAATTAGCACAAGCCACAATGAAAGATCCTTAGAAGCCATCCTAGATTCATTTACATCAAAACAGATACAGGTGGGCTGCAGTCCAAGACATATTCTGCATGTCCAATAATTTATCTCTTATGCTTTCTAAGAGCTTCTGGATTCCACCGGCCCTCCCGTTACAGGGGTAATGGGATAACATATAAATTTGGGGTTTTTCAGTGGTCCACTAGCTCCTCCCCATTTTCCTTTTTTAATTACTGAGTCTCCATTTAATTTAGACTGTTTTCACGACCCAGAGGATTACTCACTATTCTAGTTACACAAGTTACAGTAGTTGGCTCTTAGGGGTATTCAAATCAAATCTATATCTAAGGGGTGAAAATTATTTAAAATCTAGCAATTGTTTGCGATCTGTCAGTTTAATAGGCCGCTATCAATGCCTCTATCCTTCATTTGTAGTAAAGTATCCAGAAATGAAATTTCAGTTTTACTATACGATATGTTAAAGTTCAAACCAGGTATGACATAATTAAAATACTCATTGAATAATAGTAGGGTTCCAAATATTGCAAGTTACTATAATTCATGATTAATTGAATGATTCCAAATGTTTTTAAATGTATTTAGAACTTTGTATTTTGTGCTGTGATCTGAAGGAAGACATGAGCTTTTGAGCCCGAAATTGTAATTGTGGAATACTTTTGCCATGCATGGACCCTTTTTTATTTATTTTATTTATTTTATTTATTTTATTTATTTTATAACATATCATACTTGCCTCCATTGTGCAGTTTGTTTTGCACAGTGTGACCCCGATCTTCCTCTTCTGGGGTCCCCCGGCGGCCCTCACGTCTCCTCCCCGCATCAGATAACCACCTAGGAGAAGTGCTCTCCCCAGGGTTGTTACCTTGCAGGCACGCTCCTTAGTCCAGCATTTGGCGTTCATAGCCGCCAAATGCAGGATTCTGCCCTCTCATTGGATTTGATTGAGAGCAGCGGGAGCCAATGGCTGTGCTGCTATTAATCTATCCAATGAAGAGCCAAGGACCCCGTGCAGAGAGACAGCGTGTCTTCTGCGTGGGACATTCCAGGGCTCAGGTACGTTAAACCGGGGGCTGGGGGGCAGGTGACTGCCAGAAGTTTTTTCACTTTAATGCATAGGATGCATTAAGGTGAAAAAACAGGTGTGTTTTACAACCCCTTTAACTGGTTTTCTGCAGTCATTTTGACAGAAAATGTGATCTGATTCTCACAAGAATAGACAAACACAATGGGGCAGATTCACGTAGAATCGCCTTACTCTGTGGCGGCGTAACATATTACGTTTACGTTACACCACCGCAAGTTTTACGGGTAAGTGCTTGATTCACAATGCACTTGCCTGTAAACTTGCGGCGGCGTAGCGTAAATCCGTCCGGCGCAAGCCCGCCTTATTCAAATGGGGCGTGTATCATTTAAATTAGGCGCGTTCCCGCACCGAACGTACTGCGCCATCCCTAAATTTTCCCGACGTGCATTGCGCTAAATGACGTCGCAAGGACGTCATTGGTTTCGACGTTAATGTAAATGGCGTCCAGCGCCATTCACGGACGACTTGCGCAAACGACGTTAAATTTAAAATTTCGACGCGGGAACGATGGCCATACTTGACATTGGCTAGACCACCTAGGGGGCAGGTTTAGTTTTACGCTGCGTATCTCTACGGAAATGGCGTACATTTACGGGCAAAGCGTACGTTCGTGAATCGGCGTAACGACTCATTTGCATATTCTACGCCGACCGCAATGGAATCGCCACCTAGCGGCCGGCCTAGAATTGCAGCCTAAGATCCGATGGTGTAAGTCACTTACACCTGTCGGATCTTAGGGAGATCTATGCGTAACCTGATTCTATGAATCGGGCGCATAGATACTACCGTCTTATCTCAGAGATACGACGGCATATCAGGAAATAGCCGTCGTATCTCTTTTATGAATCTGCCCCAATGGGCTTAAGCTGATAACACGCAAACAATTCCAATTTCTGGTGTCTTTATTGAACACGCCCATTAAACATTCACAGTGATGGTGGAAAAAGTATACAAATCCACAGACTAATTACTTTAACAAAGGCTATTTGGAGTAGAGATCTGCAGAACGGAAACATTTTGTTTTAGTTCTATTCACCAAAAAAAGTGAATAAAGACCGGTACATGAGTTCTTGACAATAACCCCATACTCCTTCAAATGGGGTGGGGGGGGATCTTAGAGTAGCCCCCTTTTATTAAAGTGGGCTTCCAGATTCCGATAAGCCCCATCCCCACCCCCGCCCACAGACGCCCCACAACCGCCACCCAGGGTTGTAGGGAAAAGGATATTGTCCCTATCGAAGTGCTTTGGGGTGTGTGACGGATCTCAGATACCCCGGCTGGGCACCTTCCGCCAGACCTGTGTCTCCTATTCTCCACCTGCAGCCGTCACTTGCCATAACCAGCCCTTAACCCCCCCAATCACGAGGCAAGCCACACAGGTGTTAAGGGTTAAACATGCCTTGTCATACAGGGGGTAGGGGACAAGGAAGAACCAATGGAAACTCAACACTTGTATATTCAAACTACAGTTGAAACACACCAAGGGAATATGATATGCAGGCAGCCCCTCCTTACACATCCCCTGCTGGGATGTGTCTACACGCCTTTTGTCTACTTGCCAGGACCTAACATAATTTAACACAATAACAAGAGAGGGGTGGGGGAGAAGGGATGTAAAATTACATTACATTACATAATCTCAATGCCATTTGTCCCCAAGGCTCTCATACTTTGCTGGGCCATAGTCTTTGGGTAGGAGGCCAGCCCACAGCCCCCTCCAAAACGCACAGTGACAGTGGGTTCTGCCACAGGGTGGGAGGCACCTTTTGGATGAATTGGAGTGGAGACTGCGAGCCAGGCCTTCTCATCCACATCGGTGTCTGACCCCCCAAATGTGCTTCTGGAAGAATGATCAAACATCCCCATAGACACACTCCTAAACCCTATGGACAGCCTTCCCATAAGCGCTGAAGCTGTTATAGCTGCAAAGGGTGGGCCAAGTCAATATTGAACCCTACAAACAAAGACTTTTGATGCAATTAAAGTTCATATGTGTGTAAGGGCAGGTATCCCAATACTTTTGGTAATATATTGTATATGATCTTCCTGTTAGTGGTGTTTTTATACTTTTTTTTTCCCCCATTTACCTTTTTCAAGCAGTTTAGTTTCACATTAGGCAAAATCTGCGGATGTGTGTGAAAAGCTGCATTGAGGCTGTACATTGTAATGCCAGGGTGTCGGCAGCAACAGCTATTCTTGACTGTCTGCACAGCTAGCCAGAGATTACCTGCGGTGGTTATGGCTGGATGCATTTTGTGTCGTCTGTCATTTCCAGCCACAGGACTCTCAAGATTCCTGCCCCTGGAGAGCACAGTGTGCATATTTTACACATGTGACTGGAGCCTAAATGGTAAACGGAAATGAGATTAAGCTTTTTACAGCACTGACCGGAGACCCAGTTTGTAGTTGTATATTAACATGGTTTGCTGTTTCTTATTGCATTTACACAGTATATGGTTGGCTACTAAATATGCACTGCATTTGTATCCGTATACAAACTGGTATCTGGATTGCTTTAATCCAGATACAGCCAGTGTGTTTGGTATGTAAATGTAATTTGTTGCATAACCACATTTTATCACTTAAGCCTTGCAGAACTAAGCCAAATTTCTGCATTTACTTTACGTTTTTTTAAACTTCTTTTTCTTTAAAGTTTTTAATTTTCCTCATGGGATCGTCAGCAGACGTGTGTGTGTGTGTGTGTGTGTGTGTGTGTGTGTGTTTTTGTTTTTTGTTTTTTTTTTTCATTAAAGTAGCTATTGGCAAAGTTGTTAGCATAGCATATTTGAATTGACATACTGTAGGGGGCATTCAAACACTAATGTCAAGCACTATTTACGAGAGATTTTCCAGCAACATTTGTCCTGATATAGGAATTAGTGATTTGACTGAGTACAGTTCTAGAGGAAACATCAGTCACTTCAGATGATTACTGATTATTATTATAAACAATTAAAAAAAAAAAAATTATATATATATATATATATATTTACGTGTGTGTTTTTTTTGGAGGGCACTACCCCTAAAGGAGCTGCTGGTTTAGATTAGGGTCTGCACTCTGCCTGTCCACCCCTGAAGTTTGGCTCGATCCCCCACCTTGGCACAACTGGACAATAATATGATTGTGGAACCCAATTACTGGGCATAAGAAAAATGGAACAATGGTTACACAAATTGCATTGACCACACACAGTTCCCTGTAAAAGTCAATAGGACATAATTGGTTCAGAATTTCTTGGTCATCAAACCCAAATAACCTAACCTGGAATCAGACCTCAGTGAGTGTATGGTAAAGAAATCTCCCAATGCAATAACATCAGCACTGGGACACCTCTCCACCAAATCCCCCACAACCCACCTGAACAATAAAATGACAAGTGATGCAAGCAGTTATATTGAACATATAAGTTCACAACTGTATGGCTCCCCTAGTGAACAGCTCAACTGGTGTTTGTCCCGTCGTTCTCTGGGAACAGAGAAACTGATGATGGTTCCTCTTTTTTGTGTCATTTAATCTTCTGCTAGCTCAATTGGTGCACTTATCTATTTTGTATTCCGATAGATGGGATGAAAAGTAAGAATGATCGCTTGCGTATAATGTAGAGGTAAAATGAACGTTGGTTCTCCCAAGTCGTTGTGTCGTTCTTAGGGCAATGTGTCTTTACTTGCGGCGCTGCAGACGCCAGCAAGTATCGGTGACACCACATGAGACCTCGCCTTGCCGGTGTCCTCGGTTACATAACTCAGTCTTTCTGTAACATGAGGCCCCCTGGTCTTCCGTGGGACCTCTCGCTGGATCCCACTGGATGAGTGGCTCCGGATGTTGTGAGGTGTGGACCCGTCCCTCTCTGGTTCAGTCGTCAAGGCCTGTCCCCAGGGATCCCTCTCTGGCTAGGCAATCCACTCTCTCTCACTCTTGCCTGTTGAAAGATGGCGTCCCGAGAGAGCGGGCTGAGGCCTCGCTGGTCTTAAATAAGTTCTCCCAGCAGGCTGTGCGTGGCGCACTGAATTTTTGGTAGCACCATGGCCTTGTGGGTAATGCAGTCTCAATTCAACCCTCGGCCATAGAGTCCCTGTCTCTCGTGCCACAATATCCATAATCCTTTGTCCTTAATATAACTGAACTTGACAAACTCCAATAATATACCACACACCCGACACCAGAGGGAGCCAAATCTTTATTCCAGCACAAATTTGCAGTCCGTTAAATGCATGCATGGTAACACCTTGCTACAGTAGCATAACCTTAAATAATCGACATTGGGAATGTTAAAGTTGTAAGGGTAGAAGGTTTTTTTATAGTAATGAATTTAATGCATGAAGGTGAAAAAAAACCTTGTGCAGCAGCCGACCTCAGCCCATCTAATACTTACCTGAACACCCTCTCGATCCAGAGACGTTGCATGAGAGACTCGGCTGTCTGGGACTTTCCTTCCTCATTGGCTTCCGCTGCTGTCAGTCAGTGAATGGACACAGGGAGCCTCGGGTGTCCCCATAGCCAGCTCATTGCTGTGGGGGCACCCAACAGGAGGGATAGGCCAGGAGCACTAAAGAGGGACCCTGGACTGCTCTCTGCAAACCACTACACAGAGCAGGCAAGTATACCATATTTATATTTAACAAAAAAAAAGGAAAGCCCACCCACTTACCTACCCATAACCAAAACTCAATTTATGCAAAACATTAAAAGTATAAGTAAGAACGGGGTTTTGCAGCGCCCCAATACATGTGTCGAACAACCAACAATACAAAAAAAGTAAATAAAAAAAAATAAAAAAAGTGTATAATTTCAAATTTACTATTTCCGTGTCCTATTATGTTTTTAGTGTTGTTTTTTTTTTTTTTTTTATTTAAAATAATCTCACTCTACTATTTCATTTTTTATATCTCCACCTTCTATTTCAATCTACCCTTCTTTATGTGATTCTATTACGTGTTGCCCATCCCGTGTCTAATTTACTATTATAACTTATCCTCCTTAGACAAGTGGGTGACTAAAGCGCTAGCCAACAGTGAAAATTTAAAAGTGACCAGTGAAAAACAAAATGCTGCTCAAATCTAAAATGTGCTAACAACAAATAAAGGTCTGAATAAAGAATGATGAGCGCAAACTGAAAATCTAAAAGTGAATATAAAGACAGTCCATAGGGGACTGATAACAATCAATAAAGATATGCAGTGAATTCAAAATTAGTGAAATAACCCAAAACTGATAATAAATCCAAAAATAAAAGTCCAAATATATAAATCAAAGTTTGGATAAATCAATCTAGTGTGCCAGTGATAAACAAAACTTCTGCACTTCGGGCATCAATGTGGACAATCTTGATAACTCTTTGCTTAGCCTGGGCTCACAGTGCGCTTACCTCCAGACACTAGGTCATGCGTGTCAACGAAATCCTCCCAAAACTGGAACAGAATCCAAACAGTGGGTAACTCGTGTTACATGGAATCTTCCCAGTGCTGAGATAGAATCGAGGGGCGTTCTCTGTATCCAATACCAGTATAGGTCCAGGCGCAGCGAAGTCGACTCCACAGGATAGCCACAAGGTGTATCAGGAGCAAATGTAGAAATAAAAAGCTCTCATGGTGAAGTATGCAAGCACTTTAAAATTTAATAAAGGTAAAAATGTGCTTACATTGAAAAAACGAATAAAACGCCAAACAGCGGCACTTCCGGTGGATGGTCAGGGTGTCACGTCACTTCCGGTCTCATCTAACCTTATGCATTACGTCACGACACGTGACTTCATCGGAGGTTGAAGTCACGTGTCGTGTCGTGACGTAATGCATAAGGTTAGATGTGACCGGAAGTGACGTGACACCCTGACCGTCCACCGGAAGTGCGGCTGTTTGGCGTTTTATTCGTTTTTTCAATGTAAGCACATTTTTACCTTTATTAAATTTTAAAGTGCTTGCATACTTCACCATGAGAGCTTTTTATTTCTACATTTGCTCCTGATACACCTTGTGGCTATCCTGTGGAGTCGACTTCTCTGTATCCAATACCAGTATAGGTCCAGGCGCAGCGAACGCCCCTCGATTCTATCTAGGCACTGGGAAGATTCCGTGTAACACGAGTTACCCACTGTTTGGATTCTGTTCCAGTTTTGGGAGGATTTCGTTGACACGCATGACCTAGTGTCTGGAGGTAAGCGCACTGTGAGCCCAGGCTAAGCAAAGAGTTATCAAGATTGTCCACATTGATGCCCGAAGTGCAGAAGTTTTGTTTATCACTGGCACACTAGATTGATTTATCCAAACTTTGATTTATATATTTGGACTTTTATTTTTGGATTTATTATCAGTTTTGGGTTATTTCACTAATTTTGAATTCACTGCATATCTTTATTGATTGTTATCAGTCCCCTATGGACTGTCTTTATATTCACTTTTAGATTTTCAGTTTGCGCTCATCATTCTTTATTCAGAACTTATCCTCCTTGCTTTAACCGGTTAAAGGGGTTGTAAAGGTTTCTTTTATTTTCTAAATAGCTTCCTTTAAACTAGTGCATTGTTGGTTCACTAACACTTTACTTCAATTTCCCTTCTAAATGTTGTTTTTTTTCTTTATTTCTTTGTCTGAATTTCTCACTTCCTGTTCCTCCTCAGTAAAGTCTTCATTAAGCTGTTCTAAATGACTTTCCACCGCTCGGATGATGGTGGAAAGCTTACTGAGGAGAAACAGGAAGTGAGAAATTCAAACAAAGAAAAAAAACATTTAGAAGGGAAATCTAAGGAAAAGGTAAGTGAACCAACCATGCACTAGAAAATAAAAGACGAACCTTTACAACCCCTTTAAGGATCGGGTCACACCGATATATGTCGGCAGAATGGCGTGTGTGTGTGTGTGTGTGTGTGTGTGTGTATATGCATCACCTTTTAAGATGCGGCATTGTGGTCGTGTGTCATACCGCAAGCTCCGTGAGTGTGATCGCGGGTCTCGCGGACTAGACGCATACCCGCGATCGTCTCGCGGGGAAATGCTTATGTAAACAAGAATTTCCCCATTCTTCCTAGTGACAGGACACTGATCACGTATCCCTGTAATCAGGAGCTGTGATCAGTGTTGTGTCACACATAGCCCACCCCCCCTACAGTTAGAACACATCCTTAGGACATACTTAAAACCTTCAGCGCCCCCTCCTGGTTATCCCCTTCACTGCCAGTCACATTTACACAGTAATAAGTGCATATTTATAGCACTAATCGCTGTGTAAATGTGAATGGTGCCAAAAGTGTCCGATGTGTCAGCCATAATTTCGCAGTCATGAAAAAAATCACTGATCGCCGCCATTACTAGTAAAAAAAAAAAGAGGCAAGCCCATGCCAAGTAAGTCCGTTCTGAGGAGCAGGAGAAAACATGGGTGACAGAGATGATAAAACGGGCCACTTCTGACCAGAATATGGAGCGTTTAGGACAGTTCCACCAGATGTGAAGGTAAGATCGGTATTGACCACAGTTTGGTCAGACGGAAGTGATGCTTACTGATTTTAATCAGTTGCCATAAAGACTGTCCATCTATGATTAGCTTTATGCATGGCACGCGCTAGTTTAGCTATCTTGTGGTATGACAATTCGTGAACCATGATGTGCTTTATTACCATGACCCAATCATTTTTAGTAGGCCCGGTTCTATATTTTGACATTTTAGCGCAACACAATACCCATCATGAGTTGTGGTGTTCTGTATGAACTGCAAAGAACATCATCTACATCATGCTGGAATGAGCTATAAAAAAACACACTGTACCATACACATTACGCAGTACATTGAGTGTGAACAGACCCTGAATGCGCATTTTATCATCACAAGTACCTCCCTAGCATTTGATAAATGAAGTCCGCTTTCTAGCCAAGTATGCTAGGAGTTAATTTATTTTATGATTGACCAGTTTCAGTATGAACATCTGGTGAGTTTTTTTTTTTCTGATCCTGGTAAACAAACCAAGGAAAAGACATTAATGACATTAAGTACAGGAAATAATTTGAACCTTTAATGTTTGAAACGCACCTTTTTCCGTTTTTGCCTGCTGCTTTGTACATTGTTGTTCACAAGCGTTAAAATGCACGTTGATACATGGCAACACGAGATGTGTGTTTGACATTAAATGCAAAGTGCATGATAAAAAGCACAGCAAAATGCATCATTTGACATTCATTTTGATGTGTTGAAATTAAAGACATTAGCGAAAAATGGACATAAATACAGATGTCTGAATGGGCCCTTAAGCTGTTTGCAGCTTCTTCTTGTTTGCTCCCATTGTTGTTATGCTATAGCTCCAGGATATCCATATTATAATATTTATTTTTTTATAAAGGTATCTTGCATGATCCCAAAAGACTGAGGACTTTTTTCCCTATATGCAAATTAAATAAAAAACATTTCTTTTAGAACATAGTATGCTGGTGAGCTTTCCATCAATTTTCAGGGACAAATCTCAAACTCACCTCTGTACTTGCAAAGAAAGGACAGTTACAAAATGTGAGCATATCAAACAAACGGTGCAGAGTTTCATTGGCAGGATTAGACTGATCTGCGGTTTGGCCCAGTGTAACCAAGGTTTTTGTGCAAGTTGACCTCGCTTTACCACAGACTTCTATTAGATGCGCCATTTTCTGAAAGCGTCCTTCATGCTGAGGGAAAATTCCTATTTGCCTTTAGTAAATCAACCATGTGTGTTTCTGTCCTAAAACTGTGTGCGCGCTATTTTGATGTTTGGTGGTCTGCCCTGGTGTTCCGTCCCTGGCCATCTAGGCAGTCATGTAATTCTGGATCCAACAATGGTTAAAAAATCACACTCCCTTCTCCATGCTTGATAGTTGGGGTCACACACTAAGGAACCATTATTTTGTCCACTCAATGAGGTACAAAAACTATGCCTCCTTTTTATTATTTTTTATTTTTATTTTTTAAACTGAAGAAGCTAAAACAATACATTTTGGATTTACATTTTTTTTTTTTTTTTTTTTTTTTTTTTGATACATGCAGTATGTTGGTAAGGATGATAAAAATTGCCACTAAAGCACGTTAAAGAATGCTACCCAACATGTCATATTCCTGATATGTGCCTGCTGTACCATGTACTTGTATAAAAAAAAGTATCCCTTTCTCTTTGTATTGCTTTGTTCGTGTGAAATCCCTCGTGTTCATGCCAGTCCCTCTGCTTTCTTATAAAAAAAAAAAAAAAAATCCACACTAGGCAGGAGCGCAGTGTGGTCAGCTTTCTGGCTATGCTGGGAACTCGACCTGCTCTCCTCCAATCAACAGGCTTGTGCTGACACCCCCTCTTGCAAAGACATTCAATGGGAAGATCAGTGTACTGCTGTTTCACCTCTCCCAACAATCTGAGCCCTGTATGCACCTGAGAGCAGAGTATATGTGATCAGAAAAAAAAAAGGGGGAGAAAAACTGTGTGTGTGTGTGTGTGTGTGTGTGTGTGTACTGGTGGGGAGGTACATATACACAATGTTTTGACTTTCATTTATAATTTAAACTGCATGGGTTGTTTTAAAAGATGAGGGTTTATGCGTGGACAGAATGGCACGGCTGCGCAAATGGACATATGTATATATAATGTCCCCTTTAAATTTCCGCCGTGTGGTCCGTGATCGTGTCATGGAGCTGAAGAACGGGGGAGATTTTAGTGTAAACACATGTCCCCGTTTTGCCTAGTGACACTGTCACTGATTGTGTTCCCTGTCATCGGAAACAGCGTTCAGTGACCTGTCACGGCAAGCCACGCTCCCTAACAGTTGGAAGCACTCCCTAGGTCACATTTAACCCCTTCAGTGCCCCCTACAGGTTAACCCCCTTCACTGCCAGTGTAATTTTTTACAGTAATCGGTGCATTTTTAAAGCACTGATCGCTGTAAAAATGACAATGGTCCCAAAATGGTGTCAAAAGTGTCCGATGTGTCCGTTAAAATGACGATAAAAAATCGCTGATTGCCGCCATTACTAGTAAAAAAAAAAAAAAATGTTTTTTATCAAAATGCCATAAAACTATCCCCTATTTTGTAGACGCTATAACTTTTGCGCAAACCAATCAATATATGCTTATTGCGATTTTTACCAAAAATATGTAGAAGAATACGTATCAGCCTAAACTGAGGAAAAAAGATTTTTTTTTATATATTTTTTTTGGGGGGGATATTTTATTATAGCAAAAAGTAAAAAATATTGCATTTAAAAAATAAAAACCGCAGAGGTGATCAAATGCCACCAAAAGAAAACTCTATTTGTGGGAAAAGGACATCAATTTTGTTTGGGAGCCACGTCGCACGACCTCGCAATTGTCAGATAAAGCAACGCAGTGCCAAATTGCAAAAAGTGGCCTGGTCTTTGACCAGCCAAATGGTCCGGGGGTGAAGTGGTTAATAAGTGACTCATCACAGTTTTATGTTCTGCATTAAAAAAGCAACAATATAACACTTCATACCGTTGTGCTCTTTTCATATTTACAGGGCCGCATTCCTAACAAAGGCTACCAAGGCCAGGCCTCGGGGTGGCAGTGGGTGCAGGGGTTCCCACTAATTGCAGCGTCTGTGCCCATGAATGCAGCCTCTGTGCCCACTAATTGCAGCCTCACCATTTCCATATAGCACGCAGCACTCCCCTCCGGTGCTCGAATGTCACAAAGCTGGGTCTGTGTGTGCAAGGTCCTGCCCCCCTAGATCAGCCCGTGTAATAAGCGGAACACTGATCCAATCTACTATCACACGGGCTGGTCTAGGGGTGCGGTACCTTGCGCGCGCACACAGACCCAGCTCCGTGACATCCGAGCACCGGAAGACAGAGGGAGGGGAGCGCTGCGTGTAATCCAGGAAATGGTGAAGCTGCAATTAGTGGGCACAGAGGCTGCAGTCATGGGCACAGACGCTGCAATTAGCGGGAACAGAGGTTTTTACTGTACGGTCGCACGTCTTTTATCGAACAAGCATGCCCGAAAACTAGGGCTGTTACTGATTAAAATTTTCGTGTTCGGAACAGATGTTGCCGATACACAAAGAATTGTCTGCACAAAACTGCTTAGGACAGGAAAACGATGGTTATTTTTGCCCCCTTCCCCTGATGGAGCCTGATGCATCCTCCTGCTCCACAGATGCAAAGGTACCTCAATCCAATGGGTGCAGTTTACTCACATCCAGCAGGGTAAGTCTCACTGTCCAGGCTGTCCGGTGACGTCGAATTTTGATCGATCAAAAAAATTAAAGATTAATCGAGGAATTAATCTTTAATTTCCCCAGCCCTACCGAAAACCCTCAGAGAATGGTACGAGACAGACTGAACAGTTTACCTTTACTTGACATTGAGTCAGAACTTTCAAAAACTTTGTCCTACGAAGATATTATCGATGAGTTTGGCATAAGAAAAGTTAGAACTAAAAATGTTTAGGGAGTTTCTTACTGCTATAATATTTAAAATGCATTTTCTGCATTAGAGTATTTCCAGTCTGTACAATTAAAGCCAGTTATTTTCAGTGTTCATGTGTGTGGAAATGTGTTTTTAATTGATCTATTGTAGCAGTCATCGATAAAGGACGCGAATGGTGGTGTGTGTGTGTGTGTGTGTGTGTGTGTGTGTGTGTGTGGGGGGGGGGGGGGTGGCATTGAAGGACCCAGCCTTGGGGTGGCAAAGGGAGTAAATCCAGGCCTGCATATTTAGCTTGTAACATAGTTCAGTATGAGTATAGAGACAATGAAGTGGACAGCACAGTGGCTTAGTGGTTAGAATTTCTGCCTTGCCTCACTAGGGTCCAGTTCAAATCACAACAAAGACCTTATTACCCCCGTGCTGTCTTCTAAAATCTTCTGTGAAATGCTGCATGCAAGAGAGTATGTAGCCCATGGTGCCTGTGAAACAGTTTCACATTTAGCAGATCGTGAGGCTTGCAAGAGCAGCTCAGTGTGAAACTGTCAGATAATGTAACTGCTTATAGAGAGACCATCTGTCAAAACTCAGCGGTGATGTCGGGGGTGGGTGGGACGCAAGGCAATGGGATAGGGGCTGGGTGGGCCACTACATGTATGTGGCTCCACCCCTTTCTTTAGCAGCCCAATCATTGGCTGGTGCTTGATAGCTGTTCGGTCATGCCCGCCCACCCCCAACATCACTGCTGAGTTTTGACAGCTGGTCTCTCTCCAAGCAGTTACAATACAGTTTCACACACTTACAAGCCTCGCTATCTGTTCAATGTGAAACACCCCCTCTTCTCTCAGGGCCGCCTATCGGAGCCAGCCAATGCCACCAATCGGTGCTGCCCATCAGTACCCAATCTGTGCACTGAATGCAGGGATTAGCAGATGAATTCAGATAGCCAGGCACATTGTCAATGGAGGGCCGACTTGGTGGGGCACAACTGAAATCTGTTGGGGTGTGTGTATATGTTGGAGCTACACGATTGATAGTTAAAGCGGGAGTTCACCCTAAAAAAAATATTTAAGATTAGATTCATGCTCATTTTGTCAAGGGTAATCGGGTTGTTTTTTTAAAAACGAAGCAGTACTTACCGTTTTTGAGAGCGATCTTCTCCGCCGCTTCCGGGTAAGGTCTTCGGGACTGGGTCCTTCTTGATTGACAGTCTTCCGACGGTCGCATCTATCGCATCACGAGTAGCCGAAAGAAGCCGAACGTCGGTGCGGCTCTATATGGCGCCTGCGCACCGACGTTCGGCTACTTTCGGAAAATCGTGACACGATAGATGCGACCGTCGGAAGCCTGTCGGAAGACTGTCAATCAAGAAGGAACGCCCAGTCCCGCAGCCCATACCCGGAAGCGGCGGAGAAGATGTATCTCTAAAACGGTAAGTACGGCTTCGATTTAAAAAAAACTACCCGATTCCCCTTGACAAAATGAGCATGAATCTAATCTTAAAAATTGTAATTTCCGGGTGAACCTCCACTTTAAGAATCGAGAACGCAATCTTGACAAAGCATTTTCACATTTTTTATTTTTTCTTCTTCTATGCAGAGAAATCTCTGCTGAAGCCAACAGCTGTCACAAAGTAAAACAGAACATCGGGCAGTCTGCCAAGTATCACAACATTCCTCAGCCACTGTGCTAACTATAAATATTGTAACCTTTTTGTCATTTTTAGATCAAGGCATGAACTTTGGTGTGTAAATGAGGGAAGTTTAACCACTTAAAGGCTAAACCTTTTTCTGACACTTGTTGGTTTCAAGTTAAAATCTGTATTTTTTGCTAGAAAATTACTTGGAAACCCCAAACATATCTTTATACATATATGCAATATTTTATGTCGCACTGTATTTACGCAGCGGTCTTTCAAATGCAATTTTTGTGGAAAAAAATCATTTTGAAATGCCTATTTTTTTTGTTATTTGTCTTTTGTCAACAACATTTCTCATATTCTGCATTTTTTGGAGAGCAACTTTCAGCATTAGAAAAATAGCTTTCTTAAAATATAGTGCTTTTTATATTCCAGCATGTTTTCATTCTTGCAGTATATTAACTGAGATCATATTAAATGTCCTCTTGTGAAGAGTAAAATTACCCCTCAGCTGCTAACCCCT
This sequence comes from Rana temporaria, assembly GCF_905171775.1. Lineage (NCBI taxonomy): Eukaryota > Metazoa > Chordata > Amphibia > Anura > Ranidae > Rana > Rana temporaria. Next base: position 340,859,548 of record NC_053490.1, read on the forward strand.
CCCCACACTCTAATATATATTTGTGGAACACAAATATCAAACAGTATAGTGCAGCTATTTCCCTAAACGCACATATACATATGTAACATAAGAAATAAAACAAACAAAAAATGCTTGTGTACAGCTTATCAAAATAGTCTCTTTAAAGATCAATAAGTGTAATTTCTTGCAAACAAAAATCCTTATGTTTTTAATGCACAAAAGTCTAATTTATATGATGCAATATATTAACGAATATTGTTTGCAAGAAATTACACTTTATGAAGGTGACAATGACCAGAAAATATAGTTTCCTCATCTCTTCCCTTTGACTGCCCTAATCGACAGTTTATCATTATCACCAAACTTTAAATTTTTTTTTTCTCCAAACAACCTTGAGCCCTGGTTCACACTGGGTACGATTTGACACGATTTGAGATGCGATTTGACATGTCAAATCGCATCTCAAATCGGCGGAAATTGTCGGCAATGGCACTGTCCTAATCAGTGCGACGCCGCATCTGCGATTTCAAAAAGTAGTTCCTGTACTACTTTTTGCGATTTCGGGCCGCGATTTACATTAAATTGCGGCCGAAATCGCGGCAAAATCGCGGCCGCGAAATCGCGCATTTTACAGCGATTTTGAATTTGCAGCAGTGTGAACCTAGGCTCATCTGATTTTCAATTCCTGTTTAGCAATTTTCTACCTAATTTTGGTTCTGTCAGGCAACCGTAATCCCCTTTACACACGATCGGAATTTCCGATGGGATAAAATCCGATGGAATTTTCCGTTGGAATTCAGTTCAAGCTGTCTTGCATACACACTGTCAGACCAAATTCCGACCGTCCAAAACGCGGTGACGTAAAACACTACGACGAGCCGAGAAAAAGGAAGTTCAATGCTTCCGAGCATGCGTCGACTTGATTCTGAGCATGCGTGTGTTTTTCTCTGTCGGAGTTCCACACAGATGATCGGAATTTCCGACTAACTCTGACGGAAAAAAGTCAGATGGGGCCCACACACAGTCGGAATATCCGATGAAAAAATTTCTTCTGACTTTTTTCATCGGAAATTCCGATCATGTGTACTAGGCATTAGGCTTCACACAGAATGTACCAGCTGTGACAAGAATCCAGTGGAATCGTGCAGCTGGATTCATTGGTTGATGTAGATAGTTGTGTCTGCTGAGCATGTCCAAAGGAAGGACAGGTTGATGGTGGATGCAGCTGACAGACGGCGTTCAGAGGTATTGATACATGGAGTGATTATCAGCACTTGGTGACAGTACACAAGCAAGCTAGTTGCATCCATGGGCAATCATTTGTCCTTAACCATAAGTAATTGCTCTATGTGCGAGTACATCCCAACATTGGCCAAAAGTTGCGTCCGCGGTCAGGTGGTCATTACTTTGTACAGACTCAGCAGCTGCAACTATCCACCTGAGAATCCAGCTACAGGAATCTTGCTGTAGCTGCCACATTTTGGCTATGTGAGTGAAGCCTTGGCACTTAAACAGCCTTTGGCCCGGATCCACAAAGATCTGTCTATCTTTAAGGCCCCTTTCAGACTGGGGCGGGAGCTGCGGTGGCGGTATAACGCCGCTAAAAATAGCGGCGCTATACCGCCGGAATTGCCGCGGGTATCAGCCGCTAGCGGTGCGGTATTAACCCCCGCTAGCGGCCGATAAAGAGTTAATATCGCCCGCAATGCGCCTCTATAGAGGCGCATTGCGGGCGGTATTGCCACGGTTTCCCATTGTTTTCAATGGGAAGGAGCGGTGAAGGAGCGGTATACATGCCGCTCTTCTCACCGCTCCAAAGATGCTGCTGACAGGAGATTTTTTTGTCTCCCGCCAGCGCATCGCCTCAGTGTGAAAGCCCTCGGGCTTTCACATTAAGTCTGCAGTGAAGGAGTTTTTCAGGCGCGATAGCAGCGCTATTTTTAGCGCTGTACCGCCTGAAAAACTCCTCAATGTGAAAGGGGCCTTAGGCAGGCGTAGCGTATCTCAGATACACTACGCCGCCGTAACTTACAGCGTATTTTCCGTATCCACAAAGAATTTGCGCCGTAAGTTACGACGGCGTAGTGTAAATGTGTCGGCGTAAGGGCGCGGAATTCAAATGACTAAGATGTGGGCGTGTTTTATGTAAATTCAACTTGACCCCACGTAAATTACATTTTTTTTTTTTAACGTCGCAAATAGTCAATGCTTTTGACGTGAACGTAATTTACGCAAAGCCCTATTCGCGAACGTTTTACGTAAACGATGGAAAAATCTACGCTGGCCCGACGTCCATACTTAACATTGCATACGCCTCCTAGAGCAGGGGTAACGTTACGCCAAAAAAAGCCTTACGTAAACGACGTAAAAAAATGCGCCGGGCGGACGTACGTTTGTGGATCGACGTATCTAGCTAATTTGCATACTCTACGCGGAAATCAACGGAAGCGCCACCTAGCGGCCAGTGTATATATGCACCTAAGATCCGACGGCATACTAAGACGTACGTCAGTCGGATCTTGTTTCGTGGATACAAAACAAAGATACGACAGCGTAAGTTCTTTGTGGATCCGGCCTTTATTTTTAGGCAATCCTAAGGGTCCTATCACTGCACATCATCTGTACCTTCATTGGTTCAGGGAAGACCTGACACTCGATGTGCCTCATTGAGAAGCTTTCATTCCCTGCTGATTGCACAAAACATCCACTGTATGTTGTGACATCAGCCCTTTCTATTTTCGTAAAACACTTGGCAGCCTGCAACATACTTCAATAATTGCAGCATGCACACCTATATATAAATCTTCCTATAATATTCAGCTCAAGCACACTCCAACATAATCACATTTCGAACTCCCTTTTTTTTAAATAACTTCTCCCAAGTGGAGACTAGTGTTGCTCACGAATATTCGCATTGCGAATATTCGACTCGAATATAGCATATTCGAGAAATCGCGCTATATTTCGAATTTCGCGGTGAATATTCGCAATTCCGAATATTCGCATTTTTTCAATTTGATTTTTAAAACAGATCACATCCTATCGACGTCTAAAAGCATTGCTGGTATGATTAGAGACCCTGGGCCGAGTAGCTAAGCTGAGGCGATCCTTTTATGTTGCCAAATTGAAAAAAAAAAAATTGCGATTTTTCGCTATTGCGAATGCGAAAATGATTGCGAATTTTCGATAACTGTGGTAGGAGAACTCTGATTGTCTCTGATGCAAAAGGGGGGGGCTTTGTGTATGTGTATGTTATGAATATTTGTATGTTTGATATTATTATTTTTTGTAAGAAGGAAAAAATTGCGCATACCTTAAAAAAGGGGAGAATACAGCAGCAACTCAAATGTTATACAACATAAATTAATACAAGACAGAAAATGGAGTCGCTCTACAAGAATAAAAAATATGTCTAGTGACAAGACATGTGGGCAAATTATAAAATAAGCAAGCGCAAATAACTTGTGAAATACACAGTGAAACAAATATATAAAGAAATATAGTCCCAATAATAGAAAAATAATCTTTCATAAAAATGTCTTTGATATGTGAAGTGAAAAAAAGTCCAAAGCATGCAGCATGAACGTGTTCAATCTTCAAGGTGTTTGATTGACAAACGGCTGTGACAGATGGATAGAGTAAAGAATCACCACCAATGCAAAACACTTTTTATTTTGTATTGTAAAATATCACGAATATTCTGAGCCAATCAGAGTGCTCCTTCAGCATTTGCCGAATATTCGCAATTATTTTGTATTGTAAAATATCAAGAATATTCTGAGCCAATCAGAGTGCTCCTTCTGCATTTGCCGAATATTCGCAATTATTTTGTATTGTAAAATATCACGAATATTCTGAGCCAATCAGAGTGCTCCTACAGCATTTGTCGAAATTGCGCAATAAATATCGCATTCGCATGTTGCGATATTTCGATAAAATATCACGAATATTCTGAGCCAATCAGAGCGCTCCTCCAGCATTTCTCGAAATTGCGCAATAAATATCGCATTCGCATGTTGCGATATTTCGATAAAATATCACGAATATTCTGAGCCAATCAGAGTGCTCCTACCGCAGTTATCAAAAAATCGCAATTATTTTCGCATTCGCAATAGCGAAAAATCGCAATCATTTAATTTCGATAAAATATCACGAATATTCGAATTTAGCGAATATATCTCGAATATTCGAATATATATTCGAGATATATCGCGAAATCGAATATGGCATATTCTGCTCAACACTAGTGGAGACTCCACTACTTTTTTCATTTGCTCAGTCTCTTCAAAAGCCAGGAATATTTTCATCCCAATCATGAAGAATCAGACTTCGATTCTGCAACCCCAGTTAGATCAGTGTTCTTCATGTATCAAAGTTCAAGCTCTATCATGTTTCTTGCCAGATTTTCAGCATTTGCAAGCAGATATTTTAGATTACATTTTCTATTTTAGATTTACTGTATGTTTTTGATGTGAAATTGGAATTGTATTACAATATAGTAATGAACCGTTTGCTGCATCCTTGGTGTAGGCAAAAATGCATTCACAAGGAGACCACTAGACCTAGTCTTGTGTCTTATTAAGACCTTACAGTGCCTTGAAAAAATATTCATACCCCCTTGACATTTTTCACATTTTGTCATGTTACAACCAAAAAGGTAAATGTATTGTATGCGATAGACCAGCACAAGTGGAAATTGATAAATGGTTTTCAATTTTTTTTTTTTTACAAAAAAATATCTGAAAAGTGTGGCATTCATTTGTATTCAGCCCTGATATCCCTAACTAACATTTAGTGGAGCCAGTTGCCTTCAGAAGTCACCTAATTAATAAATGGAGACCACCCATGAGTACATGTTTGTTTTGATCTCAGTATAAAAACAGCTGTTCTGTGAAGCCCTTAGAGGTTTGTTAGAGAGCCTTAGTGGAGAAACGGCATCATGAAAGCCAAGGAACACGCCAGCTCATGGATAAAGTTGTGGAGAAGTGGGGTTAGGATATATATATATATATATATATATATATATATATATATATATATATATATATATATATATATATATATATATATATATATATATATCTATATATATATATATATATATATATATATATATCTATATCTCAAGCTTTGAACATCCCACAGACCACTGTTCATCATCCAAAAATTGAGCGTATTGAACAACTGCAAACCCATTAAGACATGGCTGTCCACCTAAACTGATAGGCCAGGCAAGGAGAGCATTAATCAGAGAAACAGCTAAGAGGCCCATGGTAACTCTGGAGGAGTTGCAGAGATCCACAGCTCAGGTGGGAGAACCTGTCCACAGGACAAATTTAGTTATGTACTCCAAAAATTGTTGAAAAAGTCATAAGAAGTCATGTTTGCAGTTTGCGAGAAGCCATGTGGGGGACACGGCAAACATGTGGAAGAAGGTGCTCTGGTCAGATGAGACCAAAATTAAACTTTTTGGCCTAAAAGCAAAATGCTATATGTGGTAGAAAACTAACACTGCACATCGCCCTAAGCACACCATTCCCACCGTAAAACATGTTGGTGGCAGCATCATGTTTTAGGGATGCTTTTCTTCAGCAGAGACAGGGAAATTAGTCAGAGTTGATGGAAAGATGGATGGAGCCAAATACAGGGCAATCAGTCCATCCGATAAAAACGGTCTGATGGACCGTTTTCATCAGTTAACCGATGAAGCTGACTGATGGTCAGTCGTGCCTACACACCATCAGTTAAAAAAACGATTGTGTCAGAACGCAGTGACGTAAAACACGACGTGCTGAAAAAAACTAAGTTCAATGCTACCAAGAATGCGTCGACTTTATTCTGAGCATGCGTGGATTTTTAACTGATGGACGATCAGACAGACGATCGTTTTATTTTTTTCTTTCTATCGGGTAGGTATCCATCGGTTAAAAAAATGCAATCTTGTTTTAAATTTAACCGATGGGGGGCGTGTCCGGACGTGAAGCTGGGAAGACGTGCTAGTGCTGAGCTCCGCACCCCTATCGTGAATCCGCCACCATCCACCACTATTCCTCCCCCTGATGGAGCCCCGGCCTGTGGATTTAGACCCCTAATCCCCCCTGCTTCGGATCGGGGGGTTGTCGCGGACTTTAACTGCCTCCACGCCTCTGCGGCCATCCGCCATCTTGGGGCCTACTGTTCATCGGGCCTTCCCTACACCCTGCATCACGATCCGGGCTGAAGCCGTTCCTCCGCTGGATCTGCCGTTCCTCCGCTGGGGTCATCGGGACGATCCTCTGGCCGGACAATATCAGGGGACCCCCTGCTGCTGGGTCCCGGCATCCCGCGGCCTACGGACTCGGTCACTTACCTCTGGGGACAAGGTGAGCAGCTTCTCCTTCCCCCTGACTGATCCCTGGGGTGGCTGTCCATCTGGGGTCCTGCCCTCATATCTGGGGGGGTTATCCTAGCCCCGGTGGGGTGAAGTTTGCCCACCCGGCGGTCGTCGCCCAGGAAAGACCGCGGCTTCGGCCTACTCCTGGAGGACGGCGGCCATCTTCCTTCCTCGTCCTCCGCACACCCCTCAGGACTCCCGGGTACTCGACACGCCACCCGACCACATCACCGCAGCACTCTCTGCCCCCAAGACCGCCTGACAGGCGGCTCCAACACAGGGTACGACGACCATCTGGCATCCTCCTCTGGCCTCAGTGCACCCCCCCCCCCCTGGCCGTTAGCCCTGCCTGCACTTTTGCCTAGACTGAGTGCTACACTGGGGGTTACAGAGACAGGACAGTGATAAAACAGCTCCAGGCCTGGGAGGTGGTGATCATCTCGCTCCACCTGTGTACCCTTGCAGCGAGTCGTCATCTCCACCTGCTGCGCGGATTGCATTAGCCGCTTTAACATGACACTTATGGAGGCGCGTGGCTGAGGATGGCCGGCTGACAACATGTACTGCTGAGCTTTGTGCTCTCCCGACAAGCGCAGGCTGTGCTCCTGTTAATGCGCACCCGATCTACTGATGGCGGCTTCCAGCTCCTCCTCTACTGACCATACTGATCTGCAACAAGGCACTATCCAACGGTACCTGCTGCGCACAACTTCACAAGACTCCCGTACGGGGAAAGACAAGCTCCCGACGGGCAAAACTCCAGGCAAAACTAAACCTCCCCCTCCGCCTGCAGCGGCTTCCCTATCCGGTGGAGACGAATCGGGTTCACACCCAAATCCCCTGATGGACCCTCTAGATCCGCTGTCCGGCCTCGCACTGCCCCCTACCGCAGGCGTCAGCACAATCCCAGGGGAGATGCCTTTCCCAGCCTCGGGGGGTGCTCCAGGTCCCACGACCTCTGCTCTGCTCACTGCCTTCCGGGCTGATTTTGATTCCTGGGCCTCTAAGTTGGAAACTTCTCTCCAAGTTGAACTGACTGCCCTCAAACAACGGGTCTCGGCATCGGAGGTCGCAGTTTCTACAATGGCCACCACCCAGGAAAACCACTCGGCCCGTATAACGGCGCTTGAAAACGCATCCACAGCTCACCTTTCCCGCTTGCGACAACATCAGCTCCGGATAGAGGACAGTGAAAACCGCAACCGCAGGAACAACATCCGGTTGCAGGGTGTCCCGGAGGCGACCTCGGGTGCTGATCTCAAGCCCACTATCATTGCTATCCTCAATCAGGTCCTGGGCAGGGAAGTTACATCCCCTATCGAGTTGGACAGAGTACATAGAGTGGGGGGCGATCGCGGGGACCGCCCTCGGGATGTCCTCTGCCGGGTGCACTACTATACCCTAAAGGAGGAGATCTTACGCAAGGCCTGGCGCTCAGGCCCGTTGGACTTCCATGGTTCCTCCATCCACCTATACCCGGATCTCTCTCGCAACACGATGTACATGCGACGTGTGGTTCGCCCACTGCTGGAAGTGATCCGCCAAGTCGGAGCATCGTACACTTGGGGCCACCCCTTCAGTATCAAAGTGACCCGGGATGATAACCACAAATTTGTCCTGTCAGATCCAGATCAGCTTCCCGCCTTCTTCCTCTTCCTGGACCAAGACCCTGTCGCCGTCACAAACTGGTTGGACCCCCCGGATGACCGTCAGCGGCTACCGGGCCCTCCACTACAGCGACGAAGGTACCTGCAATATAGGTCGGCGCCTTCTGGTACCAGGGAGCGGCGAGCCACATCACCTGAGGACTGATCCGAGCTCTCCCGCATGAGATCTGCACTGGTTTTCTCCCCCCTCCCCTCTCTGTTTTTTTTTTTTTTTTTTGTATCTTTTTTCTTCACCAGGAGGGTACAACTCTTATCCAGGACCTCAACCAGGTTTGCCTTGAATATGTTTTATTTGTTTTGTTTTATTTTTCTCCTTGTGGTCTCCTCCCATGAACTCCTACTCACCACGTCCTTTGAATGCCACTATTGTCTTGACTGTCTTACTTGGCTCGAGGCCTCTGTTGGCGCCCCGATGGGTACAGCTGTGCTTGCTGGGGCTGTGGGGGGGCAGATAGTGGTGTTAGTATTGCCTATTGGTTTGTAATGGTCCCGTTCGGATCTAGTCCGCCCTGGTCCTCATCGTATTTCCGCATTGCCCTGAATGCGGTGATATCACAGCTGCTTTTTGGGTATCGATACACTGCCTCCTATTTATTTGTCTCTTGATACCTATAAAATTTTAAATTTTATTTTCTAGAGGGGGTGCGGTCTGGGTCCGGGCGGGGCCATTGGTTGCTCTTCCGAGGGCTGCTCATTTTGTTACTGTGTCTTCTCGGGGCCTTGGGCCTACGGGTTGACTTGGGGGTACCTGGACGCGGTCCTCTGACTTGCCCTGGGGCTCCCGGGGCTTCCCTTCCCTCGGTGCCGACCCCATGTAGCCCAGGTATAATGTGCCTTATCAATGACACCCGTTGTACGTTTACGCTGTTGTTTGAGCCAGGCTGAGACAATGAACAGGGATACTGCTGCCGTAAAGTAATGATTGGTCTGTCTGGCCCCCGCGGGACCGAATGGGAATATTTGTGCCTTGACCGCATGTTCGCAGTTAATTTTTTCAATGTCGTTCATTTACATGTTCTTATACATTGTTTAGGCTGCCTAAAGTACCAGTGATATTAGTTGTATATTATATTCTTTAATGACTAAGAAGTTATGCATTAGAGGTTATGGTTATTGGGTGTTTTACACTTACGTTATGTATGCCTGCTGAGTTGTCGGGATCACAACTCAGCTGTTCTGACCTTATTCTCTCTTCCCAAATAGGTCTGGCACAGTTCGTGCCTAACACGTGATATTTCACGAGGTGCTTCGTTTTCACGGACACCAGTAGTTTTTCTTTTTGAGCCGCCTTCACAAGGTGCTCTTTTTGATCAATCTCCTCCCCACTTGTCTCTTCTCTGTTTCTTCCTTTCCTACTGTTTTCTGACCCCTATCCCTCTGCTCCGGCCTTCCTTTTCCCTTCCCCCTCCCCTTCCTTTTTTGCCACTCCATCATGGCCCAAACAGTGATTTCTCACCCTAGGCTACAATTCTGTTCCTATAATGTTAATGGCCTTAATATTGCCTCCAAAAGGGGCCAAATCCTTTATCACATGCACAAACGCCAAGTCAATGTGCTTCTTCTCCAAGAGACGCATTTTCACTCCGCCTCCACTCCTTCCTGCTCCAACAGATATTTCAATAGGTGGTTCCATAGCACTAACCCAGCCCAAAAGGCCAGGGGAGTGTCTGTTGCCTTTCATAAAACACTCCCTATAGAAGTCCTTGATCAGCTCTCTGACCCTCATGGAAGGTATATTTTTGTGAAATTCTTGCTATGGGGTACCAAATTCACGGTAGCCAACATCTATCTTCCCAATGTCAATCAAGTACCCTCTGCGCTGAAATACTTGAAGATTCTGTCGGGGTTCATGGAGGGTAGGCTCATCTTGGGAGGTGATTTTAACACCCCTCTAGAGCCGCTTTTGGATTCCTCCACCTCACGATCATGTGTCTCATTCCCTAAACTCAGAGCGCTGAAACGTGCATTCTACGAGCTACGTCTTGTAGACGTGTGGAGGGTACTATACCCCACGTCCCATGACTATACCCACTTTTCTCATGTACATCACACTTATAGTCGCATAGACTACTTACTGAGTGACCATAGCTGCCTAGACTGGTCTCCTGAATGCCGCATAGACCCGATGGTCTGGTCTGACCACTCTCCTATCCACCTGACGTTTTCGCTCCCCTCCACCCCAATTAGGGAGTGGACGTGGCGCTTGAATGATTCATTGCTTACGAATTCGGAATGTACACAAAAGGTTTCTGAAGCAATCTCCAATTTTTTTGTCGACCACGCTTCAGATACGACTGCGATGCCCTTTCAATGGGAGGCCCTCAAGGCAGTTCTACGTGGAACCTTTATCCAAGTGGGTGCGCGTCTGAAAAAGGAGCGCTCGGCTGGCATAGAGACAGCAATTCGAACGCTAAGAAAATTGGAGGTTGAGCACAAACGATCCCCGACAGTGTCAACACTGTCGGATTCTTCTAGGGCGCGATCACAACTCAGAACTTTATGAGACCTCCGCACGCTCGTACGCGGATAAGCTCGCTTTCCATCAATATAAGTTTCAAGATAAATGTGGTCGATCATTAGCTCGCTCTCTACACCCAAAAGTGTCTTCCGCTTTTGTGCCCCATATCCGGGGGGCGCAAGGAGAGCTGATTTCCTCACCGACTGAGATGGCTGTGGAATTCAGGAACTTCTACCAATCCCTGTATAACATTCCTGCAACTCGATCGACGGGATCCCCTTGTACCAGGGTAGAAGACCAATTGTCCTATGTCTCAGAAACCGCGCTGCCCACGTTGGATGCTGACACCATTGCTGCTCTAGAGACCCCTATCACAGAGGATGAAGTTGCCAAAGCCATAGCGGGTACGCCGAGTGGAAAGAGTCCGGGCCCAGATGGCTTCACGCCCAAGTTTTATAAACTATTCACTGCCCTTCTCACACCCTTTCTCACTAAGGTGTTTAACTCTTTGACAGGGGGCTCAATATTCCCTCCACAAGCACTTGAGGCCCACATATCCCTTATCCCAAAGCCGGGTAAGGACCCCACTCTTTGCGCTAATTACAGGCCGATATCTTTGATTGGTGTTGATCTGAAAGTCTTTGCTAAAATACTGGCAAATAGATTAAAACCATTGTTGCCAGAGATAATACACTTAGATCAGGTAGGTTTTGTGAGTGGTCGTGAAGCTAGGGATAATACCCTGAAGACCCTTCTTCTAACTGAGCATGCCCGATTCCAGGATATCCCGTTATGCCTCTTAACAGTCGATGCGGAAAAGGCATTTGACCGAGTAGACTGGCAGTTTCTTCACCTATCCCTGCAACAAATTGGCCTAGGACCCAACATGATGGCGAGAATAATGTCCCTGTACTCTTCTCCATCTGCGAGGGTTAGACTGAATGGTTCGCTATCTCCAGCCTTCTCTATATCTAATGGGACGCGACAAGGGTGCCCACTGTCCCCCCTCCTCTATATTCTCACAATGGAACATCTGGCCATTGCTCTACGTAACAATCCCTCGATCCAAGGTATAACAGTCGGGCCCACCCATACCAAACTCGCCCTCTTTGCAGATGATCTGCTCCTGTTCGTGACACACCCACATACTTCCTTGCCCTCAATATTGCAGGAGTTTCGTAAATTTGGAGTAGTTGGCAACTTCAAAGTGAATTACGATAAATCAGAAATCCTTAATGTATCTTTACCTAAGTCAGATCTACGTAGACTATCGACCAATTTCCCCTTCAAAACCGGCTCTACTTCCATCAGGTATCTTGGAGTTCAGATTCCGGCGGATACATCCCAACTCTTCGCCCTGAACTTTACTCCCCTGCTTATTAGGACCCAATCTGATTTGACCACCTATGCGTCTAAGCGGCTCTCATGGTTAGGTAGAGTGAATGCTCTTAAAATGGATGTTCTCCCGAGGTTCCTGTATTTGTTTCAAACTATTCCTATTCGTATACCCAATTCGTACTTCAAAAAACTACGCCAGATGTTCTCCAAATTTATTTGGAATGCTGCCCGTCCCAGAATACGATACGAAACACTATCTCTTCCAAAGGCTAGAGGGGGAGCCGGAGCTCCGGACGCCTCCTTATATCATAAGGCAGCGGTACTCACTCGTATACTGGATTGGTTCCATCACTCTTCGACCAAGCTCTGGGTTCAGCTGGAAAGCCACATGAACCCAATTGAACTCCCCGCTCTCCCATGGATCTTGCCCACGGTTAGGGGGTGTTCGGGCCCTCTCGGCGACCTTACCTTCCAGACGATCCAGATCTGGGATCGCCTCCGGTCCAGAGGGGGCCTGTCGAATTGCATGGGGCCTTTGACTCCCTTCTTTGGGACCCCGGCCTTTCCACCAGCTCTTTCTGTAACTAGATTCGGACCGTGGCGAAAGGAGGACCATAGGAGACTTGCCCAGGTCCTTCGAGCAGACCCCACTCTAAGGGCGGATACCCCTGCCAATCCGACCTCCCGACACCCCATGCAGTGGCTTCACAGGCAACAGACCACTTCCTACATCCGAACTTTTCCATCCATTCCAGACATCCTCGCTGAACCGACGGGATTTGAGGTGCTGCTTCTTCAGGCAGAACCTCCAACACATGTGGTATCTCAACTCTACTCCCTGCTGCTTACTATCTTCTCCCCTGATCCCCCGCCGTTTACGGTGGCCTGGGAAGCAGACCTGCGTCACCCTGTCTCCCCTATTGACTGGCAGAAGTGTTTTACCCTGACACACAAACTATCCTTGGCCACTAAGACCCAGGAGAAGGGGTTCAAGCTGCTAACAAGATGGTACAGATGCCCAACAACTATTAAACACTTCAACCCTACGGTGTCAGATACCTGCTGGCGATGTCTGAGATCCCGGGGTACCATGCTCCACATCTGGTGGGAATGTCCTCCTGTTCAAGGATTTTGGCAGCGGATTTTCAAGCTATACTGCAAACTGATGGCGACTTCTATCCACCCTTCCCCTGAGGTGGCGCTCTTATCTATACTCCCGGGCTCGTTCAAGTCCATTAGAAATGATGTGTTGCGACACTTTCTGGCGGCGGCCAGGGTGGTGATCCCACGTCATTGGAGATCGGCAGCTATGCCTTCCCTAGGAGACTGGGCTGTTGAGGTGGACCGCATAAGGGACCTTGAACGTCTGTTGGCGGAGGAGTGCGATAAAAGTGAACAATTTTCTCTCACCTGGAGTTCATGGTCTATGTTCAGATACTCCTCTGAGTTCATTTCCTGGGCTGAAAGTAGCTTAGATGACGTCGCTCTGGTTCCATGATGGAGTGCTTCTTGCCCCAACGCTTGCCCCAATTTCTCTCCCCCTCTGTTTCCCCCTGCTTCTTTTTCTTCTCTTGTTATCTACATACATCCTCGGGTTTTCGTTTAGTCCACATTTTATGGCTTTGATCTGCCGAATGTTGCTGATTCGCTACCTGACCCCATGTGGTGTTTTTATTTTTTATTTTTTTTATTTTATCTCTTTTTTTTCCGTACAGATTTGTATGCTCTCCCATATGCTGCACCGTATGCGGGGTAGCACAACTCCCTTTCCTGTAGTGTGGTTGATAGCTACCATAGCTAGACCTTCCTCCCATTTTTAGTTTTACGGTGATTGCTAGCACTAACAACCTCATGGGGGTCCTTGTATTCCTGCTTATACTCTCATTTCTATGTAACATCGACATGTCTATAATCTGTTGTACACATTGCCTACTGTTGATGTATTTCATTTTGCTGTATGTAATGTTGGAGAAGATATCTGTCTTTCTGCTTCTCTTTTCCTTAATAAAATAAGATTGAATTAAATTTAACCGATGGATAAATAACCGATGGATAAATAACCAATGGGGCCTACACACGATCGGTTTAGTCTGATGAAAACGGTCCATCGGACCGTTCTCATCGGTTTGACCGATCGTGTGTACGCGGCATTAGAAGAAAACCTAGTAGAGTCTGCAAAAGGGTGAGGTGGAGATTCACCTTCCAGCAGGACACCGCCCCTAAACCTACAGCTAGATCAAAGCATATTCATGCATTAAACTGAATGTGGCAAGACTTGTAAATTGTTGTTCACAGACACTCTCCATCCAATCTGAATGAACTTGAGCTATTTTGATAAGAAGATTGGGCAAAAATGTCTCTCTCCTAGATGTGCAAAACTGGTAAAGACATACCCAAATAGACTTGCAGTTGTAATCAGGGCCGTTTGAAGGAATTTGGGGGCCCCAAGCACCCCCCCTCCGCATGCAAAGCCTACGTTAACGCTACACAAATTTTTTTTTTCTATTCTTACCTCCCGTTCTTCCCTGTAGGCTGCTGCTGTAGCGTGGCCAAGCTTCTCTTCCCCAGTCCCCTATCAGATAGTGCCAGGTACTGCACGTGGTACAGGAGATTCAGTTTCCTGTCTTCCCGGCCGGACTGAAAGGAAGTCAGCACGCAGTGTGCACTTCCTGTCAGTCCGGCCGGGAACAGGAAACTGACTCTCCTGTACCACGCACAGTACCCGGTCAGACTGACAGGACTCCAGGTGGAAGGAAGAGGAGCTCGGCCACCTTACAGCCTGGGAAGGGGAAGTTGGGGGCCCCAGGCCAGCTCGGGGCCCAAAGCAATTGTTTGTTTTGCCTGTCCTGTAGCAACGGGCCTGGTTGTAATTGCCGCAAAAGGGACACTACAAAGCATTGATTTAGGGGGGCTGAATATAAATGCATGCCACACTTTTCAGATATTTATTTGTAAAACATTTGGAAAACAATTTATCGTTTTCCTTGCACTTCACAATTTTGTGCCACTTTGTGTTGGTCTATCACATAAAATTGCAATTATTTATGCATTTGGTTGTAACATGACAAAATGTGGAAAATTTCAAGGGTATGCTTACTTTTCCAAGGCATTGTATATGTTATATATTTTTAACAAGACCTTTTATAATGTGAGGTCCTACCTGGTCAGTCCATTTAAGTTGTATACAGTCATGTAACTATCAATTTCAGGATAGAAAAAAGAAGCTTAACCTTAGATTGCGGAAAGTTCTTTACTGATAGAGCGGTAAAAATATGGCACCTTCCTCCCCCCAGGAAGTGGTACTAGTTCAATGTCGACAACTTCAGCAACCCTTTTAAATGTCTTTCTCAGAAGACAGAATATATAGGGCAATGGGAATTGTTTAGAAAATAAATATCACATACACATGGGTTGAAATAGATGGACTGGTGTCTAGGTAACTCAATCACTTTAGTATATCCAAAAGAGATTGTACAATCGGACTGTAGCAAGTATAGTCTGTGTTTGGGATTGATATAGTGATGGCAAAATCAAATGTAATAAAGGCAGTCTTCTTCTTTTTTTTTTTTTTTTTTTTTTTTTTATTGTATAACAGTATTGATTGTTTTAATTAGTGCAGCAAATGAAGTGCCTGTGTGGAGTCCAGAAGGAAATGTTCTCTGTTACATAAATTTGGTCATAGCTATTTAGAGGGGTTTGTTTTGTCTCCCTTTTAAAACTGCTATAGTCCTAGAACCCTTTTTTTTTTTTTTTTTTTTTTTATAAACATTTTATTGAAGATGAGAACAGTACAATCGTATTCTATGCAGTACAATATCAAGTAGAGACATGAAGTTTACAACATGTGTTACAATATGCAGGACAATAGCACGGACATTAACCAGCAAGGCATTCACAAAAGGCTGGGCCTATTGAGAGGTGACCGAAGACAATTGTGTATTGTACTACGAAAAATGAGGGCGTTGAAATCCAGAACCATTGAAACAAGAAGGACCCCACCCCGGGACCTGTCCACCCCTATTGGGAGCAATCTGTGGACAGCAGGGGGGGGAGAGTGTGTAACAAGGCTTCTGAGAGCACGTCCAAGATTCCACCTGAGGTGTAGTTAACTTTCCCCAGAGAACACGGGGAATACAGCCGTAATGGGACATTGGCCAAAGAGAGGAACCTTCTCCAGTATGTAGGAGAGTGTAAGAGGGAGGGGTAAACTTGGGGGCGTCTCGGGCGGTCAGAGGCACTGAGAAACCCCTTTGTACTAGAGGGGTGTAAGTATTGGAATGGAGAGGGGGGGGGGGAGTGAGTGGGAGCTAATGGAGGGCACGGAGGGAGGTCTTGTGGGGTACAGTCAAGTCAAGGCACCCCTCCATCCACCAGAGGAGGGTTTATTGGATCAGGGGTGTTTCCTAGAACCCATTATGTGTAGACATCGTGGAATACATGAAATGCTGTTGGTACAATTCAGAAAGCTGTTATTGAAGTACATAATGTTGTGCTGCCATTTGTATCCACTTTCTGATCAGTAGCAGTTTACTCTGCATTCTGCAACTGCATTCCTTTTTTTTTTTTCCCAATACTGCTTTATTACGTAGGTCACAT
The DNA here is from genome assembly GCF_905171775.1 of Rana temporaria. Taxonomy (NCBI): domain Eukaryota; kingdom Metazoa; phylum Chordata; class Amphibia; order Anura; family Ranidae; genus Rana; species Rana temporaria. The sequence continues at coordinate 340,875,962 of NC_053490.1, forward strand.
ACTCTCCCCATGTTACACACCCTGTGTACTCTACCTAGTAAACCCGGTTTGTCAAGTTAAGTCTGTGACACATGACCACGTTAATGTTGTGATGAAGCTGACACTAGTTAAACTTCTATTTCTGTTTGCCATCTACTTTAGCTCTTTATTACCTGATGCTATATATACTATCCTTTTTGCTTGCAGGTATGTCTGTGTGATTCCATTTTAGTGAATGTTATATCCTCTCCCTACTTGGCTGAAAGTACAATGTAACACATGCTTGGGGATTGGGGGTTTGTTTAATAGAAAAGGTAATGATCAACATGTTTTCATGTACATTTGTCTATCTGGCAGTTGTCGGTCACGTTGTTTGACTTTATTAGGCTGTTAATGATGCTCTTCACGGAAGCTTTGTTCTATTATTTCCATGTGATACAGATTGTTAAGTCTGCACATCATGTAACTGTTCTCTTTAGGGAAGGGAACGTATAATCAAATTTATTTTTTATTTTTATAGTTTACATTTATTTGCCATATGAAGTATAAAACTAAATTTTTAGTTTTTTTTTTTTTTTTTTTTTTTTATACATTGAATATTTTTCCAGTCTGTTCACTTCTCCGTCTTCCTTTTACAATATCCAATTTCTGTACCACCTTGTGTGACCTATATTGTCCATAGTTGTCAATTTCTGAGAATCTTGGGACCAGATGAAGGGGTTCAGTATGCCTAAAATATTGGCACCACTAATAACTTGTTCAATAGTGCTTCCTGTATTCTGCCATTGGCTAAAACTTACAACTCCAAGTTTTTAAAATGTACCCCTTTTCTTTAATTCATGTTTTGCTCCAATTCAAAAGAGCAAGCTTAATCTGAAGGTGCAGCTCTCTTGACTGCTAACAGTTGAAATTTGGTTTCATTTTGTGGTCAGAGTTGTGTATCTAGTCTGTATGATTGCATATGTGTACATTTTCCCGGTCTTGAAATCTGTCATATCTCTGATACATTTGCATTTTTTTTTCTCTAAACTTGTTATGTATTTCAAGTGGTGTATATTTTTTTTTTATTCTTGTATTCTCTTCATTAGTCTGTAAAATCTCAATGGTCTTTAAAACATTGAATTTTCTTTTGCTCCTATTAGTTCTTCAATCACTACTTTTTTCATATTTTAATAAATATGGCATAGATCTTAATTTTTTAGGCTTGAAGTTTTTCCCATAATTCAATAATCGGAGATTCTTAATGTGTGCATTTTGGTTCTGCAAGGATAAGCAGTCGGCTTGCAGTTTCTCCCTCATTTATATATGTCGCTTTGACTTATGTCACTGTTTTTATATTACAATGCATTTAAAGACTATATGGATATGTGATCCTTATGGTTATCTTAACCACTTAACCCCCGGACCATATTGCTGGTCAAAGACCAGAGCACTTTTTGCGATTCGACACTGCGTCGCTTTAACTGACAATTGCGTGGTTGTGCGACGTGGCTCCCAAACAAAATTGGCGTCCATTTTTCCCCACAAATAGTTTTCTTTTGGTGGTATTTGATCACCTCCTGCGGTTTTTAGTTTTTGCGCTATAAACAAAAAGAGCAACAATTTTGCTTTAATAAATATCCCCCAAAAATATATAAAAAAAAGTTTTTTTCCCCTCAGTTTAGGCTGATACGTATTATTCTTCTGCATATTTTTCATAAAAAAATCGCAATAAGCGTTTGGTTTGCGCAAAAGTTATACCGTTTACAAAATAGGGGGTATTTTTATGGCATTTTTATTAATAATTATTTTTTACTAGTAATGGCGGCGATCAGCTTTTTTTCTTTTTTTTTTGTACTGCGACATGGCGGACACTTTTGACACATTTTTGGGACCATTGGCATTTTTATAGCGATCAGTGCTATAAAAATGCATTGGATTACTATAAAAATGCCACTGGCAGTGAAGGGGTTAAGTATGTTCCCTGGGTGTGTTCTAACTGTAGGGGGGTGGCCTCACTAGGGGAAATTACTGATCTTCTGTCCATACATTGTATGAACAGAAGATCAGCATTTCTCCCCCTGACAGGACCGGGAGCTGTGTCCCCGCTCTGTAACGAGCAATCGTGTGTGTGCCCGGTACATAAATAAGATGCGTGTGCCCGGCACATAAATAAAATGTATAATATGGCTACCTCCCCCTTTCCTAATTGACATAATTGCTACTGCCAATGAGCTTCTGGATAGAAAGGGGGAATCTTTCTATCCAGAAGCTCATTGGCAGTAGCATAGAAAGTGCCTTATGCAAAACACTCATGCCTCAGGCTTTTGAAAAATTTTATGAAGATGGAGGAAAAACAGACAAGGTGCTTATACTTATATTTAACATAACAAATTATGTATTTCTAAAAAGATTTACATCTGCTTTAATCATCTTTTTTGCCATTACCCCTTTTTTTCCCCTAATAAAGTTATTCAAGATTATATTACCATTGTTACAAATCTGATATTGCAGAACATACCACTTTATTTGTAACATTAACACGTAGTAATTGGAGGTTGTCTTTTGTTCTACAGCATTTATTTTTGGACTGATCAGGGCATTTATCCTAAAATCATCTGATTTGGGTGATGCCAGAGAGAAAACTTTGGACAAGGCATGTAGGTATGGAAGCCTTGAACAGCGTGGGCAGCACCGGTAGCTGTGACAGTATTGAAAGCATCTCCTCCAACCACTCTACATTTGTAAGTATATTGTATCTTGTGCATATGTGCTAAGTGATATTTGAAAAGTAGTATTTCTACAGTATATTTTTGTAGATAATTTTGAAATAGTTTGAGCTTAATATAAACATGTACTGTATATTTACATTTGTACATGGGTATCTATCTGGGGGCTACATAAAAATGGCAGTTGTGGAGAGGCACAGCGACGGTAAACGCTCAGAGTCCAGTTGCAGAAAACAGAACTTGTATTAAAGTTTGGCAATTCACAACAAGCCAAGGAAGGCACCTGACAGGGATCACTCACAGAATGCAACAATGATGTATAGAAGAGCAGGTCTCAGATGTGCCGACATATTGTGTCTTCTTCCACAGAAGTTACTGTAGCCGTGTTTCTGCTTTTGAGCTCATTCAGGTCAGTGGGTAATGGTGGAATAAACCCGTTGTTTACATATCCTCACACAAAGTCATGGGTGTAATGTCTGGCGATCTTTGGGGCCAAGAGTGTAGTGCTAAGTCTTGGGGTCCCACCCATGTGACCTATCCAATGTTAAGGCAATGTTTCATTTAGAAACCAAGGAACTTGATTGTGCCAATATGGCGGTGCTCCGTCTTGCTGAAAATGAAATCTTCGGTCAGTCTTAGTCTTAAGTTGTGGGAAAAGCTAGTCCTTCAGAATTTCAAGACTGTAATTTCCTGTAACAGTGTTTCCCTCAAAAAAGAAAAGGCCATAATTCTTTGTAAACAAGACCTATTTTTTGGTGAATCTTGCTCATGCTGCACAAGTTGGTGTGGCTTCTTAAGTCCCCACATGCGAACATTCTGACGTGAAACTTTACTGGATGAAACATTCCTTCATCACATAAAATCAACCGCTGTAAGAATCTGTCATCCTCCATGTTGTCTAAGAGCATATGACAGAAATCTAACTGTTTTCTTTGTTCACGTACACAAAGAGCTTGCACCATTTGCAATTTGTATGGCCTCAGAAGCAAACCTTGTGTTAACGCACACCAAACAGTCATTTGAGGTATTGCAAGTTCTCGGCTAGCATGACTGCTTGTGTAGGCTTCGCTGAAAAGCCTCTTAAATTAAGTGCACATTTTCCCCTGAAGTGTGTGTGGTCGCCCTTGGATCTTGCCCTTACATAAACACCCGATTTTTCTAATTGTTTATGCCAACGCTGAATGTTCTTGGCCACAGGTGGATAGATCCCAAAACTGTTGCAATGCACGCTGCACTATTATTACGAACTCAATCTTGCTAACTTTTTTTTTTTTTAGTATTCAGCAATTACGTTATGACCGTGGTTTGATACATAGATGATTCGTAATAATTCGTAAAGTAGCACAATAAAACAGTTACATTTTCCAAGAGTAGGTACACTTCACTAAAGGTTCTACCAACTTCGAAAATTGTTTTAATTCGAAAATTCGGGAAAATTCAGATTTTTTTTTTTTTTTTTTTTTTTTTTTAATTTTCGAATTTTCGAATTTTTAATTTTACAAAATTCGAAATTTCGAAAATGAAAAATTTGAAAATGAAAAAATTAGAAAATTCGGAATTTCGAAAATTAGAAATTTCGAAAAATCATAAATTTAGAAATTTTGAAAATAAATTCGAAAAATAAAAAAATTAAAAAATTCGAAAATTCTAAATTGAAAAATTCGAAATTTCTAAAATTGAAAAATTCGAAAAGAAAAAATGAAAAATTTCTAAAATTCGGGATTTTTTAATTGGGGAAAAAAACGAAACATTTCGTAAATTTGAAATTTTCGGAAGTCCGAAAATTCGGAAATAAATTTGTGAAAACGAAAATTCGAAATTAACGAATTTACGAATTTTCGTTAAACGAATTAGATACTAAACCAATTGCACATGTCTAGTCACTACCACTCTGTAGGACGTAGGAACGTCCTCTATCGTCAAGTTTAATAAAGCCAAGGCAGGTGTTGGGGATACCAATTTTTGAGAAATATCCGTTATGATGCGGAATATCGTCTTCCAATAAGGTTGGATGAGCGGGCACGTCCAGAGAATATGCAATAGGTCACCTCTGTGCTTATTGCATCTCCAGCAAATGTCAGGGGTGGAAGGGCTGAAGTTTGCGATTCTCGCCGGGGTAAGATAAGCGATATTTTTTGCGCCAATTCCCAAAAGGCAGAGTTTTTAGTGGATTTGTATATTGAGCGAAGGGCTGTTCGCCACTGTGACTCGGAAAAGGTATGTCCCAGATCCGCGTCCCAGTGGAAGTGAGGTTTTGATTTGGCGAAGGTCCGTTTTTGGTGGAAAATGTCATAAAAGAGGGAGATCCCTCACTTTTGTGGCTTAGCAGTGGTCAAAAACAACCATAAATCAGGCGGGATGGAGTAAGATGGAGTCAACATTTGAGCAAAACAGTGTTTCACCCTAAGATAGTTGAATAGTTCTGTACATTTGAGATTAAACTTCTCTTGCAGGCGTGGAAAGGATAACCGAGACCCATCTTGGAGAATGTCCCCAATGTACTCTATACCCTGAGACTTCCAATTAGTGAGGGAAAGGTCAGACGTAAAGTGTATTAGCACATCTATCGGGAGGGGTGGGGAAAACATGAAGTTGCGTGTTTTGCCTAAGTTCGCCATTTTCTGCCAAGCGGTGGCAGCCTCCTTCATTGTAGGGGGAAGTGATTTGGAGACAGGGATTCCCACCGGAACCCCCAGCAGCCAACTTTTCAGGTCATGATGGTGGAGTGTAGCCGTTTCCAAATGGCCCCAAAGAGTGGTTGGGGGCACTCGGAACCAGTCTCAGAGTTGCGTCAATACCGAAGCCCAGTGATAATCCTCAAAATCAATAGATCCTGCCCCCCGCGTCGTTCTTTGATATTAAAAAAATGGACTCTCATTAATACGTCCCTGGGGACAGATGCGGCAAGGTGTGAGGGTTTGGCGATCCTGTGGATGCGATCTATAATTAAGTCCCTGGGTGATGCGTCGGGGAGAACAGTATGCATCAACTCTTTGGCGTATCTGGGAAGATCATTTGGCAGGATAGATTCAGGAACCCCTCTCAATTTCACGTTGTTCCTCCTGGACCTATCCTCCAAATTTGCTAGCTTGGATCGCACCCAGGATTGTTCATCTTTCACTTCATGCAGTGAATCAATAAGATCGTTTACCATGGAGGTGCATTCCTCCATACTGTCTTCCAGATGAGAAACACTGTTATCAATAACTCGCATATCAGCAGTAATTTTGGTGAACAGAGAGGATAAATCAGTCATTGAAGATCCCTGCAGGGATAATGGCATGTCCTGCAATGTTGTGTCGAGAACTGGCAGGCCTGTAGTAGGGAAAGACGCCATAGAGGACTGCAGGGCCTGGTTGGATTTCAGGGGACTGAAGGCCTGGGGCTCGAGTAGCGCCTGAGGTGCTTGCTGAGTGTCAAGCCGCTTGCGGGCTTTAGCCGGGCTGCCTGTGACAGGATTGTCACCCAGTCTGCCTGAGGGGGATAACGGAGGGCTATGAACTGTATTTTCGGGCGGAATCTCGTCAGGGAGATCCGTGTAAGCCTCCAGAGCCGCTGCGCTGTCACCATCTTGGACCGGACTGACCATGTGCTGCAGCTTAGTGAAGCAGGCTGTCAGCTTTTGCGGCTGCAGGTACATCATCCTCTTTCGGGACTTGGCTCCCCGGGATGTCAGGGCTGTGGGGGTGATGGATGGCGGTCGATCGCGCTGTGTTCAGGGCCTTTGTCGCTCCTATTCTCCCCTCAAGCTGACGAGCTCTGCAGTTAGGCAGCCATCTCCGGCAGACCATGCCCCCCCAATCTTGCTAACTTGTAGAACACAAACTCCTTCTGGTTGCATATACGCCATCTTGTTAACGACTGAGGTTACCGTCTACTTGGGAGCTAGTAGTGGTATCTAGTGGCTGTCATTTGAAATTCTAGGTCGCTCTTGTTCAAGTAGTACAGGTTTCATTCATTGTTGGTGTGTGGTTGCACAGATCTAAGGTTTTAAAGTTGGGACATTCTTTTAAAAAAACGTTTACTGAATGTCTAGCCTTACTCATGTATCCTTTGGTCCTGTAAAACGCCTACATACATACATATGCCTTTCCTAATAATATAATTTAGGGGAGCCTCAATTTATTCATACAACATACATTCACAGATTATCATTTCGCTTGTGTTATTATTTGATAGTACATGTATTCACATATGACATGGTAATCGCAAGAATTTACAGTTTTTATGCATCCTATCACTCCTTTTTAGTAATTGGAGCAGCATGCCTTCCAACTTTGTGGGATGGGAGGACATGTAGCACAAAGAATATAGGCAGATGACTTTCCCCTGCCATGCCTCCCAGTAATATGGACCATGAGGATTCATGCGCAAAAAAAGACTGGTTTAATCCCATTTTTTATCACTTTTATTTTGGCTTTTCAAAACCACAAATAGAATAATTTTAAATGTTTTCTATAAAACGTTTAGCGTGGTAAAAAAAACTTTTAAATAGTTTAATAGTAGATTTTTATAGAGATTCTTACATGGGGAGAGACAGCTGAGCAATGAAGAGGGACAGATTTCATGGACAATTGGGAGGTATGAAGCAGTATTTATTGTGTGTATATAGGACACAAAATCGCAACATGCTTCAAAAAGCCAACTCTAGATGGATGCCACCGGTGGGAAATGGCACTATTGGCATAATTCGGTGCCAACAATATACTAACTACAAATGTACAATGCATCATAAAACATATTTAAAATGCATATAATTTAAGTTAGAAAGTTTTGTATAACCACGGAATATAATCTTAGAAAGAAAGACATATGAAACTTAAAATCTAAGAGCATATGGCATAGAGTAAATTATCTTCCAGTGCTATACCATTAAGAGCTTGGCAACCCTGCACCTTACTGATACAAGTGTATGTATTTACAAACTAAAAACTGCTGTTATTTAAATTTTTTGCATTTTTGGTCTTTTAGAGTGGAGAAGGATATGATCATCTTTCTGCTGAAGAGCGAGAATGCTTGATGTTTCTTGAAGAAACTATAGAGTCCTTAGACAATGAGGAAGACAGTGGATTATCAAATGATGAAGTTGAAGCAAATAATAGGGACAGCCTCCTGGCTTCAGAGCCAGCGAAGATTCAGTTTTCTGCTAGTAAGTATTTGAAATGTCAACTTCTATGAAACTGAGGTTAAAATGGACAATGATAAAACAAAGTTGGGTGGTTCCAGGCTGCTGCAAACGTTATAAATCACAAGATCACAAAAGAAAGATTATTTGCAAAATTTTGTAACAAAAATGTAATTTTGCAAAATTTTCGGTCTTTATTGTTTAGCATGGAATAAAAACACAGTGGTGATTAAATGCCACTAAAAGAAAAAGCTCTATTTGTGTGAAAAAAAAATTAGAACAATGTCATATTAGTACAGTGTTGCATGATCACGCAATTGTTGTTCAAAGTGCGACAGCGCAGAAAGCTGATAATTGGCCTGGGCAGGAAGGGGGTGAAAGTGTCCTGTATTGAAGTGGTTAATTTATGAGAGAGAGAGAGATATTACATTGGGGGGTGGGGGGTGAAATAAAATGGGTATGTAAAGGAAGATCGAGAAAATTGTACGCACACACTTTTACATGCTCATTTTACCCCTCCTTCCTCTACATGCAGTGGGCATGTAAAGGAGAGGGGGGGGGGGGGTAACATTTTCACCCTACCTTCCTTTTAAATACCCATTTCATTCCCCCCCCCCCCACTCCTTCCTTCACATGCCCATTTTATTCCAAGCCAGCTAAGAGATGACCCAATCCAGCAGAGACATCCCCATATATTCAGCAAGGAGACATTCCCATATAATTCAGCAGACGGTCCTCATCCAGAAAAGAGACGGTCCCCATGCAGCAAAGAGATGGCCCAATAGAGCAAGGAGACAGTTGCAGGCAGACTGGCAGCACAGGAGGGCCACATCCACACATGTAGCTCCACATCAGCCTCCCCATAACCCCAGTTTGCAGGAATGTCTGCTCAGCATTATAGGAATTGTGCAGCAGCAAGTACAGTACCTCCATTTAATGAGCAGGCCGCCGATCCACAAAAGCTCCTGCAGACCCCCTTTACTCTACACTGCAAACGTGCCACCAACCAACTAAACTCTGAATTGCTCAGTGATCAATGCTGTCCGTTCCCTGTGCACACACTACCTGCTCCGCTCTGTTCGGCTCTGGCTTTTGGCTTCACTTTGAGTGTGCCATACTCATTCCCACAGGTCACGTGACAACGATTCCCTGCCCACCCATCGGCCAAGCAAAGGAAGTTGTGAGTCTCCCTCTAAAAGAAAACATTCTGCTAGTGCTGCCAGGCCACTGGGGGCAGCCAGGTGGCATGCCCCTCTAGACGGCCGGGCCCTGTACTTGTGTATGGGCTGCCCCCCCTGATGACGCTCCAGCTACTGGATCCTATATTGTATGTGGGGAGGTGCAGCATTGTGTGGGGGCAGAAAACAGTCCAGATGCAGTAACAGAACTATATTGCAAATGTAATTCACACCAGTAAAACTACCCTGCCGGAAGTCAACCTGACTAGTGTGGTAGCAGATCTCTGATGAACTGACGGCATCTGTCTCGAGGCATGGAATGAGGTCTGGCCAATCTATGCCTGAATGGGGAGTTTTTCAGGAAGGATAGCATGTCCCTGCTCCTTTCCTACTCATCTGGAACCTCTCTACTGCTAATACTGTCCACGAAAGATGGGTGACCTGTCCCTACACTACCCACGTCTGAAGTGTGCATCAAGCCTGGTAGCCAGTGTCATCTCTTAGCTGGCTTAAATAGACTCTGCCTGACCCAAGAGGACTTACAGTCACATGGGGCAGCATCATCAAACTGGATAGCTTCCCCAGTGGCCCAAGAAACAATAGAGGAACCATGTTCATCTTGACTTCCTCTCCCTCTGCAGTGCCGCTGTAGTTGAGTGCCACATGCAGTGGAGAAAGTAGACTGCACCTGCCTGCATGTATGTTACATTCTCTGGCATGCAGTAAATTGCAATCTCTTGTTCAATATCTCAACTGTTGCTGGTTGTTATGTATTCCAAAACTATTTTACAGTGTGCCCTAGTTTCTCTAGAATCCTAGCCATACCTTGATGCTTTTTAATCAAAAGAATATTTATGATGGCACATTTGAATACAGTGTGTGTGAGATCCTTCTGTTATCTGTACTAAGGCCCCTTTCACACTGGGGCGGGAGGTGCGCTGACGGTATAGCGGCGCTATACCGTCGGAATTGCGGCCACTACCAGTGAGGTTTTGACCCCTGCTAGCGGGCAAAAAAGGGTTAATACCACTGGCAATGCGCCTCTGCAGAGGCGCATTGCCGGCGGTATTACCGTGGTTTCCCATTGCTTTCAATGGGACGGAGCGGTAAACACACCGCTCCAAAGATGCTGCTAGCAGGACATTTGGAGCGGTCCTGCTTGCGCACCACTCCAGTGTGAAAGCCCTCAGGCTTTTACACAGACTGCAGGGCAGGAGTTTTCAGGCGGTATTTAGGCGCTATTTTTAGCGCTAAAACACCTGAAAAACTCCTCAGTGTGAAAGGGGCCTTACGTTTTTGTTTAGCAGATTCACTTCCTTCTTCGGATCCAAGCAGTAGTGCTTCACAAACATTGCTGAAAATGCCAAGACAGATTCTACAATTATATCACCAGTTAAGGAAGCGTGGAAAAACAAAGCAATAAAAGTGAGTCAGATAAAGAGTAGGTTATAGAATGGAAAAAAAGTCAGAGGTAAAAATGGTAATAAAACGGCATGATATTGATTTAGAAAATTAAGCTGTACATTAAAGCGGGAGTTCACCCAATGAAGTATTTTTTTTCTCTTTTCCCCTTAGACGTATGCTCGTTTTGTCTAGGGGAATCGGCTAGCTGTTTTAAAATATGAGCAGTACTTACCGTTTTCGAGATGCATTTTCTCCGTCGCTTCCGGGTATGGGTCTTCGGGAGCGGGCGTTCCTTCTTGATTGACAGTCTTCCGAGAGGCTTCCGACGGTCGCATCCATTGCGTCACTAGTAGCCGAAAGTCGGTGCGGCTCTATACTGCGCCTGCGCACCGACGTTCGGCTTCTTTCGGAAAATCGTGACGCAATGGATGTGACCGTCGGAAGCCTCTCGGAAGACTGTCAATCAAAATAGGAACGCCCAGTCCCGCAGCCCATACCCGGAAGCGACGGAGAGGATGCATCTCGTAAACGGTAAGTACGACTCATATTTTAAAACAACTAGCCGATTCCCCTAGACAAAACGAGCATACATCTAAGGGGAAAAATAGTTATGTATGGGTGAACCTCCGCTTTAAGACCATTGTTTTGCGTCAAAAAGCATGATCTTTCTTAGTTCAAAGGTTATCCTTTTCTGAATGGCACTGAAATTTTCCTTTTTAAAGGAAACTCCACATTTACTGAAAAATAAATCAGTCACAAGCCTCTGTCATTTTAACCGCTTACCTATCAGCCGCCAGTTATACTGCAGCAGGTTGGCTTGGCTGCGCAAATCGCCATCATTGTACAGTATGTTGGGCCTGTACACAGCGATCTGTGGGCACGTGTGCGCATTCACTAGCGGGGTAGCCAATCAGCGATCGCTCCACAGAGGCAGAACGGGGATCTGCCCGTGTAAACAAAGCATCTGTGAGACTTGGTTGTCTCTACTCCCTATCATTCCTCTCCCCCTACAGTTAGACAGAAGCATCTCCCTAGGGAACATTTAACCCTTTGATCGCCCCTGGTTTTAACCCCTTCCATGCCAGTGTCCTTTATACAGTAATCGGTGCATTTTTATAGCACTGATCGCTGTATAAATGTCACTTGTCCCCAAAAATCCGTCCGCCGCAATATCGCAGTCCCACTAAAAATTGCAGATCACTGCCATTACTAGTAAAACAAAATTGCTGGCTGTGGGAGACGAGGGGGAGCAGATGAGGACACGGAGGGGGACCAGAGAAGAAGAGGGGAGGTTGGAGGAGAACACGGGCGCTGGATGAGGAAGAAGACATGGGGTACAGCCGGGGATGATCGATGCAGCAGGGGACAGCTGTGAGCACCGATCTCCCTGTATGACTTTTAATCAGCTGCTTCTCCTTTTCACCCTCCCACGGCTTTCTTCTGAAAAGCCATGCAGGGGGATCGGTGCTCACAGCTGTCCTCACCACATCCCCCAACTGTCACTGGACATCCATGTGTGCAGAAGTGACACGGCTGTGAGTGCGCTCTGCTTTTACCCAGAACGCACTCTGCCTCTCCTGTGTGCGCTGTGGCCAAGGGCAGTGTAGAGGTGGGCGGGGAGTCTGCTGGCATCCCGACTCCACCCATGAGTGGCGGAATAACAGACCCGCCCACTAAATCCGGAGTTTTTGGGGGCTCCAAATAGAGAAAGGGGAGATATTTGAAAGATAAGGATACATGCAGGAGGCATGTTTATTCTTTCTAGTTCAGCACTAAGGATGAGCCGAACACCCCCCGGTTCGGTTTGCACCAAAAAAAATTGTGCGGACATCGTTAAAGTCTTTGGGACACGAACATAAAAAAACAAAAGTGCTCATTTTAAAGGCATGGTATTGTCATTAAAAGTGTTTGTTTGGGGATCTGGGTCCTGTATCGATGCAAAAAAAGTTTTAAAAACGTCATTTTTTTCCGGGAGCAGTTATTTTAATAATGCTTAAAGTGAAACCATAAAAGTGAAATATTCCTTTTAAATTTCATGCCTGGGTAGTGTCTATAGTATGCCTGTAAAATGGCAAATTTTTCCCATGTTTAGAACAGTCCTACAGCAAAATGACATTTCTGAAGAAAAAAAAGTCGCAGCTGTAAGGAAAACTCGGGCAATACAGATAAAAGTAATTAAAAAAAAAGGCATGGGTTCCCCCCAGTCCATTACCAGGCCCCTTGTGTCTGGTGTGAATATTAAGGTGGAACCCTGCGCCAAAATAAAAAAAATGGCGTAGGGGTCCCCCCAAAAATCCATTCCCGACCCTTATCTGAGCACGCAACCTGGCAGGCCACAGGAAAAGAGGGGGGGACGGACGAGTGAACCTCCTCCTGAACCGTACCAGGCCACATGCCCTCAACATGTCTCCTGTCCTTTTTTTACCATTTTTTTTTTTACCCCCCCCCCCCCCAAGCCAGAACAGTGCAATCGGCGCTGATCTGGAGTCAGTCGGCTGCTGGTCTTCCAGCATGCTCGTCCAACAGAAGCCAGCTTCTGTCAGACAAGGTGGCATACACACCTCATTCGGCTCATGTGTACAGGGCTTTTCTCACCTTGGAGAAGAAGCATTTTAGAGGGGATATCATCACAGTATATAAAGGTCTCCATGGTGACTGTAGTTTTGGTCGTAAACTGTTTAATCTAAGGTCCTTGATGAAGACACTTGGCCTTTTTTTTTTTTTTTTTTAGGTGGTATTACAGGAATATTAAATTGGATGGTAGGTAATTTTCAACCCCAAAAGTATTCGCCTCAGACTACAGGCAGATATTTTTATTTGAAATTTAGGAGATTACAGATGATATATAGCAGTGTAAAACTGCCCAGCAGCCAATCACTGACAAAAGGCCTAGCCAGTTCATGGCTAACTTTTGTTAACACTGGGTTTGTAAAAAAAAAAGAGTGTAGGGAATCTGGCATATTGTGAGGTGGGTTAAATGCATACATTTTTTACTACTAGTTTTTAATTTTCTTTTTTTTTTCAAACAATGAAGTTGTGTATCATAATTTGGATGCTCACCTGTTTTCTTTGACCTGGGGTGCTAGGCTCTATGTAGGGCAATAAACTTGCATTTTAATGAACCTTGTTGAAAGATTAGAGGGAGTTAGTTAGTGGTGGTCAATTTATTTTTGTCAGTAACAAATTTTGTGCTGTGCTCTGAGCATCCCAAACCTAAAAAGGCGCAATATAAAAATGTGTATATGCCCCCCCCCCCCCAATAATAATAATAAAAGACCACTTTTTCTTGTAAAAACAAAAGCCTTTTTATGGAAAGAACAAACTGACCAGAGCCAGATGCGTAACTTTTCCCCCTTCCAGTCCAGCTACCTTATTACACCCCCCGCCCAACACAACTGATTTGTTCACTGCCTTTCTAACACATGCACAAAAGGCATATGCAGAGTTACATGGAATATTGTTTTGTAAACACAGATGTAGTAATAGACACACTAGAGTAAATGTTTGCACTCGAAGAAAAAAAAAAACTGGACCACTTACAAGACAAATGAACACAAGACACATTTTGCTAAATTATAATTATAAGGTAAAGGTAAACATGTCCATATCATAATGAGGCAACAAGAAACATGTCTGCAGAGCCACAATTATAGTGGGAAAATCAAAAAGGAGTGACAAAGAACTGGTGAGAAATGGTGACAGGTCCACAGAGTGACAATCTGTATTGTAGTGGGGAAAACCAGTAACAAGTCTACAGGGCTGCAAATCAATATCTCGCAGAGATAAAATCCATACAGTACTCCCTGAACTTATCTGGAGTGATAAAAGCAGAAAATGCACCTGCAGATATATATGTCCATCAGTGCCAGATTTAGATCTTGGGGGGACCCGGGGGAGACTTCAAGTTCAGGGGCCTGGATGACATGTGTCAATGCAAATTTATGTTTTTTATATATTTTTTTAAAGATTTTTTACATGAGCAGAGATTTTAATCAAGCTTAAAGTAAAATCATAAACAATGAAAAAATCCTGCCTGTCTGCCGGTAAAGTGTCGCATCTATGCCATGTATAGAACCTGCTGCAGAAAAACTGACATTTCTAAAGGGGACAAAAAGCGCTTGTTCGTTTATGCCCCCCCTTCCTGACTAAAGGGCCTATTCAGCTGTCAGCGGGGGAAGTCTATTGACGGATGACTCCTCTATTAAGGACGTAGCAATCAGCTTCCCAGGCCCCCGCTCCTGAACAACCAGCTAGAACAACCAGCTATTCACTGTGCCCTGACTGGGCAAAGCTTTGCCCAATCAGGGCTTAGAATGCACTGTACAGTGCTTTGTGGGGCACTTTGCAGGTGAATATCCCACGGTTCACCAAATGGGTAAACAGGCGATGTTCAGGCCGAACTTTTGCTTGGCCTGAACCGTTCACCCAACACTAATGACAAATAGAAGATGAACTGAAATAAGTGATAATGAATAATGAACTGTATTTGTTATAAAAAATATAATTTGGGTTCTGGAGAAGTTTGTGTGTTTTTAACAATTTTATTTACTCCATGTGTAAAAATACACATTACACAGGTAGTTGGAACTGGCAAGTCATACATCAGTTATGCAACAACACTACAAATTTAGTTATAAATAGGGATGGCTCCAACACCCACCTGTTCTGTTTGCAGCAGAACTCCCGAACAGGGGAAATGTTCTAACCTGAACAGCAAATCCCATTGAAGTCTATGGGAGCCGAACAGGAAAAATCAAGTGCCCAATTTTTGAAGGCTTATATGCAAGTAATTGGGGACAAGGTGTTTTGGAGTGGAAGGGGGGGCTGGTATGAACTGGGGGCGGGAAAACCTATTGACAACTCATTGCCTATTTAGGAATACCGAGGCCAGCTTTCTGGCCCCGATCCTCAACCATCCTGACACCCACACGCACATTATGAAATTTGGTTTCTAATTTAAAAAATTAACAATTTTTTCTTTTTTTTTTAAAGGAAGTCCATTTTGGTAGGGTATTTGCCTCCTTTTGTTCCCTTCCAAATCCTCCACTGATGGCAGTGACATAAGCAGAAAGATTTGCTGATCTAGTAACTTCTGTGGTTTTGTTTACTATTACTATGAGTGTAAGGTTAGGTGGTGGTTGTCATTGATTTATAAAAAAGTTTGCAGATGTAATTTTTTTTCTCCATAAGTGGTTTTCTTTGTGACATGGACAAAAATCATATGGATTTTTAAATCTGATAACATACACAGAAGCGCACACAGTGCCTGCAACAGACACCTTTTTTTTTTTTTTTTTTTTTTTTTTTTTCATGTGGCAAATAATCTTACATAAGATACATTGCTGCAATTAATTGTTGTGTATGACCAAATACTCAGCTATGAATACTTGAATACGTCTATAAGCATGTGAGTCATTTTAAATGAATGCAAAGTTGGAGCCTCCCTTCTATTTTCAGCATGTTCTAAGCTGCTTGGAACACTGGGTTCCATAAACAAAGAGGTGTACTTCATAGAAACGTGACTTTTTGTTTAAGGTATTTTTTCCATCATCCTTAAGAGTTCTTTAAAATTAACAGTAGGTGAAGTAGAACTCTTTCCAATGATGATCAGTATTCTAACATTTACTCAAGCTCGTGTATGCCACCATGCTACTATCCAAGCAGTTTTTTGTGTTTTTATGCCAAAAGATTTCATTCAAGATTATTATTATTATTTTATTTTTTTTATAAATTGTGTAATTTTGTATAATACATTTTTGGGAAAGCCCTGTTTGGGAAAATTTAAAATAAATCGGTCTCATGTTCAATGTAAATTACAGTATAAGTGTCTTTTACGCTCCATGTGAGACCTGGAGATGAGAAATTTTTACTGCCGTGAGCGAGAAATTAGTAATCCCTCCAGTACTTTTTTAAATGCATTCAGTTCTGCTAAAAATGAAAAGATGCATAATCAATTACTAACAAATAGGATTCATTCTTTACTGGACTGTGTAGAGTAAACTTAAACTTGTTACTGCATAAGCACATTGTCATCTGCGTGAAAAAACCTAAGTGTGTTTCTAGTAGCTTGATGGTATTGATCAGACTAGAGTCGCCACCTGATAATGAGTAATTCACCCCCGCCCCCCCAAAAAGATATATAAAAGTAATTTTTGTATTTTTATTACAGACAATGAGAAAATATCACCAAAGGTTGCAACACTGCCTAAACGAGAAGAATGGACAAATACAGCTAATAACTTAAATACAGTTTCACAGGGACACCACAGTTTTCCAAGAGTCCAAGTTTCCAAACCAAGTCCAAAACAACCATTTGAAAGTAAGATGGGAGGCCCCCCAAAAGACCAACAGAAGCTATCGCCTGAGAAACCCAAAAGGATGTCTACAATTAATCAGCAGCACACAGGAGAATCTCTTGTATCAGAGTCCTTAATTCTACCACCGCCTGAAGCTTTCAGAGACCCCCAGATTGTAGACAAACGGCATTCCGTCACTGATCCCACAGACACTCGTGAAGTCTGGTTTGATAGAATAGTACTGAAACCTGCAGCAATTTCAGAACATCAAGAGGCACTGGTTACATTAAAGCAATCCAACCAAACATTACCACCGCCTGTATACCCAAGGGTTTCTTCACCAAATAAATTCTTAACAGGTGAACAAGAGAATCTCAGTCAAGCCATAGAAAAGCCTTCAGAGACACACTTTAAACAGGGCCCACCTACAGCACCCAAGCCACGTACATTACCACCCCACATAGTTATTAAAACAAGCAGAGGGGATATTCAAAATCTAGACCCACAGAAAAGACCAAGAACCTTTTCAGCACATGAAAGGAGCACAGCCAATGAATCTGTAATGACAAATGTTCTCCATTCTAAAGAACAAGAGCGTGCTAGGCAAGAGGCACTGCAAAAACTAGGCTTGGAGAAGAAATCTAGTTCTCGTGAAAATGTATCGGTTCCACCATTCAAAACGGACCACCCTGCAGCACCTGGTGGAAATAAACAAGAGAATAAAGAAGATAAAAACAAAACTGTTGTAACAAATCAGCAAGAGGAAAAAAAATCATCAAAAAGTGTTCCGGTACAGCCTCTTGTGGCAAAAAATGAAGCGTTTGCCAAGAATAGGCTAAGCATGAAATCAAACTTGTTTGAGAAAGCTGAACAGCCTGTAAATAGTACTCATGGCCCCATAACCAATGATATCACTGTAAACACTAAACACAGTGAGAAGACAAACATCCAAGAAAAGCCAAATGAACTGACAACTCTGTCTTTAAATGTACATGAAGTAACTGATAACTCCAAGAATGTAAAATCTGAAAGTCATGAAAATGCCTCACAACGAAATCCAGTTCCTCAAAGAAAGGAACATTTCACTGATAAACCTGATCATTCATTTAGAGAAGCCTGCTTTAACTCAGACACTTTTCTGATTCCGGGTCAAGATAGTAGTAAAAATCCTGTAAAGTTGCAGACAAGCACAGCACCCATTCAAGCATCCATCGTACCAGAAAAAAATCTTGTGCCTGACAAAACAGCAGAGCATTTTAAAAGAGTTGACCGTTTTCAGCGTAGCTTAGCCCAAGAAAATAAAACTGCTTCTTTAGAAAATATTAACATGATTAGTACCAGCCCTAGAAATAGGTTTAGTTTTTCTCCGCCAAAAGAACCGCTGGATACTCAACACAGTGCTAAAGTTACTCATAATGATGGGAAGGGCAGGCCGCCTGTTGATAAAAGCAATAGACACAGCACTCATTTTGAACCATCTGATGAACCATATTTGCGTCTTCCTCAGGGTTTAGTCCCTGGTCTGCGACAAATAAGTATCAAGTCAAATACCTTGGAACGGTCTGGGGTGGGTCTTAGTAGCTCTCTTCCGAGTATTGAAAAGGGAGGCAATTCCTTTTTTAAGAAGCCGATATTTTCTGGAAATTTCTTGCGAAATAACAGACCAAGACCAGCATCCCTTGGTACAGGGAAAGACTTTGCAAACCTAGAGCCCAGTACTGCAGCTGCAGAAAGCACAGAGAAGCATTCATTTTTTTCAAAGCCATCTCGTCAATCTGCTCCCGTCACAAGTGTTAAAATTGCGCCAAAAGGATCCACAGATGAACATAGACGACAAGCCTTGAAAAAGCTTGGCATTCTCAAGGAATGAGCAATAGACATTACTCCTGAAGTACTATTGATTATAAAGCCTAATTGAACTCTCTTTGGAAAGTGTCCAGATGAATTTGCTGCAGCGAAACAATTTTATTTTCTCATTTTTGATTCTCCTCCATGTTTTCTATTGCTGATACAGTTGTAGCACCAGTGAAATACAAACTTTGCTCCTCAGTAGTATGTTAATAGACTGCCATGCCCTGTGTTTTACTAGTAGTTTTTTTGCAGTGACCAGACACATACAGATTTACAGATCTCTGTCAATTTGCTCATGAGCAGGGAGTGTATACTTTGATAACTGTAGACCTGGTTGTCATCACAGCACCCCCCAATCTTCAGCCCATGTTCACATTGGGCCGTTTTGATATGCGATTTGACAAGTCAATTCGCTCGCATCAGCACCGTCCGAATCTATGCGATAGCACCGATTCCCAATAGTAGTTCCTGTACTACTTTTGGCGACTTTGGGGGCGATTTTAATCAATTTTAATCAAATCGTCCCCAATGTCTGACTACATTGCCAGTTTGAAATTGTGCGAGTTCAGCTGCACTTGTGCGATTTTTAAACTTGCTCTCAATGTGAACCTGGGCTTAATGACTATTGCCTTAAAGATGACACTGTGGGCGAGATTCATTAAAACTGGAGCATGCAGAATCTGGTGCAGATGTGTATAGTACCCAATCGGCTGCTAGGTTTTTGTTGTCAAAGTGTACTTGAACAAGCTGAAGTTAGAAGCTAGTTACTATGCACAGCTGCACCAGTTTTATTAAATCTCCCCTGTGTATTGCAAAATAAGTTGGTGTGTGTGTGTGTGTGTGTGTGTATGTATGTGTGTGTATGTATGTGTGTATGTATATATATATATATATATCATTTTTTTTTTTTTTAACAGAACCTTAATACATGGCTATTGATTATTTCTCAGGTCATACATATAGGGAGCATCCAATAGACAAAAAAATAATAATAATCATACAGTGTTGACAATAGCATAGGTAAATATAGTTTGGTACAAATGAGGAGTAAATAAAAAAGCCTCAATGGCCTTCCCTTTCCCTCCTATTTTTCCTCATGCAGTACTGCACAGGAAAAGAAATGGAAGGTCTCAACTTCACTGCCACTAGTGTGTGTATAATTTGTCTCCTTGTTGGTCTGTCTTTTACTTTTTAATAGCTTTTTATTTTTCATAACAAAAGATAAACAAAACAGAATGTCGGCACGACAAAAGGCAAGACATGCATTATCATAAACGGGTATTGAGTAAAACATGGTATCAGCAGCAAGGGCCCCCTCTGGTATTTCAGGGTGCCACAGTGGGCTGAATAAAGCATCTCAATCATAATTGTTTTTTTTGGATGGACCCTTTAACATGAGTGGCCATGCTAAAGGCTTGCTGGTTAGAATAACAGATTTGCTTATTCGAACATAAAAGATTATTGAAATAGTTACTCCATTGTCTTATGGTGTTGTACACATTCTTTTGCTATACATTTAAACAATGTCATTATATTTAATTTGCTACATGTAATCTGGATCATTTGATGGAACTGGTTGGATGTTGCTGTTCCATCGTTGTCCTAAAAATCTCTGGTGTTTTGGTATACAACAACTTTTCTCATTCTTTTAACTGAACCTTAACTACATCAATTTGAATTAATCTACATTGCTTGATGAACTGGTTGGTGCCTTGACAACAGGCACTCATTTCTCTAGAATGTAAATGGAGAAACTGTTAACACTTTATATACTAATGGCAATGCATGTTTGGTATAATAATCTGCAAATGGTTAAATTTGTTGGGTGGTCTTGTGATTGTGAAACCAGGCTTCATAAGTCAAAATGTCAGAATGTAAGTTTACCTGTTTGTTTTTGTCACTTTAAATTTGGATTTTTGTTGTAAAATAAATGCAAAATGTCTACAAATGATGTGCTATTTTTATGTCTAAAGATGGTTCCTGTCCTTATCAGTTTGACTTGCATGCCATATTTTATTACCTGTTATTACCTGTTATTTGCTTAACGGCATAAAATAAAGGATTTTAGAAAGGAAGTGTTCATAGTCACCATTTTTGTGGATTTATTGTGAATATCAGTTGCCCGAAAATAATGGTGGGTGTGTGTGTGTTTTTTTTTTTTTTTAAGATAACATTTTCTTTGGCATAGGCTCTTACAAATCTTCTGTGTTTGGCACCCTTGGGTTCATTTACTAAAGGCCTATAGGCTGTTTACAAAGTGAATTTTCACTGAGCTTCGTGAATGAGGCAAAATATCTGATGACTTTATTCATCCAAAAGGCCCCTTTCACACTGGGGCAGTATGTGTGGTGGCGGTATTGCGCCGCTATTTTTAGTGGCGATATACCCTCGGAATTGCGGCGGTATTCGTCCGCTAGCGGTATTAACCCTGCTAGCTTCCGAAAATGGGTTAATACCGCCGGCAATGTGCCTCTGCAGAGGCGCATTGCCGGTGGTATTACCGTGGTGTTCTATTTTCAATGGGAAGAGCGATATACACACCGCTCCTCTCACCGTTCCAAAGATGCTGCTTGCAGGAGATTTTTTTTTCTCCCGCCAGAGCATCGCCTCAGTGTGAACCAATGCCCTCTGGGTGATCAATGTACATTGCAAGGATTTTAACCAACTATGTTGTGGAGTTCTACCTGTTTCTATTTTGTTGAAATAGCTATTTGTTGTCTATAATCTGCTGAAGCACTTACAGGGTTTCTAATGCGGAAATTGCTGTGTCCGCATCCCTGACACTGATTACTTGGGATTAACCTTTTGGGGGAGTATCTCACCAAAAAAAACCTCCTATTGCAGAGAGGATGCCTTAGGCTGGGTTCACATATTCGTGTTGTGTGGGCCACGTTTGCACTGGCACCTTTTTAAGAAATCGCATGGCCTTTTTGATGCACCCGCAAACGCGCTGCAAAGCGTGGGGGTGCCATCATAATGAATTGTAGCCTCGCATGTTCCCTATGAGCAGTACAATTTGGCTGCAGGTTGTTGCAGGTACGGGAACAGATGTAAATTCCGCCCTCGCAACCACATGAACATATGTGAACCTGCACCATGGTACAGCCTAAAATCTGAGCTCTCTGTATCTTGGTATGAGGGAAAATTAGTGACCCATTCAATCAAGAAGGAAATGGCATTTCTAGAAACGCAGATCTTTCTCACCGATCAGTCTCTTTCCCTAGTCAGTCCCCTCCCCCCACAGTTAGAATCACTCCCTAGGACACACATTTAACCCCTTTAATCGTCCCTAGTGTTAACCCCTTCACTGCCAATGACATTTACACATTTTTATAGCACTGATCGCTGTATAAATGCCAAAGCCAAGACTACTTTTGGAGAGGACTACTTTTCCAACATCCTCAAGTTGACCCGTTCGGGGTCCCACTGTGGCTGTTGGACTGTTTCTCAGGGGGGAGTATTGTCATGGACCTTGGAATGCTGAAGTGTTTGAATCTGTTACACAGTGGGGGGTCTTCTGCCCTGTCTTAAGGCTAACCCCCCCCTCCAGACGGCTCCATGGTCTGGAGGAAAAACATTGTTCTGTGTTTGGCTCTTTGTGTACTTTGATTGCCCCCTGGGGCAATCAAAGTCCTCCTATTCAAGCTATCGGACCAATCCCTGCTGACCCTGTTTCAAGTCCTCATTTGCATGGCTAAGAGGGCCTAATTGAGAACTACAATGTACTTTACAATTGACCAATAGGAAAGTGGTTGTTGGGGGTGGGGTGTTCAAACTGTTGTATCAAAGTGTGTTGTGTGCATCCAGTAAAAGAGTTTCCTGTTTGAACTTGCATACAGTCTGCCTGGTGTTTGTTCTGTTGGATTTCGAACGGCACATAGCTGTAGTTCGAATCCCGGAGCCTTGGATGTCCGAACAGGGGTGTAGGAAGTGGGGGGGGGGGGTTGTGAGAGAGGGGGGCAAAAGGGGTGTAGGAAGAGGGGGGCTATTGAGATTGGGGAGGGGCTAGGGAGTAAGGGGGTAGTGAGAGAAGGGGGAGGGGGTGTAAGAAAAGGGGGGTAATGAGAGAGCGGGGATAGTGAGAGAGGGGGATGTGGGGAGGGTAGTGAGAGGTGGGGATGTAGGAAGAGGGGGCTAGTGAGAGAGGGGAGGAGGGGTGTAGAAAGTTGGGGTAGTGAGAGAGGGGTGTAGGAAGTGGGGTAGTAGTAAGGGAGGGGGAGGTGGTGTAGGAAGTTGGGGGGTAGTGAGAAAGGGGGGTGGGGAAGGCGGAGGGGGTAGTGAGAGAGGGAAGGAAGGGGGGAGAGGGGTAGTGAGAGAGGGGAGGTAGGTTGAGAGAGGGTGAGTTGATCAGTATGTCTACTATGTATGTCTCACCATTATAGAGAACAAGAATGCTTCATACAATTGTTACAGCAAAGGTAAGGATTATAAGTGAAGTCTCCGCAGATTGCAGCATGGCATTCAATAAAGAAAGCATGACAAATGGGGGCAATGCATAGGACTTGGCATTTTACAACTTTTTTTTTTTTTTAAGTACAGTACATCTCCCCCCACTCACACATGTTTCCTCCGAGTGGTCTCACCCTTCTCCGTGTAGAAGGTGGGCTGTCACACTCCGGTTCTTAGCTGCTCGCTGGTCCCTCCTCCCACCGTCACAGTAAGCAAGCAGAGGCGGCTCTAGGCTTTGTGAGGCCTTAGGCAAAACTTGGACATGAGGCCCCGCTCACACCCATAATGGGAAAAATAAGCTATAAAAAATAACGGTGTGCCCCCCCCCCCCCCCCATTGCGCTGTCGCCTTACCTCCTCTGCTCTCCCGTTGACTGCTGTGGGGGATATTCAGGAGGGAGACCGGAAAAAAGGGCTGGTAAATGTAAATGTAAATGTAATTTACCAGCCCCTATCTTTACTAAAAGAACACAGTGAGTGATCGGTACGGAGGGTTGTGGAGTGTATAGAGGTGGGTGGTATGTATATGAGAGGGGTGGGGAGTGTATGGAGGTGGGTGGTATGACATGAGAGGGGTGCGAAGTGTATGGTGGAGGGGTGGTATGTACATGAGAGGGGTGCGGAGTGTATGGTGGGGGTAGTATGTACATGAGAGGGGTTCGGAGTGTATGGAGGTGGGAGGTATGTACATCCAAGGGGTGCGGAGTGTATGGCGATGGGTGGTATGTACATAAGAGGGGTGCGAAGTGTATGGAGGTGGGAGGGAGGTATGTACATGAGAGGGGTGCGGAGTGTATGTTGGGGGGTAGTATGTACATGAGAGGGGTGCGGAGTGTATGGAGGTGGGAGGTATGTACAGGAGAGGGGTGCAGAGTCTATGGAGTTGGGAGGTATGTACACGAGAGGGGTGTGGGGTGTATGACGGTGGGTGGTATGTACATGAGAGTGGTGTGGGTGGTATGTACATGAGAGGCATTGCCTTGTCCCCCCAGGAGTTTGAAGAAGATGACAGAAAGCCGGGAGAGGAGTGGAGGAGGCATGGGAGATCGAATTTAGAACAATCAGCCTGACAGCCAGGCGGCCTACCGGGCAAATGCCCGGTAAGCCCTATGGCCAGTCCGGGCCTGAATCTAATGACAATGAGAAACACCAAATTTATAAAAGCAAAAGACTTTTATAAATTTGTTGAGCAGATTAGCTCTTAATTGTTGCAGCACAATATACTAAAAATGGAGGTATATTGGACAATCGCACAAATATCTAGTGAATATTTAAAATGAACAGACACAACAAGAGCAGTTTTGATAAAAAGCATAAAACAAAACTTTACTGGAGATCAAAATGCATAGTTTCTTACACATTAAAAATGACCATAAACCTTATACAAAATAACACAACTTAAAGCAGGGTTTCCATTCCGTTTTTTGAATTTTTATAAATATGACCTTTCATTTATCTTTCTTTCAATCTTTACATTACTGCTTACTACGTCTAAAAGTCCCGCCGTTCTGCTGAGTTATATTAAATAAATACCTGGATTAGTTGGGATGCAGCGATGACGTGCCCGAACAAAACACCCGTCCCAATCTCGCGCATGTGCAATACTGCTGCAGCGCCGCGCCATCAATGACTTGGGTTGCCATCGCAACGAGCGTCGGCTGCGATAGTGTACGCCATTGTGATGGCAACAGATCAACAACAAACCGGGAGGGACCGTATAGGATAGACATTGCCTGCTCTGCCAGGTTTGGAAATGGCGCCGAGATGACTTCCTGCCTAGCAATAACAAGATTCTCGTACAGGGGAGGTGCACGGCTGAATGACTCCACATTTCCCAGGAGCATTAGCGCAGTTAGGAGCCGAGGTAGCTGACGTCAAGATCCTAGGTGGATAGGAAGGCAGATTTTGTGGTTCCGCATAGCAACAGGCATTTCAAGGTGGGTAAAATAAAATGTTTTTTTTTTTTTTAGGTGTAATCTACAGTTTAAAGCAAATTTTTTTTTTGGTGGAACCTCCACTTTAAACATACACCCCTGTTCCCAATGTCCCAAAAACACAATCAATACTTGGCTCTGGTAGTTGAATGCAGGGTCGGCCGAAAGACATTGTGCTGCCTGGGACCAAGAATGAAATGCTACCCCCCCCCCCCAAAAAAAAATCCACCCATCAAAAGGCCCCCACAGTCATTATTTTATATCCTAACTAAAGGGGACCCGTCATGGCTCTATATATGTATAAAGGAGTAAAAAGAGGACCTGTCGTGGCTCTATACATTTATAAAGAGGACCTGTTATGGCTCTATACAGGTATATAGGAGTATAAAGAGGACCTGTCATGGTTTTATACATGTATAAAGAGGACCTGTTATGGCTTTATACATGTAAAGGAATATAAAGAGGACCTGTCATGGCTCTATACATGTAAAGGAATATAAAGAGTACTTGTCATGGCTCTATACATGTATAAAGAGGACCTGTCATGGCTCTATACATGTATGAAGAGTACTTGTCATGTACTTGTCATGGCTCTATACAAGTATAAAGAGGACCTGTCATGGCTCTATACATGTATATAGGAGCATAAAGAGGACCTGTCATGGCTTTATATATGTATATGGGCATATATAGAGGACCTGTCATGGCTCTATACATGTATATAGAGGACCTGTCATAGCTTTATACATGTAAAGGAATATAAAGAGTACTTGTCGTGGCTCTATACATGTATAAAGAGGACCTGTCATGGCTCTATACATGTAAAGGAATATAAAGAGTACTTGTCGTGGCTCTATACATGTATAAAGAGGACCTGTCATGGCTCTATACATGTAAAGGAATATAAAGAGTACTTGTCGTGGCTCTATACATGTATAAAGAGGACCTATCCGTGCATATAGGCGAATAAAAGGACTTGTCAGGGCTCTATACATGTATATAGGAGTAAAAAGGGACCTGTGCATGGCTGGCAGCAGCGATGTCTTTTGCGCAAACTTATCAAATCAATGTACACTAATTGTGTTTTTTTTGGTACCAAAAAGATGTAGAAGAATACATATTGGCCTAAACTGATGAAGATTTTTTTTACATTTTTGGGATATTTATTATAGCAAAAAAGTAAAAAATATATATATACTTTTTTTCATTTTCGCTATTTTGTTGTTTATAGCGCAAACAATAACAACTTGCAGAGGTGATCAAATATCACCAAAAGAGAGCTCTATTTGTGGGGAAAAAAAGGACATCAATTTTTTTTGGGTACTGTGTTGCATGACCGCGCAATTGTCAGTTAAAGATACACAGAGCCGTATCGCAAAAATTAGCCAGGTCATTAAAGGGGTTGTAAAGGTTCATGTTTTTTCACCTTATTAATGCATCCTATGCATTAAGGTGAAAAAACACCTGGCAATGACGGCCCCCCCACAGCACCCCGTTTTACTTACCTGAGCCCATTTACCTGCTGTGCGTGTCACCCGGCATCCTCTTCTCCATGGAGTCTGGCCGTTGATTGGATAGATTGATAGCAGTGCAGCCATTGGCTCGTGCTGCTGTCAATCATCCAATGACGCGGCCCATGGGGGGCGGGACCAAGTCATACACGCTGTGTCTATGGACGCAGCGTGTATGACAGGGAGCGTGCCCGCAAGCTAACCCCCTTGGGTGAGAGCTTCCCAGAAGGGGGTTAGCTGATGCAGGGAGGAACCGAGACAGCCGCCGAGGAACCTGAGAACAGCAGGATCAGGGCCACTCTGTGCAAAATTAACTGCACAGTGGAGGTAAGTATAACATGTTTGTTATTTAAAAAACAATAAAAAACAAAGCCATACAACCCCTTTAAGTGGGCAAATCCTTCCAGTCCTTAAGTGGTTAATCAGGGCTGGGCAAGGCAAGTCCCTCTCAGGCTCTCGTGTCTCATACAACTTGTGATGTGTGTTTGTACTTACAGTTTTGCTTTGGACGCCACCACCAGTTGCGGATGGTCACTTGCCACACGTTGTGGATTGTCACTTGCCATGTCACTTGCCACACGTTGCGGATTCACACTTGCCACAATGTCACCTGCCACATGTTGCGGATGTTTACGTGCCACACGTTGCGGATTATCACTTGCCACGACTTCACCTGCCACACGTTGCATGTTGTCACTTGCCACGTCACATGCCACACATTGCAGGTTGTCACTTGCCACAACGTCACCTGCCACACATTGCATATTGTCACCTGCCACACATTGCGAATTGTCACCTGCCACACGCTGCGGATTGTCACTTGCCACAACGCCACCTGCCACACGTTGCGGATGGTCACGTTCCAACATTCCGGATTGTCACTTGCCACAACATCACCTGCCACACGTTGCGGATTGTCACTTGCCACGATGTTACCTGCCACACGTTGTGGATTGTCACTTGCCACAATGTCATCTACCACATGTTGCGGATTGTCACTTGCCACGACGTCACCTGCCACACGTTGCGTATTGTCACTTTCCACACATTGAGTATTGTCACTTGCCACACGTTGTAGATTGTCACGTCACCTGCCACACGTCACTTGCATGTGTCCCAGATTGAAGGCAGGCAGCAGAGAAATTACGAAGAGAGAAGGGAGTGTAGGTATGGCGCTGTTCTAGTGGGAGTAGAGTCAGCCTGACGCTGACAGTACAACAAAGTAAAAAAAGACCTATCTAATTGTTATATATGCACATATATATATTTTTTTTCCACATATAGTTACATAGTTACATAGTTAGTCAGGTTGAAAAAAGACACAAGTCCATCCAGTTCAACCACAAAAAACAAAATAAAAAAACACAGTAAAATCCTATACACCCAACTTCATACCCACAGTTGATCCAGAGGAAGGCAAAAAACCCCAGCGGAGCATGATCCAATTTGCTACAGCAGGGGAAAAAATTCCTTCCTGATCCCCCGAGAGGCAATCGGATTTACCCTGGATCAACTTTACCTACAAATCTTAGTACTCAGTTATATTCTGTACATTTAGGAAAGAATCCAGACCTTTCTTAAAGCAATCTACTGATCTGGCCAGAACCACCTCTGGAGGGAGTCTGTTCCACATTTTCACAGCTCTTACTGTGAAAAAACCTTTCCGTATTTGGAGGTGAAATCTCTTTTCCTCTAGACGTAAAGAGTGCCCCCTTGTCCTCAGTGATGACCGTAAAGTGAATAACTCAACACCAAGTTCACTGTATGGACCTCTTATATATTTGTACATGTTGATCATATCCCCCCTTATTCTCCTCTTCTCAAGAGTGAATAAATCTAGTTCCTCTAATCTTTCCTCATAGCTGAGCTCCTCCATGCCTCTTATCAATTTGGTTGCTCTTCTCTGCACTTTCTCCAGTTCTCCTATATCCTTTTTGAGAACTGGTGCCCAAAACTGAACTGCATATTCCAGATGAGGTCTTACTAATGATTTGTACAGGGGCAAAATTATATCTCTGTCTCTGGAGTCCATACCTCTCTTAATACAAGAAAGGACTTTGCTCGCTTTGGAAACCGCAGCTTGGCATTGCATGCCATTATTGAGCTTATGATCAACTAAAACCCCCAGATCTTTCTCCACTACAGACCCCCCCAGTTGTACTCCCCCTAGTATGTATGATGCATGCATATTCTTAGCCCCCAAGTGCATAACTTTACATTTATCTACATTAAACCTCATCTGCCACTTAGTCGCCCAATCAGACAGAGCATTGAGGTCGGCTTGTAAATTGGAGACATCCTGTAAGGACGTTATTCCACTGCATAGCTTGGTGTCATCTGCAAAGACAGAAATGTTACTTTTGATCTCAGACCCAATATCATTTATAAATATATTGAAAAGTAAGGGTCCCAGCACTGAACCTTGGGGTACACCACTGATAACATTGGACCATTCAGAGTAAGAATCATTAACCACGACTCTCTGAATTCTGGCTTTCAGCCAGTTTTCTATCCATTTACAAACTGATATATCCAATCCTGTAGACCTTACCTTACACATGAGCTGTGTGTGCGGAACTGTATCGAACGCTTTTGCAAAATCCAAATATATCACGTCCACAGCCACGCCTCTGTCCAGGGTTTTACTTACCTCTTCATAAAAGGAAATCAGGTTTGTCTGACAACTTCTGTCTTTCATGAATCCATGTTGACTGCTGCTTAAATAGTTTTTTTCCAGCAAGAACTCATCCATGTGGTCTTTTATTAAACGTTCCAGTATCTTCCCAACTATAGAAGTTAAACTAACAGGTCTATAGTTACTTGGTAAAGACTTTGTTCCCTTTTTAAATATGGGCACCACATTGGCCCTGCGCCAATCCAGTGGTACTATTCCTGTCTTTAATGAGTCCCTAAATATTAGATACAGTGGCTTTGAAATGACATATACATTATATATTTTTTTGTGGTTATTGTAAAAGTTGTTTGTTTTTATGGTAAGGATCCCCTAAATCTGATATAGGGGAATGCACGCTTTATAAGAGCACCATTCAATACGTGTTTGGCACAGATATGTATGTATGCGTTTTTTGCATTTTTCTGAAAAGAATACTTGTATATGAGCACTTGGTACACATTTATAAATACACATATACTTGGTGGATTGTCAATAGAGGTGATATGCACTGGGGCCAGCAATTGTAACTAGTGCCCAGAAGTAGGTGGATACAGACTAACCATCAGGGTATCGCAATCTATACACTACACTTATGAGAAGCAGAGTCACTGAGGATTATGGTATCTGGAATTGCCTCCTCCCAGCCACGTACTACTTCCAAGGTTTCTGGGGACTTAACACCATCACTATAAGGTTTGACATATGTCTTCCTATGCTTCTATGCCTCTAAAACTGCCAGAATCCCATTCCCTCGCCTCTTGTTTGTTCTGTGGTGTTGCAAGAATGGTGTCTGCATAAAGCGGGATTTGAGGAAAGGAACTCCTCTTCCTCCCACTGCTCTGCCTCAAGTGCCCTGTTCACAATGCCACGCAGAGTATATTCCAGAAGGAACACAAGAGGGATTGGGGTTATTTAATAAAGGCAAATCCACTTTGGACTACAAGTGCACTTGGAAGTGCAGTCACTGTAAATCGGAGGGAAAGCTCTGCTAATGTTATCATCCAATCATGTGCAAGCTAAAATGCTGTTTTTTATTTTCCTTGCATGTCCCCCTCAGATCTATAGCGACTGCACTTCCAAGTGCACTTGCAGTGCAAAGTGGATTTGCCTTTAGTAAATAACCCCCATTGTGTCACTGCATGTATTGTCTTGGCTCACCATCCTTGTGGCCTCCTCAAATGGTGACAGTATGGTGACATCCATCCTTTATCAGCAGCCATTGGCATGGGGGGGGGAGGAGCCAAGCTGCCCTAAGCCTGTTCTTCTGCCACTCATTGAATGGCTCCTTGAAAGCTTAGGGGGTAATGGTTGTGAGGGGTGGAACTGACAGATCTTGCATAATCACCACAAGCTGTATGGAGACATGGTGGCAAAATAAGCATCAGCGCTGGGCCCTGTCCTGCATCCTTCCGTGTTGCAAGCAGAGTTATCCAGTGTGCTGTGAATGAAGTATATCATCCCTGACCATGCTTACTGGTCCACGTGTAAGCAGTAATGTGGATCTTTGCATCTGACTAAGACCCAACGGTGCCAAAACATTGCCTTCCATGTGATGGTACAGAGCTAGAATGGCCTTGCGTGAAAATAAATAGCGACTGGGAAGCTGCCATTGTGGTACAGCACATTCTGTAAATTCACGGAAGGGGCAAAATCCACCACATGGCAGGAGTTTTACAGCTATTTGGACAAGCTGAAATTTGGACGCTGTGCATGTGGGTGGCAGTTAGTGTGTGTGTGTGTGTGTGTTTTTTATGTATATATATATATATATATATATATATATATATATATATATATATATATATATATATATATAAAATATAAAATGCGTCTAGAGTAAAAGAGATTTCATCTCCAAATACGGAAAGGTTTCTTCACAGTAAGAGCTGTAAAATTGTGGAATAGACTCCCTACAGAGGTGGTTCTGGCCAGCTCAGTAGATTGCTTTAAGAAAGGCCTAGATTATTTCCTAAATGTACATAATATAACTTAATATAACTGGGTACTAACATTTATAGGTAAAGTTGATTCAGGGGAAAATCTGATTGCTTCTCGGGGTATCAGGAAGTAATTTTTTCCCCTGCTGTAGCACAACGTATCATGCTCTGCTGGGGTTTTTTGCCTTCCTCTCAATCAACTGTGGAACCCACAGTTGATCGCGAGGAAGGCGAAAAACCCCAGCAGAGCATGATCCATTGTGCTACAGCAGGGGGAAAAATTGGGTATATGGGATTGTATTATAAAATATATATATATACTGTATATATATATATATATATATATATATTTTTCCAACTTATGTGTGTGTGTGTGTGTATGTATGTATATATATATATATATATATCTATCTATATATATAAAACTCAATGTGTGTGTGTGTGTATGTATGTATGTATGTATGTTCCAGCATCGCGTCCAAACGGCTAAAGATATTAACATGAAACTTGGCACACATGTTACTTATATGTCAGCAACAAACATAGGATAGGTGGTTTAACCCTTACCCACCCCCATTTGCCATGGTCAGGGTTTTCCTTTAAAGTCCCATTCAACTCTATGGGAAATACATGTTACTTCATAACTTCCAAACGGCTGTAGATATTTCGATAACACTTGGTCACATGTTACTTATATGTCCACTTAAACTATAGGATAGTTAATTTATCCCTTAACTACCCCCATTTGTGAGGGTCTGGGTTTTTGTTTAAAGTCCCATGCAAATCAATGGGAAATGTATGTTCCCACATAACTTCTGTACGCCTGGAGATATTTCAATAATACCTGGTACACATATTACTTATATGCCAAATAAAAATATATGACAGTTAAATTAACCCTTACCTACACCCTTATATAAAAGATGGGTATATTTATATTACTATGATTTTCCTCCCCAAAAGGTTAAGATAGGAAGACCGGGCAACGCCGGGTATTCAGCTAGTATCTATATATATAAAACTCAACGTGTGTGTGTATGTATGTTCCAGCATCACGTCCAAACGGCTAAAGATATTAACATGAAACTTGGCACACATGTTACTTATATGTCAGCAACAAACATAGGATAGGTGGTTTAACCCTTACCCACCCCCATTTGCCATGGTCGGGGTTTTTCTTTAAAGTCCCATTCAACTCTATGGGAAATACGTTACTTCATGTTCCAGCATCACGTCCAAACGGCTAAAGATATTAACATGAAACTTGGCACACATGTTACTTATATGTCAGCAACAAACATAGGATAGGTGGTTTAACCCTTACCCACCCCCATTTGCCATGGTCGGGGTTTTCCTTTAAAGTCCCATTCAACTCTATGGGAAATACATGTTACTTCATAACTTCCAAACGGCTGTAGATATTTCGATAACACTTGGTCACATGTTACTTATATGTCCACTTAAACTATAGGATAGTTAATTTATCCCTTAACTACCCCCATTTGTGAGGGTCGGGGTTTTTGTTTAAAGTCCCATGCAAATCAATGGGAAATGTATGTTGCCACATAACTTCTGTACGCCTGGAGATATTTCAATAATACCTGGTACACATATTACTTATATGCCAAATAAAAATATATGACAGTTAAATTAACCCTTACCTACACCCTTATATAAAAGATGGGTATATTTATATTACTATGATTTTCCTCCCCAAAAGGTTAAGATAGGAAGACCGGGCAACGCCGGGTATTCAGCTAGTATATATATATATACAGTACAGACCAAAAGTTTGAACACACCTTCTCAATCAAAGAGTTCTTTATTTTCATGACTATGAAAATTGTAGATTCACACTGAAGGCATCAAAACTAAATATAAAAATAAATAAAATATATTTCATATTCTAGGTTCTTCAACGTAGCCACCCTTTGCTTTGATTACTGCTTGGCACACTCTTGGCATTCTCTTGATGAGCTTTCAAAGGTAGTCACCTGGCACAGCACCCCATCACTCTCCTTCTTGGTCAAATAGCCTTTACACAGCCTGGAGGTGTGTTTGGGGTCATTGTCCTGTTGAAAAATAAATGATGATCCAACTAAACGCAAACCGGATGGAATAGCATGCTGCTGCAAGATGCTGTGGTAGCCATGCTGGTTCAGTATGCCTTCAATTTTGATTAAATCCCCAACAGTATCACCAGTAAGGCACCCCCACACCATCACACCTCCTCCTCCATGCTTCGCGGTGGGAACCAGGCATGTAGAGTCCATCCGTTCACCTTTTCTGCGTCGCACAAAGACACGGGGGTTGGAACCAAAGATCTCAAGTTTGGACTAATCAGACCAAAGCACAGATTTCCACTGGTCTAATGTCCATTCCTTGTGTTCTTTAGCCCAAATAAGTCTCTTCTGCTTGTTGCCTTTCTTTAGCAGTGGTTTCCTAGCAGATATTCTACCATGAAGGCCTGATTCACACAGTCTCCTCTTAACAGTTCTAGAGATGTGTCTGCTGCAAAAGGTGGCTACTTTGAAGAACCTAGAATATGAAATATATTTTCAGTTGTTTCACACTTTTTTGTTATGTATAATTCCACATGTGTTAATTCATAGTTTTGATGCCTTCAGTGTGAATCTACAATTTTCATAGTCATGAAAAAGAAGAAAACTCTTTGATTGAGAAGGTGTGTCCAAACTTTTGGTCTGTACTGTGTATATATATATATATTTATATATATATATATATACACACCAATTTTTTTTCTGATGCAGCAGCTGGGGTATAGAAATTTGCTATACTTTATAGCTGGTGGGGTGCTGCTGGCAGACAAGTTGCAAGGACCTGTGGCACCCTTTGCTATACCATCATTGCTCTTGCCAGCAGGCTGAGTGGTGGTACCTGTCAGAAACCATAATTCAGACTGAGACAGCTGTACAGTTAAATCACACTTGTTTAATAATAAAAATAAAAAGGTAAACAGAGTAAGCGTAGTCAAAACATAGCCAGAGTTCAGTAACCGGATCGGGTAGTCGGCCAAGCCAATGTCCAAGAGCCAGCGATAAAGGTAGTAGTACAGCAAGCAGGATCTGTAGCCAGAGGGAACGTCAGTCAAGTAGGTCTTCAACAGGAACGCAGGAGAAAGTCTCTTGTGATGTTAACATAGGCAAAGGCATACAGCAAATTAACTGGAAGGCTTTAAGGAGGCAGAGCTGACGAGAAGGATCAAAAACCGGTGGATCACTGTGGAGAGATGGGAGTTGGCAATTAGCTGACAGCTGAGCTGCCAGCACAGAGAAGGAAGGGCTGAGCCCAGCCCTGACAGTACCCAAATGGCTGATGTTTTTGCCACAATTGATCTGCTTGCGGTAGAAAGTGCAAATCGCAACAGTGCGATCAGCTGCACATGTACTAAAAAGCCCATACAGTTGAGCTGTGAGAAGAGAGCCGGGAGAGAACCGCTCCATAAAATGATGGAATAGGGTGGCTTCTCTCTACTCTTTCATGATGGCTGCCTCTGGAGGACATCCTGCCTCCTTAGAGTCGGTTCACACAGGGGCAACACGACTTTCAGCACGACTTTGGGAGGCAACTTGGACACGATTTGAGTATGAATCATCAGGCAACTTACAAGGCAACTTCAAGTTGCCTCCAAGACAGGAGGCTTTCCAGTGACCAATCAAACAAGAATCAGCTCTGTGGGAGGGAAGGGGAGGGAGGGGTTTGCCTGAGAAATGTATGTTATCTTCCTGGAAAGTTGCTTCAGTTAAGACAGTGATCAGACTTCTGAGGCAACTTCCATCGAAATCAATGGGTACAAGTTGCCTAGAAGTCTGATTAAAGTAGTACAGGAACCTTTTCTAAAGTCGGAGCGACTTCAGTAGTGTACATTAAGATGGCTCCATTCACTTCCATTGATTTTCTCAACCGCGCGACTTGGGGAGACTTCAAGTCGGATCCCAGGTCGCCCCTGTGTGAACCGGCTCTTAGGCCCCGTACATACGTCCGAGGAACTCGACGTGCCAAACACATCGAGTTCCTCGTCGAGTTCTGTGTTGAAGCCGCCGAGGATCTCAGCGGGCCAACTTTCCTCATTGAACAACGAGGAAATAGAGAACATGTTGAAAAGTGTACACACGACCGAGTTTCTCGGCAGAATCCAGCTCCGATCGAGTTTCTGGCTGAATTCTGCCGAGAAACTCGGTCGTGTGTATGGGGCCTTAGGGTTGTTTCTGCCCCTCATTTTCCTCCTCTGCTCCATCCGACACCCAAGTCCCATCAGTGATGACATCATCATTCCCTCCATCCTCATAAGTAAAACCAACTTGGCAATACACTGGGGCTGGGGGAACATGACTGCCAATTTGTTGTTTATCTGTGTTTCCCCACTCTCTGTAGGCTCATGTTGCTCCCTTTTTCTACCTTGGAACCAACATCAGAACTAAACAGAGACACTAATGTCCTGCCTGATGAACGGACCTCATCCACATTTGCCTAGAACCCCAGTTGAAGTCCTATAGTGACGAAACCGGTAGGGTGATAGTTCTATTGTAACTCCACTGCTGACTTATTGGAAACTCTCCCATACTTATCCAAGGTGGGAGTACCTGCTGCTATTTTTTCAGCTTGCTGTGGTTTTTTATTTGATTTTTTTAGCTTGCTGTTTGTCTTTTACCTTCAGTGTGGCTTTGCAAGCCTTTTCACTATTTTACTTTTGAATTTTGCCATATGAGTGCAATAAAAAAACTTTTTTACACTATGAGGAGCACCTCTATATGTTTTTCCTTTGCATAACAATTGGGATGTTTGGAGCACTTCTGATGAGCTGATTCCTGCCACAACACTCTATTCTGGACAATCGAGACCACCTGAGGCTATCTTTGGTTCTGACCATCTGAAGGGGAGACTCCCAGATCCAGACGCCAGTCTGTACAAGCTCTAACGACCCTCCCACCGTACGGTGAGGTTGAGGGTCCACCTTTTCTGGTAAGAGTACCCACCCTTTAATCAATGCCCATGTGTGAAGAGTGTTATGTATATTGAAGATTCTGGCTCCACTCCAACAATTGAAGATCATATGTGTGCTTTCAAAGACTTTTCCTGTACACTGTTATGGTGTCACGTTCACTGACTTATTCAGTCATTCATACATTTAAGGTGTATTTACCTTTTTTTGAAACATACTACCACGTTTGGTTCATATATTTAGTAAGGGTTTGTGTTTTTAGATCACTTGAATGTTATCTTTGTTCACTATCCACTTTTTCTCAGCGATTGTCTGAGAGGGAACAGGTGCTCTGAACTCATACAGACATCATCTTCTACCAATTTTTTGGCACCACCATATACACTTATATCTGAGGATTTTTGGTCTATGTGGTTGTTTTTACCTCACAGGTTCACATATTTTGGGACTAGAGTAGTCAGTGATGCAGATCATTTGACTATCAGGTTCATTTTATTTACATCCTTTTAAGGGTTTATTTATTCATTTTGGGCGCTACATTTTCTCACAACATTTTCACCTAGTATCCACTTTGGTATGTTGGCAGCCTGACTCACGACACCTAGTGGTTTGCGCAATATTATTTTATTATTATTGTTTTTCACATTTGCCTATAGACACAGAGACTGCTGCCCCCCTCATAATGGCATGGGAACATCTGCATCACATTGTTGGCTTCTCAAACATGATGAGGGGGGTCTTATTACCCAAATTCAATAAAAACTGTGAAATGTATGATTGGGTGCACTTTATTAATGGAAAAGTGGTGTTTGGTGCACTTTAAATTGAGGACTAATGGGGACAGAAATGTAAAAACTATAAAAAAAAGGGGGGGGGGGGTACACCAGCATTGCAGTAAGAAAAGCTGTGTCTGACAATTTAAAAAAGGGGGCATATAGGAGACATGTAAAAGGTTATACAGCACTGTATACAACATTACATGTTATGTAATGCTGAGTTAAACACTGTACTACACTAACACACTACAGTTTACTCATACACTATACTAACACACTACACTGAGGCCCCGTACACACGACCAAGTTTCTTGGCAGAATTCAGCCAGAAACTCGATCGGAGCTGGATTCTGCCGAGAAACTCGGTTGTGTGTACACTTTTCAACGAGGAACTCGTCGGGCCAAATAGAGAACATGTTCTCTATTTCCTTGTTGTTCAATGGGGAAAGTCGGCCCGCCGGCGGCTTTAACACTGAACTTGACGAGGAACTCGATGTGTTTGGCACGTCGAGTTCCTCACACGTGTGTACGGGACCTGACACTATAGTATACTCACACACTATACTAATGCTACACTAACACACTACAATGACACTACAATATACTCACACACTATACTAACACTACACTAACACACTACCTAAGCGCTACAC
Source organism: Rana temporaria (assembly GCF_905171775.1). Taxonomy (NCBI): domain Eukaryota; kingdom Metazoa; phylum Chordata; class Amphibia; order Anura; family Ranidae; genus Rana; species Rana temporaria. The sequence continues at coordinate 340,913,399 of NC_053490.1, forward strand.
TAACACTCTGCACTCAGAGTCACAATAATTGAACACACTAAGGCCCAGATTCACGTACATCGGCGCATCTTTATGCCGGCGTAGCACATCTCATATGCGCTACGCCGACGCAACTTAGAGAGACAAGCTCCGTATTCTCATAGCAAATGCATCCAATTTTGCGCCGGCGTAACGTAAATTTGTTGGTGTAAGGAAGGAAGGAAGTGGGCGTGATCCATTTAAATGAAGCGTGACCCCATGCAAATGAAGGGCCGAACAAACGGCGCATGCGCCGTGAAGTGATCGTGTGTTCTGCGCCCCTCTGCGCATGCTCACAACTACGCCCGGCATAAACCCTGAGATACGCCGGCCCACCGTTTACGCCCAGGGCATTAATACGCCCAGACATGCGCCCGTCGAGTGCAAAAGTACACCCGTCTGTTTGTTAGTGGTGTAAGTGCTTTTGCTATTTTCCTTTGTGCCATGTCTGATCGTCGTAGTGGTAGTAGGAAGAAAAACTTCTCCCCAGAGGAGAGGGCCATTATATTATCGGCCATGGAGAGATATGATGCCCGCCTCCATGGGGCACAAAGTAAGGACACCAGCAAGGGGAAGAGGGATGCGGATAACCACCCAGGTCAATGCCCTAGGGAATGAGGTGAGGAGGCCCCAGGACATTGCCAAGAAAATGAACGACCTGCGCAGGAAGGTCAAGGAGAAGCTGGGCAAGATGAGGAGGCATGCCAGCGCCACTGGAGTTGGACCAGCCTCTACTATTAGGCTGACTCCTGAGGAGCAGGTGGTTGCCCGGTGCCTTGAGCGGGAGCAAGTGGAGGGAGTGGAGGGCTATGACGCAGTTGAGCCGGCCTTGAGGACAGGTAAGTGTGTTTTTTCTCCTATCTGGTGTGTAGCATGTGAGGGGGTGGAAGGGAACATGTGACAAGTGTGTGGGTCCACCAACATGTGAATGTTTTGTGTCATCCGCAGATGTCCAGGAGGGAGCTGGGCCATCATCTGCCTCTGCCCGTCCCACACCTTCATCCCCTCAGCATCATGCCCCTGACCCTCAGGGAAGCCAAGAGGCATTGGTGGAGGCGAGTGTTGCCCAGACCTCCAACGACGAGGTGTTTGATGAGGATGCGGTCCATATGGGTGAGGAGGTGTCCCTGTTTTTGGAGGAGTCCTCCCTCTCAGCTGATCCGTGGCGGAACGTCAAGCCCCATCGCATCCAGCCCCTCAGGATCCATCCCCAACACACCCACTTCCTCAAGTCCCTCCCCCTATGCCAGGCCTCAAGCCTCTCCTGGCCCCAGGAAGGCTACCAGGAAGACCGAGGGGGTTCCTGACTTCCTGCCAGAAAGTCGTGGCCGTGGCCGTGGCAGCAGGCTTGGCCCACGACAGGGCAACTGATTTTTTGGTTTTGCTTTTTTTTTGCTCTGGTGAAGAGCGTTTTTGTTTATTTTTCCTCGGGTCATGAGGTTTTTTTTATTTTCTATTACTGCACACGGTTAGGCGTGCAGATTATAGTGTGACTGGTGTGTGAATGTGGGGGTGACACCCTCGGTCGTTGGGGAGAAGTGATCGCCACGACCCGTGTGAATGTGATATGAATGGTCAGCGACATAATTGGAGCCTTGGCGTGGCGTTGCTGCTCCCAAGTCCTGCATGGTGGACTTGGGCTAATCCAATGTGATGTGGATGTGGTGTGTGTGAGCTAGGGACCAAAGTGGTGTGCATGCGTGTATTCTCCTTGTGCCATGATGAATGTGTGTGTTTAACGTGCAAAGATGTGTTCCACGAGGCAACTCCTGACTGCTGTTCCCTCAGCAGACGGGGTAGCCTCGGGCAGGGGGGGAATGTCTGGTTCGGGGGTCAGGTCATCACGTATGTCAATGTCCAGGCCTTTTCTCTCGGCAAAGTTGTGCAGAATGCAACATGCACCGATGATCTGGCACACGAAGTTGGGGGAATACAACAGGGTCCCCCCGGACTTATCCAGGCATCGGAAACGGGACTTCAGGATGCCAAATGTGCGCTCCACCACTGCACAGGTACGTATGTGTGCTTCATTGTATTTCTGCTCTCCTCTGGTTTGGGGAATCCTGGAATGGAGTCATGAGATGGTGCCCAAGTGCATATGCCGAGTCACCTGGAAGGGAAAAGACAGGAGGATATTAGTCGTGCATGTGCCCCTCGTGATGTCTGCATCATGGGGTCGGACAGTCATGCCTGACTCCCATGTCACTCACCAACCAGCCAGCTGTCCCCGTACACGTTCTGTTCAAATTCCGTTGGGATGGTGCTTTGACGGTATATGTAGCTGTCGTGGCTGGACCCTGGGTGTTTGGCACAGACATATGAGGCATTGGGCATCGACTATCACCTGTACGTTGATGGAATGCCAGTGCTTCCGATTGCGGTATATTTGCTCTGTGGCCTGAGGGGGCCGTAGTGCCACATGTGTGCAATCAATGGCCCCCACGGTGCGTGGGAATCCGGCAATACTGACAAAATCCGCCATTGCCTTATGCTGCAGGTGCTCCTGGGTGGGTCTGATGATGTGGTGGGACATGCGTCTGAGGATTGCGGGGACAACCTGGTGCACACATCTGCTCATGCTGGTTTGTGACATCCCAGCCACAACTCCACTTGTACGCTGAAAAGATCCACTGGCGAGGAAATGCAGTGTTGCCAGTACATTGACCAGTGGCTCCACTGCATGTGAGCGGTGTGTCTGGCTGGTGATGTCATCATGCAGGGTTGTGGCTAATTACAGGATGGCATCAGTGTTGAATCTGAAGATACGATACACCTCCTAATCCCCTATGCCAAAGACGTTCATGCGCGTTCGGTATATCCTCTCCTGTGCCCTCCTCCTTCTACGCGCCTGGGCACACACTAGTAGTGCTATGACCATGCCTGCCCCTGGCATGTTGGCATACGGATGTGTTGTCCTGCAAGTGTGGTTGCTCAGCTCTTCCGTAACGGTGCTGCTGAAGCTGCTCTCCAGCTGACCTGCACACGTCTGGTGCAAAGTTACCCCTGCTTTATGAGGGGTAACTTTAGGCCAGACGTACAGCTTACGCGCACCGCGCGTAGCCTGCGCCGGACAAACGTATGTTCGGGAATCGGCGTATTTCCCTCATTTGCATATTTGAATACAAAATCAATGGGAGCACCAGATGCGCCCAGCGTAAATATGAGCCCACGCTACGCCGGCGTAGAAAAGTTACGTCGGTCGGAAGAAGCCTATTTTCAGGCATATCTGGTTCTGTGGGTACGGCGCATAGATACGCCGGCGTATATATACACTTACGCCGCGCATCTCGAGATACGCCGGCGTAACTTCTTTGAGAATCTGGGCCTAACTTGTTAGTAGAAAACAAATCCCTGCTCTAACTATATTCTCTCCAACATACTGCAAAAAGCTTCCTATGGGAGGAAACATTTTATAGTGTGTGGTGGGACTATGAGCACTGATCCGTGATTAGAGAAAGTCATCTTTCCTTTGTCCAATCAGGGCTCTGAAAGTACTCTGTTCCCTAATTGGCAAAGCCTTGCACCTGACCAGCAGTCAGGTGCAAGGCTTTATCCAGTTGGGGCCCTAGAATGCACTGTGAAGTGCACAGTGCATTGTGGGGTGCTTGGCAGATGAACATCCAGCCGAGCTCTTCTAAAATTCGGGTGTTCGTCGAGCTGGCAAACATGCAATTGTGACGGTAGTAGAAATCATCCCCGTCAAGCAGTCCCTTCTTCCCATAAAAGAAAATCACAGAATAATCCATACATGAGCCAAAGCTTAATGCTGGAACAAGACACACTTTAATGGCAGCATGCTGCTAGTTATATATACAGTTTACAAGCTAATCCTCAATGAAATCTCAACCCTCTTTTCACACACTGGGGGCTTCCGTACAGATTATAGGTAGACACTTCGGCGCCGACCCTGAAGACACATTTCTTTAGATAATGACATCAGTGAAGTTAATTACTAGTTGTAACAGAATACGTTATCTAGACAGCTTGGCCTCGCATATAGAAGAGGTAATTACCACAATGAAGCAATCAGAATAATTAACATGAGCCACTTATCTAATCATTTAGCCTGACGATACAATACACATCTCTTAAGGGTAAACACAGGTCTTCTTCACACAACACACAGACCTTAAAATAGCAGGGAGAGAATTAGACTGAAGCATATAGGCAATTGCATAAGAGTCCTTCACAATGGCCCCCCTTTTTCTCCCTGCTCCGGCAACTCGGTTGGACCTTTCCTGGTCCAGTAGGGTTGACGGGTTCAGAGCTTTTAGTCCGAGGTTAACTCCGTTTGGCATGACAATCCATCGGCATTCCCGTTTTGCTTGCCTGGGCGATAATGAATCGTAAAGTCATAGGGCTGTAAGGCCAAGCTCCAGCGTAGCAAACGGGCGTTGTCCCCTGAAACCCGGTTAAGCCACACCAAGGGGTTGTGATCGGTGATGAGAGTGAAAGCCCGGCCATAAAGGTAAGGTGTGAGTTTTTTGAGTGCCCATACCAAGGCCAAACACTCTTTTTCAATGGTGGCGTAACTGACCTCCCTTGGCAACAGCTTCCGACTCAGGTATGCCACCGGGTGCTCTCCTCCATCATCCCCGATCTGGCTTAGTACTGCCCCCAGTCCAAACATTGAAGCATCTGTGTGGACAATAAATCTTTTGTTAGGATCTGGGGTAACCAACACCGGAGCATTAACCAGAGCAGTCTTTAGTGCTTGGAAAGCCACCTCGCATTCCGGGGACCACAGGACTTGTTGGGGTAGCTTATTTTTGGTCAAGTCGGTCAGGGGTTTGGCCAGGGCGCTATAGTCGGGTACAAAGCGTCTGTAATAGCCGGCTGTGCCCAAGAAAGCCATGACTTGTGTCTTGGTGTGGGGAGTGGGCCAATTGGCAACGGCCTCGATCTTAGCTGGCTCCGGCCGTTGCTTACCACATCCTACTCGGTGGCCCAAATATTGTACCTCCGCCATACCCAAATGACATTTGTCGGGTTTCAGGGTCAGCCCGGCCCCCTTGATCCTATCCAATACTACCCCTACGTGCTCTAGGTGCGCTTTCCATGTATCGCTGTAGATGGCGATGTCATCCAGGTAAGCGCATGCGAAGCTCTGGAGACCCCCAAGTAACTGATCCACCATCCGTTGGAAGGTTGCCGGGGGGTTCTTCAGCCCGAACGGCATAACCCGGAATTGGTATAGGCCGAACGGGGTGATGAAGGCCGACTTGAGTCTGGCATCTTCTGCTAGGGGAATCTGCCAATATCCCTTGCATAGGTCTATTGTGGTCAGATACTTCCCTGCAGAGATACGGTCAAGCAGCTCGTCCATCCGTGGCATCGTATAGGCGTCCGTAACTGTCTTGTCGTTGAGGCGCCGGTAATCTACACAGAAGCGGGTTGTCCCATCCTTCTTTGGCACTAAGACTACCGGCGAGGCCCAAGGACTTTCTGAGGGTTCGATTACGCCTAGCCGAAGCATCTCATCTATTTCCTTCCGCATCCCTTCCCGGACTGCTTCGGGGATATGGTAAGGAGGCTGTCTCAGGGGTGCCTGTCCTGGAGTCTCCACCTTGTGTATGGCTAGGAGTGTGTATCCAGGCTCCTGAGAGAATGTGGCCTGTTTTCTTTCTAGTAAGCGGCCAGCTTGAGCCCGCTCCTGGGGTTCCAGCTGTTCACCTAGCTGGACTTTCTCTATCTGGGTCATCCCTTCGTTACTGCCCAATAGGTCGGGAAGGGGTAGGGTCTCTGTGTCTTCTCCTGCTGGTGCACAGATAGTGGCTACCTCCTCTGCCAGTTCCTGATAGGCCTTGAGCATGTTGATGTGAAAGGTTCGTTTCACATCTTCATCCTCGCAGCTGGGTATCGTGTAGGTAGTGTCGCATATCTCACAGCAATTAATTTCCCCAGTTTCTCTGATGCATTAATAAGGTGTCTTTGTCCCAACGTGATGGTCGCCCCACTGTCTCTTAATCCCCGGGCGGTTTTTCCGTTAACCATGACCAGCTGACAATGGTGTTTCCTGTTGTCCGTAATAACAGATTGTACCATGAGGGCTTCGTAAAGGGTGCCCAATGGTTCTTCCTGACCCAGCTCCTGGGGATCCCAAGCCGAGTCTACACAATGGGCTGCTGCTGGTGGGCGGTACCCAGGTCGAGACCAATTTGACCTGGAGTTGTCATCCATGGGGCAATTCTGCTTGAAGTGACCCAGCTGTTTGCACCGGAAGCAGCGTTGTTCATTGTCCTCCTGGCGTGGATAGCGAGGGCTAGATGTCACCGATCTGTTAGGAGGTTGGTATCTAGCGGCTGGTGGGTGTGAGGGCACCGTTGGTCGTGGAGGTTGTACCCGTGGTGTGACCTGGTTTGTCTTGCGAGTATCCGCATATTCATCCGCCAACTTAGCGGCCTCTGGTAGAGTCATGGGCCTGCGATCTCTCACCCAGTCTTTGACATCCGTCTGGATGTGATTGTAAAATTGCTCCAGGAGCATTAGTTTCAAAATGTCCTCTGCGGTGGTGGCCTGGCTGCTGTTAACCCAGTTAGAGGCCGACAGGGATAACTGGCATGCCCATTCCGCGTAAGAGTCTTTCGTGGTTTTGCGTGAGTCCCTGAACTTCTGTCGGTGGGACTCTGGGGTTACTGCATAACGAGCCAGGAGCACTTCTTTAACCCTGGCGTAGCTATGGATATCCTGATCTGGCACGGTCCGGAAAGCATCAGAAGCTTTGCCTGACAGTTTGCCTGACAATATTGAAACCCACTCTCCTCTAGCTATTTGGTGCAGGTTACATTGTCGCTCAAAATCTGCCAAGTAGTTATCAATTTCACAGTCTTTTTCATCAAAAGCTTTAAAAGCGCTAAACGGAATCTTCCTTGTGTCTGCTGTGCTGTACTCACTGTTCGGAGAATGTGCGGCTGCTTGTTGGACTGCTGCCAGTTTTAACTGTAGCTCTGCGTCTCTTATTTGTTTAGCCTCCTGTAGCTCTGCGTCTCTTATTTGTTTAGCCTCCTGCAGCTCTGCGTCTCTTATTTGTTAAGCCTCCTGTAGCTCTGCGTCTCTTATTTGTTTAGCCTCCTCCGCTAACAGGTCCATCACTTTCAGCACCACATCCGCCGTTGGGTTCGGACCGAACCATGCTAGCTTCTCTCTCATTACTTTGTTGGCTGGCGATTCCTCCTCCTGAATCACTGGTGTCTCCATCTCTTGTACTGCTGGCGTTGCTGCAACCAAGTTCTCCTGGTCTAGCTCCATTAATTCTGCTATGATGACCCGCTTGGTTTTGTTGCTAGAAATCCTTCCACGAACTTCCAGTAGTTCTTTCAGTGTATTTCTTTTAAGCAGGGTGTACCAGCCTTCCATTCACTGTTCCCAGTGTCTGCTTGGAATCCTGGTGTAAAGGAGAGTAGAAGGGAAAATCCCGCTGCTGCCAACCAGTTGTGACGGTAGTAGAAATCATCCCCGTCAAGCAGTCCCTTCTTCCCATAAAAGAAAATCACAGAATAATCCATACATGAGCCAAAGCTTAATGCTGGAACAAGACACACTTTAATGGCAGCATGCTGCTAGTTATATATACAGTTTACAAGCTAATCCTCAATCAAAGAACAATGAAATCTCCACCCCCTTTTCACACACTGGGGGCTTCCATACAGATTATAGGTAGACACTTCGGCGCCGACCCTGAAGACACATTTCTTTAGATAATGACATCAGTGAAGTTAATTACTAGTTGTAACAGAATACGTTATCTAGACAGCTTGGCCCCGCATATAGAAGAGGTAATTACCACAATGAAGCAATCAGAATAATTAACATGAGCCACTTATCTAATCATTTAGCCTGACGATACAATACACATCTCTTAAGGGTAAACACAGGTCTTCTTCACACAACACACAGACCTTAAAATAGCAGGGAGAGAATTTGACTGAAGCATATAGGCAATTGCATAAGAGTCCTTCACAGCGATATTCAGGCCAAACTTTTGCTCGACCCGAACCGTTCGCCCAGCACTAATCTTTAGCAAGAATTTGACTTTAATCTTGACTGTAATTGGTTATTTCAGGGGTAGATTGGGACCATGGGGCCTATAGGGTCAAGCGAAAAGAATATTACCGACATAGCACCCAAAACCTAGTTATGTCTCTAAAACACTGCATATTGGATGTGGTGAAATAGAATTTGAGTCTACCTACAGTTCACAGTGCATACTGTACATACACTATCCTTGTACCCACAAAATACATACTTCTAGACAAACACAGTGGACATACCCATAAACATATCTGCAGAAACACCCTTAGTTCTGCACTGACAAAAAACAGAAGCATGTACAAGGCAAAAGACAATGCCTCCCCGAAACAGCTAGAAACCTAGCTAGGTGTCACAGGGTCACTTGTAAAAGAAGATTGGACTGTAAAAGAATGGCATGCTATTTACTTTTCTAATGGCCTGTATCTTTTAAAACCACTGTTGAATACATTTAGCGTTTACCACTGCTTGCTATGGCACTTCCCACTAGCTCATAGATCCATACAATACATAGGAGCTGGCAGGAGGATACACATGTGGCAGGGAGAGCATGTATTCAACACACTTAGAAATGTGGAAATACCTGCAGCCGCTATGGAGCAGCAAAGCTATTTTTATTTTTTTTCTGGCACACAGGGCTTACCTGTCCTGGCCAGGTTTCAGGTCGCTCAAAGATCTTCTCTCCTAAAGTCGTGGCTAGGTTACAAGTTATGTGGTGGCCATGGCAGACTGGAGGGTAAAAGGGGAGCTGCAGTACATGACAGGAGACAGATGAAAAACCCTTTTTTCTCCCTCTAATAAGGTGGAAGAAAGCACTGTAGAGGATTGGGACTAATTGCAACACAGCTTTGAAGGTTGTGCACTTATATGCTTTATTGGCTATTCACAAAAAGTTACGCCGGCGTATCAGTAGATACGCCGTCCTAACTTCGGAATCTAAGCCGTCGTATGCTTAAGTGTATGCTCAAACTGAGATACACTTAAACCTAGCTAAGATACGATGGCCTGCGCAGTCGTATCTTAGCTGTCTAGTTCCGCCGGCCGCTAGGGGCGTGCACGCTGATTTACGCCTAGAATGCGTAAATCAGCGAGATACGCCGATTCACGAACCTATGCTTGCCCGTCGCTGTAAAGACACGCCGTTTACGTAAGGCGATTCCCGGCGTAAAGTTAGTCGAACAAATAGCTGGCCTAGTCAATGTTAAGTATGGCCGTCGTTCCCGCGTCAAAATTTAAAAAATTTACGTTGTTTGCATAAGTCGTCCGTGAATGGGGCTGGACATAATTTACGTTCACGTCGAAACTAATACGTCTTTGCGGCGTACTTTGGAGCAATGCACACTGGGATATGTCCACGGACGGCGCATGCGCCGCTCGTAAAAAACGTCAATCACGTAGGGTCACGAGTAATTTACATAAAACACGCCCCCCTCATCCTCATTTGAATTAGGCGCGCTTAGGCCGGCCCATTTACGCTACGCCGCCGTAACTTAGGAGACAAGTGCTTTGTGAATACAGCACTTGCCTCTCTGACTTACGGCGGCGTAGCGTAAATACTATACGCTACACCGCCTCAAAGATGCACCCATTTACCTGAATCTAGCTATATATGCCCACACAATATAACCAACGGTAGAGCTATTCATCTGGTGGTTTATGGAAACTGTGAGCAGCACTATGGGGATTCTCTCAACAGGATGGCAATTCTGCAGCATGCAGTAATGTGCAGTAAAACCTGTTTAACCCAGTAGTGTATTTAGGATTTGTGCTGCCCTAAGCCTGACTCAACTCGCTCACCCCCTAATTTAAATATGACCCAATCCTTCCTTTCAAGGCCACACCCCTTTCTGTTTAAGACCCGCCCTGAAATTTTCGAGTGGGGGCACTAGTTCTGAGGGCCTGTGGGGGGCAAAGGATTCCCTTAATTTGCATAATTTCCTCTCACTTCCTGTTTGGCTATGGGGCAGGAAGTGAAGGGAAATCTCTGCAATGGGACAGGGATGGTAAAAAATAAACTGACCGGGGCTATAACCCTCCATCACTCTATCCAAAATGAAAAATAAAAAGTGTTGCCTATAGTTCTACTTCAAGCACAAATTTCTGGAAGTTTTATGGAGATGACTAAGAAGATATAACCATGCCGATGGTGCAGCAGAAAACATATAGCACAGTGAGGAAGGTTTGATAGAACAGCCAAAATTAGAAGCAGTTGCGGAATGACGGCCGCATGCATAACGGAAGAAGTGCAGCCGCTTTATGGGGGCGCTAGAATAATTTGCCTCTCAGCCCAGTCCACCACATAAGACTGGCGCTACACTAACAGTATAGCCGGCGTGGACTCTTTCCATGCTGCCCCCCTACAAAGTGCTGCCCTGGGCCTTGTTGGCCTAGGCCAGGATACAGCGCTGGTTTAACCACATGTAAACACAACACACAAGTGTGATGGGCCATTAGGGGTCCATTTAGGGCAAAATGACAGCGTCAATAAAAAAAAGCCCCATCCCCATCCTGAACCACAGTGCTCTGGTCTAGAGACCATACTTTGCTTTCTCTGGCACTGGGTACTTCAGTAGTGGCTGCAATGAAGTAGGACACAGCAAGAGATCACTTGAAAAGCTCAGCGGGTTTTGAAGAACAAACTATAATAGCTAGATTCAGGTAGATGTGTGCATCTTTGAGGCGGCGTAGCGTATCGTATTTACGCTACGCCGCCGTAAGTCAGAGAGGCAAGTGCTGTATTCACAAAGCACTTGCCTCCTAAGTTACGGCGGCGTAGCGTAAATGGGCCAGTGTAAGCGCGCCTAATTCTAATGAGGATGAGGGGGCGTGTTTTATGTAAATTACTTGTGACACGACGTGATTGACGTTTTTTACGAACGGCGCATGCGCCGTCCGTGGACATATCCCATTGTGCATTGCTCCAAAGTACGCCACAAGGACGTATTGGTTTCGACGTGAACGTAAATTACGTCCAGCCCCATTCACGGACGACTTACGCAAACTACTGATACGCCGGCGTAACTCTTTGTGAATCTAGCCATAAGTATATTGCCTTTGCCCCTGTTCAGCAGGGTCACAGCGGCTAGTAATTTGAAAAACTAGAGATAAAATGGATCCCTTTCATTTATTAATGTTGCCATTGATTCGTGTCCTCTGTTGCAGTGCATGGTTTCTCATGCCTCTTGTCTGGAAACAACTGGCATATTAACATCAATGGGGTTCACCGCACAATTTATGAACTATGAGCTAGATTTACAAAACTGCTTGTGCTTTTACTGGTTGTTAAAATTTTGTACATTTTGTAATTAACTCCAAAGTGCATGTTCTGGGCACAGGTTAAATTGAAAGTATTTGTGTGTTCTAAATTGTATTTACCCACCATGAAAATAATGGGCCAGATTCACGTAGAATCGCAGCGGCGTAACGTATCGTAGATACGTTACACCGCCGCAAGTTTTCATCGCAAGTCCCTTATTCACAAAGCACTTGCAATGAAAACTACGCTGGCGGCCTCTGGCGCAAGGCGGGCCAATTCAAATGGGCGTGTGCCATTTAAATTAGGCGCGCTCCCGCGCCGGACCTACTGCGCATGCTCTGTTTCACAATTCCCGTCGTTATTTGCGCGCCGTGACGTCATTTTTTTGAACGGCGACGCGCGTAGCGTACTTCCGTATTCCCGGACGTGTTACGCAAACGACGTTAAATTTTACATTTCGACGCGGGAACGACGGTCATACTTTAGACAGCAATACGATTGCTGACTAAAGTTAGGGCACCCAAAACGACGACTAAATTTGCGACGGGAAACTAGACTAGCGGCGACGTAGCGAACGCGAAAAAAACGTTGTGGATCGCCGTAACTCCTAATTTGCATACCCGACGCTGGTTTACGGCGCAAACTCCCCCCAGCGGCGGCCGCGGTACTGCATCCTAAGATCCGACAGTGTTAAACAATTACACCTGTCGGATCTTATGGATATCTATGCGTAACTGATTCTATGAATCAGTCGCATAGATAGAAACAGAGATACGACGGCGTATCAGGAGATACGCCGTCGTATCCCCTTTGTGAATCTGGCCCTATGTGCTTACTTTTAAAAATGTTTAAGGATGCATCTTATGAAAATTATCACCAAAAAATACCCAGATGATCAGCAAATTCTGGAAATGCTATTCTCTATTACTGCTTATTTTCTGTATCACATGAGCAGATAGTGATGCAGATCTGTACAGATGAGTAAAGTACACAGAATCTTTTATAACACTCAGCAGTCTTCAAATATCATCTTTAATAACTGCAACCTGAACTGTACTCGTGTAGATGAAAGGTGGACTTTGGCATCACACACAATAAGCCTTTGATAGAAACAGATAAATGTGCTTCCAGTATAGTGGGACAGATGTTCATATTTAAAAAAAAAATATGTAAAAGTTTGTCATAATGTCCCTCATGCATGAAAGTGTATTATCTAAATCTGTACTGCTCTCAGCAGTCGGTAAGCTTGTTCTTTTTATTTATTGAGGCAGGTTGCAAGGTAAGAGAAGTTGAATGGTTGCTGTGGCCAAAGCAGTTTTTTCTGACCCTTTCATACATTATGCTTTGCTTATGTCTATGTCATGAAATCTTTTTTTTATAAATGTAATTGTAGCGCCGGGCTTCCAATGACTGGGGCGCTACTATAAAGTTAGGGGGTGTCTGAGCCAATAGTTGGGCTCAGACTTTACTAATTTCATGAAAATTAGCCTCTGTTCTTGCTATGGTTGTGCCTAATAGAAGTTTTCCCTTGTTGCCTGTAGGTGGCGTTACCACCTCAGGCCCATGTTGGAACTCGGGTGAACCATAGTGTGTTGAGTGACCCATCTCGGCAGCAGCCTAGTGGGAGTGGTGCCCCGCTGTGCATGCTGGGAGGGGATACTTAAGGGGCAGACGCCGTTTTTCTGGGTCCTTCGCCTCGTGGCCCTCCTGGTGCGAGGTGCGTGTGTGTGATTTCAGCCCCGGAACCACGTTGGTCCGAAGCTGTATTCCTATCAGGTAGGCCCAGCTATGCTGGCTGGGGCCTATGGTTCTAGAAGGGATCCCAAGCTGCACATCCAAGTGGGGAAAGCTTCTTAATGAAGGAAACTGGGGGAGGACCTGCCCTGGAGGAGACCAAGTAAGGCAAGCTGATGTCTCGGGATAGGCCTGGTGACCTCGTTATGAAGGAGATACACTACTCAATTTGTCTAACAGTCCGCCGGATCAGCTTAAAGGCTCTTTTGCTGTAAGGCAGGAAGTTCAGGACTTAAATCCTGTGGCAGAGGACTGGCTATCCATCTTTTGTTTCTCAGACGGTCTGTGGCAGAAACTGTTTCCATACTGTTCGTGCATCATTCTGGCTGCTAGGCCATGTGAGAGGGGTCTATCCATGTGAGCAATACCCACTCAGGAGTGAGTGGTGAATAATGGAACTTTAGATACTTTTTGTGCATTCTGTACTGCGTACCTGAACCTTCCCTTTCTCTCTTTACTCTCTACTTCCTTCACAAGTATTATGCAGCAAAAATAAAACCTAACAGTTGATGGTTTTACATCTTGTGTGGACATTGCAATTTTTACAGACTTTCTTCCCTGGACAATGAATCTAAACCAGCAGCTCCTTCCGGGGTAGTGCTACATAATAGAGTATGATAACAAATATTTTAATCATTGAGCCTTAGTTTATCTCTGCACATGGGTGTATGAGAAGAAAAACACAATTCCTTACTCACAGGGTTATGCACCACCCATAGGTAAATGATACTGGCAAAAAAAGACAGGAAGTCCTCCCCTATATAACCCCTCCTATACAGGAAGTACCTCAGTTTTTTTTGCCAGTGTCTAAAGGTGATGGTCACTGAAGTGCAGCTCTCTGTATAATATTGCTGTACAGTGGAACCTCGTATTGCGAGTAACACTGTTAACGAACGTTTTGCAATACGAGCACTATATTTAAAGTGTTGTCTCGCAAAACGAGCAGGATTCAGGCTAAAGCGGTGTGCAGTACTGTGTTTGGTCTGAGGTGGGGGGGGGGGGCGCTGGAGCTGAGCGGAGCTGAACGGCGCCGGTCACAGTCGATTGGCGCCGTTCGCGGAAATGCACAGAAAGGCCCGAGGACAGCTTGGCTGACCTTGGCTAACCTCAGGAACGGAGTCTTTCCGAGGTTTACCGAGGTCACCCGAGGTGTCCTCTGTAATTTCCAGCTGTTTCCAAGTCTTTCCATCGCCCCCCTTCCCCTCTGGCCGCATGCGGTATTGCATGCCATGGAAGTCAATACGAAACAAATAATTTTAGTTTCCATTGACTTTAATGGGAAAACTCGCTTTGAAATGCGAGTACTTTGGATTACGAGCATTCTCCTGGAACAGATTATGTTAGTAATCCGAGGTTCCACTGTACTTTCAAACTCTTCTAGTAGGGTTCAGGAGATTGGTGTTATCTGGATCCATTCCTACAGCTAGGATGTTAAGGTGAATGGTACCTGGGCCCTGATTCAGTGAAGATGGACAAACATGAGGTTATTAAGAATGGAGATTCAAAAATGTAAGATTAAATTTAGTTATATATAATTATATACTGCTCCTCTGTAAAGTATTAAATATACTGTGAATGTGCAAAAACTTGGAAAGTAGAGGGTGCTCAATTACAGGGTAAAGCTACCATATACCAACCTATAATTGTGATGGTGTCAAAATTAATAAATAATTAATAAACCACAACTTAGTGCTAGTGATACAAAAAGTGTCTAGTTGTGACAGGAAGTCAGGTAAATCTGGGGGTGTTGTCACAGACGGGAGATACATTTCTGCCTTGTTTAGAAAATTCACCAATTACTATCAGGTGTCAGCTGCAGAGGTAGCCAGAAAGGTTTAAGGACATTGGATAGCTTCAGCTGTTTAGAATGAGAAAATTAAGGCCTCTATAAGTTGTCCAGAGGATTACTACTGAATGCTGCATTCTGAGGCTTGTTGAGTTAAGGAGAGCAGTGAGCTGAGGAAGACTTTTGAAGGTGAAGTGGTTGTTGATATTTTTGCTGTGTGATAAGAAAATCAAAAAGACTATTGTTTTCTGCTGGAAGACCAGCAGTGTCTGCCCAGCAGTAGGCTATGCCAGACTCCATAGGTAGGTTCCTGTGTTGTGAAGGTAGACGGCCCAAGTGGCCAGGGTTTATTTTATGTTTTGTTTTGTTTATGCTGTTTGGATGCTTGCACTTGTTTCCAGAAATATGGAAGAATAAACCCTAACCCTTGTTTTTTCAACCACCCACGGCTGCCTCCCTGTATAATTCAGTGTGTAGTGAACCCACTCAGGAGGTCACACACCACCGCTACCGAGCTAATCCCTTACACATGGTGGAGAATGTGGGCAGTTAAAGTAAACCCAAAATGGAGGAGATACTGAAGCAGCTGGCTATAGCAAATGCAAATCAACAGCAGACAAATGCAGGTTTGCAGTGGAGCCTTGCAGCTCAACAACAAGCTCACCAAGAGAGCATTGCAGGCTTGGAACAGAGACACCAGCAGCAAATGGAGGCCATCGTGAAACAGCTTTAGAGACAGCAGACCGAGGTTGGGAGTCAGGCCAGTAACATACCGACTTTTCGGGTAAGCCACTTATTGCCAAAGATGACTGCAGATGATGGCCCTGAGATGTTTCTGACCACGTTTGAGAGAGCAGCGGAAAAAGAGAGTTGGCCTAAAGAACAGTGGGCTGGACTAGTGGCCCCCCTATTATCTGGAGAAGCCCAAAAGGCATATTTTGATTTGGAGCTTGAAGATGCAAAAAACTATGATTGGTTAAAAGAGGAAATATTTGCACGTTTTGGTGTAACCCGGGCTGTCCGTGCTCAGCGGGTCCACAATTGGAATTATCAGCTGAAGAAGCCACCTCGGTCCCAGATGTATGACCTCATCCATTTGGCCAGGAAATGGCTGCAGCCAGAAACTCTGTCCCGACCAAAAATTTTGGAGCGTG
This sequence comes from Rana temporaria, assembly GCF_905171775.1. Taxonomy (NCBI): domain Eukaryota; kingdom Metazoa; phylum Chordata; class Amphibia; order Anura; family Ranidae; genus Rana; species Rana temporaria. The sequence continues at coordinate 340,929,435 of NC_053490.1, forward strand.
TAGTCATGGACAAATTTCTTAGGTCTCTTCCTAACACCCTGCAGAAATGGGTGAGCCATGGCGGTCCGGAAACCACAGACAAACTAGTAGACCTGGTCGAAAGGTACCTAACAACAGAAAATGTGTCCCCTTTCCCCAGAGACGCACAGACTTTCCACCCCAAGACCAGACCCTCCCCACCTATAGGTAAGACTGCATCAAGGGATGGGGGTGGAGAGAGGGACCAAAGAACAACTAGAGGTATTATCGGGACCACTGCTAGTGGTTGGCGAGAGCGACCTGGAAGACCCATCCCACAAGAGAGGACCAGAAGGTTGATTTGGTACCGTTGCCGGGAAGAGGGACATGTAGCAGCGGTTTGCCCCGCGGTTGATGAACCCATGCAGTGTGACTTTCTGACAGAGAAACGACAGTCCCTTTTTGCAACCACATGCACTGCAGTAAAGGGGAATGAGAAACCTTTATGTAGAATGTAGGAAATGGTAGTACTCTTGCGCTATCTGTACTGGACACCGGGGGGCACTGCTGCAATCACCTTAGAGTCTGCCTTACACAGAAAAAATTCAAATATGGAAAGTGATGGTGAAGCGCTGTGAACTAAAAATAGAAGGGGATCTCAATACCTAACAGGTAGGTAACCCTAAAGTGAAATACATAAATAAATAAATAGATACTAGGTGACTATTACAGGGAAAGAAAGGTGAATAAACAACATATAATGTGAACATAAAGTGACACGAATGTACCAGGCTGGATGAACCAGAGACACAGTGGTAAAGGTGCACGGATGTGAACCAAACAGTAGCTTACACAAACTAAAATAACTGTGTACAGAAACAATGTATAACAGAAATACGTGAAAAATGATCTATTTAAAAAAGTGACATCCCAGAAGAAAGTCCGGTGTGGCACGAATGTACCAGGCTGGATAAACCAGAGACACAGTAGTGAAGGTGCACGGATGTGAACCAAAATAACTGTGTACAAAAACAATGTATAACAAAAATGCGAAAAAAAGTCTATTTAAAATAGTGACGTCCCAGAAGACAGTCCAGTGTAAAAGTAGGCAAACTTCGGTGCGCACACCTCTTGTGGTACTAGATGCTCACCTCAGAGCCATAGCACGGATGGCTCAAAGTACCAAACAATGTCTCCCTAGGGGGTGCAGTCACACGGATTGAGGTTGAGATGAAGGGGGCTCCTCATCAAATATTCATACAAACATGGAAGCAAAAATCAATGGATAATAGCATAATCCTGTGGGAAACCTTGCAAATGATATATCACATATACATGCACTCACATTGAGGCTGTGGATAGTGGACCTATCTCCACGAACACCGCGTTCGTATCCGGAACTGGTATGCTGGAGGATCACTGACAGACAAAACAACTCTCACTTCCACCTTCTCTGTATCTTCCACCTCCTGTCCGTAGTATCAGCCAGTGCTCAGGGGGTACAAGATGGAAGAAAAGAGAGGAAGGCCCATGGTGCAGTATCTTGTGAAATTTATTAGAGTACAAGTAGCAGCAAAGTAAAAACTCACATTTAAAATTGGGGCAGAAGCAAAACACCTACGAGCGGTGAGCTCGTCTCATCGCCGTCGGTCTGTGTCGGCTCTGTAACTCCTATTCCCTTACGCGTATTCGTCACATCACATGACTTCTTCTTATGTAGAATGTGCTTAGATGGTAAAGATGTTGTGGTATTGTTGGATTCAGGTAGCTTGGTCACCTTAGTGAAAAGTGATCTAGTGGTGGGAAAAACCTTACATCCTAGGAAAATGGCTGTAGTTTGTGTACATTGGGGACACTCGAGAATATCCAGTGACTACAGTTTCCTTTGAAACCTCCCTCGGTAACTTGTGTCACCAAGTGGGTCTAGTTCCCCGACTGCCACATGACGCCATTGTAGGAAGGGATTTCCCAAAGTTCTGGGAACTCTGGAATTGCCCAGATTCCCCAGTAAGTGGTTCTTCTGAGCCTGAACCATCTACTCCAGAATCCTCTAACTGTGAGGATTCTTCTGAGTTTCCGTTCTCAGTCTTAGCAGGGGAAACACCAGTCCCTAGGGTGGAGCCGGCTACCTCAGAAGAGGAACAGCGGCCGATAGTGTTTGATGACCTCGAGGTGCTCAGAGAAAATGTTATCACTGAGCAATTGAGGGACCCCACATTGCTAAGAGCCTGGGAGAATGTAGTGAAGATAGATGGGGAGTTAGTTAACCCTGACGAGAGGGTTGCCCTCCCTTACTTCATTATTGAAAGGGACCTGTTATTTCGAGTGTCACAGAGGATAGAGAACACCATTGAGCAACTGGTAGTGCCTAAACCGTACCGCAAGATGGTGTTGGAACTGGCCCATGGGCACATTCTTGGGGGACATTTGGGAGCAGAAAAAACCCGGGAGAGAATCATCCAGAGGTTTTATTGGCCTGGGATCACTAAGGAAGTGGAAGTGTACTGCTCTTCCTGTCCAGTGTGTCAGATTACTGCACCCATGCCACATTTCCGCAGTCCGTTGGTACCCCTGCCCATTATTGAGGTCCCTTTTGAGAGTATCGCCATGGACTTGGTCGGCCCCTTACTGAAGTCCACTAGAGGGCACCAGCACATCTTGGTAATAATGGACTATGCCACCCGTTACCCAGAAGCGATTCCTCTCAGAAACACCTCTGCTAAAACCATTGCTAAAGAGTTATTTCAGGTTTTCAGCCGTGTGGGTCTCCCTAAGGAAGTTCTAACTGACTGTCTAGGGTGACTAGAGAACTTTGTAAACTTTGTTCCCCAATCATCCACAGGGTTCTCTCCGTTTGAGTTACTGTATTGGAGGCACCCCCGGGGCCTACTGGACATTGCCAGGGAAACATGGGAGAGTGAGAGTTCCCCTCATCGAAGTGTGATTGAACATGTGGCACAAATGCAAGATAGAATTGCCCAAGTGATGCCGATTGTAAAGGTACATTTAGCCCAAGCCCAGTTGGCTCAACAAAGGATTTACAATCGTGGGGCCCAGGTCCGTTCCTTTGCACCTGGTGATAGGGTGTTGGTGCTGGTCCCCACGGTCGAAAGTAAATTCCTAGCCATATGGCAGCGTCCCTATGAAGTGTTGGAGAAAATGGGGGTGGTGATTTATAAAATTAGCCAACCGGGAAGACGAAAACCTGAGCAGCTCTATCATGTGAACTTGTTGAAACCATGGAAGGATAGAGAGTCCTTGGTCGCTAAGACTACCCGATCTTCTGTTCCGTTTAACCTGGCTGTCCCTGAAGTTGGGATAGCGGAGACTCTGTCCAAAACTCAGCAACAGGAGGCTAAAGAGTTTGTGCTCCGAAATAGGGAGGAGTTTTCAGACTTGCCAGGTTGGGTCTCCGGAGTTGAACATGACATTATCACGACACCAGGGGATAAGGTCAAGTTGAAGCCTTATCGTATTCCAGAAGCCCGGCAAAAGGCAATTCGCCAGAAAGTAAAGGAAATGCTTGAGCTAGGGGTGATAGAAGAGTCAAATAGTGATTGGTCCAGTCCCATTGTCTTAGTACCCAAACCAGATGGAAGTTGGCGGTTTTGTAATGATTTTCGCCGCCTGAATAAAATCACTAAGTTTGACACCTATCCTATGCCCCGCATAGATGAACCAATTGATCGCCTAGGCACTGCCCGGTACATGACGACCTTAGACCTGACCAAGGGTTATTGGCAAATGCCTCTCTCGGAGTCGGCCAGGGAAAAAAACAGCATTTGTAACTCCAGAAGGGTCTTTTCAATATCGGAGGATGCCTTTTGGGTTACAGAATGCTCCCGCCACGTTTCAACGCACCATGGAAAAGACCCTTCGGCCTCATCGAGCCTATGCTGCTGCATACCTCGATGGTGTGGTCATCCACCGTGAGGATTGGGACTCACACTTACCAAAAATTCAGGCTGTGTTGGATTCCATCTGGGAAGCCGGGTTTACAGCCATTCCAAAAAAATGTACCCTTGGGTTAGAAGAGGCGAAGTATCTGGGGTATACCATTGGAAGAGGTCTAATCAAGCCCCAGATAAACAAAGTTGAGGCTATTCAGGATTGGCCACGTCCCGCCAATAAGAAACAGGTTTGTGCATTTTTGGAGATCGCGGGTTATTATCGCCGTTTTATCCCCCATTTTGCCTCACAGGCTGCTCCCCTGACCAATTTGACCAAAGGGAAGGAGTCTGTCATGACCAAATGGACTCCCGAAGCAGAAACAGCTTTTCAGGCTTTAAAACAGGCCTTATGTAGTCAGCCAGTTTTAAATTCGCCTGATTTTTTACGGGACTTTGTGGTTCAGACAGATGCGTCAAATGTGGGGTTAGGAGCTGTACAGTCCCAGGTTATTAAGGGGGAGGAACACCCTGTTCTTTACCTCAGCCGAAAGTTGAAGGCCCATGAGGAGAATTATGCCACCATTGAGAAAGAGTGTTTGGCGGTGAAATGGGCTTTGGATTCTCTCCGGTACTACCTCCTGGGTAGACAGTTTGAACTGGTGACGGATCATGCCCCATTGAAGTGGATGGCACAAAACAAGGAGACCAACAAGAGAATAAATAGGTGGTTCCTGGCCCTTCAGGAATTTAGTTTTGTGGTAACGCATCGCCCCGGTGTTAAAATGGGGAATGCAGATGGTTTGTCCCGAGTACATGCGTGCCTGGCAACCTGTGTCCCAACCCTAGGGTTGAAACAAGAGGGGGGGTATGTGACAGGAAGTCAGGTAAATCTGTGGGTGTTGTCACAGACGGGAGATACATTTCTGCTTTGTTTAGAAAATTCACCAATTACTATCAGGTGTCGGCTGCAGAGGTAGCCAGAAAGGTTTAAGGATGTTGGATAGCTTCAGCTGTTCAGAATGAGGCAATTAAGGCCTCTATAAATTGTCCAGAGGATTACTACTCAATGCTGCATCCTGAGGCTTGTTGAGTTAAGGAGAGCAGTGAGCTGAGGAAGACTTCTGAAGGTGAAGTGGTGGTTGATATTTTTGCTGTGTGATAAGAAAATCAAAAAGACTACTGTTTTCTGCTGGAAGACTAGCGGTGTCTGCCCAGCAGTAGGCTGTGCCAGACTCCATAGGTAGGTTCCTGTGTTGTGAATGTAGACGGCCCAAGTGGCCATGGTTTATTTTATGTTTTATTTTGTTTATGCTGTTTTGATGTTTGCACTTGTTTCCAGCAGTATGGAAGAATAAACCATATCCCTTGTTTTTCAACCACCCACGGCTGCCTCTCTGTATAATTCAGTGTGTAGTGAACCCACTCAGGAGGTCACACACCCCGCTACCGAGCTTACCCCTTACAGGGGCTATTGGGGGCCCATTTGAAGCAGGAAGTGCGGGACAAGATCGGTAAGGGTGAGTATGTACATTTTTTATTTATTTATTTATTTATTCATTGCTCCCCCTAAAAAAATAAAAATAAATTTAGATCGCAAAACCCGATGACTCAAAAAAGGGGGAGGAGGAGAAGAGGAGGTACTGTTTTGATCCCAATGACATTCGGGAATTGGCTGCAGGTATTCGCCATTATGGCCAGCGTCACTGGGTAGAAGATCCCGGAACACTGCTCTGCGCTGTTCCGCTACATGGATGCCATAGGTGAGGCTCACAGGGTGTATGGGGGGGACTGCATGGCTGAGGTATGACGAGCAATTTAGGCAGTAAAGGGCGGTTAGGCCGTCGCTCAGGTGGGAGCATAAGGACATCAGTCTCTTGATGCGACTTATGTCTTCACCGTGGGCACCAAATCTCTTTCTTCAGGGGGGGAGCCGGAAGGACAACAGCCTCAGGACTGCCGGCCGGGAAGTAAGTGGTGGTTATGCTGGCAATTGAACAAGGGCTCCTGTAAGTTTGGGGGGCCTGGTGCTTTAAACACGAGTTCCCCGACTGCAGGGGCAACCTTCCCATGTCACGTTGCTTCAAAAAGGGAAAGCGCTTGTTAGCAAGAGGGATGACTCCGGTGAGGGTGGAAAGTATGCAGCCTTTCCTAAATGAATATCCGGATGGGGTGGCAGCTGGGGTGTTGGCCTCTGGGTTTTTGGAGGGTTTTAAAATACCATGTTCCCTGGCAGAGGTGCCACCTATGGCAGGGACCTTGCGGTTCACGCTAGAGAATCCTGGGGTGGTTGCTGACGAATTGGCGAAGGAAGTGGCACTAGGGCGCATGGGGGGGTGTTTACAACCAAACCGTTGCAGGATTTGGGTGTTTCCCCCTTGGGGGGGTGCCTTAGAGGGAACCAAATAAGTTTCATCTGATTCACCACCTTTCATTTCCAAAAGGTGGGTCGTTAACGACGCCATAGACCCCGAGCGGTGTATGGTGTATTGCATGTCGTTCAACACTGCTGTGGGTTGGGTGCGGCATTATGGACAGGGGGCCCTTTGGGCGAAATCGGACATTTAGTCAGCATTTTGCCGGCTGCCGGTACACCCGGACAGTTTTAGGCTGTTTGGGGTGCTATTGGCAGGAGGAGTTTTAGGTGGATCAATGTCTGCCCATGGGTTGCTCTATTTCCCGAGTCATGTTTGAGATGGTTAGCTCATTTCTGGAATGGGGTAGTAAGGGACATAGCAGGTGTGGATTCAGTCATCCACTATATGGATTTCTTTTGGTGCGTGGGACCACCTTCCTCGACTGTGTGCGCGATGCTCCTAGCCACGTTGCAGCACATTGCAGGTAGGTTTGGGGTTCCAAGGGCAGCGGACTAGACAGAGGGCCCGACTACGGAACTCAGTTTTCTGGGTATCATAATCGATTCCAGGACCATGGAGTGTCGGCTGCCGGCGGATAAGGTGGAGAATCTCCGGCTGGAGATGAGGGGGCTGCTGGGGCAGAGCGCAGTCCAGCTAAGGATGTTGCAGTCCTTGCTAGGTGAGTTTTATTTTGCCTGTCGGATTATTCTGATGGGGAGGGTGTTTTGTCGGCGGCATCCGGGGGGGTTAGGGCCCCGACCCATTTCATTATACTTACCAGGGAGCTTAAGGCCGACCTGAGAGTGTGGCATACATTGCTGGAGACATTTAATGGAGATCACTTTGGATGGATGGATGGACCGGTGAGTAACTTGGATTTAGACCTGGTCACAGATGCAGCAGGGTCTACGGGCTATGGAGCATTCTTTCAGGGGAAGTGGAGAGCAGTAGCTTGGTCTAGGTCTTGGGTGGAGGCGGGATGTCTCCGGGATCTGGTATTGTTGGAATTATTTTCCGGTGGTCCTGAGCCTGGCTATGGAGCTGTGGGGGGAGGTTTGCAAAAATGTGAAGATCAGGTGTACGGTGATAACATGGGGATGGTTCAAGTCATCAGCCATCAATCAGTTCAGAGCTGTTTTTTAGTGGCGTTTTTTGGGCTTTTCGGGGTAGAGCTGGGGAGCCCATCTCGGACGGTAGATGGGGGTTTCATGGCCAGGGACGGGTTGGCTACGGAAGACAGGGTGGTAAGTTACGCCAGTCTCAGACGGATCAGAGGGAAAAGAGTGTTGAGCTGTATTCGCTACCGGGCTCGAGGGTTTGCCTGGTCAGGGTGGTAAAGGATTTCTTGGAGGTTCGTCCGGTTGGGGATGGGCCATTCTGGGTTCTTGGGGATGGTTCACATTTATCTAGGTTTCAATTTATTGCGTTTTTGTTTTTTAAGAAAATGTCTTAGCATGGCTGGGTTTGAGTGCGGCCAATTTGCCTCACACTCCTTCCGCATCGGGGCGGCCACAGAAGCTGCCCGTTGTGGGTTGGATGAGGTGGCGGTTAAGAAGATTGGGTATTGGGAGCCCAAGAGATTCCGTTCTTACGTGCACCCCCACATGTTGGAAGGGGGGGTTGTACGGAAGAGGGGATGTGATCAACCAGTGTGCCTGCCTTTTTGGATTTGTGTGTGGTGTGTTAATAATGCCCATTGTTTGTTGTTCTTGCATTACAGATGGAGGTCACACACGCCTCATCTAGATTCTAGGACATTCCTTGTTTTTTGGGGGGCCAGAAGAGCAGATGTGAGGCCGGAAGGTAGGCAGCTGGGCATATCTCAGAGGGAGGCAGTGATTAGGTGGCTGGGTATTCCAGGGATGGTATGAAACAGGGTGGTACCCAAGAATAAAGCTCGGATCAAGGTGGATAATAATAGTGGGTAGATTTGTATCACGGAATGGGGGTTTGGTGATCAGGCACACAGAGTTGGAGATTAATATGGGCTTGTATCTGAAAGGGGATGGAGTTCACCTTTCAGCGATGGGTATAGACCTGTGGACGCTGGGGCTTCAGGATGAACTTCAGCGGGCCCTGCGGGTGTGGAGGGGCCCTTAATGATAAGGGGTTATCCTTGCGGGCTGTGGCGGTGTCCTTGGTCTTTGATGGTGGCAGATGACATATGTGATGGAAGTGGTGGGGGGCTCATCTGTGGTATGGGCCCCTCTGGGGTATTCCAGTGGAACAGTGTCTGCTGGAATACAGCTATGGTTGCACTGCGGGAAAAGGGGGTTGTCTCCGAGCTTGTCGTTACAAAAGGTATTTGGAAATGAATTAATTATTTATTTAATTGGTTAATAAAAAGGCTGCTATGGCCATTTATAACTCCAAATTCTTGTGTGGTCGTTTTCATTTAGGTGGGGTAAGAAAAAACGGGACGTGGGGGAGTATTGTGGGTAAATTAAGGTGGTATGGGTAAAATCTTTACTACATTGGTCAAGGGAGGCCCGGGGTGGAGAAAAACAAAGAGAAAGATAACGGAGGGCCGGGCATGACTAAGGCCCCATACACACCATAGAATCTATCCGCAGATAAATCCCATCAAATGGGTTTCTGCGGATAGATCCTATGGTGTGTACACGCCAACGGATATTTATCCGCAGAGAAATCTCCCCTGGGATGGATTTCCAGCAGATGGATATTTGCTGACATGCACAACAAATCCATCTGCTGGAATCCATTCCAACGGATGGATCCGTTTGTCTGTACAGACTTACCGGATCCATCCGTCTAAAGGGATTCCCCGCACGCGTCGTAATGATTTGACGCATGCGTGGAATTCCTTATATGACAGCGTCGCGCCCGTCGCCGCGTCATAATAGCGGCGACGGCGCGACACGTCATCGGCAGAGGATTTCAGCGCGGATTTCAATGCGATGGTGTGTACACGCCATCGCATAGAAATCCTCTGAAATCCTCGAGAGGATTTATCCGCGGATACGGTCCGCTGGACCGTATCTGCGGATAAATCCTCTCGTGTGTATGGGGCCTCAGGCCTCGTACACACGATCGGTTAAACAGAGGCAACGGTCTGATGGACCGTTTTCATCGGTCAAAACCGATCGTGTGTGGGCCCCATAGGTTATTTAACCATCGGTTAAAAAAAAGCCAACTTGCTTTAAATTTAACCGATGGATTCCTAACCGATGGGAAAAAAACGATCGTTAGTAGGCACAACCATTGGTTAAAAATCCACGCATACTCAGAATCAAGTTGGAAGCATTGAACTTCGTTTTTTTCAGCACGTCGTTGTGTTTTACGTCACCGCGTTCTGACACGATCGTTTTTTTTTAACCGATGGTGTGTAGGCGCGACGGACCATCAGTCGGCTTCATCGGTTAACCGATGAAAACGGTCCATCTGTCCGTTCTCATCGGATGGACTGATCGTGTGTACGCGGCATAAGTGTAAAGTGAGCAATGAAAGGGTTAAGATAGAGGAGATGTGAAGGGGAGGTGACAGGATGAGAAAGTTGGTGGAAAGGGAGGAGCTATATATAAGGAGGAGGAGGGAAATGCAGGGAACAGTTCATGTGGATTGAGACAGAAGGAGGCATGTAGTACCACAAACTGGGGACATATATGTCATCTGCTGCTGTGCCTGATCTCTGGAAGTCCATGACCAGATTGTGCTCCCTATTGTATGAGCTTCTCAAGCTACCAATTTGCTTTTCAAAAAATTTGATGTCTGCCCTGGGGTCCAAAAGCAGGTTATCCATCGTTTCCTTCCTCTTTATTTTCTTTATGAGCCAGTATAAATTGTTATTTTGATTTTAGTAAATATGTGTTTTTCTTCAAAAAAGACAGTTTGTTTGTGAGTAGGCAGGTACATTACAAAAATACAATGTCAAATTAACAAGGGACACCAACCAACCTCCTTGAGGTTCAAAAATACAAGCTAATAATGTTGTTGTGGTAACTTGACACACACAAAAAAAAAAAGATTATGGAGCTCACTAGAAAATAATTAAAAAAAAACCCCAAAAAATGGAGATCAGGATTAACCTCTTCCATACAGGGCAGTTATACACCCATCCATACCAGGCCTATTCTGGCACTTCTCTCCTACATGTACAAATCATAATTTTTTTGCTAGAAAATTACGCAGAACCCCCAAACATTATATATGTTTTTTTAGCAGACACCCTAGGGAATAAAACGACGGTCATTGAAACCTTTTATCTTGCACGGTATTTGCGCAATAATTTTTCAAACGCCTTTTTTTTGGAAAAAAATTGTTTCATGAATTAAAAAAATTAAAAATCAGTAAAGTTGGCCCAATTTTTTTGTAAAATAGGAAAGATGATGTTACACCGAGTAAATAGATACCTAACATGTCACGCTTTAAAATTGCGCACACTCATGGAATGGCGCCAAACTTCGGTACTTAAAAATCTCCATAGGCAACGATTTGAATTTTTTTACAGAGGGGATCTAGTGCTAGAATTGTTGCTGGCACTCTAACGCACGCGGCGATACCTCACATGTGTGGTTTAAACAGCGTTTACATATGTCGGCGGGACTTGCGTGTGCGTTCGCTTCTGCACGCAAGCTACCGGGGACAGGGGCGTTAAAAAAATAAATTTTATTTCTTTTTTTTTTTTTATATATTTATTTCTTTTTTTTTTTTTTTTTTGATCACTTTTATTCCTATTACAAGGAATGTAAACATCCCTTGTAATAGGAATGTGTGTGACAGGTACTCTTTATGGAGAGATGCGGGGTCAATAAGACCCCACATCTCTACTCCAGGCTGGAAAGCATGAGATTGTGAAAAAAAATTCACCGATCTCATGCTTGCTGTTGCTTAGCAGCCGCAATCGCGGCTTTGTTTACTTACGGGGACCCGGGCGTGACGTCATCACATCGCGCCCGGGTCCTCCGACGGTCATAGAGATGACTGGTGACCATCTGGTCACCAGTCATCTCTATGCTTCCTGCACGCGCCGGACGATTCGTTCTCCGGGCCCCCGATGGCACGGGAGAGCCCGGAGAAGCACCGGATGGCGGCGGGAGGGGGGGGATGTCCCCTCCCGCCGCCTGTAAGAACGATCTAGCGGCGGAACCGCCGCTATGATCGTTCTTACGTTGTGCAGAATCGCCGGCAGTTTAGAAGGATATCTGAATGATGCCTCTAGCTGCAGGCATCATTCAGATATCCCCCCACAAAGCCCAGGACGTCATATGACGTCCACTCTGAACGGCAGAGGTTCTTTGTGGATGTCATTTTACTTTGGGCCGGTAGGGAAGTGGTTAAAAAAAAAGGATGACTATAAAAATAATTTATAAACATTATTATGGATATTATCAGCAGTAAAATTACTTCATTATTCTAGCATTATAAAGAAGAAAAGAATGTGCTGCATTAAAAGATCCAATAATTTGCACCATGACGAATGTGCTATCTCCATTATGAACGCTAGTTTTAACAGACTGAGCGCTTCCGTCTCATACTTGATTCTGAGCATGCGTGTTTTTTTGCGCATTGTAATTGCATACAGACGAATGCGATTCGCGATAGGATTTTTTCCTGTCACGAAAATTGAGATCCTGCTCTCAATCTTTTCATCGCAGGAAAACTGACAGAAAAAGTGTGATGGAGCATACACACGGTCGGTTTTCCTGACAAAAACCTCACATTGCACTTTTCCTGTCAGGAAAACCGATCGTGTGTATGAGGCATAAGGGTACTAAATGTCCATGTTCATCATGGAGCGCATCCAGCACAGTCTGTTGGTGTAGTTCCAAGAGGAATAACTGTCACTTTTCTTCAAAGTCCTCAGAGGGGCCCGTCCTGTACAAAAGTCAATCTTGCATCCGTAACTGTTTCCATTCTCAGTGCACTATTTTGGAATCTGTAACTCTTTAACAGTAGACTGGGGGTTTGTTTGGTCAAAGCTTCTATAGCCAGACGACACAGCAAGTCCTCATGCTGATCAATCTTCCCATCCCTCTTGGACAGCCGAAGAAGCACCTTGCTTCTCACTTGGGTCAGGTCGCAATAGCACTTTGGTAATCTGGAGGGGGTGGATCCAATGGGTTCAGCGCCAACAGCCCCCTTGAGTGTCGGGTCAATGCCCTGATACAGAGCTTGCACTCCTTTCAGGTGCCACATAAGTCCAGCTCTTTAACTTTCTGGTTGGGCCTATGAGGCCTTTGGGACAAAGCATCAGTGTCTCTATTCCCAGTTCCAGGCTAATTCTTCAGACAGAACTGAAATCCAGCCATCAATGCCCAGAAGCATCCAGCTTATATAAACTACAAAGAATAAAAACCTGACTGAGGCTCAACCACTTTGTATGTGATAACTATACCAAGATCTGAGGATAAATGGACTTGGACAACTGGGCACAAAATACATACGTGTAGCGCTACCCCCTCAGGAGCAGCTGGTTGATGTTGGGATCGGGGTATTAAGTTACCTTTTTAGTGTTGTCTAGGGGTGTAGTTGATGAGTAGAGCAGTGAGCGAATGTCCAGTCGATGAATAAGGCCTTGTACAGACGACCGAACATGTCTGATGAAAATGGTCCGCGGATCGTTTTTATCGGACATGTCTGCTGGGAGGTTTTGGTCTGATGTGTGTACACACCATCAGACCAAAATCCCCGCGGACAGAGAACGCGGTGACGTAGAAGACACCAACGTTCTCTAACATGGAAGTTCAATGCTTCCATGCATGCGTCGAATCAATTCGACGCATGCGCGGGATTTCGGGCCGCTGGTTATACGTCATAACCAGCAGACATGTCCGATGAGTCGTACTAACCATCGGACATGTCCGACGGAAAGGTTTCCAGCGGACAAGTTTCTTAGCATGCTAAGAAACTTTTTTCCGCTGGAAGCCTGTCCGCTAGGCCGTACACACGGTCGGACATGTCCGCGGAAACTGGTCCGCGGACCAGTTTCAGCGGACATGTTCGGTCGTGTGTACGAGGCCTAAGGGTTTTCAAATGCTTTATTTCCAGGCCCAACATGGCCAACATCAACATAAAGTAGAGCAAGAAGGTTAATTAAGAGAGAGAGAGAACCTTGCAGTATCAGACCTGGATATGAGGAAGAGCAATCCTGCCCTTAGTAATGCAATAGTACAATAGTAGTAGTTGCAGTTCGTCGCCACTCTAGCCAGAGTGGGTGAAGTGCCTCCGGACAGACCTCTGTCACAAGCCTGGCAGCCGAAGTGTCACTTTAGATTGCTGGGAGGAACAGGCCTCTGCCACAGACCTGGCTCTAGGGCCTCTGCCACAGGCCTAATACTTGGATGAGGTGAGCGGATTGAGCGAATCCTCCCAGTAAATTTAGTTAGGGTCACCGGGTGACAGTTGAAATGTACCTGTCAATGTCCCGGTCACCAGATCCCTGATGGTTCGTTCAAGCCCTGTTGGAAAACCTGCCTCCGGGTTCTCCTCAAGCCGACCCCCCCATCGAACGGCACACAGCCTGGGATCTTCTCAGTGGAGTTGGGAACCCAGTAAGTCACTGGGGCCCCTATCAGGAACATGGAGCTCCGCGTAGCATGTGACCCCGGCCTAGAAGGCCATCGCCAGGGATTCCGTTGGATGCGCACACCCTAAAGGTGGGTGCCGCACCTGGAACCAGGAACCTGCGAAGAACCAAAGAAAATGGCGTCTGCCCCAGATATACTCTCCCCCAGCATGCGCAGCGAGGCCCAACTCCTCTAATTGGTCGCTGGGGAAAAGCGGCTCCGCCAGAACCCCTCTAGCGCCACCTGTCGCCCAGGGGTGGAAATGACACCCCTGGAGTGCAGACTGACCTACAGGACAGTTCAGGAATGACAGTAGCCCAAATTTAACAAATTTCGAATGGGAGCAAAATAACTCTCCCATTCCCCACTAACTTTAGCGTAGTGCCCATACTGAAAGTAAGGGGGCGCTACATACATATATAATTTTTTTTATATTTTTTTCCAAAAACAGCTTTATTTGGCAAAATCACATACAACAGTTTTAGTAAATGACATTGATGACATTAATAACAGTGTTTTATAGACAAAGGTACAAAGTAAGAGATACATTGGTTACAGTTATCTTATTGTGTCAAACATTAACACAGGTAAAAGCAAATGGACAGTTCTTAAATGGTTCTTAGTAACATTAAATCTAACGCATGTAAAGGGTGGGACTTTGTCCCCATAAACAAATAACTTTAAACTTACTATGTGAATGTGCTAGCTGAACAACAACCCAATTTAAGCAGGGTGAGGGAATCAACTTATAAGAATGTGGTATGTGGGATGTTGGTGTTTAGGTGTTTAATTCTGTTTAAGGGATTTCAGGTAGAGTAAAGTTCGGGTTCGGTACGGACTTTGGGGTTTTCCCGAACCCGAACAATTGGAAAAAGTTCGGGTCCGGGATCGGAGTTCGGGAAAAAAATAAATGCGCGGAGGTCCCCGCAAATTCAATAACCAGACCCTTTAGGTCTGGTATGGATATTAAGGGGAACCCCACCGTCAATTTAAAAAAAAAATGACGTGCGGTTCCCCTAAATATCCATAACCAGACCCGTTATCCGAGCACGTTGACCTGGCCGGCCGCAGAAAAGAGGGGGGGGGGCAGAGTGCGGCCCCCCCCTCTCCTGAACCGCACCAGGCCACATGCCCTCAACATGGGGAGGATGTCCCCATGTTGATGGGGGACAAGGGTCTCATCCCCACAACCCTTGCCCGGTGGTTGTAGGGGTATGCGGGCGGGAGGCTTATCAGAATCTGGAAGACCCCTTTAACAAAGGGGACCCCCAGATCCTGACCCCCCCTGTGTGAAATAGTAATGGGGTACACTGTACCCCTACCATTTCACGAAGGAAGTGTAAATTCTTGTAAAAAAAAAAACGCACACACCGTAGAATAAAGTCCTTTATTAATAAAAAAAAAAAAAAAAAAAAAACTCCAGCGGTGATAATCCACTCGTTCCTGGCTTCCTGCTCCAACAATGTCCTGATCCAGCGACGAGTGCGGGTGATCTCCAGCGATGAGAAGATCCAGCGACGGGTGATCTCCGCTCCAGCAATAAGAAGATCCATCCATCCGGAGCGCAGCATCGCCGACCTCCTCTCATCGCTGGACACAGCCCAGCGAATGACGCGCTGGAGCTGTGACATTACTTATATAGAGGCAGGGCCACCCGTCATGTGACCCCGCACCCTCTGACGTACCCTCTGCTACGTCACTGGGGAAGCCCAGGAATTCCCCAGTGACGTAGCAGAGGGTACGTCAGAGGGTGCGGGGTCACGTGACGGGTGGCCCTGCCTCCTCTATATAAGTAATGTCACAGCTTCAGTGCGTCATTCGCTGGGCTGTGTCCAGCGATGAGAGGAGGTCGGCGATGCTGCGCTCCGGATGGATGGATCTTCTCATCGCTGGAGCGGAGATCACCCGTCACTGGATCTTCTCATCGCTGGAGATCACCCGCACTCGTCGCTGGATCAGGACATCGTTGGAGCAGGAAGCCAGGAACGAGTGGATTATCACCGCTGGAGTTATTATTTTTTTTTTATTAATAAAGGACTTTATTCTACGGTGTGTGCGTTTTTTTTTTTTTTACAAGAATTTACACTTCCTTCGTGAAATGGTAGGGGTACAGTGTACCCCATTACTATTTCACACAGGGGGGGTCAGGATCTGGGGGTCCCCTTTGTTAAAGGGGTCTTCCAGATTCTGATAAGCCTCCCGTCCGCATACCCCCACAACCACCGGGCAAGGGTTGTGGGGATGAGACCCTTGTCCCCATCAACATGGGGACATCCTCCCCATGTTGAGGGCATGTGGCCTGGTGCGGTTCAGGAGAGGGGGGGGGGCCGCACTCTGTCCCCGCCTCTTTTCTGCGGGCGGCCAGGTCAACGTGCTCGGATAACGAGTCTGGTTTTGGATATTTAGGGGGAACCGCACGTCATTTTTTTTTTAATTGACGGCGGGGTTCCCCTTAATATCCATACCAGACCTAAAGGGTCTGGTTATTGAATTTGCGGGGACCTCCGCGCATTTTTTTCTAAATGTCCGTGTCCCATTGACTACGGACCCGAACCCGAACATCCAGGTGTCCGCTCAACTCTAATTTCAGGGTGTGGATGCTTATGATGGTTCTTTAGGCAAAAATGCGTGTATACAGTATTGGTGTGTCTGTGGTAGATTGCATGGGGATTAGGTTGGGAATAGGTACCGTAGCTGCATAAGTAAAGAAGCTTCAAGGGGGCTTTGAGTGTAGGTGAGTGATCGGAAACAAGGTGTGGGAGAGAGGTGGGAAAGGGAGGGGTCTGCCAGAGGGATGGGAAGGGAGACTAGGGGATGGGAAATGGATTGGGGTTCCCATGTTGTGGAAAAAGAGGGGGACTGGGGGTGTGTGAGAGGGACGAAGAAGTCCTGCCTGCTCTCTGGCTCTCCAGTTTGAAGCGTATGTCTTTGATTTTAGTTTAGATGTTTAGTATAGTCTTCTGTTGTTTTAAAGTGTTGCCAACATGCCCAGGTTTTCTTGAACTTAGTGGGGGTGTCTCTTGCTTGGTATATGAGTTCCTCCATGTTACCAATTTTTTGCATTCTCTTGAACCAATCTGCTATTTTAGGGGGGCTCTGAGAGCGCCAGTAAGCTGATATGCATAGTTTGGCTGCATTGATGAGATCCAGAAAGTGAAATATTTAGATTTTGGGATGGAGGAGTGGTGCAATAATAATTGGGCTGGGGTGTAGTCCAGTGGAAGAGTGGATATGTTGCATACAAGTCTGTGGACTTCTTCCCAAAATGGTTGGACTAATGAGCATGTCCATTAGATATTTAAAAACAAGCCCCTATCTTCATTGCATCGCCAGCAGTTGGGGGAAATTGAGGTAGCAATTCTGTATAATCTTAAAGAAGTCCTATACCACCTGGAGAAAAATTTGTAGCCGTTTTCTTGTGTCAAGACATTGATTGAGCGCTTGTGGATATAGGTGAATATTTACTCCCAGTCATAGTCATCGCCAGCTCTTGTTCGCAGTTCAGAGATACAGGGGCTGATTTACCAAGCCTTTACTCCATGACTCATGGAGTAAAAGCAGGAGTAGCAGCCGTTTTGACATTTACTAAAGAAATATGCTGCTAGTGCAGTGTATTTCCCTAGTTACTAATGTGCTCCGTGCGCCCAGGAGAGGGTGCATTGTGCACCAGTACAGACCTGGCGCACGGCACATTGAAATGTAAATTGCGGGGGTTTGGGCGGGAGTTTATTAGGGGGAGGTGGGGGGATGCAGGGGAAGTGAAGTGACATGTGTTTGAAAATGTTTGGCGGGCCGAATTGAAAGGGAAAGTGTTTTTTTAAAACAGATCCCCGTACGCTTGCACAGTGCGCCTGAACCTCGGGAGGTTCATTTGCATACTGGGCATGCGCAGAGAGAAATTTCGGCGCTTCCCGTGCGCCTTGTCAGTACGCCGTGAAAATCTTGGTAAATACCAAGCGGCGTACCCGTGAATGCGCTGCGTGACGCGGAGCACGGGAATCTCCGAGCTGTTTTCAGCCATGAAGGGGAACTCCGCGCCAAATTTCAAACTTGAAATCGGCGCGGGTCCCCCTTCAGGGCTACATTAGGCTCTTAGGCTTGGTCTGGAACGTGAGGGGTTAAACCCGCGCCGATTCGGTACGGGGGTCCCCCCCAGATCCAAACCAAGCCCTCATCCCAAGCATGCAGTCTGGCCCGGACAGGAATAGGGGTGGGGACGAGCGAGCGCCCCCCCTCCTGAGCCGTACCAGACCGCATGCCCTCAACATGGGGGAGTGTGTGCTGTGGGGGAGGGGGGCACTGCCCCCCCACCCCACAGCACTCTTGTCCCCATGTCGATAGGGACAAGAGCCTCTTCCCGACAACCCTTGCCGTTGGTTGTCGGGGTATGCGGGCGGGGCTAATCGGAATCTGCGAGCTCCCTTTAATAAGGGGGCCCCCAGATACCGGCCCCCCACCCTATGTGAATGAGTATGGGGTACATCGTACCTCTACCCATTCATATGGGGGAAAGTGTAAAGTAAAATAAAACACCACACAATAAAATATTTTATTAATCTGCTCCGGAGCCCCCCCTTTCTTCTTTAGCTCTCTTACAAGGGGGGGTTTCTTCTCTCCCGATCTTCTGTCGGGACCCTGGGCTTCGGTGATTTCTGCCGGGGGAGGGCGCCATCCCTCGGTCCTCTCCAGAGCCTTCCGCCGGATGCCCCCACCCCATTCAAGCTCTTTTACATTAGGGGGGGCATCCGGACTTCGGGGTCTTCTGCCGGGGGATGGCGCCTATCCCCCGGTCTTTCCGGTGCCTTCCGCCAGGGTTCCGGTCTTCCTGGTCTTCTGCAGGGGGTGCGCCAACTCCCAGGTCTTTTCTCTTCTGTCTTCTCTGCTCCCTCTTCTGCCTGGCTCCCCCGCGGAGCCAGGGCTTTCTTCCGTCTTCTTTCTTCCTTCTTCTGCCTGTCTCCTCCGGGAGCACAGGGCTTGTCTGTGCTGTCCTCTCCCTTCTCTTCCATTGGATGTTGACATGACGAGGTTCCGCGCTGACATGCCGTGTCAGCGGCGGGCATGGACTTATATAGGGCAATGCCACCATGTGACCTCAACCCATGTGACATCACATTCCCATCATGCCCAGGGAATGTGATGTCACATGGTGGCATTGCCCTATATAAGTCCATGCCCACCGCTGACATGGCATGTCAGCGCGGAACCTCGTCGTGTCAACATCCAATGGAAGAGAAGGGAGAAGACAGCGCAGACAAGCCCTGTGCTCCCGGAGGAGACAGGCAGAAGAAGGAAGAAAGAAGAAAGAAGATGGAAGAAAGCCCTGGCTCCGCGGGGGAGCCAGGCAGAAGAGGGACGGCTCAGGAGGGGGGAGGGGCGCTCGCTCGTCCCCACCCCCATTCCTGTCTGGCCAGATTGCGTGCCTGCCCACATATATAAACATCGTTCAAACCACACATGTGAGGTATTGACGCGTGCGTTAGAGCGCGAGCAATACTTTTAGCACTAGACCTTCTTTGTAACTATAAACTGGTAACCTGGAAAAAAAAGAAAAAGGTCGCCTATGGGGATATTCACGGAATGAATTTTGGCCCCATTGCAGGAGTGTTTCCAATAGTAAAGTGTGACATGTAAGGTATCTATTTACTCGGTGTAACATCATCTTTCACATTATCCCCAAAAATTGGGCTAACTTTAGTGTTTTGTTAATTTTTAACCACTTGAGCCCCGGACCATATTGCTGGTCAATGACCGGACCAGGCTGGAAAGCATGAGATCAGGGGAAAAAAAAAAAAAACTCATGCCATTGCAGCTTTGTTCCTACATGTGTGATGAACTGAGTCTGCTCAAACACTTAGAAAAAATCCTTTCTTTTTAAAAGGTGAAAATCACTTGGATGGTCATAGAGCGTGGGTTGGGTTAATTAACCAGGTGTAAGCTCACCCACACTAGAGACTGCAATTTGTTCATGTGATTTCAATTGCTTCATTACTAGCACATGTTATAAAAACCGTGCATCGATCAGTCCTCAGCTGCCCTCATAGGGGCAGGCAGAAATGCTGTTGCGGAACACAAATGTGGTTTGTTGCATGGGTTTTTATTTTGCCAATGGTTTTTGTTTATTTTTAAATGATGTTCACTTTGATGTATTTGTCTCTGTGGCCTTATTTTATGAAAAAATTGTGAAGATGTTGCGACTTTAAATCTGTTTATTTTGAGTTTTGAAATGTATTTTTGTTTGTGTGTGTTTGTTTTTTTTTTTTTCTTTCCTTGTTTTGTTGACTAATAAAAATTACTTTAAAATTTTGAAGTTTGTTTTTTGTTACTTTTTCATGCAACATATTTTGACAGCTGCAGCTGAAATAGGTTTGGGCCTAACAAATTAGGTGTGATTTTTGTCTAAGCTTCTTTCCTGGTGTGTAATCATGAAATGTTTGCCATGTTTATTCCCCATGACTTTAAAGACAAACTGGTAAGTATTTTCTTTTAACTGTAGTGGTCCTCAGCCCTCAAGTACCCCCGACAGGACATGTTTTGTGGATTTCTCTTATCAAGAATTGCTGTCCAGACTGTCTTTTAAAGCACATGTGCAAGATGAAGGAAAACCTGCAAACATGGCCTGTGGGGGGGGGGGGGGGGGGGTTGCTATTGGTGGACAGGCTTGAAGTGCTGATTTACAGCACTGTGCTTAAATCTAGGGCAAGGCAATCCTATTCTAATTGTGGGTGTTTGAGGGAAGCCAAGTGAGTGTTAGAACCCCTGCTTGTGTTTTTTTTTTTTGGGTTGAGCTTTGTGTCCCTTTTCTTAACCAGTTAAGCCCCGGACCAATATGCAGCCTAAAGACCCAAGGTGTTTTTACAGTTCGGGACTGCGTCGCTTTAACAGACAATTGCGCGGTCGTGAGACGTGGCTCCCAAACAAAATTGGCGTCCTTTTTCCCCCCACAAATAGAGCTTTCTTTTGGTGGTATTTGATCACATCTGCGGTTTTTAGTTTTTGCGCTATAAACAAAAATAGAGCGACAATTTTGAAAAAAATTCAATATTTTTTACTTTTTGCTGTAATAAATATCCCCCAAAAACATATATAAAAACATTTTTTTTCCTCAGTTTAGGCCGATACGTATTCTTCTACCTATTTTTAGTAAAAAAAATCGCAATAAGCGTTTATTGATTGGTTTGCGCAAAATTTATAGTGTTTACAAAATAGGGGATAGTTTTATTGCATTTTTATTAATTTTTTTTTTTTTACTACTAATGGCGGCGATCAGCAATTTTTTTCGTGACTGCGACATTATGGCGGACACTTCGGACAATTTTGACACATTTTTGGGACCATTGTCATTTTCACAGCAAAAAATGCATTTAAATTGCATTCTTTATTGTGAAAATGACAGTTGCAGTTTGGGAGTTAACCACAGGTGGCGCTGTAGGAGTTAGGGTGCACCTAGTATGTGTTTACAACTGTAGGGGGGTGTGGCTGTAGGAATGACGTCATCGATCGTGTCTTCCCTATAAAGGGAATGACGCGATCGATGCGCCGCCATAGTGAAGGACGGGGAAGCCGTGTTTACATACGGCTCTCCCCGTTCTTCAGCTCCGGGGAGCGATCGCGACGGAGCGGCTATAAACAAATAGCCGCGCCGTGGTCCCGGATCGCTCCCCGAGCGGACCCGACCTCCGCATGTAGCGGGGGGGGGGGTCCCGATCGGACCCCCCACCTGCTAATAGGCGAGGACGTACGTGTACGCCCATGTGCCTGTACGTGCCATATTGTGGACGTATATGTACATGCGGGGGTCGGGAACTGGTTAAAATTGGCTTCACTTCCTGTCACACAGCTGAACAGGAAGTGAGGTTAAAACCCTACCAGTGTCTTTTCTTGGAGACACAGGTCAATCTAACTAGTGTCCCCATTAAGCAAATTGCACTCCAGCACTGCTGTGTACACCCCAAATCATGGGTCTTCAAACTACGGCCCTCCAGTTGTTCAGGAACTACAATTCCCATCATGCCTAGTCATGTCTGTGAATGTCAGTGCATTACAAGGCCTCATGGGATGAGTAGTTCTACAACAGCTGGAGGGCCGTAGTTTGAGGATCCCTGCCCCAAATGATTATTTAGTTTGGGGTTTAGGAAAGGCAAAGCCACTCTGCAGTACAAGCATAGTTGCTGAAAATGAGAGAGGAAGCACTGATGGTTTTAACATCCAATCCTGTAGAAGCAAAGTTGTTTTGTTTTCTTCCTTGCTTTGCACTTGTAGTGCAAAGTGGATTTGCCTTTAGTAAATGGACCCCAAAGTCCAAGATCCCTAATAATTTGGGGTGTACACCGCAAAATGCTAGAGTGCAATTTACATAATGGGAAACTATTTAGATTGATCTCTGTGTCCCCAAGAAAAGATATTAGTAAGGTTTTACCCTCACTTCCTGTTTGGCTATGTGACAGGAAGTGAATGAATTAGAAAGGGTGAAAACACCTCACAAATGTTGTCACTATCAGGGGTGCAGACATCCCCAAAAAAATTAGCAGATAATACTTATTTGCAAATTAATAATTTTTTAGTTAACATTGGGAGGTGTTTGTGGGGTGCTCTAACACACACATTCCTACATATTAGCAACGCTGTATCCTGGCCTATTGGCATGGTTATATTTTCTTAGGGCTCTCAATAAAACTCTATGAAATTTGTGCTTAAACTAGAACTATAATCAACACGTTTTATTTTCTTTAATTTTGGATAGAGTGAGGGAGGGTTATAGGCCCTGTCAGTTTATTTTGTATTATCTGTGTCCAATTGGGGAGATTTGCCTTCACTTCCTGCCCCATAGCCAAACAGGAAGTGAGAGAAAAACTATGCAAATTAACCACTTCCCACCCAGCCTATGGCCGATTTACGTCCGGGAAGTGGTTACACAATCCTGACAGGACGTCCTGCAGGATTTCATGCCGCGCGCGCCTGTGGGGGCACGCAGCGCGGCGATCGGTGATGCGGGGTGTCAGTCTGACACCCTGCATCTCCGATCTCGGTAAAGAGTCTCTCACGGAGACGGAGACTCTTTACCACGTGATCAGCCATGTCCAATCACGGCTGATCACGATGTAAACAGGAAGAGCCATCGATGGCTCTTCCTCACTCGCGTCTGACAGACTCGAGTATAGGAGAGCCGATCGGCGTCTCTCCTGACAGGGGGCGTTCGCGCTGATTGTTTATCAGCGCAGCCCCCCCTCGGATCACCACACTGGACCACCAGGGATGCCCACCCTGGACCACCAGGGTGGGCAAAAAAAAAAAAAAATATGAAAAAAAAAAACAAAAAGCATTAAAAAAAAAGAAAAAAGATGTCAATCAGTGCCCACAAATGGGCACTGACTGGCAACCTGGGAAAATGAGTGCCACCCCACAGTGTCCATCAGTGCCACCCCACAGTGTCCATCAGTGCCACCCCACAGTGCCCATCCATGCACAGTGCCCACCTATCAGTGCCCACCTGTGCCACCCATAAGTATCCATCAGTGCCACCCATAAGTGCCGCCCATGAGTGCCCATCTGTGCCGCCTATGAGTGCCCATCAGTGCCGCCTATGAGTGCCCATCAGTGCCGCATACCAGTGCCGCCAATCAATGCCACCTCATCTGTGCCCGTCAGTACTACCTCATCGATGTCCATCAGTGCCATCTCATCGGTGCCCATCAGTGCCGCCATATCAGTGCCCGTAATTGAAAGAGAAAAACTTATTTCCAAAAAAATTAACAGAAAAAAATAAAAACGTTTTTTTTTTCCAAAATTTGCAGTCTTTTTTTAGTTGTTGCGCAAAAAAAAAAAATCGCAGAGGTGATCAAATACCAACAAAAGAAAGCTCTATTTGTGGGGGAAAAAGGACGCCAATTTTGTTTGGGTACAGTGTTGTATGACCGCGCAATTGCCATTCAAAGTGCGACAGTGCTGAAAGCTGAAAATTGGCTTGGGCGGGAAGGTGCATAAGTGCCTGGTATGGAAGTGGTTAAGGGAATCCAGTGCCCCCCTCCCCCCCAGAACTAGTGTGTGGGTCCCCTGAAAATTCCTGGGCGGGTCATACAAAAACAGGGTGTGACCTTGACAGGAAGGGGTGGGTCATTTTTCTATTAGGAGGTGCAGATATGTAGTCAGGCCTAGGGCAGAACAAAACCTAAATATATTACTGCATATTAGGGCTTATTTAGACCGGATCCGATTTACAGCATGTTTTTATATTGTGGGAGGAAACCCACGCAGGCACAGGGAGAACATGCAAACTCCATGCAGATGGTGTCACGGGCTGGTTTCGAACCAGCGACCCTTTTGCTGCTAGGTCAAAGTGCTATACACTACACCACTGGGCTGAACGAACATGATTGCAGCTGAAAGCATGAGATCTTTTTTTTTTTTCAATACCATGCTTTCCAGCCTTATTGACCCCGCCTCTCTCCATAAAGAGGACCTGTCACACACTAGTCCTATTACAAGGGATGTTTACATTCCTTGTAATAGGAAGAAAAGTGATCCAAAATAAAAAAAAGTGACAAAAAAGTGCAAGAAGAAAAATATGAGGTAAAAAAAACAAACAAAAAAATAAAATAACGCCCCTGTCCCTAGAAGCTCGCACTAAGCGAATATGCATGTAAGTCCCGCCCACATATGTAAACACCATTCAAACCACACATGTGAGGTATTGACGCGTGCGTTAGAGCGAGAGCAATAATTCTAGCCCTAGACCTCCTCTGTAACTCTGAACTGGTCACCTGTAAAAAAAAAAACAAGCATCGCCTATGGATATTTTTATGTCCCGAAGTTTGGCGCCATTCCATGAGTGTGTGCAATATTAAAGCGTGACAAGTTAGGTATCTATTTACTCGGTGTAACATCATCTTTAACATTATCCATAAAAATTGGGCTAACTTTACTGTTTTGTTTTTTTTTTATTCATGAACCGTTTTTTTTTTTTGGGCCAAAAAAAAAAGGCGTTAGAAAAATTATTGCGCAAATACCGTTGGAAATCAAATAAAAAATGACCGCCACTTTATTCCCTAGGGTGTCTGCTAAAAAATTATATATAATGTTTGGGGGTCCTGATTAATTTCCCAGGAACAAAATATAATTTTTACATGAAGGAGAGAAGTGCCAGAATAGGCGCGGTATGGAAGTGGTTAAAGTGAAACAATAAAAGTGAAATATTCCTTTAAATTTCATACAGGGGGGGAGGGGGGGTACACGCATGTTTCCCGTGCTTAGAACTGTCCCTGTACAAGATGTCATTTCTGAAGTGAAAAAAAAGGAAGTTTAAAGTACTCATGGCTATAAAGAATACAGTCATTGCTCATTAAAAATAATTAAAAATAAAAAAAAAAGGGGGACCCTCCAAATTAAATTACCAGGCCCTTCAGGTCTGGAATGGATATTAAGGGGAACCCCGCCGTAAAACCCCCCCAAAAAAATAGCGTGGGGTCCCCCCAAATATCCATACCAGGCCCTTCAGGTCTGGTGTGGATTTTAAGGGGAACTCCACCCCAAGTTGAAAAAAAATGGCGTGGAGTCCCCCTAAAAATCCACACCAGACCCTTATCCGAGCACGTTGACCTGGCCGGCCGCAGAAAAGAGGGGGGGACAGAGTGCGGCCCCCCCCTCTCCTGAACCGCACCAGGCCACATGCCCTCAACATGGGGAGGATGTCCCCATGTTGATGGGGACAAGGGCCTCATCCCCACAACCCTTGCCCGGTGGTTGTGGGGGTCTGCGGGCGGGGGGCTTATCAGAATCTGGAAGACCCCTTTAACAAAGGGGACCCCCAGATCCTGCCCCCCCCTATGTGAAATGGTAATGGGGTACATTGTACCTCTACCATTTCACCCCCAAAAAAATGTCAAAAGTGTTAAAAATGACAGTAGCCGGTTTTTGACAAATCTTTTAAAAAAAAAATCTTCTTTTCTTCTTTCCTTCGGGTTTCTTCCGCTGCTTCTTTCTTGGGTCTTCTCGTCCACATCTTGCCCGACGTGTTCTTCTATCTTCTCCGTCCGTCCTTCAGCCTTCTGGGCCCGCATCTTGCCCGTTGTCTTCTCCGGTCTTCTTCTCCGTCCGTCCGCCAGCTTCTGATAAGCCCCCCGCCCGCAGACCCCCACAACCACCGGGCAAGGGTTGTGGGGATGAGGCCCTTGTCCCCATCAACATGGGGACATCCTCCCCATGTTGAGGGCATGTGGACTGGTGCGGTTCAGAAAAGGGGGGGGGGCACACTCTGTCCCCCCCTCTTTTCTGCGGCCGGCCAGGTCAACGTGCTCGGATAAGGGTCTGGTGTGGATTTTTAGGGGGACTCCACGCCATTTTTTTTTTCAATTTGGGGTGGAGTTCCCCTTAAAATCCACACCAGACCTGAAGGGCCTGGAATGGATATTTGCCGGGAACCGCACGTCTTTTTTTTTTTGTTTTTTACGGCGGGGTTCCCCTTAATATCCATTCCAGACCTGAAGGGCCTGGTAATTTAATTTGGGGGAACCCCTACACATTTTGTTGTTTGTTTTATGAATGAATCCCTTTAGAATTGTCAGAGCCGACAATTCATTATAGCCGCGTGTGAATTTTTAAATGACTTTTTTCCTTCTGAATGTCATTTTGTACAGGGGCAGTTCTAAGTGCGGGAAAAATGCGCTATTTTACATGCTGACATTACACCCCCCCTAGGTACGAAATTTAAAGGAATATTTCACTTTTATTGTTTCACTTTAAGAATTATTAATTTCACTGCTCCCGAAAAAACGGCCGTTTTAAAAAATAAAAAAAACATTGATACATGTCCCCTGGGGCAGGACTGAGGTCCCCAAACACTTTTTAGGACAAAACTTGCAGATTAGCCTTTAAAATGAACACTTTTGATTTCTCCCATAGACTTCTATAGGGAGTTCGGCGCGGCTTTACATATTACTTTCAATGCGCCGGCTGCTACGCTGGTTCATGCGCCTAATTAAGGCTTCACCCGGAGTACTAATTAACGCATGAACCAGCGCAGAGCACAGAGCATAGTAAATCAGCCCCACAGTGTCTTTGAAGCTCTGACATGTGTGTGTGTGTGTGTTGGCGTGACTATGCTGGAAGGAGTTGGGATCTGTTTAGGAAGTGTTGGATTTGTGCGTATGTTCAGAACGGGAAGTCGTGGTTTGTGGTTAGAGATGAGAGTGCGGGTAAGGACAAAGGGTGCTCTTTGCTAAAGAAATGCTCTGTGTTGGTTGAGGCCAGCTCTCTACAATAAAGGAGTTTGTCATGTTTTGTGGAAATTCTGGGTTCTGCCGGATCGGGGTTAGAGTGCCTGGAGAAGATGAGATCTTGTACTTACAACAGGCATCCTGGAAGGCTTGTAGGGTGGTTCCTATTAAAATATGTGTTTTGTAGGATGGAAGAATGTGTTCAGCGGCTATCCAAAAGGATTTGTGAAGAGGTATTGTTGCCAAGGCTTGTTTTAGTTGTACCCAGGTCTACTACTCTTGTTAGTTGACACGCTAAGTGGTATTTTTTTGATATCCGGGAGGCCTATGCCTCCTTTCAATTTCGTGACTGTCAGTGAGTTGTAATTCAGACAGAATTCCCCCATAGGAAGGATGTATATATATAATTTTATTATATCATAAAACAATAGCAAGAAAAACCACTAGACATGTGCACAGAAATTTTTTTTGTTTTTTTTTGTTCCGTTTCGTATCGTTCCGTAGGTTCGTTCCCGTTCGTTTTTCGTAAGACGCCTGTTTTCCTGTTCGTTCCCGTTCGTTTTTCGTACAAAGCGATTTTTTTCGTATTCCAATCGCTTCGTATTTTGGTTACCGTTTTATTTTCGTACATGCGGGATGGTTCGTTATTCTGTTTAATTCATGTTCGTTAAGTAACAGAATTATTGTCTAACAAGTGTTAGACAATAATTTTCGTGAATTTTCGTAATTTTGTACTTTCGGAAATATATTGCGGGATTCGCGGCACTTTCAACACGCGGCTCATCCATATTAACTATTGTTAAGCCCCATACACTTGGTCAGACTTTTTTAACAACAAACATAAAAACGATTGTTTTACCGATCGTTCGGTAAACCGTTCGTTCGTTTTTAAACTCCATCAGAAAACCATTTTTGGGTTCCAGGTTCAAAAGTCTGGCCAACTGATTTGCCTTCAGACGAAAATCCACAGAAAAGTTTATTTGGCTTTACTGTACTACTGTACTCAGCACAAAAGAGAAGCTGCTTCACTAACTAACTACACTCACTGCCCATTCAAAAAAACGAAAATTACATCTTATAACAAAAGATTTGCATTCTGTATTTTGAAACCAAATTATGAACAGAAAAAAGGAATTCAGAATACAGAATACAAATCTTTTGTTATAAGATGTCATATGAACATACAAACAGAAAAAGGATTCAAACAAAATACAGAATGAAAATCTTTTGTTAGAGATGTCATATAAACATACAAACAGAAAAAGGATTCAAACAAAATACAGAATGAAAATCTTTTGTTAGATGTCATATGAACAATGAACATACGACTGAAAATCAAAATACGAACAGAACAAGGATTCAAACAAAATACAGAATGCAAGTCTTTTGATATAGATGTAATTTTCGTTCTTTTGCCGTTTTCGTTTTGTCGTATTTTCGTCGGATTGTTCGTTCGTATTTGTGGTTGTTCGTTATGCGGCTCATTCGTAATCCTGTCGTTTTCGTATTTTGGTGCTTTAATTTTTTCGTATGTACACATTATTCTGCGGGTACGAAAATGAACATTTTCGTACGAAAATAACATTCGTACGAACGGGAATGCACATATCTAAAAACCACACAAGATAAAAAAATTGGCCAATATGTAATCTAATTTATTGGATGCCGGCGTGTCTGGTGAAACCGGTCAGGTCTCCCATCTAATCCACTGTACCCCAAAAAAACACCCCTTTTACCATCTCCAGATTGAACTTGGCTAACATCATGCTACAATAAAGCCTCATACACACGATCTGACTTCCATCTGACTTTTCCATGGATTTTGGTCCGAATGGGCGTTGGCCGTGAACATTTTCAGCCAACTTTCACCAAATCACGTGGTTTTTCAGCTCTTTACCGCCACCCTTTGGGCAACTTCTGCTATTGTTGTCTGATCTTTAGCATTGGTTCTCAGAATGCATGTTTTTACTTTGGACTTTAGTCCGATGGACTTGTGTACACACGATTGGATTATCTTCCATCATAGGAGAGCATGCACAGTGAAAATTCTGCGAGCTGGTCGGTAAGTAGGCTTGGTTTTCCCCTGGGCATTCCCCAGGTTTTGTTGTTAGTTCTACTTCAAGCACAAATTTCTGGAAGTTTTATGGAGAGGACTACGAAGATATAACCATGCCAATGGTGCAGCAGAAAATATATAGCACAGTGAGGAAGGTTTGTGGTCCAGGATGATCGTACAGCCAAAATTAGAAGCGGCTCCCCCCTGTTGCGGAATGCGGGCTGCACACATAACGGAAGCAGTGCAGCCGCTTCATGGGGGCGCTAGACTAATTTGCCTCTCAGCCCAGTCCACCCCATAAGACTGGCGCTACACTAACAGTGTAGCCAGCGTGTACTAGGCCTAGGCCTAGGCCAGGATACAGCGCTGGTCTGTCCATCGGGTCTCTGAAGGTTGTAGAATCCTGTAACAGCAAAGCGACTTGTCTGGCCAGGCGCTGCAAGGCCGCGTCTATGCCCAGCGGGGAGTCCCAGAGGGAAGCTTCTGGGGACTTAAAAGGGTACAGCCTTGCAAAATGGTTCTGTACCTTTCTCCTCTTTTCTGTCTTTTCCCATTCTTCCTCGAACCATTCTCGGTCCTCTGGCAAGAGAGGAAAGGTCTCTCCTTTTTCCGGCTAGGAAAAAATCTCTTAATTTTTTCAGGTGGCTGGACATCTTGTTCCCAGTCTTTGGCCTCCTTTACAGCTGCGGGCTCTATATATTGAAAGTCAAATAAGTACTCAGAGGGTTCCTCAGAGTCCAAAGAGTCTTGTGATGGTACTTCTAGCACTGGCGACTCGTCTCGCATTTGTTGGCCTGTGCTCCTGACCCTGGATTTAGTCCTTGGAGCCCTGATGGCTGAGGCTGACTGTATACCTTCTGTGACTGCGTCTTGAATATAGTCTTTTATTCTTCGCGCCTCTGCTTCTCTGTCTGTAGCTATGTCTCTGATGCACCCGTGCATAAGAGTTTTCCAGGTTCGCATGGCGCCGAACATGCCCAGCAAAGACCGTCGTCTGGGCGGGCTCTTGTTACATTTAGTTCTGCTACAGTAGCTGGTTGACTAGCTTTGCGATCTGGGCTGGATTGGGGTTTATGCGCTGACCGAGACCCAGACGCTTGCGGAGATTTAGAACGGTGGCGGGACTTTTTTCTCCGCACATGTCTTGTTCTAGGGCTTCTGCTCCTAAAAAGACAACCAAGAAATGCTTATTTTTAGCTCTTGGTGTTGCACTATTTTATATTGTGGCCCCCGTTGACCCCTTCTACCTTTCTGGTGATTTCCGTGCATTCTGGGGCTGTGGTGAGCTCAAGCTGTATGAAAAGACAGGATACAGCCAATCAGAGAAACAAAAAAATAAAAAATAAATGTTTTTTTATTTTATTATTATTTATTTATTTATTTATTTATTTATTTTAAAACAGTGCTTTACCTTAGTTTGGAAAAGAAGGTGTCTCAGGATGGCAGCGGGTCTTTGAGCAGTTTACAGAGCGCTGTTTAAATACGCAAAGATCATACAGTTTTAACACAGGTAAATGCTGACACAATCTCTCCTCCTCCACCCTGCATGAGACTTACCAAAAACTTCTTATTCAGGCACTGTGGCAGATCGCACGGATCCTTCTGACATGCAGGGCTTTTCTAGCCTGAATAGTACGTGCCCACGGCACTCCCACAGCACCACCCCCCCCCCCCCGACGTCATCGCCGCTCGACAGAAAGCACGGGGGGCGGCCTGCGCGCTCCTACGGAGCCCAGCAGCATGGCAACTCACACAGCAACACCACAGCCCCTGCAACAGTAAGCTCTCTAAGCTTAAAACGCCCGCAGCTCATGCACCTGAGCGTCCAGTGTCATAAAGGGATATTACCTTTATTATTCTGGACCTTCCAGTCCCAGGAGAGGCTAGAACCTGGGTGGGATTGTTTCTGCAGGGGGGTTTCTTCTTTGATGCAGCTTTTCTCTTTTTCTCTGCACGAGTCTGGTGGTCTGGTCGTCCGACCAAAAAAAGGAACAAGGGCAAGGGAGTAGGGGCCCCCTATTTATCAGCTAATAGAAGGTGGTACTGGAGGACCGGAGGAAAGGGTTAACCCATTGTGTGCTGAAGTGAGGCGGGCCAGGAAAAGTATATTTTTGCTTTAACTAATCTCTAGGTCTACTAACTTCCAGTTCACATACAACGTCTACAAAAAAACAGCGCTGGCAGTGAAAGCGTTAAAACTGAAGTATGTTTTTTTTTTTTTTTTTAACTCATACTCACCTACTGTAGGTGGATGTAACATCGA
Organism: Rana temporaria; assembly: GCF_905171775.1. Classification (NCBI taxonomy): domain Eukaryota; kingdom Metazoa; phylum Chordata; class Amphibia; order Anura; family Ranidae; genus Rana; species Rana temporaria. The sequence continues at coordinate 340,960,690 of NC_053490.1, forward strand.
TTCGATGCTGCATCTGTGCCCTGCCGACTATTTGGTGAGAACTGAAGTATCAAACACTAATGATTGCACAATTCTCCCCCTCCCCTTTGAGCAGAGCCAGTCTTTGCTCTCCCCTCCAGTGCTCAATGGAGTGCTGAGATCAGGAGGGGGCAGGAAGGGCTTGTGCAGGCTCTCGGAAGATCACTGAGAGGCTGAGCCAGGAACACTGGCTCTGTGACATCAGCCAACAGTGGGCATTAAGTTAAATGTTCCCCATGGCAGTGCCCAGTTCCCAATGCCCATGCAACATTTTTGCAGCTTTGAAAATTTTCAGCCTGCCTATTTATTTAGAAAATGGCCCTATAGACAAATATAGGTTTGAGTTTTGCAGACAGCATGCAGGGTTTGACCTCTTGGCAGATCTGCCCATCCCTACTGATCTGGTAGTAGTTAGTCCCAACTCTGTTTAGCGGTATTTAACCGTAGGTGAAAATATTGATAAATTATAATTAAAAAAAGGAAGAAACATATTAAAGTTAACATAATAAAAATTACAAGCACGAAAATAACAGAAAGCCTATAACAATAAAACTATTTATGTGTCAAGTACCTTGACTAAAGTTAAGTCTTCTGATGGGTGCAGAATTAATGGATTATGACATAACATAAGAGATTTAAAATTGTAATTATTTAAAATTTGACCTAAATGCCTCTACAACTAAGAGGAATGGCACACATGTAGAAGGACTTTCTAATATAGCTATTGGGCATTAGAAGTGGAAGAGCAGGAAAAACAGGCAACTGCAGATACTCATATTTAGGCTATAACTCTAATGGAATGTGCTCCACCTAAAATAGTATCAAAATAGTATTTATAGCTATTTTTATAATAAATACAATCCCTTACTCCTGAAAAAAGGTGATGGTGTCTGCGCTGTGTAACAGAGAAAAGGGGGGGGGAGGGGGAAAGGAAGATAGATAATGTGACTATAATACACTCTATATGCATAAAAAAGTGTCTATATAGACTACCAAATATTTCAGATCTCTGCCTGGATCGATAAGTGAAACAAATATCTCAGAAAAACATAAATTACAATAAAGTGAGTGACACACTATACACAAACAAATAAATAATGCATAAATATATAGACTTAATTTAATAAATAAATGTAAGAGTCAAGCAAAATCAGCATGGAATGAGAGCAAAAAAAATATATTATATATAATAATATAGTAATTAAATAAATATATATGGAAAGTCTCTGAGTGGTGGTCCCAAAAAACAAGTGTTGAGAAATGCTTCAGTGTGCAAAGGACACCTCTCATGACTTCTTAGCAGTTTTACCTCACAGCTGTTGTTCTAAAGACCTGATAATTCTCAAGGGATACACATCCTATAATATTACCAGCCAGATGGTAGGAAACCCAAACCAGTGAGTATCTAATTTAACTCTTAAGCCTCGTACACACGATCAGTCCATCGGATAAGAACGGTCCAAAGGACCGTTCTCATCGGTTAACCGATAAGGCTGACTGATGGTCCGTTGTGCCTACACACCATCAGTTAAAAAAACGATTGTGTCAGAACGCAGTGACGTAAAACACAACGACGTGCTAAAAAAACGAGGTTCAATGCTTCCAAGCATGCGTCGAGTTGATTCTGAGCATGCACGGGTTTTTAACCGATGCTTTTGCATACTAACGATCGGTTTTGACCTATCGGTTAGGCGTCCATCGGTTCAATTTTAAAGCAAGTTCTCATTTTTTTGACCAAAGGTTAAATAACCTATGGGGCCTACACACGATTGGTTTGGACTGATGAAAATGGTCCTTCAGACCGTTGTCCTCTGGCGATCCTATCGTGTGTACGCGGCCTTACACCAGCTAGACTGAATGCCCAGCAGATATAGAGAGATTCTCTGAGTGGTGAATCCAGGAAACCAGCACATGTGTTGGGGGGTAAAAAAACTCCAAAAGTGCACACACCTCCAGTGATGCCAAGCAGCTTACTTCAAAGCTGGTTTAATGACAGCTTATAGCACCTCATGTAACACAGCAGATACTGCGATGAGCTCATATGTGGTCAGGGGAATCACTCTTGGATGATACCATGTGGAAAGAAAAGGGATGTATATAGTGTAACTCTGTTACCCCAAAGTAGACTCAGATGGTAAACACACAACTGCACTCACATGGAAAAATGAATAGTGGGGTTGTTCCCACAAGCGTTGAGCTTGCAAAAATCCTTATGTTCTTCTTAGATCTCTCCTACTCGCAGTGTACAGCAAAGCGTACTCGAAGGGTGGCAGTATGGTCAAGGAAAAAAGGAAAGGAAGCACATCGTGTAATCCCATTAAAAATGCACATTTATTGGTAAAGAACGGTAAAAAACACTCACATATACTTCAGCTATATGATCGGTGACACTTGCGAGCTGTCTGCTGTCAGAGTGCTGGGTCTAATGCTCCAATCCCAACGCGTATCGTCACGTTACGTGACTTCATCAGGGGATCTGACGGCAGGCAGCTCGCTTTGCTGGGAGTAGGAGAGATCTAAGAGGAACATAAGGACTTTTGCAAGCTCGACGCTTGTGGGGACAAGCCCGTTATTCATTGTTCCATGTGAGTGCAGTAGTGTGTTTACCATCTGAGTCTACTTTGGGGTAACAGAGTTACACTATATACATCCCTTTTCTTTCCACATGGTATCATCCGAGAGTGATTCCCCTGACCGCATATGAGCTCATCGCAGTATCTGCTGTGTCACATGAGGTGCTATAAGCTGTCATTAAACCATCTTTGAGGTAAGCTGCTTGGCATCACTGGAGGTGTGTGCACTTTTGGAGTTTTTTACCCCCCAACATGTGTGCTGGTTTCCTGGATTCACCACTCAGAGAATCTCTCTATATCTGCTGGGCATTCAGTCTAGCTGGTGTAAGAGTTAAATTAGATACTCACTGGTTTGGGTTTCCTACCATCTGGCTGATTATATTATCGGATGTGTATCCCTTGAGAATTATCAGGTCTTTAGGACAACAGCTGTGAGGTAAAACTGATAAGAAGTCACAAGAGGTGTCCTTTGCACACTGAAGCATTTCTCAACACTTGTTTTTTTGGGACCACCACTCAGACTTTCCATATATATTTATTTATTATATTATTATATATAATATATTTTTTTTGCTCGTATTCCATGCTGATTTTGCTTGACTCTTACATTTATTTATTATATTAAGTCTATATATTTATGCATTATTTATTTGTGTATAGTGTGGCACTCACTTTATTGTAATTTATGTTTTTCTGAAATATTTGTTTCACTTATCGATCCAGACAGAGATCTGAAATATTTGGTAGTCTATATAGACACTTTTTTATGCATATAGAGTGTATTATAGTCACATTATCTATCTTCCTTTCTCCTCCCCCCCCCCCCCATTTCTCTGTTACACAGTGCAGACACCATCACCTTTTTTCATTTGACACATTTTTTCTACTTAGGATAGATCACTAGGTGTCTGCAGTAGTGTCCCCTTTAGCTTAAACACCGCCCCAGTTTCACTTAGTAGGATCTTCTGACAGCGCGGGAGTACCTCTTGTCTTTACATTTAGCAATCCCTCACTCCTATTTTAAGTTAAATGACCTTCATAATTCTACTTTTAAAAGGAGAATAACCATCTTCAAAATGATTTGGGAGACCGTAGAGGGAGATACAAGAGATGTAAACCCGAGTCAGAATTATGGAGCTGATACTTCCCACGAGCCACTGTCTGAAGCATAGCAGCATACACCGATCAGCTATACCTTTATAACCACCCAACCTAATATTGAGTAGGTTCCCCTTTTTGCCGCAAATACAGACCCTTTTCCCACCAAAACAGCCCTGATCTTTTGAGGCATGGACGCCACTCTGAATGTACGCCATGGTATCTGGCACCAAACAGTCAATAGCAGATCCTTTAATCACTTCAATACCAGGCACTTTCGTCCCTTCCCGCCCAGGACAATTTTCAGCTTTCAGCGCTGTCATACTTAAATGACAATTGCGCAGTCATGCAACACTGTACCCAAACAACATTTTTACCATTTTCTTCCCACAAATAAAGCTGTGTTTTGGTGTTTTTTTTTTGTAGCGCTTACCCCCGAAGGAGCCGCTGGTTGATTTGGGATTGGCGTATTAAGTTACCAAATTCTTCTGTCTAGGGGTGATACTTGTGAGTGTGGGTAAAAGGACAAGTGTCCAGCCGGTAGCGTGAGTTTTCAATGCTTTATTCCAAGGCCAACAAGGCCAACATCAACATGACACACAGTAGAAGAAAAGGGTTGATGAGAAGGAAAGAACTTGTAGCATCAGGCCTTGGATATCAAAAGCATAGAGAGCAAGCCTGCTCTCGGCACAGATAATTCAAAACGTCGCCACCCTCGCCAGGGTGGGTAAGTGCCCTTTGGACAGGCAATTAGCTTGAACCTGGCAGCCAAAGGGTCGCTTGCAATAATCAGATCACTGGAGGGAAATAATGCCTCTGCCACAGGCGTAGTAAATTTTCTTAGTATAGTCAGAGTGTAAGGATAGCGAATCCTCCCAGTAAGTCTTATTCTATAGGATCACCTACTGACAGCAAAAAAAAGGTACCTGTCATGTAGCGTGGTGATCGGATCCCCGGTGGTTCGTCCAGGCCTTGCAAACAACCTCTGCACTCAGGTTCTCCCGAGCCAATCCCCCACCGTTCAGCCTCCAGCTTAGGATCTGGAACCCAGCAAGCCGCTGGGGTCCCTTTCTTCATCAAAAGAAGGCTCCGCGAGGTGCACAGCCTCAACCAGGCAGGCCATGAGGATGGGGCCCGCGGATCCGCGCACCCTGAAGGTGGATGCCGCACCTGGATCTCGGGCCCCGCAGACTACAAGAAAAATGGCCGGTGCTCCAGATATACCCCCCGCCAGCATGCCCAAAGAGGGAAACTCCTCTGATTGGCTGCTGGGGGAGGATGGTTCTGTCAGAACCCCTATAGCGCCAACTTTGCCCAGGGGTGGCAGCGCTCCCCTGGACACACAGACTGACCCAGGAGGCAGTTCTGAACTGGCAACAGCACAAACTAACAATTAGTGAAGGGGAGAAACTGAAATCTCCCATTCCCCACTAACTTTAGGGTAACGCCCCACTAATCTTAAAAGGGGGGGGGGGGTGGCGCTACATTTTTATCACCTCTGGGGTTTTTAATTTTTGCTAAACAAACTAAAAAAGACCAACATTTTTGAAAAAAAATAGTTTTTGCTTTGTTTCTGTCATAAAATGTAGTTTTCCCCTTCACTGATGAGGCGGCACTGATGAGTTAGCACTGATATGGTGGCACTGATGAGGAGGCACTGATATGTAGAATTGATGGGCACTGATAGGCGGCACTGATATGCAGCACTGATGGGCACCAATTGGCAGCACTGATATGCAGCACTGATGGGCACTGATAGGTGGCACTGATGGCAATTGACAGGCGGCACTGATGGGCACTGACAAGCGGCTGTGATGGGCACTGACAGGCAGAACTTATTAGCACTGATAGGTGGTACTGATTGGCACTGACAGGTGGCACTGATGGGCAGCACTGATGATAAGGGACTGAGGAGTTGCTGACAGGTGTTACTACTGGGCACTGTAACGGGCACTGATTGGCAATGTGATGAGCTCCGGTACTGTTGTGGGCACTGGCAGACTTTATTATTGGGGCACTGCTGGTGACTAATTGGTAGCTGAATGGAACGTCTGATGGGGCTGTGCTGATAATCAATGTGCTGAATATCAGCACAGACCCCCCCCCTCCCCTGACAGGGGGAGCCACCGATTGGCTCTCCCTGTCAGTGCGAATTGAGGAATGCCGTTTACCAGCACTTCCTGGTTCACGCGAGGAAGTGGTTAAAGTGATACTAAACACATACTATTTAATGTACATTACACCTTCGCTTTATGTATATGGATGATGGCAGGGCCGGCCTTAGGTGTTCAGGCGCCCTGTGCGAGCTAATCTTGTGGCCCCCCCCCCCCCCATCTTCACCCCCTCGCCCCCTGGTCACCTAAACATACACAAAGAGGAAAAAAATATTTGTAACAAATAATTTGCTTTAATAAACAAACAGACAATTTAAGTGTGTCTCAATGGACCTTTCACACTGAGTTCTGCAAGCAGCATCTTTGGAGCAGCTTTTGGGCACTGAAAAAAAATCGCTCCAAAAACGCCGCCCTCCATTGAAATGAATTAAAAGTGCTGTAAAAACACCTTACCCTTTCACACTGAGGCACTGCAAAAACGCCCTAAAACGTTAGGGTCTTAGCGGTGCTTTACCAGCACATTGGGATTGCAGATGAGGCTTCGCTTGAATAACGCCTCAATAACGCTTGAATAACGCTCAAATAACAGTTAAGCCTTTAATTGCTCTAGATCAGGGGGTCTCCAAACTGCGGCCCAGGGGCCAGATGTGGCCCTTTACTTGCTTTTATCTGGCCCTTGGGGCAATATTTCATCTTCTGACATAAAAAATGGGGCACAATTCCTCCTAATGACACCAACAATGGGCCACAATTCCTCCTAATGACACCAACAATGGGCCACAATTCCTCCTAATGACACCAACAATGGGCCACAATTCCTCCTAATGACACCAACAATGGGCCACAATTCCTCCTAATGACACCAACAATGGGCCACAATTTCCTTCTAATAACACCAACAAAGGGGCACAATTCCTCATCTTACTGACACCAAAAAACGTGGCATTGTTTACTCCTGCTGATACCGGAACATTTTTGCTATTTCCAGTGGCCACAGTCCGGCCCCCTAAAGTCTGAAGGACAGTAAACTGGCCCTTCATTTAATACGTTTGGAGACCCCTGCCCTAGATGATTAACCCCTTGCCAGCCAGTGTCATTAGTACAGTGATCACTGTATTAGTGTCACTGGTTCCCACAAAGTATCAGATTGTCAGTCACAATATCGCAGCCCCGCTATAAGTCCCTGATCTCCGCCATTACTAGAAAAAAATAATTCCAGAAATATATCCCATAGTTTGTAGACACTTATTAGGATATTTTGTACCAACAACATTGACCTAAATCAGAGGTCTCCAAACTGCGGCCAGGGGGTCAGATGTGGCCCTTTGCTTGCTTTTATTCCGGCCCTTGGGTACAATTCCTCCTACTGCCACCAATGATGGGGCACAATTCATCCAATGACACCGATAATGGGGCACAATTTCTCCCAATGACTCCAATGATGTGACACAATTTCTCCCAATGACTCCAATGATGTGACACAATTTCTCTTAATGACACCAATGATGGGACACAATTTCTCCTGACAACACAGATTATGGGGCAACCATTACTCCCATTGACACCAATTATGGGGCACAATTTCTCCCATTGACACAAAAGATGGAGCATGTTTTTTTCCCCACTGACATCAGGACCTTTTGTACTCCAAATGGCCACAGTCTGGCCCTCCTGAAGCACAGTAAACCAGCCCTTTGTTTAGAAAGCTTGGAGACCCATGGCCAAAATTTATGAAAAAAACGTTAATAAAATTGGATATGTTATATATAGTTTTGTTAAAACAGAAAAAATAAAATAACGCAGAGGTGATCAAATACCACAGAGAAAAAAAAATACAAATTTTATTTGTGTACAGCGTCGCATGACCGCGCAGTTGTCAGCTTAAGTTATGCAGTGCACATCGCAAAAAATGGCCTGTCATGGAGGGGGGGTAAATCTTCCAGAGCTCACGTGGTTAAACCGTGACATTTTTTTGCCCAGAGTTTATTTATACTTCAGGCAATAAACCTGGGGTGTCACAAACATGAAGTGATCCTCTGTAGGAGTACAGGCCAATTACAGACTGCCTGAAGTATAAATAAACTCTGGGCAAAAAAATCGGACCTCTGGAAGATTTACCCCCCCCCCTTTCATGATAGGCCATGTTTTGCTATGTGCGCTGCTTAAAGTGGAGGTTCACCTAAAAAAAATAAAAAATTATCATTGCATTAGGCTATTTAGTAAAATGAGAATCTGCGTTTGTTTTTTAAAAATGCTAGCGGGACATACCTTTTTCTATATAGATGATCAACGCGGCTTCCGGGTATGGTCGTCGGGGCTGGGCGTTCCTAATTGATTGACAGGCATCCCGACAACGCATACAGCGCGTCACGAGTTGCCGAAAGAAGCCGAACGTCGGTGCGCAGGCGCCGTATAGAGCCGCACCGACGTTCGGCTTCTTACGGCTACTCGTGACGCGCTGTATGCGTTGTCGGGATGCCTGTCAATCAATTAGGAACGCCCAGCCCCGACGACCATACCCGGAAGCCGCGTTGATCATCTATATAGAAAAAGGTATGTCCCGCTAGCATTTTTAAAAAACAAACGCAGATTCTCATTCTACTAAATAGCCTAATGCAATGATAAAAATTTTTTTTTAGGTAAACCTCCACTTTAACTTAAGCTGACAACTGCACAGTGATATTTGATCACCTCTGCGTTTTATTTTTTGCGTTTTTTTTTTCTCTAACAAAAGACCAATTTTGAGAAAAAAAAATAATTTTATGTTTTGCTATAACATATAAAAAATGTTTTACAGGCTCACATCTGGTGTACAGGTGGGGGGGGGGAAGAGGGAATGACAGGTGTGAGCCTGCTAGATAAGGAGGAGGGGACGGGCTGCCTTACCGTTACTTTTCTTCAGAGTTACGGCAGTCTGTCAGGCAGGTCCCGGCTTCAGTCGGTCAGTGCTCTGCTGCCTCTTGGCGCCATTAGGATTTGAAGCTGAGCGGCATGCATCACGCATGCACGCTTTACGCTACGGCGCCGTACTACCCAGGCCAGTACCACCTGAGACAAGGAGAGGAGAGGAGGAGGGAGGGTCAAGACCCCGTGCATGAGTGTCAGCGGGCGCGACGCTCCCCCCCCCCGCAGCGCCGGGTTGCCGTGCTCTTGCTGAGCAGTGACACGGGCGGCGGCCGCCCCTGCTCCTGCCACATTCAACACATTTTTAGTAAAGTGACTGCAAGATGTGACAGCCGCACGGCGCCCGTATTGTCCAAGGCGCCTTGTGCGATCGCACAACTCGCACAACGCAAAGGCCGACCCTGGATGATGGCACTGTAATAATTTAAAAAAAGTACTTTTTTATTATAATAAATTTACAGTTGTCATTTGACCCAACTCTTTCCCAGCCTGTCTGCAGGGAAACATTAGCAAGAGGAGCGTCTAGTCCTCTGCTGCCCTCAGCAACAATGTTTAGGTAGATAGGTACATGTCAAGTAACATCCACATGAATGTCAGGACCCAAGGTATCCAGAAGAACATTGCCCAAAGCATCACACTACCTCTTCTGGCTTGCCTTCTTACCATACTGCATCCTGGTGCCATCTCTTTCCCTGATAAGTGACATACACTCACCCGCCCATCCACATAATGTAAAATAAAATACTGTATGATTCATTAGACCAGACCACATTCTTCATTGCTTCATAGTCCAGTTCTGATGCTCACATGCCCATTGTGTGTTTTTTCTTTTTTCGTTAACTTTTTTTGTCTGATTATAGATGTTTGTCCCAAGCATGTTTGAAGCCATTTACTGTTGACTGTCTCACTCCCTCTGCTGGAGGTTTATTCCAATCATCAACTACACTTTCAGTAAAATAATACTTTCTAAAATTAGTTTAGAATTTTCATCCAGCTAGTTTAAGGTCACATCCCCATGTTCTTGATTTTGGTTTCATATTGAAAAAACTGCCCTCCTGGCTGAACATCTCGAAAAAAGCACAAGAGACAGAACAACCCATTGATAAACATCGGTCAATGTAAAACAAATCTAACCACCTGCAACCCAAAAGATGAAAACTCTGTGAATGCACCGGCAATAAACGTAAAGGCGCTACAATATCAGTTTTAGCCAATAGAGGGCCTTGCCGTACCGACACACCCAAGAGATCGATGCATCGAACGAGGTGTAAGATACCGCACATGACTCTGGATCGATCGCATTGTTGACTGAGCCACCCTTGGGAAAGCACAGGTGATGAATAAGATGGAACTTCCCAGGTTCCTTTTTGGGAACCAAACCCAGAGGAGACACCACAAAATTAGTAAGAAGGGGTTGAGCAAAAGGCCCTGCCATGCGACCTATTGCCACTTCTTTGGCCAGTTTGTCACAAACCACCTCAGGATAAGCGTAACCTAGTGGAACACAATTGTCAGCCAATGGGGGAATGCAGGAAAGAGAGCACGGCAGTGGCGGTGCATCCATAGGGGCGCACGGGCACCACCCCCTCTCTCCAGCCACCCCCTCTATGACCAATGGATAGATTCATGAATAGCATGAATCTATCCATGGCCGCCACCCCCTATTCAGGCACCCAGGCCCTTTTTCGGGCGCTTGAATTACAGCAGCGGGGGGTGTTTTTGAAGCACCTGATTAGAGCCATAGGCTCTAATAGGCTTCAAAATAGGTAAACTGCGAGCACCAGAGAATATGAGAATATGAATGAACTTTTCTTTCACTCATGGTTAGTGTTTTTCTGAAGCCATTTATTATCAATCCACTGTGTTTACTCTTTTTTTTTGGAGTGGAATTAGTACACATCACATTGGTGAAGGATTTTGGTGGATCAATGAGATTTTGTTTTAGTATCTTTTCATCACTTTAAATCGGAGGTTCACCCAAAAGTGAACCTATGCTTTTCGGAACCCTCCCCCCTTCAGTGTCACATTTGACACCTTTCAGGGGGAGGGGGTGTAGATACCTGTATAAAACAGGTATTTGCACCACTTCCTGGTAGAGACTTCCACAGGAGATCGACCCCTTTGTGTTCTGGGAAACACTCGGCTCCCACAACACAACAGGGACCAGTGGGAACGACGCAGCGTGACTTGTGCATGCGCAGTAGGGAACCGGGAAGTGAAGCCGCAGCGCTTCACTTCCTAATTCCCTCACCGAGGATGGTGGCAGGGGAAGCCGAAAGCTGAGCTACCACTCGGCCTCGGCTGCCGACGTTGCGGGCAACCTGGGCAGGTAAGTGTCCATTTTTTAGCTGCTGGCTTTTAAAAAAAAAATTCAGGTGAACCACCACATTTATTTGCATATATTAGAGCATATATATATTTTTGGGATATGCCATATGGACACTTTTCATTATGTATGGGTGTTTTATGTTGATAATTTCACAATGCTAATATTTAGGAGATTTGTAGATTAATTAGTGCTCTACTGTGGAATTATTTGTCTTTGTTTTACATTTTTGACATTTGTTTAACCTCATTTGCATAATAATTGCAAAATAGGCTCAGAATGGCAAAAAAGAAAAGAAAATGCATGCATACACTGCAAAATAACAAAAGCTGAACAAATAAATGAAAGCTGCACCAACATACACTCTTTGCACTACAAAATGTACTGCACATCCCTTCTACCTAATTATGAATATTGGTGACTGTGAGATTGTGAGCATATTAGAGCCAGCCGCGCATATAAAATGATACTGTATCTGGATGCTAACTACAGTTGCAATACAAAGTATGTGAACCCTTTTGGAATGATATGGATTTCTGCACAAATTGGGCATAAAATGTGATCTGATCTTCATCTAATGCCGCGTACACACCATCACTTTATGTGATGAAAAAAAACGACGTTTTTAAAAACGTCACTTTAATTGACCGTGTGTGGGGAAAAACGTCATTTTATGTCTTGTAAAAAACGACAAAAAAAAATTGAAGCATACTTCAATTTTATGTGTCGTTTTTCAAAACGTTGTTTTTTACTTCACAGAAATTGACCGTGTGTAGCAAAAAATTACGTTTTTACACCCGCGCATGCCCAGAAGCTAGTTATGAAGCGAGCTTCAATGGAAAAACGTGGTGAACGTAACCTTGCTTTGTTAGAGCATTGTGAAAAAACGATGGTGTGTAGGCAACTTCGTCTTTGAAAATTGAAGTTTCAAAAACTACGTTTTTTTACTTCACAGAAAATGTCGATTTTTTATAATCACATAAAGTGATGGTGTGTATGCGGCATTAGTCACAACAATAGACAATCACAGTCTGCTTAAACTATTAACACACAAAGAATTACATGTAACCAATTTTTTTTTTAACACACCATGTAAACATTCACAGTGCAGGTGGAAAAAGTATGTGAACCCTTGGATTTAATAACTGGTTGAACCTCCTTTGGCAGCAATAACTTCAACCAAACGTTTCCTGTAGTTGCAGATCAGACGTGCACAACAGTCAGGAGTAATTCTTGACCATTCCTCTTTACAGAACTGTTTCAGTTCAGCAATATTCTTGGGATGTCTGGTGTGAATTGCTTTCTTGAGGTCATGCCACAGCATCTCAATCGGGTTGAGGTCAGGACTCTGACTGGGCCACTCCAGAAGGCGTATTTTCTTCTGTTTAAGCCATTCTGTTGTTGATTTACTTCTATGCTTTGAGTCGTTGTCCTGTTGCAACACCCATCTTCTGTTGAGCTTCAGCTGGTGGACAGATGGCCTTAAGTTCTCCTGCAAAATGTCTTGATAAACTTGGGAATTAATTTTTCCTTCGATGATAGCAATCCGTCCAGGCCCTGACGCAGCAAAGCAGTCCCAAACCATGATGCCCCCACCACCATACTTCACAGTTGGGATGAGGTTTTGATGTTGGTGTGCTGTGCCTCTTTATCTCCACACATATTGTTGTGTGTTTCTTCCAAACAACTCAACTTTGGTTTCATCTGTCCACAGAATATTTTGCCAGTACTGCTGTGGAACATCCAGGTGCTCTTGTTTAAACTATAAAAATGCAGCAATGTTTTTTTTTTGACAGCAGTGGCTTCCTCTGTGGTATTCTCCCATGAAATCCATTCTTGTTTAGTGTTTTTACGAATCATAGATTCGCTAACAGGGATGTTAGCATATGCCAGAGACTTTTGTAAGTCTTTAGCTGACACTCTAGGATTCTTCTTCACGTCATTGAGCAGTCTGCGCTGTGCTTTTGCAGTCATCTTTACAGGATGGTCACTCCTAGGGAACTTTCTCCATTTATAGACAATTTGTCTTACTGTGGACTGATGAACAGCAAGGCTTTTGGAGATACTTTTATAACCTTTTCCAGCTTTATGCAAGTCAACAATTCTTAATCGTAGGTCTTCTGAGAGCTCTTTTGTGCGAGGCATCATTCACATCAGGCAATGCTTCTTGTGAAAAGCAAACCCAGAACTGGTGTGTGTTTTTTATAGGGAAGGGCAGCTGTAACCAACACCTCCAATCTCATCTCATTGATTGGACTCCAGTTGGCTGACACCTCACTCCAATTAGCTCTTGGAGATGTCATTAGTCTAGGGGTTCACATACTTTTCCCACCTGCACTGTGAATGTTTACATGGTGTGTTCAATAAAAAACATGGTAACATTTAGTTCTTTGTGTGTTATTAGTTTAAGCCGACTGTGGTTGTCTATTGTTGTGACTTAGATGAGGATCAGATCACATTTTATGACCAATTTGTGCAGAAATCCATATCATTCCAAAAGGGTTCACATACTTTTTATTGCAACTGTATTTATAACCATTTGGAGACAAGTGACTTTCATGATTTTATGTGGGAGGTGCTGATCCGCTTATCTTATTTGAGTTTTCTGTGATAATAATTGTGTACCCTGGACATTATTAAGCTTTACAGGTGAGCATACATTAGCAATGTGTGGTTTGCTTAGTTTTGTTTTGAGTCGAAATGCAGACACATTTTTCGTTATTTGAAAATTCGGATGCATCTGAATTTCCGAACTACAATAGTAACTTTTTTTTTTTTTTTTAACAGAGGGAATGTTTATTGAGATAACACAATACACTTATACATAATAGCACGGGTCACCACGGGTCACCACACATAAGGCGCAAAGGGAACCACAAGGGCTGCCCCTTGTGGTTCCTGTTGCGCCTTATGGGTGAACTGGGACAAATCGCTCCTGCTCTCCCTATCTGATGGGACTCCCCTGGCTAACTTACAGGTCCCCCTGAAATGGGTGTCACAAGTACGTTGGAAATTATATCCAAAAAAAAGTTTACTTATAGGATAATCTATATCCTATCCTACAACAATTTCTTCTGTGCTGTTTGGTGTGGAAATCAAATCCTTGCCACTGACCCCAGTAGGGAGGGTGAATCTAATTAAAAGGCCTTTCTTCCAAAACTCCTTTATGCCTTACGTCACACCCCGGTCCCTATCCCTAACGCCTTTTTTATTGAACTAGACCAGGCCATCACCTCATTTGTTTGGGCGGGCTCGACCCATAACCTTAGAGAAAGGGGGCCCAGATATGATAAAGTATCACAGGCTCCCAGGTCAACACACGAAGACACAGTATTCATTTATACAATAATATGCCTAGCCTCTGTCCACGATGCCCAGGTTTGATCAAATTTTTGTGGACAGTTACGACCCATATAAGTAAGCTTATATAAAGGTAGCACATTGTTTATCAGGGCCTTCCAAGCCGTAGGCATAGGTGGGTCAGGGAGCTTTCACCTGTATATAAAGCATATTAAGCAGCATAAAATTCAAACAACTTAGTATGTTCAGTAGTAGCCAGATTAACAGTGATACCCAGAAGGAATATTAGCGGATCCATATCCAGGTGAAGCCCAGTCAGGTTGTTAATGTCAGCTACCACTGCTCGCCAATAGGTCTGAAGGAGAGAGCACGACCACACCATGTGAATAAAGGGCCCCACCGACTGCCTGCACTTTGGACATGTGTCCCCCATCCCTGTGTAGATAATGGACTGCCTGTGGGGAGTATAGTACACCCGATGTAAGAACTTGAGTTGTACAAAGCGATCTCTGGCAGATATCATAAGTGGGATGCATTGTTGCAACCCCTCAGTCCAATCCTCCTCCGTCAAGGCAGGGACATTCCGCTGCCACACATTAAACAGTCTAAACATTTTAGAGGTATCTCTGCAGGTGAGTCTGAGATAAATTGAGGTCAGCGTCCGATCAATATCGTTAGTCGTGAGGAGAGATTTGACTGAGTAGGCAGCAAGAACCACCCCATCAGGGAATTATGCCTGGGCAGCATGTTTGAGCTGCAAGTACCTGAAAAACGTCCATGGAGGAAATTTTAATTTATGTTTCATGTCAGCAAACGAGAAAAGAAGTTCCTCAGGTAGGATATGGCGCAGTATCCAAATCTCGTATCGAGCCCAGATCTGTGGATCCGGAACAGATCGGAAATGCGATAAAGTAGGGTTGGCCCACAATAGGGTTTGCGGAGATACAGTGCCAAGGTCTTGTAGATGCAGGGTAACTTGTTTTCAGACTGCAATCATTGCCTTCATTAGGGTAGTGACCTGGAGGCTATATATCGGGCCTCTGTATACTAGATTGCTAAGTTCTGAGTAAGATCCTAGGAGCGCCTTTCCATATTCAGCACCGGATTACATATGTCTTGGGCAAACCACCACCTTACAGTAACCAGCACTGCCGCCCAGTAATATTTCTTAAAGTTAGATAGTCCACCCTCCATCAAGGAAAGCTGCAATGTGGTTTTAGCCACTCTATGGGTCGAGCCTGCCCAAACAAATGAGGTGATGGCCTGGTCTAGTTCAATTAAAAGGCGTTAGGGATAGGGACCGGGGTGTGACGGAAGGCATAAAGGAGTTTTGGAAGAAAGGACATTTTAATTAGATTCACCCTCCCTACTGGGGTCAGTGGCAATGATTTCCACACCAAACAGCACAGAAGAAATTGTTGTAGGATAGGATATAGATTATCCTATAAGTAAACCTTTTTTTTGGATATAAATTCCAACGAACTTGTGACACCCATTTAAGGGGGACCTGTAAGTTAGTCGGGGAGTCCCATCAGATAGGGAGAGCAGGAACAATTTGTTCCAGTTCACCCTGATACCCGAGAAGGAGCCAAAGTGGTCAGTGATAGCTAAAGCCGCCGTCAACGAATGTTGGGCATCTCGGAGATATAGGAGTGTGTAAAAGGATACCTTTTCAACTAGTGGAGGAAAGGAAATACCCTGCACCTCCCCCGTGGGTCTCAGGAGCACCGCCAATGGCTCAATAGCCAGTGCGAAGAGGGATGGGGAAAGGGGGCAACCCTGCCTGGTGACTTGGTGGAGGGGAAAGGGGGCCGACAACACCCCACTGGTACAGACTCTGGCCGGCGGGGCCTGAATAGAGTAGATGTAGCCAGGAGATGAATTAAGGCCCCAACCCAAATTTGTGTAGAATTAACCATAAATATACCCACTCCACCGAGTCAAAGGCTTTCTCTGCATCCAGAGAAGCCACAACCTCTGTGCCCCCCCAGCAAGCGAACCCGCAATAACTGTATGAAGCTGCCTCAGGTTGATGTCCCTGCCTTTACCTGATGAGTGAAATGGGTCTATACGAAGAGCAGAGTTCTGGATCCTTGTCAGGTTTAGGCACCACCACAATCATAGCCCTAGACATAGAGGGGGGCAGGGAGGAAGACTCAAAGGAGGCAGAAAGATCCTCCAAGAGTCTACTAGCCAGAGTTTCCACATGGGCTTTAAAAAATTCTGCAGGAAAGCCATCATCCCCCGGGGTCATCCTTGATTGTAGGAAACTGATAGCACATTGGAACTTAGGATGAGTGGAACATCAAGCTCCCGGCATGCCTCCTCAGAAAGTGATGCCAGAAAGTGCGCGGTCCACTCACCCTGTTTAAAAACATGCTGCAACTGGTGTAGAAGCAACTTCTTAGCGGCCGCAACATGGAGCAGCATCATCTCCCGCAGGGCACAATGCAAGTCCCTGCGAGTGTTCTCATCTCTGTCTACAACATACTGGGTTTCCAAGGCAGTGACTTTCTGCTCAGCCAGGGTCAGGGCTGATTTGGCCTTCCTCCTGGTGTGGCTTATGACCAACTGGTAATGGCCCAGAGCATGGACCTTAAAGGCCTCACAGCTAGAGTCCGTATCTGTGGCAGGTGGGTTAGCCTCCCAATACTCCTGCAGGACCGCCTCTGCACCCGGGACAACCCCATCGTCCGAGACCCAGAACCCGGGAGAGGCGCCACAGGCAGTCAGTGGGGGAAGGACTCACATTAAGGCCTAGCAAGATGGGCGCTTGGTCAGATATTCCTCTTGGTAGTATAGAAACTTCTTGTTCCTTAGCTGCTGACATAAACAAGGACAAGGTTGTTGCGGAACATGGCCGCATACGTGGCAGATTGACATGTATAGCTTTTTAGGAGGGGATTTTCCCAATGCTAGACATCTGTAAGATGGAATGTAGAAGCCCATCTAGAGAGTGGGGATTCCATAGCCGTGTCGAGAGTCAACCTATCCAAGTTAGGACAGGGGGCATGTTAAAATCCCCTGCTAAAACCACATTATCAGTAGAAAAGTTTGCTATAAGTTGGGTGATCATGTGCAACACCAGAGATGCTGGCGGGGGAATCAAAATCCCACCATAGGCATATTCCACAAGATTAGGTCACAGTCTCTAAAATTGATCAACCAAAAGACGAAGGTGTGAGGCAGAACTCCCGGAGGGCCGCAGGCAAATGGCATCCTGTGAGCACGCTCCACAGTGAAGAAGGATGATAAGGCCGCCTAGAGGGAAAGCGTGCAGAGCGGCCACTCTGTGTATGCACATGGATCTGAGCCCTCAGGCAGACCAATAATCCGGAGATTATTCCTCCGGTTGTGGTTCTCTGTGTCCACCCTCGACTTAAAGTGTTTTATCCTCACCTGGAGGGTATGCAGGGAGGCCGAGTGCTCTCGGATAGTGTCCTCCATTTCTCCCACTCTCCGCTCGACCTCAGTAACACGCTGGCGAATAGAATAGATTAGATTAGAACAGAATAGCAGAAAAAGGATTGGATAGAAAAAAAAATAGAAAATAATAAAATATAAAGACTTTAACTGTCTTCCGGAATTTGAATTTCGAATAGAATAAATTCAAATTTGAATAGAACAGATGAGAATAGAATAGAAAAAAAAAAAGAATATAATTCAATAGAATATAATTAAATAGAATATAACTATCTTCCAAAATTCAAATTTCAAGAAAAATACATTCAAATTCGAATATAATAGATTAGAATGATTAGAATAGAATAGACGAGAATAGAAAAGAAGATAAGAGAATAGAATAAAATATAACTGTATTCTGAAATCTGAATTCAAATACCGATTTGGATGTCGAATTCGAATTTGAATGCCGAATTCAAATCAAATTTAAATTAATTTGAAAAAATAAATAAACAAAACAAAACAAATTATGAAAACAAATTAAATTAATTTATGGATTTAACTAGATTAAATTGTTTAAATAACAAATCTAAAATTAAAGGAAAAAATTTCCGTTATGCACATGTCTAGTGTACATACTATTACACATACAAGGTTATAGTTTTTTATTTTTCATGCCAACAAGAGGATCAGGGCAGGCGCTAGCGCAAGGCAACATGGGCACTTGCCTTACGGCGCCAGGGAACAGGGTGGAAAATTCTCTCTCATGTCACACTGCCCCGGCGGCCCCTCCTCTCTTTTCGTCCATCCCCATTTGCCTGTGACATCATCTGGGATGGACGAGAAGAGAGGAGAGGCCGCCGGGACATCGTGACATGAGAGAGAACTTATCACAGATGCTTCCTGCATACTGACTGCCAGGTAAACGCTGTGCCCCAATGTGCTCCAATATGCCCCAATGTTCTCCAATATATCCCGACGTGTGCCAATATGTCCTCAAGTGCCCTGATGTGCCATGTGTCCTGATGTCCTGTGCCCCAGTCTGCTGTGTCTCAATGTCGTGTGCCCTGATGTGCTGTGCCCTGATGTACTGTGACCTGTGCCCTGATGTGCTGTGCCCTTTACCCTGATGTGGCCTGGTGTGCTGTACCCTGATGTGCTATGCCCTGATGTTCACTGTGCCCTCATGTGCCCTGATGTGCTGTGCCCTGATGTGCACTGTACCTTGATGTGTTGTGCCCTGTGTGTGCGCGCTGGGGGGGGGGGGGGGGTTTGACAAATTGCACCTTTGCCTGAGTTGGCAAAAATCCTTGTACCAGCCCCGAAGAGGATATACATACGATATTTTTTAATCTTTTAAACCCTATGTTGTATTTGCTTACAGATGTCTTGCTGTTATGCGTTTTGAATGTTTTTTTTTTTTCTTTGCCAGTTCAGCACACTGATTGTATTTGCTGCAGGGAAAGGTGTATACTTCCTGAAAGTCTGCTGCCATCACAATAGAGTAGAGGTCATGGCTTTACACACCTTTCCCTACCTGTCAGGCAGAACTATAAACACTATAAACACTTCTAATTGCATTCCAGGCAAGCCCAGAACAAATAATCGTTGATCTTATGTAACTTTTAGAGCTCACATATACATTTTATAATGCCAAGTGAACTTATTTTACTTCATAAATAAAAAGGGTCAATTACTAAGTAAAAAGAATTACCAGGATGGCAAAGCAATTTTTAATAAATACAGAATCTACAAACTGACCTTTAGTCAATTTTACAACAAACTTTTTTTACAAATGAGATATTCTGGTAAAAGGGGTAAGAGCTGGTAGAGGACAAGGGAAGGATAGTACGGGTCTTTGACTGTGTTAGGGGTGGGCTTGGGGAAACAGGGGATGAGGCAAAGGAGTGAGTAGTAGTGCAGAGGAGGAAGAATAGAGTGGGCAAGGTAGAGAAGGATACTTAGGGCTAGATTCAGCAACAAGATACGGCGGCGTATATCCAGATACGCCGCCGTAATTTCAAATCTGCGCCGTTGTATCTTTACGCCGATTCTCAAAGGCAGATACGTTTAAAAAATAGGCTTCCTCCGCCGACGTATCTTGAATACGCCGGCGTATAATTGTGTGCAATTTTACGCTGGCCGCTAGGTGGCGCTTCCGTCGTTTTCGGCGTAGAATATGCAAATGACCTAGATACGCCGATTCACAAATTTACGTAGTTACATAGTTAGTCAGGTTGAAAAAAGACACAAGTCCATCCAGTTCAACCACAAAAAATAAAAAAACAAAATAAAAAACACAGTAAAATCCTATACACCCAACTCCATACCCACAGTCGATCCAGAGGAAGGCAAAAAACCCCAGCAGAGCATGATCCAATTTGCTACAGCAGGGGAAAAAATTCCTTCCTGATCCCCCGAGAGGCAATCGGATTTACCCTGGATCAACTTTATCTACCTTTACCTACAAATCTTAGTACTTAGTTATATTCTGTACATTTAGGAAAGAATCCAGGCCTTTCTTAAAGCAATCTACTGAGCTGGCCAGAACCACCTCTGGAGGGAGTCTGTTCCACATTTTTACGTCGTTTACATTAGGCTTTTTCGGCGTAAGGTTACTCCTGCTATTAGGAGGCGCACGCAATGTTAAGTATGGCCGTCCTTCCCGCGTCTAAATTTGAATTTTTTACGTCGTTTACGTAAGTCGTTCGCGAATAGGGCTGGACGTAATTTACGTTCACGTCGAAACCAATACGTCCACGGTGGCGTTTGTTGTATGTAAGTGATTTCAAAATGTGTTTGAAAGAGTCAACGTTTATGTTGAAAAAGAGTGTAGAGACATTGTGGGCGAAGCTGCATATGGGTTTGCGTACTTCAAAGTTCATTACTGGAGTTTCTTAAGGGCTCATCAGTGTTAACGAGAAGGCGGAGACTCGGCTCCTTGCACAGATAGAAAGGGCTGCAACAGTGGCAGTAATGGGATATTTTAAAGTGGAAGTAAACTCTCATCTTTGACTTGCACCTATAGGTAAGCCTATAATAAGGCTTACCTATAGGTACAGTAAATATCTCCTAAACGTGCGTCATGTAGGAGATATTTACTGTATATGCAGCCAATGACAAAATCGGTCCCTGAAAGTCCTGTGCAATAAACGACAGCTCCCCTGCGCATGCACGAAAGTGACATCATTGTGGCTCCGGCCAGTCAAACAGCCGGAGTCAATGGACCCGGAAGGAAGACGGGTGAAGATGGAAGCAGCCTCCAGCATTGACAGTGCTTTGCCGGAGGGCTTCATTTTCAAGTAAGTATCACATAATGTGCTAGAACGCAATTCATACTAGCACATTATGATATTACCTTGCAGGTCAGAAAAAAAAAACTTGCCCAGCGGTTTACTACCACTTTAACTACCCTAAAATTTACTGAAACAGTAAAAGGGTGTAAAGTTAAAAACCTATTACAAGAAAATTTTATAGTAGAGTTTATCGAAGCCCCAACTCCACACAGAGCTTTTTACTAATGTTCATATAAAAGGACATCTCATAACATGAGCTAAATCGTTATTAACCACTTCAGCCCCGGAGGATTTATCCCCTTAATATCCAGGCAATTTTTTGTGATATGGCACTGCTTCACTTTAACTGACAAGTGCGCGGGCGTGCAATGTTGTACCCAACAAAGTTGATGTCCCTTTTTTCCCACAAATGGAGCTTTCCTTTGGTGGTATTTGATCACCTCTGTAGTTTTTTGTTTTTTGCGCTATAAACAAAAAAAGCCTGACAATTTTGAAAGAAATAATAATAATTTTTTACTTGTTTGCGCAAAAGTTACAGAATAGGGCAGTGATGGCGAACCTTTTTGAGCCCGAGTGCCCAAACCGCGACACAAGACCAATTTATTTATTTCAAAGTGCCAACACAGAATTAAACTTAATTGAAGGTAATGTGTTGGGGCGCTCGCTAATTAAGAATAATAATTAGTAAATAAATAATCTAAAATCCAAAAATGAAAAATCCCATGCAATTTCCGTGCACTAAGTGCATGACAAAATACAACATCAGAAATGTGCAGCACTAAGGTGCATGATAGGTAATAAGTGCTAATCAGGTGCATCCATACATTGAAAATAAAATCAAACAAACGACACTGGATGTGCAAAATAAGTCCAATGTAAACAAATATATATATATATATCTTCATGCAACTGTGCAAAAACACATTAAAGGTGCAAAATTACAAAATTCCGGATCAATTAAATAAGTGCTAATCAGGTGCATCCATACATTGAAACTAAATTCAGCAAACGGCACTGGATGTGCAAAATGAGTCCAATATAAACAATAAAAATAATATTAATAAATATCTTCATGCAATTGTGCAAAAACGCATTGAAAGTGCAAACTTCCAAAAATTCCGGATCAAAAATCCAAACATCCAAAAGTAAAGTCCACAACGTTTTCCAAATGTGCAGTGCTCAGAAAGTGCTTCACTCCCCACGTGCCCAGTCTCACCAGCCTCTTACCTCTAAGAGGCTTAAAATAAGCCTTATGTAAAATCCCAATGGCAGCTCCTCTTTCCCTCCAAATGCAGCGGCGTTGCAGATCAACTTCACTCCACAAAGGCAGCACATTAGCCAGTGTACAAGTCCCTCTTCATTTGAACCAATGACTTCCCATAAGGCACATATGGAAGGAATAACGCTCACAATAGTGTAAAAACGTCAGCATAATTTTAATATAGACATAATAAACACTCACATTTCAGTTAAGGATATCAGACATCTAACACAGTAGTATCTCCACTCCCGGCCGAGAGCGGAGACAACATCACCAACAGCTCACTTCCCTCACGCGTATCGTGGCTGTACACGCCACTTAATCATAAGGTAAACTTACCAGCAGCTCTGTACAGAGGATGGGACTGATCATCCCTCTCTAAATGAGCCCTAAGGGACCAAAAACGTATGATTCTGCCAGATTCGCTCAGACTGCAGGGATCAGGAATGCATTGTGCTCAGAATGCACTGTGCAACATACACTGACCATTTCACTCACCTACATGACCATTACACCCACCTACCTGACCATTACATTCACCTACCTGACCATTGCACTTACTTACCTGACCATTACACTCACTTACCTGATCATTACACTCACCTACCTGACCATTACACTCACCTTCCTGACCATTACACACTCACCTACCTGACCATTACACTCACTTACCTGACCATTACACTCACCTACCTGACCATTACACTCATCTACCTGACCATTACACTCACCTACTTGACCATTACACTCACTTACCTGACCATTACACTCACCTATCTGACCATTACACTCACCTACCTGACCATTACACTCACCTACGTGACCATTACACTCACTTACCTGACCATTACACTCACCTACCTGACCATTGCACTCACCTACCTGACACATGCAATGACACCAATAATGAGGCACAATGACACCAATAATGAGGCACATGTTTTCCTAATGACACCAATAATGAGGCACAATGACACCAATGATGACACACAATGTTTCCCAATGACACCAATAATGAGGCTGAATAACACCAATGATGGGGCACATTGTTTCCCAATGACACTAATGAGGCTGTTCTTTTTGCACAATTGATTGTTTGCAGAGATAGCACCTGATATCTGAGAGTGGGGCAGGCTTAAGACTAACAAGATAACTGTACTGTACACTGCACATTAACACCTGTCTCCCAGTGTCTGACCTTGCTCCAGCAGCTCATTCCCGCCCGCAAGTCTCCTCTGATTCCAGCCACATGTGCTCCCAGTCACGTCATCGCTGATTTGTTTGATGGATACAGTGGGGATGAGACAGCTTCTTTGATTGGATCAGCGTGCGCACGCACGCACGTCACCCCAGGGAGTTTCTTCTTTGTCACTCCCACTCGGACACGTCATCAATAGCCCTAGAGAACTGTGCCACGGGTTCGCCATCACTGGAATAGGGGATAGATTTAAAGACCTTTAATTTTTTTTATTGTTTTTACTGGTAATGGCAGCGCAACATTGCGGCAGTCAAATCTGACCCTTAGACCCCTTTCACACTGAGGTGTTTTTTATGCACCTTTGGGCTAATAACAGCATCTGAAAAACACCTCCCCTGCAGTCCCAGTGTGAAAGCCAGAGTGCGCTGGCAGAACGTTAAAAAATGTCCTGCAAGCAGCATCTTTGGGGTGGTAAAGGTGTGGTGTATACACCGCTCCTGCCCATTGAAATGAATAGTCGCCACTGCCGAAGCGCCTGCAAAGCGCCTCGGCAGCGGCAGTAAACAGGCACATTTAACCCTTTATTCGTCCGCTAGTGGGGGTTAAAAACTGAATTGCGCCGCTAAAATTACAGAAAAGAGCCGCTAAAAACCGCCCAAACTAGCGGTGTTTTACCGTCAACACCCCAGTGTGAAAGCAGCCTAAGTGACACTTTTTGGGGACACCAATACAGTGATCAGTGCTAAAAAAATGTACTGATCAATGTATAAATGACACTGGCAGGGAAGGGGTTAACATTGGGGGCCATGATAAAGAACTCTATGAGGATCTGAAAAAAATGAATTGTTTCTCTACATAAAGATGGCCTAGGCTAAAATAAGATTGCCAAGACTCTGAAACTGAGCTGCAGCACGTTAGCCTAGACCACTCCACTCAGAACAGGCCTCACCATGGTCGACCAAAGGAGTTGAGTGCACATGCTCAGGAGTTGTCTTTGTGAAATAGACGTATGAGTGCTGCCAGCATTGCAGCAAAGGTTGAAGGGGTGGGGGGTCAGCCTGTCAGTGCTCAGACCATACACCGCACACTGCATCAAATTGGTCAGCATGGCTGTTGTCCCAGAAGGAAGCCTCTTCTAAAGATGATGCACAAGACAGCCTGCAAACAGCTTGTTTGCTCAAGACAAGCAGACAAAGGACATGGATAACTGGAATAATGACCTGTGGTCTGATGAGACCAAGATAAACTTATTTGGTTCAGATGGTGTCAAGCATGTGGGGTGGCAACCCGGGAGAGGAATACAAAGACGAGTTTTTCTTGCCTACAGTCAAGCATGATGGTGGGAGTGTCATGGTCTGGGGCTGCATGAATAATTCCTCTGCGAGCTGGGATCTAGCTTGTGTTAGTTCATTAAAGCGGAGGTTCACCCAAAAAAAATTTTTTTAACATTACATTCAGCCGAGTTGTCCTAATGACAATCGGCTGTTTTTTTTTTATCGTAAATACCGTATTTTCACCGCCGCTTCCGGTTATGTCTTCTGCGGGACTGGGCGTTCCTAATTGATTGACAGGCTTCCGACCATCGCATACTGCGCGTCACGAGTTGCCGAAAGAAGCCGAACGTCGGTGCGCAGGCGCCGTATAGAGCCGCACCGACGTTCGGCTTCTTTTGGCAACTCGTGACGCGCTGTATGCAACGGTCGGAAGCCTGCCAATCAATTAGGAACGCCCAGTCCCGCAGAAGACATACCCGGAAGCGGCGGTAAAAAAATACGGTATATACAAAAAAAAAAAAAAAAAGCCGATTGTCATTAGGACAACTCGGCTGAATGTAATGTTAAAAAATTATTTTTGGGTGAACCCCCGCTTTAAGTGTTGATAATGCCTTATTTTGTTTGTGTATTATTTCTAGCTTTTAAATCTGATTTGTAAGTGCATTCATTTTTGATTGACGTTCTTTCTTAATTTTGGCTATCTTAGCTATGAATTCCCCTCTTATGATACACTTGTGGGCTTCCCACTGATTGAGGAGCGATGTCTCATCATTGTCATTATGTGAGAAGTCATCCCTCAAGTATTCGTTAAAGTGTTGAATATCTACTGGGTCTTTGAGGATGGATGTGTTCAGTCTCCATGTTTTGGTTTTTATTTTTTTTCGGGAAGTCTAGTATCATTGTGATCGGATGGTGGTCCGATAGGGTCATTGATTCAGAAAAGGGAAACTGCCGCTCTAGGTGAGTGCACTCAGCAATCAGTGTCCTCTCAGAAGCGTGGGTGCTGGCAATGCACAAAGCAAAGACCGGGGAAAAGACTGGACAGCCGCACTTCCACGAAATTCTTAAAAAGTTGCTTTTAATGGTAAAAAATGGAAACAGCACTACAAGTCACAGCAGACAGTGGGGTGGATATCTGACGTGTTTCGCACTGGGGTATCAGCGCTTAGTCATAGCTAAAACAAAAATGGTACACAACTCAAATATATACACACCTAAACCAAACCTGAACCAGTCATGTATTTAGAGACAAAGAGCTAGATTCAGGTACAGCGGCGTACCTTTTGGCCGGCGTAGCGCATCTCATATCCGCTACGCCGGCGTAAATCAGGGAGCCCAGAACGGTATTCTGCAAGATCTGGCGCTGTACGTTGCGCCGGCGTAGTGTAACTAGGCAGGCATAAGACCGCCTAATTTAAATGTGGAAGGTAGTGGGTGTGTTGTATACAAATTAGCCGTGACCCCATGTAAATGTTTTCACGAACGAACGGCGCATGCGCGCGCATTCTCAGAGTCACGTCGCATATACTCCCTAAGATACGTCGGCTCAATGCTTTTGACGTGAACGTAACCTACGCACAGCCCCATTCACGTACCACTTACGTAAACAACGTAAAATTTGACGGCTGTTCCGACGTCCATACTTTAACATTGGCTGCGCAGGGGTAACGTTACGCCGGACGTAAGCGTTACGTAGATGGCGTAGCGGGCGCAAGTACGTTCGTGAATCGGCATATCTAGGTCATTTACATATTCTACGCGTAAATCTACGTAAGCGCCCCTAGTGGCCAGCGTAAATATGCACCCTAAATACGACGGCGTACTAACACATCGGTCGGAGGAAGCTATAATTCAGGCGTATCTAGCTCCCAGAATGGCACACATCGATACAACGGTGCATCTTTCTACTTACGCAGCGTATCTATAGATACGCCGACGTAAAGCAATGCTGAATCTAGCTCAAAGTTTTTTTTTTAAAAAACACTTATACAATGCATTATAATAAAAACAGGGGGGGGGGGGCTGGCAGTGACATTTTCTACGTTTACTTTAGTACTAATAGTGGCAGGAGGGGGGGTTGAGGCAGAGACGGCTCACACAGACACATGGAGCTAACAGGCAGGTAGGGAGGGGTGAAAGGGAGAGAGGAGAGCTGCGGATGAAAGAGGCATGTAAACTGACCACAGTGTCAGGGCTCAGCAGCCATGATAAACCATGGTTGGTTTACAGGGGGGGGGAAGCAGAATCAGGCAGGATCAGCCAGGTATTTTAGGTTATGCAGGGGGCCAAATTACACAGCACAAGCACTGTGATATTTAACCAACTATGAGGGAACATCATCTCTTATTTATTTATTTTTTAGGGTTACAAACACTTTAAGATCTGGGGTGCAGAGGTTGTCTGGGGTTCTCCAAATTGTCTTGATAGCTGTCATGCTAAAGACATTGGGCTAGATTCAGAAAGCCCGCCTTAAGTTTGTGTTGCTGGGGCTGGATTCACAAAGAACCTGCGCCCTAAGTTACGGCGGCGTAGCGTAAATCTGTCGGCGTAAGCGCGCCAAATTCAAATTGAGAAGAAGTGGGCGTGTTTTATGTAAATAAAACATGACCCCACGTAAATGACGTCTCTAACGGCATGCGCCGTCCGTGAACGTATCCCAGTGCGCATGCTCCTAATCACGTCACAAATAGTCAATGCTTTCGACGTGAACGTAATTTACGCAAAGCCCTATTCGCGAACGACTTACGCAAACGATGCAAAATTCGAGGCTGTCCCGACGTCCATACTTAACATTGGCTATGCCTCATATAGCAGGAGTAATGTTACGCCGGAAAAAGCCTTACGCTAACGACGTAAAAAAATCCGCCGGGCGCAGGTACGTTTCTGAATCGGCGTATACAGCTCATTTGCATATTCTACGCTGAAATCTACGGAAGCGCCACCTAGCGGCCAGCGTAAATATGCAACTAAGCTACGACGGCGTAAGAGACTTACACCAGTCGGATCTTAGCCTAATTTCGGCGTATCTTGCTTTCTGAACACAGAAAGAAGATACGCCGGCGCAGCTTTGAATTTACGCGGCGTATCAATAGATACGCCAACGTAAATTCTTGCTGAATCTAGCCCATTGTTCTTTCAAACTGGAACATACTTCAAGCACGAATCTTTACTCCACTACCTGCAGATGATGAATGGAGCTAAAACAGCTCCCAATCTGGGAGTCCTAAATCATTTTAATATTAAGGGACCGCATGTCTAGAAGGTTGTATGATGACATTTATACTTGTGCAAGGACAAAAGTTATTCTTATATGTTTAGGACATTTTGTTCTATGCAATATTATGTTCATTATTCTTTATATATCTTTTAAAGTTCCAGAAAAAAAATCAAATCAATTATCTTCAACTCTATTCACATTTAGGCGATCCCTGAAAACATTTCTCTTCAGAGAAGCATATCTTGCCTTCACCTAACAACTGTACTTTCATTTTCTTCAACAGCTCATTCCCCACAGTTATTACTTTTTGTATCACTTAACCCTCCTTTTAGATTGTCAGCTCTAACGAGCAGGGACCTCTGATTCCTCCTGTATTGAATTGTATTGTAATTGTTCTGTTTGCACTAATGTAAAGAGCTGCGCAAACTGTTGGTGCTTTATACAGATCCTGTATAATAATAATAATAATAAAAATAGTAAGATATTTTATATGGATGAAAATGCAAAATGTGACCACTAGATGTCAGTACTTGACTATACATACTACACTACACTATATTACTTATACTTGTTTAGCAAGGTCTTTTTACTTAGATTGAGACAAACTGATAGTTAGGGCTAACTGTAACACTGGGGGTTATTTACTAAAGGCAAATCCACTTTGCACACTACAAGTGCAAAATGCATTTGAAATTGCACTGAAAGTGCACATGGAAGTGTAGTCGCTGTAGATTCGACTGGGACATTCAACGACAGGTTGACGCCGCTGTTTGCGGCTCTACACCACGGCTACATGCCATGCTTTTTTATGATTTCAATCTCATTCGCTATACCAGACGGTAGTCCTCCAGTGGATTTCCCTGTGCCTATTGTCCAGTCCAGGATTTTTGCTGTATGGTAAACTTTTTTACCCTTGGAATAAAATACAAAGGCCCAGATTCTCGTAGATTGGCGTAAAACTGGGCGGGCGTAACATATCTGATTTACGTTACGCCACCGCAAGTTTTTCAGGCAAGTGCTTTATTCACAAAGCACTTACGTGTAAAGTTGCGGCGGCGTAACGTAAATCACCCGGCGGAATTCAAATTCGGCGGGTAGGGGGCGTGTAGCATTTAAATGAAGCGCGTTCCCGCGCCGAACGAACTGCGCATGCGCCGTCCGTAAAATATCCCAGGGTGCATTGCTCCAAATGACGTCGCAAGGACGTCATTGGTTTTCGAGGTGAACGTAAATGGCGTCCAGACCCATTCACGGATGACTTACGCAAACAACGTAACTTTTCAAATTTCGACGCGGGAACGACGGCCATACTTAACATTGATTGC
Organism: Rana temporaria; assembly: GCF_905171775.1. Taxonomy (NCBI): domain Eukaryota; kingdom Metazoa; phylum Chordata; class Amphibia; order Anura; family Ranidae; genus Rana; species Rana temporaria. Next base: position 340,989,996 of record NC_053490.1, read on the forward strand.
GCCTCATATACCCAGGGGCAACTTTACGCCGGGACAAGCCTAACGTAAATGTCGTAACTTTACTGCGTCGGCCGCGCGTACGTTTGGGAATTCGCGTATCTAGCTAATTTGCATACTCGACGGGGAAAACGACGGAAGCGCCACCTAGCGGACAAACAAAAAAAATTGCATTTAAGATCCGACAGCGTAAGAGACTTACGCCTGTCGGATCTAATGGATATCTATGCGTAACTGATTCTAAGAATCAGTCCCATAGATACGACGGCCTAGATTAGGACTTACGACGGCGTACATGGCGCTGTGCCGTCGTAAGCCCTTTGAGAATCTGGGCCAAACAGTCTACACTGAGATTGTGTTTTCTGTTGTTTCTTTTACATATCTGATCGGATAACTTACCACTCTGCTGGATCCATCCGCATCTTCTCTCCTATGCTGAGACCAAGCTGTTTTGACCAGTTGTTAATGCAAATGGTCCATCCCATCTGGTAAGGAAGCATTTCTCTTGTTGGTGGAGGTTACATCACTTTCGTTTGAAGAGTTTTCGCTGTATCATTGGGTGTCATCTTCAGTTACTTTTATATGGACTTTCATTGCGCTGCACTTACATATTTTTTTCATCATTACCTAGGGTCTCCAGCGCCCTTGGCGAGAATCTGTTTTGAAGCCCCCCATTATACATTGTCAGTCTACATTTTTATTCATGTTCCATCCTTAATATACCGGAGGAAAGAGGTCTTTACAATCTACTCCTGTCCTATGATGTGCATGCAGACATTACCCTGCACAAGCGGTCTTGACCATCTTTTTCATTAAAGAGGTCCACAGAATCTGGTAAGCTCACCACCACTATTTGAGCACTTCGGGTGTCGTACCTATGAGTAGTATGGTGGAGGAATAAAAGCAGCACTATTTGGGTGTGGAGACATCACCAAGTACAGCAAGATCTATCTACTGGCGGATGTCATTTTCATCATTGGATTTGAAGCAATTCATCTTTATTTGGTTTATCGTGACACTAATTTGGGACTACATTTTATTTTATATACCATTTTTGGCACTGGTTGCCTCACTGGACATTAATTTAAATTGTTATTTGATCATGTGTACAGTGCTTAAGATTTGTAAAGCTGCAATAAAATAAATATTTGCCTTGGAGGTGGGGTAACGAGAGAGAGAATGAGAGAGAGAGGGCAGAGAGAGAGAGAGGGAGAGGGCAGAGAGAGGGGGCGGGGAGAGAGAGTGGGTGAGGGCAGAGAGAGAGAGGGTGAGGGCAGAGAGAGAGAGTGAGAGGGAGAGGGCAGAGAGAGGGGACAGAGAGAGAGTGAGAGAGAGGGTAGAGAGAGAGAGAGAGAGTGAGAGAGGGCAGCGAGAGAGAGTGAACACAGAGAAAGGGCAGAGAGAGTGAGAAGACAGAGAGAGAGAGAGGGCAGAGAGAGAAAAAGGCAGAGAGAGAGGGCAGAACGAGAGAGGGGCAGGGAGAGGGTAGAGAGAGAGAGGGGGCAGAGATAGAGAGAGGACAGAGAGAGAGAGACGGCAGAGAGAGAGAGGACAGAGAGAGAGGGCAGAGGCAGGGAGGGCAGAGAGAGAGGGGGTAGGGCAGGGGGAGAGAGAGAGAGGAATCAGGGTCTGCTCACAATGCTCACTCACTTGTATGGATGGTTAGGTCCCCAGGGGCTCTAAGTCAGCGGCCTCTCTCAATGTGGCTGTTGGCTTGTTTAATCTTCCCGTCCCCACATTCCCTTCACAGCAGCACACAGACAGGAAGATAGGGGGGCGGGATAAGGAATTTGTGTACGAATCTCAGCTCAGTCATGCTGGAGGGCATATAGCACACAGAGACCAGGCATGGTCAATAGGACGGAGCGGACCTCAAAGGAGGGGGGGAGAGGAGGAGAAGGTGGATGGAACCACTGGTGTTCTGGAGGGGGCATGGCACTGATTTCTGCACCCCTCGAGTGCGCCAGCTACCCCTGCACCCTTCGTCACTGGCTAGGAGTCAGGAGCCAGTGCAGCGGGCGGCCTAAGCGGGAGTCGGGACTTGTGTGGCACTGAGTAGAACACTGCCAATTTGCGCCCATGCCCCTCGGACTGCACCTCTGGCGGGCGCCAGACTCGCCAACCCCTTGTTACGCCCCTGTGTAGGGAAAATAAGAAACAGCATTTAAGCTTGCACATGATTGGATGATAAAATCAGCAGAGCTTCCCTTTATTTAAGATCTACCTTTCAGATTTACAGCGACTGCACTTCCAAGTGCACTTACAGTGCAATTTCAAGTGCACTTTGCACTTGTAGTGAAAAGTGGATTTGCCTTTCGTAAATAACCCCCACTGTGTATTTATTATCTACAATGTGTATTTCACATTCAAATCATCAGATGTTTTTTCACCTTAATCAGGGCCGTCTTTACCACAGGGCAAATGGGGAAGCTGCCCAGGGCCCTGTCACTGTAGGGGGCCCAAAGCAACCCCCTTTAAAAAAAAAAAAAAAAAAAAAACATTTTTTTTTTTTTTTTTTAGGGGTCCGGAGGTCCCCAGGGGCCCGAAGGCCCCCAGGGCCCCAGGTGGCAACCCCCCCTTTTTTTTTATTAAAAAAAATATATTTTTTTAATATATTTTTATTTTATTTTTTATTAAAGGGCCAATTTTTTTTAGAGGTTTTTTTATTAAAGGGACAATTTTTTTAGGGGTCCCCAGGGGCCCGGAGGCCCCCAGGGCCCCAGATGGCAACCCCCCCTTTTTTATTTATTTTTAAATAAAAAAAATATATTTTTTTAATATATTTTTATTAAATTTTTTATTAAAGGGCCAATTTTTTTTTTTAGAGGTCTGGGGGTCCCCAGGGGCCCGTAGTTCCCCAGGGCCCCGGATGACAACCGCCCTTTTTTTATAAAAAAATATTTTTTTATATATTTCTTTATTTCTTTTATTTTTATATATATATATATATTATTTTTTATATATATATATATATATATATATATATATATATATATAAATATATATATATATATATATATATATATATATATATATATATATATATATATATATATATATATATATATTCATTAAAGGGCTCAGAGGTCCCCAGGGCCCCATGTGGCAAACACCCTTTTTTATTTTTTTTATAAATGTTTATTTTTTTATTTTTTGTTTATATATTTTTTTTATTTTTTTTTATTAAAGGGCCCAGAGGTCCCCAGGGCCTTGGATGGCAACCCCCCCCCTTTTTATATAAATGTTTATTTTTTATATATATTTTTTTATTTTTTATTAAAGGGCCCAGAGGTCCCGGATGGCAACCCCCTTTTTTTGTAATTTATTTTTATTAAAAAAAAATTATTAAAGGGCCCAGAGGTCCCCAGGGCCCCAGATGGCAACCCCCTTTTTAAAAAAAATATATATAAATTTTTTATATATATTTTTTATTTCTTTTTATTAAAGGGCCCAGAGGTCCCCAGGGTGGCTACACCCCTTTTTTTATATATATTTTCTTTATTTCTTTTTTTGTAAAGGCCCCCCGCTTCTAAATTCGCGACAGCCCCCCCTGCTTCTCAATTTCAGGCGGCAGCACCCCCCCCCCCGGTTCTCTGCTCCAGGGGGCCCATGCCTGAAGCTGTGTAAGTGGCCCCATAATTCCTGATCCCTGCCGCCCGTTAAGCCCCTGTGCTGCCCACAAATCAGGCTGAAAATCATCAGCGGCACGCAGCCAGTGACAGTACTGCTTCCCTTCCCAGTGTTTTAAAATGTACAGCACCCCTGGCTTCCCTTTAGACATGCACTTCTCCCTTCCTGCCACTGGGTGCTGCTTGTATATAAAAGTGAATTAGAATGTGATTTTATAACATCCTCAGTTTGCTCTTCCCGAGGCTGACTTCTTCATGTCCTGCTCCTCAAGGTATGTCACTGTTTGCTAATCTATATTGTAAATAGAAGTTTTCTGTAGAGTGTGCCCAAAGTCTTTATAATATTTGATGATTCACTGCAGGTCTGGTCAGTGTTTTAAAAAGTTCCTCTATTTTACACATGGCATGGCATGGGGTCACAGCACCGTCTGTCCATTCTGCTTTAGCACCATGGGACCCCATGCCATGCCATGTGTAAAATAGAGGAACTCTTTAAATCACAGACCAGACCTGCAGTCCAGGCTGAGTAAGGCCTCAGAGCACATGGCATTACTGTCTGTATTTAACTGCTTGATGGGCTTATTTTGGGCCTGGCTGGTTCACATGTATGTGTTTTGGAGGCCCACATTTGAATGGGCCGCCATGCCTGCGTTTCCTGCAAAGAAAAGCGCATGCCTCATGTAATAGGCTGCACACACGGCACGCCTATGCCCATCAAGCACTGAAATACAGCACTGTCTGTCCATTCTGCTGTCTGCTGTGACTTATCTGCAGTTCCCGCACTGTCAAACTTGCTGCATTTTTAGACGTTTAGGTCACGCTTTTAAAAACACAGTGCGTTTGTGTGTGCAAGAACTGCAGGTAAGTAGCATTGTGCAAAAGCAGAATGGATTTCAAGGCAACTGTATTTTTAAAATGCTGAATGCACCTTTTTCTGCAGGAAACAAAGGCATGGAAGCCCATTCATTTTGAATGGGCTGCTGTACCTGCACAAATGAGGACCACCAAAACATACATGTGAACCAGCCAGGCCCAAAATAAGCTGGAGGGGGGCCCAAAAAAAATGTTTGCCCAGGGCCCAAACCATATTAAAGATGGCCCTGACCTTAATGCATAGATTGCATTAAGGTGAAACATTTTTTTTCTTTACAACTCCTTTCAAATCCATTAGGAGTCCCCAGTTGACAGTAGAATGTGCTGGGTGGGGATGAGTCACTGGTTGTTAGGTCACTAGAGGGTGCTATCTTACTAACAACAAGGAGGAAGCTGTCACATTTAGTAATGCTAATAATACCACTGCTAAATGTTTCAATTCACACTGCAGCTGGAGGTTCACTCGGCTGAACACCTATTTATTCAACTGTTTACACAGGATGCTCTATAGACTGTACACAGTGCAGAGGTCTCTCTCAAATTATTTCCCCTTTTGGTTAAATGGTCATAGCCCATAGTATTAGGCTATTTTCTCTATTGGTGAATGTTGACTCTCATGGTCAAATGTTCTTAGGGCTATTTCTCTTTTGGAGAAGGTTCACACAGGGGCGGGTTCAAAGTCGGATGACTTTGAAGCCCCCCCGTACAGCGCAACTTCAGCGCGGCTTGCAAAACAACTTATGTATAGAAAATCAATGCAAGCCGCTCGAAAGTCGCCCCAAAGTAGTACTTGAGTCGCTCCTATTAGAACGATTCCATTGTACAGAATGGATTGCGACTTGTCAGGCGGCAAAGTCGCCTGACAAGTCACCCCAATGTGAACCGGGTCTAAGAAACAAATGTTACATTGGCAAAAGACAGCAAATCAACAGTTACATACGTTTTACAAACATTGTTGATGCATTCACAGAGCTAATTTTGTTTACAAATAGACAACTGTTGTAAATATTACCTAGAGTTTGAAATTGTGGGATACTTGCTGACCTCTTTCAGCATCAAACAGTCTGCTCTTGGCCTAAATGTTATGGGCAAGCCAACCCTGGACAAATTTACTGTTTGAAATTTATACCACTTGTAGACCATCCTCCTTATAGTAAAATGATTGATTTTTAAATAGTTTGCCAATCTTTTTAAGTTCCTTGTCAGACTCATGGGCATGCAGAATCTTTTTTCCAAAGGGCCTTTTAGAGCTCTTTTGCTCTTGGCATGATGATATTACACACGTATATAATAAAAAGACGCTAGCTATCTGAGATTTAAAAAAGGCAGATTCCAGTTGAATTTTCTCTAAGGCAAAGGTTTAAGGAAGATTGGTGCAGTCCTTTAACCGTGCCGTGCGCTATTTCTTTAAATAAGGTGCAAATCTTTAGAGCTGTGCTCCCCACCAGTGATCCCACTCACTCACCGACAACTGTGGACTTTTAAATGTATATGAGTCATATGCGCTTATGTAAATATCCTGGTATCGCTGGGGCTTGTAGTCCTCCTCTGTAGCCATACCTTAAGGAGGGGTTATCAGTGTCTAACTTGCGTAGTGCCACATTCAATGAAAGTCAAGAAGAAGAAAGGAGAACTAGAACCCCTAGCTGGACTTTTAAGGCACTTGTGGTGAACAAATGGTGTGAGAGAAAGTATGTATTTGTATAATATTTATTAGAGAAAACAAAACAATTACTTCAATAAAACATTTGCATGATCGAAAGTAAGCATGAGGTATTGGTACATGTAAATACAAAATTGCAGCATTGCGTTGTATAGTGTCGTTCACAGAACTGTCCCAACATTTCTGAGAGGTGTCTCTCTTTCCTCAGGGGTGTACTGGTAAGTCACGCATTGCTCTATAATGTATATAGAAAGTGGTCAATATAATTATTATTTATATGTAAATAAGAAAATAATTTTTTGTGAAAAACAGGTTTGTGATACTTACAGCTGAATAGGCTGTATGATGTACCGGTCTTACTGATCATGCAATTTAAAAATCACGAAATGACTGCTGGTCCAGGTGGTTGGCAGTGTGGGGGAAGGGGTGCTGCAAAGCACCTGGTAATTAGCCAGACGGCCCTTAAGGCTGCATTCACACCTGAGCGTCGGTCGTTCGGCGTTTTTTTCGGCGTTTTTTTCCCGGCGTTTTGTCGGGCGTATTCATGCTTATTTGCGCGTTTGCATACAGCGTTGTCCGACGTTTTTGTACTTTGACGTTTTTTATTTTAGCCAATAGGAAAAACTATCATCTTTTCATCACTTGTTGCTATGTTGGTAGATTTTTTTAATCTTCTGCATGGGCGACAAGTTCTATTGATTAAAGCGACGAAACGCCCATAGCAAACGCCCGTTGTCGCGCAAGTCGCTTGAATCGAGCGTTTCCATTACTTTCTATGGGAAATGGAAACGCTCAAATACGCCCAAACCGCCCGATACGCGCGACAAAAAAGGGTCCGGAACTTTTTTTGGCTACAGGCGATGGGCGTCAGGCGCATCAGCGTTCAGATGTGAACCATCCCCATAGATTTTCATGTATTTTGGTCCCTCTGGCGTTTGTGAGCGTCGCGCTACAGGCGACAAAACGCCTAGGTGTGAATGGGCTCTAATTGAGAAGTGCTGCTGGAGCCAGTGTAGCCGTATCTTGATTCAGTAGCGATGTATCACAGGGATATATGTTTCTTACATGGCACATATATGAAGAAAACAATAGAGGGAATCCACATTGCATGATGCCATGCATTGTATATGACACTTAAAATTGGTTACACTCACTTTAAAAAAAGGGGGAATGGGATGCAAATAAGAATGAGTTGCATTGCAGGCGTAATGCATGCTTTGGCAAATTTTTCAAGCGTTTTCAGGAATACAAGCAGAAACGTGCGTTCCTGGAATGTCAAGGTGTGAATGAGGCCTGGGAGAAGAGAGGATTTAAGTGTTTACTGGTCACCTTAAACATGTGAGCTTATTTCTTCTGGGGAGACCTCTTTTGGTGAAAAAGGGTGTCATCGATTTATAAGCTACCTGTTGCTGCTTTTCATTTGATTGAAAGTATTAAAGTATTGATGTTTGAAGTATTAAAATTTACTTTGTGTACTTTCTTTAACTCATTTATCGCATATGCACTGATGTTTCAATCGTTTATTCATTTATTGGTACTATTTTTGCACTGAGAGCTATTTAACCTCTTCCCTTTCTGGCCTATTAAAAAATAATGGCTGGGCTGGCGCAGTGTTGGTCTGGGAGGACGTCATAAGACTCAGGAGCTGTCCTTCCATTGAATATTCAGGGTTGATTTCCTTCAATATTGACTGGTTTGATCTTCTTGTCGTCCAAGGGACTTTCAATATTCTTCTCTAATTCCATAGTTTGAAAGCATTAATTCTTTGGCGTTCATCCTTCCTTATGTTCCAACTTTCACAGCCATAGGTTACTACTGGGAATATCATAGCTTTGGAGGGAGTAGTTTACTATTAAGTTAAATTGAGTAAATAGTAAATATTATTTACATTTTTTTACATACTGTCACTAGTCAGTGTCCCTGATCACCGCCACACCAGTTTTATGATGATGTTGTACTGCACTTTTTATTGTAAACAATAAAAAAAAAAAAAAATGTCTTAATTTTTCTAAAAATTGCAACTTTAAAAACTCGCCACGCCTCTTACTAAATATCTTGGATTGTCTTCTTTCCAAAAAGGGGGCATTTGGGAGATATTTGTACTGTCCTGGCAGTTCTCTAAGTTATAATTTGTCATGTTTATTAGACATGTGCATTCGTTTTCGTCCAAATGCATTTTCGTCCGAATTTCAGGTATTTTCGTTATCGTTTTAACAAACGATAACGAAAGCACAGAAAACGAAAACCGAAAGATCCGACATAAAAAAATGCTTTATTTTCGTTTTGTGGTCGAATGTGCCTAACCTTAACTATTAGTCCAATAGTGTTCTACATAGAGAGAAGAGATTCAAAATAGAGAGAAAAGATTCGACATAGAGAGAAAAGATTCGACATAGAGAGACATGAAGAGTCGATTTTTTTTTTTTTTTAAGATTCTATCGACCTGGGTCCTGTCCCAGGGGACATGTATCAATGCAAAAAAAAGTTTTAAAAACGGATGTTTTTTTCGGGAGCAGTGAATTTAATAATGCTAAAATGAAACAATAAAAGTGAAATATTACTTTAAATTTCATACCTGGGGGGGTGTAAAGTTAGCATGTGAAATAGCGCATATTTCCAGTACTTAGAACTGTCCCTGCACAAAGTGTCATTTCTGAAAGGAAAATAAGTCTTTTAAAACCGGCTTTGCGGCTATAATGAATTGTAGGCTCTGGCGAATCCATTCATAAAAAAAAAAAAATAGCGTGGGGGTACCCCCAAAATCCATTACCAGGCCCTTTAGGTCTGGAATGGATATTAAGGGGAACCCTGCCGTCAATTAAAAAAAAATCACGTGGGGTTCCCCCCAAATATCCATTCCAGACCCTTCAGGTCTGGTGTGGATTTTAAGGGGAACTCCACCCCAAATAAAAAAAAAATGGCGTGAAGTTCCCCCCAAAATTCACACCAGACCCCTTATCCGAGCACGTTAACCTGGCCGGCCGCAGAAAAGAGGGGGGGACAGAGTGCGGCCCCCCTCTCCTGAACCGTACCAGGCCACATGCCCTTAACATGGGGAGGATGTCCCCATGTTGATTGGGACAAGGGCCTCATCCCCACAACCCTTGCCCGGTGGTTGTGGGGGTCTGCGGGCGGGGGGCTTATCAGAATCTTGAAGACCCCTTTAACAAAGGGGACCCCCAGATCCTGGCCCCCCCTATGTGAATTGGTAATGGGGTACATTGTACCCCTACCATTTCACGAAGCAAGTGTAAATAGTTAAAAAAAACACACACACACCTAGAAAAAAGTCCTTTATTAATAAAAAAAAAGGAAAAAAAATCCAGCGGTGACACTCATTCCCGGCTTCCTGCTCCAACGTTGTCTGTATCCAGCGACGGGTGCGGGTGATCTCCTGTCCAGCGATGAGGAGATCCATCCATCCAGAGCGCAGCATCGCCAACCTCCTCTCACCAATGGACACCCCATAACCAATTCACATAGGGGGGGGCCAGGATCTGGGGGTCCCATTTGTTAAAGGGGTCTTCCAGATTCTGATAAGCCCCCCCGCCCGCAGACCCCCACAACCACCAGGCAAGGGTTGTGGGGATGAGGCCCTTGTCCCAATCAACATGGGGACATCCTCCCCATGTTGAGGGTATGTGGCCTGGTACGGTTCAGGAGAGGGGGGGCCGCACTCTGTCCCCCCCTCTTTTCTGCGGTCGGCCAGGTTAACGTGCTCGGATAAGGGGTCTGGTGTGAATTTTTGGGGGAACTCCACGCCATTTTTTTTTTAAATTTGGGGTGGAGTTCCCCTTAAAATCCACACCAAGACCTGAAGGGTCTGGAATGAATATTTGGGGGGAACCCCACGTAATTTTTTTTTAAATTGACGGCGGGGTTCCCCTTAATATCCATTCCAGACCTGAAGGTCCTGGTAATGAAATTTGGGGGTACCCTCACGCTATTTTTTATTTTTTTTTATGATTGGTTTTGCTCTGAATTGCCAGAGCCGACAATTCATTATAGCCGCAAAGCCGGTTTTAAAATACTTTTTTTCCTTTCAGGAATGACACTTTGTGCAGGGACAGTTCTATGTACTGGAAACATGCGCTATTTCACATGCTAACATTACACCCCCCCTAGGTACGAAATTTAAAGTAATATTTCACTTTTATTGTTTCACTTTTAGCATTATTAAATTCACTGCTCCCGAAAAAACCCTATTCGACAGACACCAAAAGCCTTCAATGACAGATTCGACATAGAGAGAAAAGATTCAACATAGAGAGACATGAAGAGTCGACATTTTTTTTTTTTTAAAGATTCTATCGAATCTTTTTTTTTTTTATTTTTTTTTTTTAGAACATTCGACAGACACCATAAGCCTTCAATGACAGATTGGACCTTAATTTGGATTTTCGGACGAATGCATTTTTTTAACGAAAAACAAAATAAGTAAAAACGAATTTAGGGAGTAACTAAATGAATAAATTTTTTGGACGAAAACAAAATTACGAAACAAAATATTTCAGTGTGCACATGTCTAATGTTTATCTACAGTGGGCCAGATCCACAGAAGAATTGCGCGTAATTTCAAAGTTCCCACGTCAAATCTTTGTTTTGTATCTACAAAACAGGAAACGACTGCATCTTGGCTCGATCAGACAGGCATACGTCTTAGTGCGCCGTAGGATCTTAGGTGCATTTTTCCGGCGGCCGCTAGGTGGCGTTTCTGTTGAATTCCGCGTTGAGTATGCAAATTAGCTAGATACGGCAATCCACAAACGTACGTCCGGCCGGCGCATTTTTTTTTTTCGTTTGCGTTCGGCTTTTTCCGGCGTATAGTTACCCCTGCTATATGAGGCGTACTCAATGTTAAGTATGGCCGTCGTTCCCGCGTCCAATTTTGAATTTTTTAATTTGTTTGCGTAAGTCGTTCGCGAATAGGGATTTGCGTAGAATGACGTCACCGTCGTAAGCATTGGCTTGTTCCAGTTTAATTTTGAGCATGCGCACTGGGATACCCACGGATGGCGCACGACGTATTTACATAAAACATGCCCCCATCACATCGATTTGAATTGCGCGCCCTTACGCCGCCAAAGATACACTACGTCGCCGTAACTTACGGCGCACATTCTTTGAGGATTAAAAAAAAAAAAGTAAGTTACGGCGGCGTAGTGTATCTTAGATACGCTACGCCCGACGGAAATATGCTCCAGGGTACATGGATCTGGCCCAGTATCTTTTGGACTATTGTCTGTACATTTCCTTTTTGTCAATAAAATATTTGACAAGAAATTTGTTTTATATGGATTTTTCAGTGCATAAAATTAGATTGTATTGGTGTTTTATAAAAACATACATTTTTAGCACCTTGAAAGTCCAGTTAGGTGTCCTCAAATTTATTAACCTCCCTGGCGGTATGATTTTGTCATATTTTTGCATCTAAAAGCGGTACATTGTTTTGCGTAGAAATTTGACGTTTTATATCGTAGGCCTGTAATTCTTAGAAATAACTCACTTAACCACTTAAGACCCAGACCATTATGCAGGTTAAGGACCTTGCCCCTTTTTGCGATTCCGCACTTTGTCGTTTTAACTGACAATAGCGCAGTCGTGCGACGTGACTCCCAAACAAAATTGGTGTCCCTTTTTCCCACAAATAGAGATTTATTTTGGTGGTATTTGATCACCTCTGCGGTTTTTATTTTTTGCGCTATAAACAAAAATAGAGCGACAATTTTGAAAAAAATTCAATATTTTTTACGGTTTGCTATAATAAATATCTCCAAAAAATATATAAAAAAAACATATTGTTTCCTCAGTTTAGGCTGATACGTATTCTTTTACTTATTTTTGGTAAAAAAAATCACAATAAGTGTTTATTGATTGGTTTGCGCAAAAGTTATAGCGTTTACAAAATAGGGGATAGTTTTATGGCATTTTTATTAATACATTTTTTTTCTAGTAATGGCGGCGATCAGCAATTTTTTTCGTGACTGCGACATTATGGCGGACACATGAGACACGTTTGACACATTTTTGGGACCATTGTCATTTTCACAGCGAAAAGTGCTATAAAAATGCACTGATTACTGTGAAAATGACAATGGCAGTGAAGGGGTTAACCACTAGGGGGCACTAAAGGGTTAAGTGTGCCCTAAGGGAGTGATTGTTACTGTAGGGGGGGCGTGGCTGTAGGTGTGATGTCACTGATCGTCGTTCCCTATAACAGGAAACAGACAATCAGTGACATTGCCACACAGAAGAACAGGGAAGGTGTGTTTACACACACCTCTCCCCGTTCTTCAGCTCCTGTGACCCGATCATGGGACACCGGAAGTGATCGGGTCTGCGGGTCCCACGGGCGCGGTCATGGAGCTTCGGACCGCGTTGCTCGCAGACCCACGGCTGGGCTCTTAAAGGCGACGTACAGGTATGTGCCTGTGCCCAGCCGTGCCATTCTGCCGACATATATCGGCGTTAGGCGGTCCTTAAGTGGTTAAAGTGGAGTTCCACCCAAAAATGAAACTTCCACTTTTTGGAATCCTCCCCACGCTGGTGTCACATATGGCGCCTTTCAGGGGGGGAGGGGGGAGCAGATACCTGTGTAATACAGGTATTTGCTCGCACTTCCTGACATAGATCACGTGGTGGCCTACGCCACTTCCAGCACCTACTCTGTCCTCCCCCGCTGTCTTCTGGAAGACACACAGGTCCTAGAAGACGTCAGGGACCAGTGAGGACACACAGCGCGACTGGCGCATGCGCAGTAGGGAACCAGGAAGTGTAGCCGCAAGGCTACCCTTTCTGATTCCCATACTGAGGATGGCGGTGGCAGCAGCCGAGAGCCGACGGACAGATCGGCTTCGACTGCTGACATCATGGGTGCCCTGGACAGGTAAGTATCCATATATTAAAAGTCAGCAGCTGCATTTGTAGCTGCTGGCTTTTAATATTTTTTTTTTCCGGCGGACCTCCGCTTTAAATCTGTCCAAACAGGTGTCTAGTAGACATCCCGGGTGTGATAAAGTTTGAAACACAAAATCATAAATTATAATATAATAAATAAATATAAATAATTATCAAAAATAATAATATAATAATAATAATATAATTTATTCAATAATGTAATCAAATCAAAGACACTGAAACTTGCTCAGTTGCAGAATTGTCGCTGTCGTCACTTTCAGTGTTTGATGACGAATTTTCCCACGAATCACTATTGCTCAATTCTGCAAGTGTTTTGATTTACTTCTAGCTGGTCTAAAACCACTTTTTATGTAAAGGGACACTTTTTGGTTGCCATGGACAATCTCAAGGAAAAGGGGGCGGGGGGGGTTAAATTTGGGACTTTAAATGAGGTGTTTAGTAAACCACCTCCATCCCTGGTTGTATAATAAAGAGAGAGAGAGCGGGACTTTAAATGAAGCATGTGCAGGGATCCGATTACAATGGATAGGGGGAATATAATAAATCTGGAATAAGTTATAAGTTATTAATTTCAAAACTTTCAAATAATGCACCGTCCATGACTATATTGCATTATTGAAGAAATTTGGTAAACATATATACTTGACAGAAAAAACTGGGGTATTTAATACAGAAAAAAAGGGGGGGGGGTTTATTTGGGGCTATAAATAAGTGCCTTTTTAGACAAACTGTAATACAGGTGAAACAATAAACATTTCTAACCAGGTTCATCCTTACCACCTGGTTAGAAATGTTTATTGTTTCACCTGTATTACAGTTTGTCTATAAAGGCACTTATTTATAGCCCCAAATAAACCCCCCTTTTTTTTCTGTATTAAATACCCCAGTTTTTTCTGTCAAGTATTTATATTTTGGTAGTTTACCAAATTTTGGTAGTTTACCAAATTTCTTCAATAATGCAATATAGTCATGGACGGTGCATTAATTGAAAGTTTTGAAATTAATAACTTATAACTTATTCCAGATTTATTATATTCCCCCTATCTATTGTAATCTGATCCCTGCACATGCTTCATTTAAAGTCCCGCTCTCTCTCTCTCTTTATTATATGGACAATCTCAAGTTTCCAGGCAGAAAGAACAATTTATATAATATAAAAGTGCATGCAGGGCACTGGACAAAGCACTATGGACAAAAGGGGGTGAAATGATTTGATACAGTAATGTAATCTTATAGACTACAGTGTACTTTATGTGTTCTATATTTTTCACTATTTTGAATTTGCCGCTGGGCTAAGCCTCTGTGCGTCGCAACACTCACAGGGAATGGAGTCCGGCACACAGGACATTGGGCGGAGTACACAGCCAGCGGACACAGCGGGAGGACATCGAAGGAACCTGGGGACAAGATATGTAACTTTGCATGGATACTGCGATGCAATTCCGAGTGTGGCTCCGGGTTACCAATTTTGGTAATGAAAATTGTAGGGAGGTTAATATATTAAATGTGCTCTAACATTTACACTGTATCAGCCCATAGTCTGTTACTATAATTTCACACCCAAACACTTTGTGATGCACTGCAAGAGCATTTTAACTTAGGTCAGCTGGCTTAAAATTACTAATAGGTAGGGGGAATTGTTATGTGCTAGCCCACCCCCCACACACACACACTATAAAAGGGGGATTATTTGTCTTTAAATTTTATTTTGGAGTTATTAAGGTCTAATGTTTCATTCACAGTCTGTAATTAAAGCCATTTATTACATAATGTATTTTGGATTGTGAAAAGGAGAAGGAACACCCATGCAAAAACAGGGAATTTATACATCCACTGTGCACTCAGTTTGCATCATTATATAAACATAGGGGCAGATCCACAGAGATCTGCACCCGCGCAGCGTATCACAGATACGCTACGCCGCCGTAACTTACCCGGCTTTGGTTCGAATCCTGAAAGATTGCGCGCCGAAAGTTACGGCGGCGTAGTCTATCTCTGGTGGCGTAACGGCGCGTAATTCAAATTGGCGATTAGGGGGCGTGTTTCATTTAAATGAAGCGCGTCCCCGCGCCGAATGAACTGCGCATGCTCCGTTTCTAAATTTCCCGCCGTGCATTGCGCTAAATGACGTCGCAACGAAGTCATTTTTTTTAACTTAGACGTGAATTACGTCCATCCCGATTAACGGACGACTTACACAAAAAAATAAATAAATAAATAAATAAACGCGGGAACGACGGCCTTACTTAACATGGCAGATCTAACTATATGCAACGAAATACCAGCTTTAACTATACGCCGGAAAAAGCCGACTAGAGACGCCGTAAAAAAATGCGCCGGCCGCTCGTACGTTCGTGGATCGTCGGAAATAGCTAATTTGCATACCTGACGCGGAAAACGACGTGAACGCCACCCAGCGGACGCCAAAGTATTGCATCTTAGATCCAAAGGCGTACGAGGACGTACACCTGTCGGATCTAACCCAGATGCCGTAGTATCTTGGTTTGAGGATTCAAACCAAAGATACCATGCAGGTAATTTGAAAGTACACCGGCGTATCAGTAGATACGCCGGCGTACTCGCTCTGTGGATCTGCCGCATACACTTTTAAAACTTCTATTTTCCAAAACACAAAAAATACATACATTTTAGTTTGTCATAAATACATATTTATTTTGCTTTAATAAATAAATACAAATACAATATACATTTAAATAAATAAATAACTTAAAAAAACATTGGCAATTATAAATTATGCAATGATTCAGTGACTAATTTAGAAAAATAAATATGTGCAATAGAAAATACAAAAAACACAATTTTTTTAGATATCAATTCTAATAGTGCTTTTCCATCCAGTGGAACAGTATGTTCAGTTCACCAATAGCTTTAATAGCAGCTGCTTTAATTTCCATCTAAAGAAAAAACAAATAAAGTTGTACTTGTTTTGGCTGAAAAAAGACACACATCTATCAAGTTCACATTTTCAAATGTCCCAAATTTTTGATCCAAAGTTAATAAATGAGAAGTGACACTCAGGGAATTAATATATTGGGGGAGCCATGATGGAATGACCACTGCCTATTATGTTTGTGTGGTGGTGGTGGTTACTGACAGGTACAGTAGAGCTGTTGTAGTTTTGCAATCCAGAACATTAGTTCTCATCACTTACAGTTCATTTCAGGTATGTGCTGGTGTAGAGGTCTCAACACCAAATACAGATGGAAAGACTTTTGCTGCCCCATCTACATTCTTTTACTAATAATCATATTTCTTCTGAACAACAGCCTCATCTCTAATTTAACTGTTAATATAAAGGATGGTACTGCTGATATTATTCTGAAATTCTGCCTGGCTGTGTCTGGCTTCAGTACTTTCTGAGTCTCTGGTCCAGAACAAGCATGCCAGCAGCAAAATCAGAGTGAAATCAGAAGCATACTTAACTGCTTCTCGCCTGACCATAGTACATAAACGGCTGGATAGGAGAAAGGCAAATGCGGGGGTACGAGCTTTTGAACAGTAGTAAACAATTATGTAATTGTTTACCTCTGTGTGAGCTCTGTGAATGGTCACAGCGATCACATGGTACCAGGGTCAGTCACAGTGGTCCTGTACCATGTGATAGCTGTGACCAATCACAGCTTCACAATATTACACAAGAATTTATTAATGAAACCTTTACATGGTCTCTTACCGATCATCACTGTAATAAGCAATCACAGAGAACAGTGGCTGCATTTGATGGGCACAGTGACTGCATTTGATGGGCACAGTGACTGCATATGATAGGGCACAGTGGCTGCATTTGATGGCACAATGGCTACAATTGATGGCACAATAGCTGCATTTGATGGCACAGTGGCTGCATTTGATGGCACAGGTGGCGGCATACAATGGGCACAAGTGGCTCCATTTGATGGGCACAAGTGTCTGCATTTGATGGGCACAGTGGCTGCATATGATGAGGCACAGTGGCTGCATATGATGGGGCACAGTGGCTGCATTTGATGGGCACAAGTGGCTGCATTTGATGGCACAGTGGCTGCATTTGATGGACACAGTGAGGGTGCAATCAATGTTTTTTTTCCAATATTTTTAAGTTTAATTTTTGAGCACAAGCTGCCACTGCTTTCCAACATGACAATGATTCAAAACATAAGGCCAAATGCCGCATACACACGATCGGAATTTCTGACAACAAATGTTCGATGTGAGCTTTTGGTCGGATATTCCTGACCGTGTGTATGCTCCATCGGACATTTGCTGTCGGAATTTCCCACAACAAATGTTTTCAATTTTTCCGAAAACAAAAGTTCTTGTCGGAAATTCCAAATTCCAAAGTCTGTATGCAATTCCAACGCACAAAAATCCTACACATGCTCGGAATCAATTAGACGCATGCTCTGAATCATTGAACTTCATTTTTCTCGGCTGGTCGTAGTGTTGTATGTGACTGCTTTCTTAACGTTTGGAATTTCAGACAACATTTGTGTGACCGTGTGTATGCAACACAAGTTTGAGCCAACATTCCGTTTTGTTGTTGGAATGTCCGATCGTGTGTACGCGCCAAAAGAGTTTTTATATCAGAAACTTGTTTTCTAAATTTTAAGCCCAGTCGTGATTAAATAGCACCAAAAGAAAGCTCTATCTGTCATTCAAAGATAATCCATATTTCATCATTTCAATTTTTCTTTAACTCCATAAAATACACCAACAATTAACTTTCTCCAAAAAAAAATAACACAACTTTCCACCCCAAACACCTAAACCTAGCTTTTATTTTAGCATTTAACCTTAACCATTCAGCATGGCACTGAAATAAATTAAACCCTAAACCAAGTTCTAAATGCTCAGGTTATCCCATGCTATGAGCCTCTGCAGCAAATTCTTACATAGTGTAGTCAGTTCTGTGCCAGACACAATCACTGAGCTGACAGTGGCCAAAGCTGGTAATCTTAAAGTGGAGAAAGAAATTGGTTGGTGGAATTTTGGCCTACATTTGTGCAGCACTGAATTTTTATATTGTGGCTTAAGCAATTTTTTTGCACTTAAACTTTTTGCATCTGCGTTTTTAACCAGGTATACAGTATATATTTTCATCAGATATAACATAATACCTTAAAGTAGTCATCCTTGAACTTCTTCATAACGGCATGGGACTGAGCACCACAGGGGCATCTTAAGGTAGTGTGCTGTTAAGAAAATGTTTTAGCTAATTAAAATGTATCAATTCTGGAAATGACCAGACAGATTAATAATGACCTTTAGTGGTGTAAAGCAGCAATAAACCCAAAGCCAAAAATGTAATATATTGCACATTAATTAGATGTGGTGGCTGCATTAGTTTCCTTTTTAGGCTTTTTTCTTCTCTTTTCATCTGATGATCTGGCCAGTAACACACCCCGTGTGTGCCCCTAGTATGGATGAAGGAACACAGGGGGTATCTTTGGACAGTCCATTGTCAGTCTAGGGGGAGGGGGTGTTAGATGTACTAGCAGATTTAAATACACTAGCAAATTGAAGCCAAACTTCCTTTTGTTCTTTTTGTTCCTTTTGTTCTTCCCTTTGGGATTAAAGTTTTACTGATCATTGCAAGTACCCCTATCAATGGTAAAAGGTTTGTCTCATGCATGTAAACAGCTACACCTGCAAGAGAGCTTATTCTGTTGGAAAAACAACAGACTTACTGGCCAGATCACCAGGTATAAATAAAAAAGCCTGAAAAAAAAGAACTAATGCCATCACGTCTAAGAATTGGTACACTGCAATGTTATAAACAGTTGCTTTTGAATTTGAACTTAAAGAAACACTAAAGGTTCGTTTTTATTAGATCAATTGATTGCTGTAAGCCACAGCATTTAAATATCACTTACCTCGTTTTTCCTTTTGACCTCCAAAATACAGTAATCCAGGTTTGAAAATGCCATTTCCTGTCCCTCCTCTTCTTGCTTTCCACCAGCATCTGAGCCGTTTTGCATGGTGGAAAGCAGAATGTGCTCACCCCCTCCCTATGACTACAGCCCTGCGTGAAGATGCTCTCTTATCCCTCACAGGCATGGAGGCTAAGCCTAATGGGAACTGTAGTTCCCATTAGGCCGTGATGTAGCAAGAATGAATGCGCACCGCAAACCAGGAAGTCAGTGAGAATAAGGATTCAGGAGTGCTGGAGGTGAATAAAACGGCTCGATTTCAACAGGTATCAAACTAGTTATAATGCAAAACATTACTTTTTACTTTATCAGCTACTGTCAGACTTTAATTTAAGAGGAAAATATTTTTGTCTTTACAACCCCTTTAAGACAGCTTTAATGTCTCAACTGTAATGATACTTACACATTTTTTCAGTGATTTATTTACACCTAGTATGGAATTGGCCAAGTGAGTAACATCTTGATGTTGCTGAATTAAAGCTGATTCTAATTCTGGAAAAATATTGGAGATATAGAAATGTCCTAATCTGAGCAGAAAGCAGCATCTTTCAGATGGCTGAATTGGGAGACAAAATCCACAAAGGCAAATAACTCATAAGTATCATTCTTGAATGTATAATGTTACACACACAAAATATATTATATACTTACCTGTATATGTTTTAGCTCATTTGACTTTAGTAGGCTGACATCTGTAACTAGGTCTTTGTTATGCTGAAAAATCAAATTGTCATACACAAGTGTCATTATTATTATTATTATTATCATTATTTCTTTGGCAGAGAAGTTGTATTTTCCCTAGGGGGCCCAAATGGCTATAAGAAATCTGACCAAAGCTCTACCCCTTATCTAGTCCAAAACTGGGGAAGAAGGTTATTGCTTTAAAGTGGAGGTTCACCCAGAAATGTTAATTTTTAACATTAGATTGATGCTCATTTTGTCAAGGGGAATCGGGTAGTTTTTTTAAAATCGAAGCAGCACTTACCGTTTTAGAGATACATCTTCTCCGCCGCTTCTGGGTATGGGCTGCGGGACTGGGCGTTCCTATTTGATTGACAATCTTCCGACAGGCTTCCGATGGTCGCATCTATCGCGTCACGATTTTCCGAAAGTAGCCGAACGTCGGTGCGCAGGCGCCTTACGTTCGGCTTCTTTCGGCTACTCGTGACGCGATAGATGCAACCGTCGGAAGCCTGTCAGAAGCCTGTCAACCAGGTAGGAACGCCCACTCCCGAACACCATACCCTGGAAGCGGCGGAGAAGATTGCTCTCTAAAACGGTAAGTACTGCTCGGATTTTAAAAAAACTACCCGATTCCCCTTGACAAAATGAGCATCAATCTAAGGTTAAAAAAAAAAATTCGGCTGAACTTCCGCTTTAAGTACGCAAACTTATTTTAGTAAAGCAGCTCGTATTTTCCTGCTTCGGCTCTGTTTGTTTAATAAGAAAAAATAAATAAGTGCTCCAAATATTTCCAGAAACAGTTATGCCAATTTAACACCATATTGCTGTATTAAAGGTTTTCTCTGTTTGGGCTCTACAGTAACTAGGCAAACCTGGCTGTTTGCACTCTTAGCCTGTTAACACTTGTGCAAACACAGACATTGCATGTGATTCAGTGCCCTTTGCGTGCAATGTCTGTGCAATGCGAGTTTAGCCATACAGTTGTAAGGCTGAACTCGCATTGGATTCGCAGGAAAATAGTGCAGGGAATTTTTTTCCCCCACACTGGAATTGGATCGCATTGGGTGTTCTCACCCATGCAATCGGATTCCTGTGCGAGTTCACAGTTCGCACTGCGATCTGTAAACTGAAAAGGTGGTGTCATTAACATTGTATTGACACCTGCAGCAGTTCGCAGAGGGCAGTGTGAGCTGCCTGTGGGAGAGATGGGATGCGGGAACCGGCGCTGGAATCGCGCTGGTTCCCACATCGCTACAGTGTGAACCTAGGCTTAACGCGTATGTGAACCCCAACGATAAACTTCTTTTATTTCTAGTACTCC
Source organism: Rana temporaria (assembly GCF_905171775.1). NCBI lineage: Eukaryota > Metazoa > Chordata > Amphibia > Anura > Ranidae > Rana > Rana temporaria. The sequence goes on from NC_053490.1 coordinate 341,011,011, forward strand.
CTTTTGGTCTGCTAATTATACCATCAAAAGCATTTTGTCATATCTGTTAAATAAATGCAAAAAATACCTTCCTGACCTTTCCAGAAATCCAGTGCTGTCCTGAGTCATGTGTACTCGTATTTAAGTTCTTCTCGGTGAACTATAGACTACCTATCTTTGTGTTATGGGGATTAAAGGAGAAAGGTGTTCTGTAGTTCTAGCACACTTACTGTCCTAACATGATACAGTAAGAGCTGGTTCACACACAGGCGGCACGACTAGGGACAACTCGGCAAGGCGATCTCAAGACGACTTGAGAGGCAACTTGCAAAATGACTTCTGTATTGAAGTCAATGCAAGTCACCCCGAGTCGCCCCAAAATTGGACAGGAACCTTTTTCTAAGTCGGATCGACTGGTGTTGCTCCTATTAGAACGGTTCCACTGAATAGAGCGGACCGCGACTTGTCAGGTGGCTGAGTCACCTGACAGGTTGCCCCTGTGTGAACCGACTCTGAGTGAGCGAACATTGTCACCTTGCCAAAACAAGGGAAATTATCTTGGAAAAAAAGAAAACGAATGCAACCACCACATATAAGGATTGGTAATCTGCAATATATAAAACATTTTGTTCTTGTATTTAAATTCACTGTATTCACTGATTTGGATGAAATGGTTTCTGAGGCTTTTCCAAAGAAAATTTGTCACAAATATCTAATCCAAACATGTATTGGGTATGTATGCTTTACCATTTTGAGGCTTGTGGGTAATGCTCAAGTCTTATGTAAAGCATGTTACTATAAACATTATAAACTGCTGGCTACTAGGGATGAGCCGAACACCCCCCAGGTTCGGTTCGCAGCAGAACATGCGAACAGGCAAAAAATTTGTTCGAACACGCGAACACCGTTAAAGTCTATGGGATACGAACATGAAAAATCAAAAGTGATAATTTTAAAGGCTAATATGACCCAGGTCCCCAAACACTTTTTATGACAGTAACCTTTAAAATTAGCACTTTTGATTTCTCCCATAGACTTTTAAAGGGTGTCCTGCGGCTTTTGGAATTTGCCGCAAACACCCCAAATTGTTCGCTGTTTGGCGAACGGGCGAACAGGCAATGTTCGAGTCGAACTCATGTTCGACTCGAACTCGAAGCTCATCCCTACTGGCTACAACAACTGAAACATATGTTTATAACCTTATAACTAATTAAACAATGAGCACTCCAATTCTCCTCAACATTCTAGGATATATTATTACAATGATTGGACAGTGGATAATGAATGCAGGCAGTGTTGCTAAATGTTATGATCTCGAATGCTTCAGACTTGCTTTTAAGTAATCGAGGAAAGCCTCGTACACACGATAGGTTAACCAGAGGACAATGGTCTGAAGGACCGTTGTCCTAGGTTAACCTATGAAGCTGACTGATGGTCCGTCGTGCGTACACACCATCAGTTAAAAAAACGATCGTGTCAGAACGCGGTGACGTAAAACACAACGACGTGCTGGAAAAAAACGAAGTTCAATGCTACCAAGCATGCGTCGACTTGATTCTGAGCATGCATGGATTTTTAACCTATGGGGCCTACACACGATCGGTTTGGACCGATGAAAACGGTCCTTCAGACCATTGTCCTCTGGTTAACCTATCGTGTGTACGAGGCCTTAGCAAATCCAGTAGGCTGAATGAATTACTGCAAAAATATAATTGAATTGTCTATTCTAATAAAAAATAATGGCCAATGTGCAAAAAACATAATAAAGAAAGTACACAGACAAATTAACCATACCTATTTATACCTACCAACATTTCTTTGAGTGTCCCAAAGTATCTTTCAAATTCTCTGATATCAGCAGTAACAGAACAATAAAAATGTTTTGCATTCAACGATGGCGTTCTTAGGAGAAAGACCGCAATAAAAAGATGAAGGAGGCCGATAGATAATGATTCCATAGCAATGTAGAAATATGAACACTTCCTGGAACAGTGCATACATAATTATTTGTAATGTGTACGTATACTTGCAAGAGACTGGTTGTAAAATTAATGTTGGATCAAAATGGTAGAAAACAAAAACAAAACAAAAAGATACAGATAAAATAACATTAAATAACAGTGAAATAACAGAATATTATATAGTATTGGTATTCTGAATTTAGTAGTAGTAGTGTTTGTTGAAATGTTTCATTTGCTTGTAAAGCTAAGAGAACAGTTAAATACAGAATAGCTGATTCAATGCAGACAATCAATGCTGAGCACCTTACCTAAGCTTAGTAACTTCAGGTAAAAATGTTGGGAATAGTGGTTATAAGTGTAGGTAGTATTTCTCTCTTATATACTTAAGTACACTTCCTCAATTTTCAAGGTATGAATTTGTAGCACCTGTATGTGATTCTGCAGATTTGGAAAAAATTCCCATTCATGACTTACGTCCTTCTTCAAGTGTCATGATAACATGTAAAACAATATAGAAACCATAAGAATTGTTTAGGTAGTAACTATGACACATGAAAACTTCCAGGAAAATTAACACACTTTTAAAATAATTTGTATATAATGTATATTATTTTAATATTCCAAAGAGCCTGTGAGAAATAATTAAAGTGGTTGTAAAAGCTAAACGTTTCTTCACATTAAATAAGTTCACCTTTGTAACATGTTACACTTGTGTTTAGGGTGTAACATATTACAGTACAGCACCTGCCCGCACTCCCCTCACCCCCTTCTGTAACAGTGAGCGGAAGATCTTCTCCCTGCACCCGCTGTCACAATTTAAATACAGTGTGGCTGTGCGTCATCCACACAGCCACATCACAAACTACCATTGCTGATTGAAAAAAGGTGTGTATTTGCGCTGCTTAAAACAAATTGCTTAATTATATGACCAACTTCTGGTATTAAGTGAACATAATTATAGGTGCTTAAAAATATTATAAAGAAATCTCTCATATTAAAATCATATTCATATGACTTCAACCCCTTATACACTTAATGACATAAAAAAAATCCAAAACATGAAAAACATCAATAAAGAGAAAGCAGCACTCCCTCATAAGCTATGTACTACAATTCAAACACGTGTCAGTGTTTAGGGCCCTTCAACCTCAAAAACGATGTGCTTCACTGAAAAAGCTTCCAAATAGTCTGCAGTTTATATCCAAAAGCATAAAGAAAAAAAGTTCAAGTGTTGAGGGCTCTTCAACCTTATAAACGATGTGCTCCACCACCACACAGGTACTTCCAAAACATGAAAAAAATCCATGTATTGAAAGTAGCACTCCCTCATAAACTATGTACTACAGTTCAAACAAGTGTCAGTGTTTAGGACCCTTCACCCTTCACTGAAAAAAGCTTCCAGATAGTCCACAGTTTAAATACCCCCCAAAAAATTTTTAAATAAAAAAAGGAAGGTGCAAGTCTTGAGGGCTCTTCACCCTTATAAACTTTTTACTCCACCACCACACATGTGCTTCACCACCAGCTAAAGTGCTCGCTCACCTTGCAAGTGGAACTATAAATTAATACAGATTAAACAGGCTTTTAGGACAACAATCCTTCTAGAGGTATGAAGATCATCTTGTCTCATCCATAAAGTATGGCTCCTAGATGTATTATATTAATAGTAAAAAGGTCAAGTCTGAGCATTCAGACCCTTTACAAAAAAAAAAAAAAACTAGAGTGGGTGACTGGGGACAAAGAGAAGGCTAATTTATTAAATACTTTCTTCAGCTCTGTGTATACAAAAGAGCATGGGGGAGCTCATGTCCATAATGGGGGTGGGAGTGACACAGCCCCAAATGATCCACAATGGCTCAAAAGTGATATGGTCCAGAAATATTTAGACAGAATAAAGGTGGATAAAGCACCTGGGTCTAATGGCATCCACCCACAGATCCTAAAAGATTTGAGCTCTGGAATTTCAAAGCCATTGTATCTAATTTTTAGGGACTCATTAATATCAGGAATAGTACCATTGGATTGGCACAGAGCCATGTGGTGCCTATATTTAAAAAGGGAACAAATAGGTAGATTCAGTAAGAGTTAGGTAGGCTTATCAGTAGATAAGCCGACCTAACTCAGAATCTACGCCGACTTATGTTTAATTTAAGCCCGGAGCCTGTTTTTCAGATTCAGTGTTTACAAGACTAAAACTGTTTTTTTTTTTGCTAGAAAATTGCTTAAAACTCCCAAACATTATATATATATTTTTTCTAACACCCTAGAGAATAAAATGACGGTCATCGCAATACTTTTTGTCACACCGTATTTGCGCAGCGGTCTTACAAGCACACTTTTTTTGGAATTTTTTTTTTTTTTTAATTAAAAAAATAAGACAACAATAAATTTGGCCCAATTATATATTGTGAAAGATAATGTTACGCGGAGTAAAATGATACCCAACATGTCACACTTTAAAATTGCGCCCGCTCGTGGCATGGCGTCAAACTTTTACCCTTAAAAATCTCGATAGGCGACGTTTAAAAAATTCTATAGGTTGCATTTTTTGAGCTACAGAGTAGGTCTAGGGCTAGAATTATTGCTTTCGCTCTAACGATCGCGGCGATACCTCACTTGTAAGGTTTGAACATCGTTTTCATATGCGGGCGCTACTCCCATATCTGTTCGCTTCTGCGCGCAAGCTCGTCGGGACGGGGCGCTTTAAAAACATTTTTTTTTTGTTTTCTTATTTTTATTGATTTTATACTTTTTTACACTGAAATAAAAAAAAAATGTATCACTTTTATTCCTATTACAAGAAATGTAAACATCCCTTGTAATAGAAAAAAGCGTGACAGGTCCTCTTAAATATGAGATCTGGGGTCAAAAAGACCTCAGATCTCATATTTAGACTTAAATGCAAAAAAAAAAAAAAATGAAAAATTTGTCATTTAAAAAAATGACAACAAAAAAATTGTCTCTTTAAGACGCTGGGCGGGACTGAAGTTTTGACGTCACTTCCGCCCAGCAAAGCTATGAGGATGGGTGGGGGCCATCCTGCCCTCACTCGAGTCCTCACACACTAGCCAGCAGCATCCGATCTCCTCCGCCGCTACCGACGGCTCTGGTAAGGGGCCCCTCTCCCGCCACCGATAACGGCGATCTCGCCGCGAATCTGCCGCGGAGACCGCCGTTATCGTTTACACGCCCGCCCACAGAAGAGATGGATACCTCGGTTGTGGCAGCATCTGCTGCCGTTACAGAGATATCCATCTTTAAAAAGAGGACGTATATATACAGTGGGCGGGCGTTAAGTGGTTAAGTGTATGCTCAAACAGAGATACGCTTAAACATATCTAAGATACGACGGCTTGCGCCGTCCTATCTTAGATTGCAATATTTCGGCTGGCCGCTAGGTGGCGCTTCCATTACGAACGTACGCCCGGCCGCCGCAGTCGATTTACGCCGTTTCCGTGAGGCATTTTCAGGCCTAAAGTTATTCCATCTATTAGGTGGAATAACAATGTTAAAGTATGGCCGCCGTTCCCGCCGCAAGATTCGAAATGTTTACGTCGTTTGTGTAAGTTGTCCGCGAATATCGATCTACGTCGTTTACGTCCACGTCAAAATCAATAGACCCGTGCGGCGTACTTAGCCGCAATGCACACTGGGAAATGTAGGCGCCCGGCGCATGCTAGGCTATGCCGCCTTATAGTTACGCTCCCCTACCTGAATCTATCTAAAAGTCTTTACCAAGTAACTATAGACCTGTTAGTTTAACTTCTATAGCTGGGAAGATACTGGAGAGATTAATAAAATACCACATAGAGGAGATCTTGCTGGAAAAAAACTATTTAAGCAACAGACAGCATGGATTCATGAAAGACAGAAGTTGTCAGACAACCCTGATTTCTTTTTATGAAGAGGTAAGTATAACCTTGAACAGAGGCGTGGCAGTGGACGTGGTATACATGTGTAAGGTAAAGTCTACAGGCTTGGAAATATCAGTTTGTAAATGGATAGAAAACTGTCTGAAAGACAGAATTTAGAGAGTCGTGGTTAATGATTCATACTCTGAATGGTCTAAGGTTATCAGTGGTGTACCCCAAGGTTCAGTGTTGGGACCCTTACTTTTTAATATCTTCATAAATGATATTGGGTCTGGGATCAAAAGTAACATTTCTGTCTTTGCAGATGACACCAAGCTATGCAGTGGAATATCGTCTTTACAGGATGTCGCCAATTTACAAGCCGACCTCAATGCTCTGTCTAATTGGGCGACTAAGTGTCAGATGAGGTTTAATGTTGATAAATGTAAAGTTATACACTTGGGGGGTAAGAATATGCATGCATCATACATACTAGGGGGAGTACAACTGGGGGAATCTGTAGTGAAAGTTTAAAAAAATGACAACAAAAAAATTGTCTCTTTAAGACGCTGGGCGGGACTGAAGTTTTGACGTCACTTCCGCCCAGCAAAGCTATGAGGATGGGTGGGGGCCATCCTGCCCTCACTCGAGTCCTCACACACTAGCCAGCAGCATCCGATCTCCTCCGCCGCTACCGACGGCTCTGGTAAGGGGCCCCTCTCCCGCCACCGATAACGGCGATCTCGCCGCGAATCTGCCGCGGAGACCGCCGTTATCGTTTACACGCCCGCCCACAGAAGAGATGGATACCTCGGTTGTGGCAGCATCTGCTGCCGTTACAGAGATATCCATCTTTAAAAAGAGGACGTATATATACAGTGGGCGGGCGTTAAGTGGTTAAGTGTATGCTCAAACAGAGATACGCTTAAACATATCTAAGATACGACGGCTTGCGCCGTCCTATCTTAGATTGCAATATTTCGGCTGGCCGCTAGGTGGCGCTTCCATTACGAACGTACGCCCGGCCGCCGCAGTCGATTTACGCCGTTTCCGTGAGGCATTTTCAGGCCTAAAGTTATTCCATCTATTAGGTGGAATAACAATGTTAAAGTATGGCCGCCGTTCCCGCCGCAAGATTCGAAATGTTTACGTCGTTTGTGTAAGTTGTCCGCGAATATCGATCTACGTCGTTTACGTCCACGTCAAAATCAATAGACCCGTGCGGCGTACTTAGCCGCAATGCACACTGGGAAATGTAGGCGCCCGGCGCATGCTAGGCTATGCCGCCTTATAGTTACGCTCCCCTACCTGAATCTATCTAAAAGTCTTTACCAAGTAACTATAGACCTGTTAGTTTAACTTCTATAGCTGGGAAGATACTGGAGAGATTAATAAAATACCACATAGAGGAGATCTTGCTGGAAAAAAACTATTTAAGCAACAGACAGCATGGATTCATGAAAGACAGAAGTTGTCAGACAACCCTGATTTCTTTTTATGAAGAGGTAAGTATAACCTTGAACAGAGGCGTGGCAGTGGACGTGGTATACATGTGTAAGGTAAAGTCTACAGGCTTGGAAATATCAGTTTGTAAATGGATAGAAAACTGTCTGAAAGACAGAATTTAGAGAGTCGTGGTTAATGATTCATACTCTGAATGGTCTAAGGTTATCAGTGGTGTACCCCAAGGTTCAGTGTTGGGACCCTTACTTTTTAATATCTTCATAAATGATATTGGGTCTGGGATCAAAAGTAACATTTCTGTCTTTGCAGATGACACCAAGCTATGCAGTGGAATATCGTCTTTACAGGATGTCGCCAATTTACAAGCCGACCTCAATGCTCTGTCTAATTGGGCGACTAAGTGTCAGATGAGGTTTAATGTTGATAAATGTAAAGTTATACACTTGGGGGGTAAGAATATGCATGCATCATACATACTAGGGGGAGTACAACTGGGGGAATCTGTAGTGGAGAAGGATCTGGGGGTTTTGGTAGATCATAAGCTCAATAATAGCATGCAATGCCAAGCTGCGGTGTCCAAAGCGAGCAAAGTACTTTCTTGTATTAAGAGAGGTATGGACTCCAGAGAGAGAGATATCATTTTGCCCCTGTACAAATCATTAGTAAGACCTCATCTGGAATATGCAGTTCAGTTTTGGGCTCCAGTTCTCTACTCAGTTCAGTTCTAAACTGATAAGAGGCATGGAGGAGCTCAGCTATGAAGAAAGATTAGAGGAACTGAATTTATTCACTCTTGAGAAGAGGAGATTAAGGGGGATATGATCAACATGTACAAATACATAAGGGGTCCATATAGTGAACTTGGCGTTGAGTTATTCACTTTACAGTCAACACAGAGAACAAGGGGGCACTCTTTACGCCTAGAGGAAAAAAGATATTTAGCCAGATTCAGGTAGATCGGCACATCTTTGTGCCGGCGTAGCGCAGCTCATATGCGCTACGCCGACGTAACCTAGAGAGGCAAGTACAGTATTCACAAAGCACTTGCTCCCAACGTTGTGCCGGCGTAACGTAAATTTGAAGGCATAAGCTGGCGTAAGTGTAAGTGGGTGTGACCTTATGCTAATGATGGCCTGAGCGTGGAGCAGAGGCTTACGCCCGGCGTATCATCAACGGAGCATGCGCAGTGACGTGGACGTATGAGCGCTTCCCTGTGCGCATGCTCACAACTACGCCGGTGCAACTTCCTGGGATACGCCGGCCCACCGGCTTACGCCGAGCGCATGAATACGCCCAGACATGCGCCCGTCCGACGCAAAAGTACATCCTGCTCCCCCCCCTGAGCAAGGTACTTTTGTTGTGCGATGGCTGCTGTAGATTCTGAGAAGGACAGGAGGAAGAAGAACTTCTCGCCAGAGGAGAAGGCAGTCCTCATCTCTGCCATAGAGAGGTTTGATGTCTTCCTCCATGGTGCCTAGAGTCACGAGACCAGCCGGGCCAGGAAACAGGTCATCCTGGAGACCATCGCAAGTGATGTCAGTGCCCTTGGCAATGAGTCCTGGACCGCCAAAGACATTTCAAAAAAGATTCATGACCTGAGGCGCCAGGTTCGGGATAAGGTGGCCGCCATCAGGAAGCACCAGAGGGGCACGGGTGGCAGACCACCATGTGAGGTGAGCTTGACCCCTGAGGAGGAGGTGATTGCCCGGTGTCTAGAGAGGGCGTGGAGGGCTTTGATTCCCTTGATCAGGCCTCGAGGACAGGTAAGTGCTTTTTATCCCCTATCCGGTGTGTAGCATGTGAGGGGGTGGAAGGGAACATGTGACATGTGTGTGGGTCCACCAACATGTGAATGTTTTGTGTCATCCACAGATGTGCAGGAGGGAGCAGGGCCATCTGCTGCCGGTGGCCATCCTACGCCATCTTCCCCAGAACATCCTCAGCCTGACCCCCTAGGAAGCCAAGAGACTGCGGTGGAGGGGACTGCCCACACCTCTCCTCTCGAGGTGGTTGAGGAGGAGACGGTGAACCTTGCCCAGGTTTGCCTCTATATGGAGGAGGCCTCTGTTTTGCCTGGGCCCTCTCACACCTCCCCCCATCAGGGGAAGCCCCTCTGGCTCAGCCCCCAGCAGGGGAAGCCCCTCAAGGGCCTCACCATACAGCCAGTCCCAAGCATCTTCTGCCCCCAGGAAGGCGACACAGAAGACCAGGGGTGTTCCTGATTCCGTGCAGGAACAAATTGCAAGGGACCAGGCCCGGCAGACCCGGCATATGGGGGAAATAGCCGGGAACCTGCACCGGGTGGCTGACAGCTTGGCCTCCTCCGCACAGATTACAGATGCAGTGCAGGATGTCAGTGTCACCTGCCTTGGGGAGCTGCAGGCCACCACAGCTAACCTTGTGGCAGAGGTTCAGACCCTGACTGGGGTGGTCCAGGCTAACATGGCTGCCATCCAGGAGGAGGGGAGGCAGAGGCAGCGCAACCAGCGGCACAACATCACCCGCCAGCTGAGGATGCAGGCCCTGACCAATCGGTTCCTTAGCCGCATTGCTGTGGCCTTGGAGGGCAGGCAGCCATCACCTGCCAGGAGTGGCAGACCCGGGGATGAGCCACCTCCAGATGCCCCACCCCCCCACCCGAGGCTCCCCCACGTCAGGGCAAATGACTGCCTTTTTTTTTGTGCTCACAGTATGAGCTTCTTTATGTTTTTTATGTGCTCAGGATATGAGTTTTTTTTTCTTTTTATGTGCTCAGGATATGAGTTATTTTATTTTATTTATGCTCAGGTCATGAGCCTTTTATTTTATTTATGCTCAGGTCATGAGCCTTTTATTTTATTTATGACTGCACACGGTCAGTAGTGCAGGCTACAGTGTGACTGGTGTGTGAATGTGGGGGTGACATACCTGCCAGTAAGGTGTGTCACCCTGGGTCATCGGGGAGAAGTTATCTCCACGACCGTGTGAATGTGGTATGAATGGACAGCGACACCATTGGAGCCTTGGAGACTTGGTTGCTGCTCCCAAGTCCTGCATGGTGGACTTGGGCTAATCCAATGTGATGTGGATGTGGTGTGTGTGAGCTAGGGACCACAGTGGTGTGCATGCGTGCATTGTCCGTGTGCCATGATGAATGTGTGTGTTTAACGTCCAAAGATGCCTACCACGAGGCATCTCCTGACTGCTCTTCCCTCAGCAGACGGGATAGCCTCAGGCAGGGGGGGACTGTGTGGTTGGGGGGTCAGGTCATCACATATGTCAATCTCCAAGCCCTTTCTCATGGCGTATCCTATGTTAAGTATGGCCGTCGTTCCCGCGCTGAGTTTTGAATTTTTTACGTCGTTTGCGTAAGTCGTTCGCGAATACGGCCGGATGTAATTTACGTTAACGTCGAAACCAATGACGTCCTAAGGACGTCATTTTGAGCAATGCACGCTGGGAAAAATCGCGGACGACGCATGTGCTGTTCGATCGGCGCGGGGACGCGCCTGATTTAAATTGTAGACGCCCCCTAGCCGCGGAATTTGAATTCCGCCGGGGGATTTACGATACACCGCCGCAAGTTTTGGGGTAAGTGTTTTCTGAATTAAGCACTTGCCTCAAAAACTTGCGCCGGCGGATCGCAAATCATCTAAAGATCCGCTAACCTATCTGAATCTAGCCCACGGTTGTCTAAAAACATGATTAACATGATAATGGTTGGCAAAACATAAATTAATTGATTCATGATTCTCAGAGATAAAAATCACATGGTATGATATAGTTGCTGTGACATAACATCAGTAAAAATCTTGACGCGTTTCATGGATGTACTTCCACTCATCAGGAGCAAGTATAGCCTGGGTATATCTGTAAATATAATAAAAATTCACTAAATGGTAATTTAGTTCATATAATACAAAGAGAAGAAGGGACGTAAAGTAGAGTCCCAACACTCTTACGTATGGTTAGATTAAAATTAGAAAACGTAAATGGTAACTAGCGATGTTGGCATCTGGGAGCACTGTGGAGAACAAAATCCCTGGGGGGAGCTGAGGTGGTGGCAACTGTGGCAGCAGCATGGCAAGGACCACTAGTCAATGGACATTTGGTAGGAATTAAGGGCCAGATTCACATAGAATTACGTTGCTCCTGGGCAGCGTAATGTATGTGATTTACGTTACACCGCCACAGGTTTACAGCGTAAGTGCCTGATTCTCAGAACTCTTACCTGTAAACTTGCGGCGGTGTATCATAAATGCGCTTGGCGCAAGCCCGCCCAATTCAAATGGGGCGGGCATCATTTAAATTAGGCGCGTTCCCGTGCCGAACGTACTGCGCATGCTCCGTCGGGTAAATTACCCGACGTGCATTGCGCATGGACGTCATTTGTTTTGACGTTAACGTAAATGGCGTCCAGCGCCATTCATGGACGACTTACGCAAACGACTGTTTTTTAAATTTTGACGACGGCCATACTTAACATGGCTTAGGACAACTAGGGCTCAGCCCTAATTTTACGCGGCGTAACTCGACGGAAACGACGTAAAGTTAGATCGACGGGCAGCGCGGACGTTCGGGAATCGCCGTAACTATTCATTTGCATATTCTACGCCGACTGCAATGGCCTCCCCACCTAGCGGCCGGCCTAGAATTGCATCCTTAAGATCCGACAGTGTAATTCAATTACACCTGTCGGATCTTAGGGCTAGCTATGCGTAACTGATTCTATGAATCAGTCGCATAGTTAGGACGGCCCTAACACAGAGATACGACGGAGTATCAGGAGATACGCCGTCGTATCTCTTTTGTGAATCTGGCCCTAAATCCCCAATCAACAAACGTAGTTGTGGGAAGTATAAGATGAAAACCCATAAGGTTCCTGTGAACATAATAGATAACAATGAGTGTCATTGGGGTGACTAGCATAAGCTAGAAAGTAGAGGAAAAGGTGGCCAGATCGAAGGGAATGGTAATCAGGCCCAGACTGGGACAAAAAATAGTCCCGGGCATTTTGGATTTAGCAGCCCATGACATGCTAACCGACACCTCCGGCAGAGAACATGGGGGAGGTGGAGAGCATGCAGGGAGGTGGAGAGCATGGGGGGAGGTGGAGAGCACAGGGAGGGTGGTGGAGAGCATGCAGGGAGGTGAAGAGCACTGGGGGGCGTCAGAGAGCATGGGGAGAGGTGGAGAGCACTTTGGGGGGGGGGGTGGCAGACATCACTGGGGGGGGTGACAGAGAGCATGGGGAGGTGGAGATCACTGGGGGGCGGCAGAGAGCATGGGGGTAGGTGGAGAACATTAGAGGGGGTGGCAAAGAGCACTAGGGGGGTGGCAGAGAGCACTAGGGGGTGGCAGAGAGCCCTGGGGGTGGCAGAGAGCATGGAGGGAGTTGGAGAGCACTGGGGGGGGTGGCAGAGAGCATGGGGGTGGTGGAGAACACTGGAGGGGGTGGCAAAGAGCACTAGGGGGGTGGCAAAGAGCATGGGGGGGTTGAGAGCACTAGGGGGTGACAGAGAGCCCTGGGGGGTGGCAGAGAGCACTGGAGGGTGGCGGAGAGCACTGGGGGGTGGCGGAGAGCACTGGGGGTGGTATAGAGCACTGGGGGTGGTATAGAGCACTGGGGGTGGCACAGAGCCCTGGGGGGTGGCAGAGAGCCCTGGGGGTAGCAGAGAGCACTGGGGGTGGCAGAGAGCACTGGGGGTGGCAGAGAGCCCTGGGGGGTAGCAGAGAGCACTGGGGGTGGCAGAGAGCACTGGGGGGTAGCAGAGAGCAAGGAGGGAGGTGGAGAGCACTGGGGGGGGTGGCAGAGAGCACTGGGGGGTGGCAGAGAGCACTGGGGGGGAGG